>NC_140172.1:71396468-72068968 GCF_963971535.1 Notolepis coatsorum
TCTTCCTTCTCCTTTCTGTAAGAGTCCTTTCTGTTTGGCTGATATTTCCTTATTGACTCGTCAGTGTACACATTAGCTGCGACCCAGCTGACCCCTGAGCTGACGTATCTGTGTGAGCTGAGAGATCGATTCATATAGTCGCCTCCCTCCCTTCTGTCAGCGTTCAGTGGTTTGGTCTATAGGCAGGGTGGTCTACAGGCAGGTTGGTCTACAGGCAGGTTGGTCTACAGGCAGGTTGGTCTACAGGCAGGTTGGTCTACAGGCAGGGTGGGAGCGCACGATAAGCTGCAGCAGGCCGGCCGGTCCCGTCATTCAGCCCGGAGTCATGACCCTACTGTGAATAAGGCTGATTAGAGTTCAGACGCTGGTTACTCTCTTCAAAACGTGATGTGGGTTTTGTAACATATCCGTGAGTCTCGGTGGGAACAACATATCCTGTTTTACTTTTCAACGCCTCATACTGTATGTCACAACCTTATACTGTATGTGTTGCTGTCAATGTTTCGTGGACAGATATTGACAACAGGCAACAACATGTAATGTGGGGCCCAAAGGGGGCTTGAGCATCTGCCATTTTCCCCCTCAGTATGGTGTTAATTGTAATTAAATTTCCTATAAAAATTCTAATATGTGCTAATTATAGATGCATTATTTATTATTATCTTTTTCCTCTGTCTTTTTCCGTTTTTTCTCCCATCCCAATGTTAGTCGTTATGCCAATTCCCAATCCCCCTCCTGGTCGTTGCGCACTCTACCCCCTACCGTCGGTCCGGGAGGGCGGAGACTATCACATATGCTTCCTCCGACACATGTGTACCCAGCCCACCGCTTCTTTTCACCTGGCAGCGCGGACTCTCACTGGGAGAGTGTAACGTGTGGAAGGTCACACTACCTCTTTTAGATCCTTCCCTTGCTGTGCAGGTGATCCAACCGAACTGTCGCTGTTTACAACGACCAGGACCCACCCTCGCCGGGTTTCCCACCCTCTAACACTGCCAATTGTGTTAGTATGGACGGTCGGCCAACCCGGAAGCACCACAGCTGGATTCGATCCCACTGTCTCTGTGGTGGTAGACAGACGCTTAGTCCGCTGCACTACCCGGCCGCACGGACAATGCCTTTTTAAGTTTAAACCCCCCCCCCCCCCCCCCCCCACACACACACACCCCCCTCCATCCCCTCAGTGGTTTGGTCCACTAACGTTACTTACCGAGCGAGGCAGATCATATCCCCATGGTGAAGCATAGCTGGAACAAAGTAGCTATTATTTAACAGTTACATTTCAAAATGATCAAGAACAAAAAGGTGTGACATTTCAGGACGCATCCCTAATGTCTCCCTACAAGCTCGTCTGAGAATCCAGTCTTGACCTTATTATTATGACTGAGATGTCACCACATATTGAACTAATAGCATTATGCAAAGCAATAGTGGCCAAATATGATAATTTTGTCAAAAGTATTACACAATTATCAAAACCTTACACTCAAGTCAAGGAGCAAAACAAGGGCCCAGATTTGCACCACTATAAGCACAATGTCAGCCTGACACTTTTTTACAAAACAATACACACAGTGATTTGCAAAACACACTTGAATACATTAGACACTGAAGTATATCATGTCACTTCCTTGCAATTCCAAACCACTGACTGTCAAATGACCACACCTATGAGCCAATTGGTTAAACACAGCCATCAGGTGCGCAAACACATTGCTTAATTGTAGACCAATCAGGTTTAAGCACTATGTAGCAGGTGAGTTCAACCAAAATAGAAGGAGAATGAAGTACACAGAGAATGTGCAAATATAGAATACAGTAAATTCACCAAACACTACACAAGACCCATGCTGCAGACTGATGAAAATATAATTGATTTCTCCTATAGGCTATACCCAAATTAGTCAACATGGAGAATCACAACAAAACATGTCACACTTTCCCAGAATTTTCTCTGGCCAGATCCAGCTAGGTGAAGAGATAATGTCTAGCATTTTCTGTACTTTATTTTCAGTTTCTTTCAGAAATCTTGCTAAATTTAAACACATTTTGTTACCATATGAAACACACACGTTTCATATGACTTAATTCTGTTTGAACCAGTTACACACTGCTGTACTTAACCTAAAACACCTTTAGCAATTCTACTTGTGCTTACTGTAAGTGAAGTACACAGAGAATGTGCAAATATGCAATAAATTCACCAAAGACTACACAAGAACAATGCTGCAGTCTGATATAATTATACTGATAAATATAATTTATTTATCTCCATATACCCAAATCAGTCAACATGTCAACATGGAGAATCACAACAAAACATGTCCCAGTTTTCATGCTACTACAGTAGTGTGCATAACACTGTAAGTTCAGCTAATATATATGACAAACATAAATACTGTATTCAGTAGGGATGCCCCGATCGATCGGCCACCGATCGTTATCGGCCGATAATCAGTATAAATATGCGATCGGCGAATTCCGATAATGAGTCATATTCGCCGATCGCGGAAACCGATCAAGCGGAGATCTCACTCGCTGTCTGTCTCAGACACACAGGACCTGCAAACTGCCACTGCTCCCTTGCCCCGCCCGCACCCGTGTACAGTTTGTAAACACAGAGGACTGAGAGGCGGCTCCTCTGCTCGAGTCTATAGTGCATTCGACCTGAGCTAACGTTAGCTACCTAGCTATCGTTACTGTTTAAACAAAATTACCCAGTCAACTATTCACTTTTAGTAGGCATTGTCTAACGGTATTTAGCCGGCTAGCTACTGATAGCTCCTGATATCAACAAATGCTCCAGCAAGTCTAGTAGTCCATGTTGATACCTCCGTTAGCTTGCGTTAGCTTGCGTTAGCTGACGTTAGTTCACTGTTCAAAACGAAATGTCCCATTGAACTAAAAAGTTCTGTCTTAACGTCATCTAGCCGGCTAGCAGTAGCTACAGATAGCTTCTGATATCAATGTCTTATAACATTGATTCAATGCGTATTCGAGCTGAGGGCTTGCTGAATGTGATATGACCAAAGCACAGTAACATTACCAATAGGGTCCAGCTGCAGCTCAGGAGAATCCTTTTTGGAGCTGGAGGCTACTAGAGTACACACAGACAGTGGAGCTGTTTGCAGATAGCGAGCATTTTGACTTGTTGCGTGGTGGCGATGTCTCGCAGATAATACAAGTACAAGTCTAATTATATAATATATATATTTTATAAAAATAAAAAATAAATTATATAAAATAATTTTTAGTTTCTTTTTAATCAAAAACTATTGGTATCGGATCGGTATCGGCCGATATGGCTCACGACGATCGGTGATCGGTATCGGTGGCAAAAAACGTGATCGGGGCATCCCTAGTATTCAGTACAGGTTACAATTACAGTAAAAAAAATATAAATAAAGAATAAGAAATCTTACAGAAAATCATCTCTTCACCTAGCTGGATCTGGACAGAGAATTTCTGGGAAACTGGGACATGTTTTTCTGTGTTGACATGTTGACTGATTTGGGTATATGGAGATAAATAAATCATATTTTCATCAGTCTGCAGCATTTGTCTTGTGTAGTGTTTGGTGAATTTATTGTATATCTGTACATTCTCTGTGTACTTCACTCTCCTTCCATTGGTTGATGACAGGTGAAGTTGAACTCACCTGCTGCATTTTTTTTTATATATATTTTTAATTTTTTATTATTTTTTAAACATAACAACAAATTAGACACACAAGCATTAACAGTAAACATCCAATGAAATCAACATTTGAATCATTATAAATGTAGTTTACGAGATATATACCTAATACTTGCTATCTAATACCATACAAACATATGCTCCTGCTCGCTCACCCCCCCCCCCCCCCGGACCCCCACTTGGATAATCCATCCATTTTCATTAGTTTCTAACCAGGCACTACACTTCATATGCTAGCTTTTATTCTCTCCACCACTTCTAACCAGATTGCAATGTTGGTTTCACTGACACCTAAAATTCTTGCTGTAGATATTTCTAGATAAATCACATCGAGATAGGTCAGAACCCATACCTTCCGGAACATTTTTTCCGGTTGAATCCATCGTGATGTTATCAGCTTTTTAGCAGCTGTGAGACCGGATACAACTAGTCTCTTTAGCTGTATAGGGGCTGCAAACTGAAATACATCATTCAACAGCAATACAGAGGGATGTACAGGTATGTTCAGAAATAAGAATACTGATAATTGCTGGGACACTTCTTTCCAGAATATCTTAACCGGTGGGCAATCCCAATACATGTGCATAAATGTACCCTCATAAATCAAATCAAATCAAATTTATTTATAGGGCCCGACAACACACGTTAATGTCCCCATGGGCCGTACAGGTCTTCTTTAAACAAGTCAAGAAGACAACATAACAATAAGTCAAGAACAGAACAAGAACACAATAGGGTCCAAACATTTTTTAGATGAATGCAAATAAATGAAAGAATGCAAGCACTCCCAGACATACCCCACGCGAAGGTAAGGAAAAACTCACTAAAACCTAACAATAGGGAAAAAAGCTCCACAGGCGGTGTGGAGGAGAGAAACCTTAGAAGGGCCATTCAAGGGGGGATCTCCCTTCTTAGATGTTGGTGATAGTAGTGTTGCAGACGGACAGTTGGTAAGCATGCACTCATGTGTGTGGTGAAACACAGATGAGTGCATGCAATAGCAACTGTACATTTTGAAAAATTAAAGATAGAGCAAATAGCGATAGCAACTGAACATTTTGAAAGATTAAAGATAGAGTTGATAGCGGATCTATTTGAGGCACAGGGGTGGCGCAAAGAGGGTCACGTCCTCCCCGTCTTAGTCACAGGACATTCAACACTCCGGTCGTTGCTCAGGGACAGCCGGAGACAGGGAGATAGGGGGTGGCGCAGAGAGGGTCGCGGACTCCTCGACATCATCGCGGGACATCCGGCACTCCGGTCACCACTACGAGACCTCCGGAGACAGGGGGGCACGCAGAGGGGGTCGCAATCTCCCGGCCTTCGTCACGGGACGTCCAACACTCCGGTCAATACTCCAGGACAGCAAGTCATAGGAAGACAGGGAGACGGGACAGGCGTTAGACAGCTCATGAGATTGTAGTAGGCGGACATAGCAATAGATACAAGTGGTAGGCATATATGTGAATGGAGTAGATATATGAAGTAAGCGTATTATGTGAATAGAATAGAAGTACTTAACCCAGCAATGAAACCGCGTTGACTGTTAATCTGTTAACAGTCTGTTAATCAGTTGACAGGACCACGGACAGACGGCGGTGAATAGCTGATCCAAGGCCTCGGAGGTGCATGTAGAGCAGTCACTACAAGCTTGGCCAAGACCCCGAGGCATCCATCACCTTGGTCAGCGCCAGGAGACGGGTACTCAGAGAGAAGGGGGAGGGAGTCATTTGTACATAAGGAACATAGGGAGTCTTGTTTAAGTCCTGTTTAAGTCCCATTCTGTTCAATCTTATAGGAGTCAGGTATGTCCTATGAATATAATTAAGATTAATTTGTTGATGGTCCGGGTTACGTGATGCAATTCGAACGTTTGCCCAGATTTCTTGCCAATCAAAATCTATTTCCAAGTCTGGTATATCCCTCCTCCAGACTGAGTCTAGGGGGAGGATTCCATACGAAGACGTTAGTAAGTGATGATAAAAATCAGATACGAAGCCTCTCGATGTCTCTCTTTCATAGAAGAATTTGTGATATCTGTGGTGCTCAATTGGTATCCTTAATGGGACTCCATGAGCCTTCAAACAATCCAATGACTGTGCGTAAAAATAATATGTGGAACTGGTGAGGTTACATTTTTTATGTATATCTTGATAACTACAAAAACCCTGTTTGTTGAAAACATCTCCCAATGTGTGTATGCCCTGCTTTTCCCATTTGGGGTATCTTATAGGTCGTTTTCCAATAAGGAGTGCATTGTTATTGAATAGGGGAGTATGGCTATGCCATTTATGTTGGTTAGAATATTTCTTTTGTGTTTCACGCCATATCCGGATCACATGTATAATAAGGGGGCCAAATTTCAATTCGCATTGCTTAATTGATAATATGGTGTATACTATGTCCTGCAGTCTATGTGGTGCTACTATATTTTCTTCTAAGTTTCTCCAGGATACAGATGCTTGGGAGTCAAACCAGGTTGTCAGTGGTCTTAAAGAGTACGCTTTAAAATAGTGGTAAAAGTCTGGAAATGCCAAACCTCCGTCGGCTTTGTTTCTCTGTGCGGTGGATCTTTTTATTCGTGGAGGTTTGTTATTCCAAATAAATGTATATGCGGTGGAGTGTAATTTTCTCCAGTAACCATCAGGAGGGGGTAACGGTAACATTGAGCTAATGAAGTTGATTCTAGGTAAAACATCCATCTTAACTATTGATACTCGTGCCTGTACTGAGTTTTTAAGTTTGGACCACCTGTCAAAGTCATATTTGATCTTATCTTGGAATTTTGTGTAATTGTACTTCACCGTTTGGCTTATAGTAGGGAATACTATAAACATCTGAAGTGTTTAACCATTGGTATTTTTTCTGGAAGGAGTATATTCTTTGCAGGGGCATTAAGTGGAAGAAAGGCCGACTTTGGCCAATTTATCCTAAATCCCGATAGATTGCCAAAGTCATCAATCAACTTGAGAAGATGAGACATTGAGGTGTTAGGGTTTTGCATGAACAATATTACGTCGTCCGCATAGAAACTAATATGATGTTGTGTGCCCTTAATTGCGATTGGTTCTATGGATTGGGATTGTCTTTGTGAGGATTGGTTCTTTCCCCACCACAGGCTTCTTAAAGTACTGTGATGATTGGTCCGTTCCCGGCCACACGCTCCGTTCCTTTAAGGTACTTTGTTGAGTAATTGCATTCCCCGCCACGCTCCGTTCCTTTAAGGTTCTGTGAGGATTCTGTGATGATTGGTCCGTGGCCGAACGCACACTTCTAAGTCAAGTATCAATTACCATCACGCACCTGATGTGTGTTCTAATCAGCGCCCCAGAGGGCTTTATATACTCTGTTCCCCCTAATATCGATGTTGGATCGTTTTGAATATTCCCTGCATCTGCCTTTCTTTCCCGTCGCTGTCTGTTGCTCCCCAGGACTCTCGTGAAGTATCCCTGTTGGAGAACCTGATTCCCCGTACGAAGCTACGCCTCGTTTATCTGCCCGCTTTACGCGTTGCGCTCTGGTGAGTTTTTGGAAACAGTTCTTTTTGGATCACTCGTTTTTTGTGTGTTTGTGAAACACCGAAGAGATCCCGTTTTTGTTATACTGTTCTCACCTATTTTTGTTGTTGGATTTACACCTTGGATTACCGTATTGTTTTTTCTCTGGACTCTGCTAACTGTGTGTATCACACCGAAGATCAAGTCACTTGGATATTTGTTTGGATCAGTCACCTCTCTGTTTTCTGTTGTGCGCTGAGCTAACTGGAATTTATCTCTCTCCCTCCGTTTCCACCTGGAGTGTATGCTGGGGGGATCTGCAGAGTGGCTCAGACGTCGCAAGCAAACTCCTCACCATCACCTTCTGGGAGAATCTGCAGAGCCGCAAACATTCTTCACATGCCAGATTCCCCGTTTGTTCTGTTCCCCACCTAATTCAATCTTGTGACTCTGAGAATAAAGACGCCCTTGTTTTTGGCTAACTCTGAAACAACTCTCTCTGTGCCGTTGCGTTTGGGGTCGGTTACAAACCATAACATTACGATCCAACCATGACGACCCCAGCCGACACAGAGAGAGTCAGCACAGCATTGGCAGTCCAGATAGAGTCAACCAAGGAACACAGCCTACAGCTAGATGCGGCTGCGGCTGCTGTACAGGAACTCCGAGAGCAGGTCCTGCTTATTCAGGGGTCCCTGGGGGCTCTGGCTAGCCAGCAGTCTAGTATTCTCCTCCACTTACAAGCGCTGAGTGAAACCGTTAACACCTTGCTTGTAACCCCACTTCCTTCAGGAGCCTCAGCCGGAGCATCACCCGCAGCCCTGGCAGGTCCCGCGCCTCCTGATCCCGCACCTCGGGAGCCCCGTCTCTCCGAACCACGGTTGTTACTTCGAGGATTGTGCCACATTCATCATGCAGTTTTTCGTCATCAACCCAGTCGTTTCACTTCAAGGGGAGCCCGAGTGGCTTATATGACTAACTTGCTCTCAGGCCGGGCAGCCCAGTGGGTCACTGCCTCCTGGGCAATGGGGGCAGACTTCTGTTTCTACTACCCAGACTTCGTGGCTGAGCTCCGCAGGGTTTTTCACCACCCAGCCCGTGGCCAGGACCCAGGAGCTCGGTTGGGCACCTTCCGGCAGGACAGTGGCAGTGTCAGAGACTACGCGCTGGAGTTCAGACTGGCCGCAACAGAGAGCGGTTGGAACGAACAAGCGCTTCGTCTCACTTTCCTGAGGGGGCTCAACGACGCAGTAAGGGACCAGCTCGCGACCCAAGAGGAGCCCGATTCTCTCGAGGGCCTGATCAGCCTCGCTATCCGCATCGACGGACGCCTCCGGGAGAGAAGGCGTGAGCGAGCACGACGGGGACCCCCAGACGTACCCCCCGAGTACCACGACCTCGAGGAGGTCTTCAGTACCCCAGACGTACCCCCCGAGGACCACGACCTCGAGGAGGTTTTTAGTACTCCAGACGTACCCCCCGAGGACCACGACCTCGAGGAGGTTTTCAGTACCCTAGACGTACCCCCCGAGTACCACGACCTCGAAGAGGTTTTCAGTGAGTCCAAGGCTCAGGTCCGGCCGTTGCCTCTACTGTGGCCGGGATGGACACGTGTCTCCAATTGCCCTACCCGGCCAAGAAGACCAGGCTCGCCGGGACCCCGGGAGATCCTGGTGAGCCGTTTTTCCTGTTCCCCCACCCGTGCACCACCTAACCGTCTGGCGGACGTCACCCTAGCCTGGGCGGACCAGCGGGCGACGGTGGGTGCACTCATGGACTCTGGTGCTGATGGGAGTTTCATGGACGTTGGGTTTGCCACCCGGGCCAACATTCCACTTGAGGACCTCGAGAGGCCCTTGGAGGTCTTCGCGCTGGATCATCGCCGCCTGGCTGACGTCACTCAACGCACCTGTCCAGTCCTTCTCACCGTTGCTGGTAACCACGTTGAGAGACTCCAGTTCTTCGTCACCAGCTCTCCTCTTGTCCCTGTGGTCCTGGGCAGGCCCTGGCTCGCGCTGCACGAGCCCCACATCGCCTGGTCCTCCGGTACCATCAAGGGGTGGAGCTCCTCCTGTCGTGCCCAGTGTCTTCAGGTGCCGTCCAGCCCCCTCACCGGGTCCCAGTCCCCGTCTCCGGCCTCCCTCGCCGGTCCTCTGTCCCCGTGCCCGGCCTCCGCTGTCGGGTCCCAGTCCCCGTCTCCGGCCTCCCTCGCCGGTCCTCTGTCCCCGTGCCCGGCCTCCGCTGTCGGGCCCCAGTCCCCGTCTCCGGCCTCCCTCGCCGGTCCTCTGTCTTTGTCCCCCTCTCCAGTGCCCCTGATCGCCGGCTTCCTTCGGTCCCGTCCGGGCAGGCCGGGGCAGAGTGGGTCGCCGGGTGGCTCCCGTGGAGGGGGGAGTATTGTGAGGATTGGTTCTTTCCCCACCACAGGCTTCTTAAAGTACTGTGATGATTGGTCCGTTCCCGGCCACACGCTCCGTTCCTTTAAGGTACTTTGTTGAGTAATTGCATTCCCCGCCACGCTCCGTTCCTTTAAGGTTCTGTGAGGATTCTGTGATGATTGGTCCGTGGCCGAACGCACACTTCTAAGTCAAGTATCAATTACCATCACGCACCTGATGTGTGTTCTAATCAGCGCCCCAGAGGGCTTTATATACTCTGTTCCCCCTAATATCGATGTTGGATCGTTTTGAATATTCCCTGCATCTGCCTTTCTTTCCCGTCGCTGTCTGTTGCTCCCCAGGACTCTCGTGAAGTATCCCTGTTGGAGAACCTGATTCCCCGTACGAAGCTACGCCTCGTTTATCTGCCCGCTTTACGCGTTGCGCTCTGGTGAGTTTTTGGAAACAGTTCTTTTTGGATCACGTCGCAAGCAAACTCCTCACCATCACCTTCTGGGAGAATCTGCAGAGCCGCAAACATTCTTCACATGCCAGATTCCCCGTTTGTTCTGTTCCCCACCTAATTCAATCTTGTGACTCTGAGAATAAAGACGCCCTTGTTTTTGGCTAACTCTGAAACAACTCTCTCTGTGCCGTTGCGTTTGGGGTCGGTTACAAACCATAACAGTCTTATATATTGTGCTAAAGGCTCTAATGATAAAACGAATAGTCCGGGACTAAGAGGGCAACCCTGTCTGGAAGAGCGCGATACCGGAAAGATTTCGGAGGTGATTATACCTGTTGTAATCATGGCCGATGGATCTTTGTATAATACTTTAATCATATCAATGAATCCTTTTCCTAACCCCATCCTTTCTAGTACTGCCCATAAATAAGACCATTCCAACCTATCAAAGGCTTTCATCGCATCCAGGGACAGCATCGCTATAGGTGGGGTGTCATCCTTGCTGGCATCTAGCACATGTAATAACCGTCTTATATTATCCGTGATCAAGCGGCCTCTTATGAAGCCAGTCTGATCAGGATGAACTAAAGAAGTCATATGCTTTTGAAGTCTGAAGTCCCTTCCAGGAGCCTTACCACTTTGCATTTCAGATATGGCCTCCCTAAGTTCATCTAGTGTGATGGGTGTTTCTAACTGTTTAGCGTCATCCTCTGATAGTTTAGGAAGGTTAATTTGATTAAGATATATGTCCATTTTGTTTTGATCGAAGGCCATTTCTGATTTGTACAAGTTGGAGTAAAACTCTTTGAATGTCTTGTTGATTTTTTTAGGATCTGTAACAAGTCCTTGCTGTGCCTTAATAGTAGGTATATCTGCAAATTTTGCGTTGGCTTGTATCTGCATAGCTAGTACGTGACTTGGTTTACAACCATGAAAGTAATACTGACGACACAGTGGTGGTGGGCCTGATCTCTGCCAACGACGAGAGGGCCTACCTGGAAGAGGTCAAGGTCCTGGCGGGATGGTGCCAGGAAAACAGCCTATCCCTGAACGTCAGCAAAACAAAGGAGATGATTGTGGACTTCAGGAGGTCGGGGGTCAAGGACTACAGCCCCCTCAGCATCGACGGGGCACCGGTTGAGAGAGTCAACAGCTTTAAGTACCTCGGAGCCTACATATCCGAGGACTTGACATGGACCACACACATTGACAGTGTTGTGAAGAAGGCACGACAACGCCTCTACTTCCTCAGGCGCCTAAGGAAGTTCCAAGTCAGTCAGAAGATCCTTAAGAACTTCTACTCATGTACAATAGAGAGCATCTTGACCGGCAACATCACCTCCTGGTTTGGGAATAGCACTGCACAAGACCGAAGCAGACTACAAAGAGTGACACGTTCAGCCGAACGCACAATTGGAGGGGGGCTCCCCACCCTCCAGAACATTTACAACAAGCGTTGCAAGGGCAAGGCTAAGAGAATCATTAAAGACTCCAGTCACCCGAACAACTGCCTCTTTGAACTGCTGCGGTCAGGCAAGCGATACCGGAGTCTCAAGGCGAGCACAGAAAGACTCAGAAGAAGCTTCTATCCCCAGGCCATCAGGCTGCTAAACGAACAATGAACACTACACAACAACAACCACCAAACGCACATAGCACACACATCCACACGCACACACTCACTTTAAACAAACACACTGTAGCACCCACTCCACACACTTTATAGCACACACCCACTTTAAACAAACACACTGTAGCACCCACTCCCCACACTTTATATTTATTGATGAAGGATTGCACTACAACTCGTACACCTTACTGTAAATTGTACCTAAATTGTACCTCATCCCATTTCTGCTTTGCACTATATAGTACTGTACATTAGTACACTGCATAGTATTGTATATTATATGGTAACTCAGAACATTGTACATATGTCTATACCGAACACTGTGACCTCATTTTCTTCTTCTAAATTACATGCTATACTATGTTATTTGATACTATCTTGTCTAGCACAGTCTCTGGAGCATAACAGTAAGAAGCATTTTGTATGAAAGTATTCTGTACTTCTGTATGACAACTATTAAAGAAACTTGAAACTTGAAACTGTTGTCTTGTGCTACGTATTTGAACTTCGGAGTTCCTGTGCTTGCTCTACGCGGTCAGAGAGCAGGCTGATGTCGTCCACATAGTCCAGGTCTGTTAGGACTATGTTGGGGTGTCGTCTCGATCTCCTAGGAGTTATTGTGAGGCCAAGTTCCTGCTCCTGTCCACTGATGGCCTTCCTGAGCGCATAGTTGCATAGGTGTCCCCTTGCATCACCCCAGCCAGGATGTCAAACTCCTCACTGTTGCCGTCTGGGGTTACCACCTTGGCTCTTGTACCTGTGTGCATGGTCTCTATGGCCCGGAGTACATTGGGAGGGACTCCATAGGCCTTGAGTATCTTCATCATCAAGCCTCTGTGTATCGAGTCAAATGCCTTTTTGAAATCGATTAAGCACAGTACCGCTGTCAGGTTGTTCTTCAATCAAAAAGAAACGGTAAATCCCTGGTCCCAGCTCCATATGCCCCCCACCCTCCAACACATGCACACTTCCCTCTGTAGCCCCTCCCCCCATTCTGTACAAGGCCTCTTTTGATGATGATGATGTGCCCATTACAAAAGAACTGCTTGACCTCCAGAGTCTTAACCCTTTCACTGCCACACTACAGAAGGTTAACCCTTTCACTGCCACATGACAGCAGGTTAACCCTTTCACTGCCACATGACAGCAGGTTAACCCTTTACTATCACACTACCGACGGGCCCCGTCGGTAGTGTGATAGTAAAGGGTTAACCTTCTGTAGTGCGGCAGTGAAAGGGTTAAGGGCCAGACAGGAGGGGTGGAGGTGTCTCTTCAGTTCTTCACATTCATTCTCTGTGGGGAAAAAGAAGAACTTGCAATATTGTGAATAAGTATGTAAGCCAGAGAATAGGGATGGGTTAGAATAAGGATAGAATGGGTTTGAATAAGGATACCAGAAATTATAATAATGAGAAGAGCATTTGGAACAATATAGCACTAAAATAAGTATGGTCACGCAGTCTGTTCCTCTGTGTTCAGATTCAGATTCAGATTCCTTTAATGAGCCATATGTGTAAACACATTGGTAATTGTTACGACAATTACAGTATATGCATTTTACATAGAATACTTTTTTCCACATAACAAACAGCAACAACAGACACAGGACAAAGATAGTGCAGTGAAGGATTGCTGTAGAGCCATCAAGTTTCATGTAGAGTTTTTAAGCCTCTCTTCAGTTTGTCTCATTTTGACAGAGTATGCTAGGATGTTTGAAAAGAGAACGTGTGTTTTGCCTTGGACTGGAGGCGGCAGGATGTCACTGTCATCCACAATACATAATAAAATTACTTTCAAAACAAATATTAAGAGATATCTTGCAAACATGTCAAGTATGTAACTGTTATCTGTGTATTATATATATTTTTTTTTTGTTTGACAGGAATGTTAGATTTTATAATGTGAATTTGTATATTTGTATTAATTTTTAATTTGTGTTTTGTCAAGTATGTAACTGTTATCTGTGTATTTTATCTTTTGTTTTGTTTGACTGGAATGTTAGATTTTATAATGTGAATTTGTATATTTGTATAAATTTTAAATTTGTGTTTTGTTTACATTTTTATTCGTATTCTTTGTTGTACATTTGTAATGTATTTTTTTTGTCTAGGACCCCAGGAAGACTAGAGGCTCTTTCATGGGTCTCTAATGGGGATCCTTTAATAAACATAAACATAAACTGTTTCTAAAACTACTAAAGTGTATTATGCTCTTAACAGATGCCTATCTACAGATCTATCTACTCTATAGTTATTAGCTGAAAACACTGCTGGGGCCATAGCCTGAAGTCTTACCTAGGACATGTCCAAAGTCGATAACAATATCACAAAAAATTGTGTTTTACACATATTTTTTATGTTTTTTTTTCTACTTTTTTCTCCCATTTTCTATTTTTCTCCCATCCCAATTTCGTATCATCCAATTCTACCCTCCCCTGTCTCGAACGCTGTTAGCCGGCTGCAATGTGGACAAAGCCTTACATCACGTGTCCCCTCCGGCACTCGATGAAGCAGCCGTCGCATTTTTTCACCTGCACAGCGCGATCTCTCAGCGGCGGGGGTCTGCGTGGGAGGGACACGCCGCCCCCGTCGCTTCCTGATTCTGCTGCGCAGGCGCACCAACCGACCTGTAGGAGTCGCTGTCCACAACGTCCGATCCCCACCCATCAGCTTTCCCACCCCTAACACTGCCAATTGTGTTAGTATGAACGACCAGCCAAGCTGATAGCAATGCGGAGAGCTGGGCTCGAACCCAGCGTCTCCTGCATTTGTGGCGAGCGCCTTGCCCACTACACCACCTAGCCGCTGTGTTTTACACATCTTTATGTAATGGTATGTTTAGGCGTTTTTCCAAAAAGGAGTGAGAGGAGTCAACACTGCCTTCTCCTCTCCCCCTCCCCCGCTAATCTCTTGTCACATACACCGCTACTATTCCTAATTTATGCAAATGACATGTCGTCAGCTTGTGACTGCAACTTGTTCCTGTTTGCGGACGACTCAGCCCTGCTGGTCTCTGACAAGAACAAGTTACAGGTTGAAAAAGCCCTCAGCTCGGAACTAGGCAAAATCTGCATATGGCTCGCCGACAACAAACTATCATTACACATGGGCAAAACAGAGTCCATTCTCTTCGGTTCAAATAACAGACTCAGCAAGACCGACGGCTTCTCGGTTACAGTGGGTGACAATATTGTCACAAGGAAAGATGAAATTACCTACCTGGGTTCCATCCTAGAGGCTAATCTTTCCTGTGACAAAATGGCATCCAATGTAATAAAAAAAGTCAACCAACAAACTCGATTCTTGTACCGGATCTCCTCTCTGGTAAACAAGAATACCCTGAAGACTCTAGCAGGAACACTCATTCAAGGGTACTACGACTATGCTTGCACCTCATGGTACCAAAGCACCTCAAAGGCACTAAAAAACAAATTACAAACATCTCAAAACAAGCTAGTCAAACTACTGCTTGACCTGACTCCTAGAACCCACCTCACCCCTGCCCACTTTGACAACCTAGGATGGCTTAGAGTAGACGACAGAGTACAGCAACTTGCAATGGGCCTGGTCTACAAGATACACTATGCGACCAAGGTACACATGTACATGTCAAAATACTTCCCAAAGGTCAGTGAATACCACGATCACAACACCAGAGGGAGCTCCACAAATCATGTTAAACCCAGATTCGGCTCAAACAAGGGACTAAACACGTTTAGCAATTATGCCACATCAATGTGGAACGCCCTACCCAAAGCTGTAAAGGAATGTGAATCACTACCCACTTTCAAAAACACTCTCAAAAAACACCTACGTGAGACAGCAATTCGAAACTGGCCCCTACAAATGTCCTAACCTAGTTGTACAGTAAATGACCAAGTAAGGCTTTGTCAGTATTCCAATGTACAGTGTAAAATGTGTGTGTCCCCCCTACCCAACCCCCCCCCCCCCCCCCCCCCCCCCACCTCCAATGTACAGCCCCCACCCACCCACCCAACCTCCTCCAATGTACAGTTTCTACGTCAAATGTATATACACTCTTTTTCTGGACACTTTTGTATCACAAACAGTACTGTATTTGCAAATCTGATATGTCATAAATGTATAGATGTAGCAGTACTGTCTATCTGTATGTCATGTATGTCATATATGTTATGATGAATTGAAAATGGGGGACCCTGATGTAAACAAGACGAAAGTCTTTCTCTGGTCTGCATCCCCTTAACAATTGTATGTATTGAGCTGTACTGTACTGTACCCATTCTGCAATCTGTTAATAAACTTTTCAATCAATCAATCAAACCCCCCCCCCACCCACCCCCACCCCTTCCCTACACATACACAATCAAACCCTCAAACCCCAAAAGGAGCAACAACAAAAGCGCAACTTGCGCTCTGGAGAGAGAGGTGCACTTTCATTTTCTTGCATAATCTTTTTTTAGATTTATTAAAAAATTTACTTTTTTGTGAAATTCGTCTATTATTTTCTGGCTATTAGCGTGAGATTAGACGGCCCCCAATGGCCCCGAATGTGTTAACCTAGTAAGAATGAATGGATGAAAACGTTATTTAACAGATTGCAGAATGGGTACAATACAATACGGCTCAATACAAACAATTGTTAAGGGGATGCAGACTGTTGTTGTTTGGACTGGGTTCCTTATAACAATAACTTGACAACACATGAGCTTAGTTTAGCCGCAGCTACAGGCAATCTGAGGAGGACGCAGCTGATATCCTGTATAGGTCAGGGTAGAATTTGGCGTCGGTGTCTACTACTGCGCATGGGCGTTGGGCAAGAACGGCTCCGTATCCGGCTTGCGCAAATTACATGGCACTGTTGTCGGCAAGTTTCCAAAACGAAAACACCCTTTCAGCGTTGCCGCTAGGAAAAACGCGTTTTCCTGCCAAAACGACAAACGTAATCATTCGAAAATACAACGTTGCTGTTTTAAAAAAAAACGAAATGCTAAAATGCTAAATGCTAAATATATGCAATATATAATATATAATCTAATAATCCAACCAGGCAGTATGATCAGGTGACAGGCTTGTGAGATGTATCATGTGTTGTGTAAACCATTACCACAGGTCTCCTGGCCCCAGCTCCATACGACCCCCCCCCCCTCCAACACATGCACCCCACCCCCACCCCCTTCACCTCTGGTATCTGGCAGCACTGATGAGCACAATGCATGGGGCACAATGCATGGGGCAAGAGATAGCTCAGCTGGCCTCACTCCCCACTTGACACCAGTTTGACCTCCTCTGTGTGAGGGTCCTCCCTGAAGGCTGCCCCCCCCCCATATTCCTCCTCCTCCTCCTCCCACCTGACACAGGCTGTCTCTCTATCTCTGCTCCCCACACACACTGCTTCCAGGCAGATACACACACACACACAGACACACACGGGCACACACACATGGATGGGGGCATCCTCGGTCACTCAGGTCAATGCAATTCAAACGGAGGGGTAAAAGACAGATGAATTATCTACAAATAAGAAACTGCTGCACAAGGGGGGTCTTTCAACAACAACAACACAACAACAACAACAACAATCCTAATTCATGTTACTTTAAAAACTCTGTTACAGTGCTTTACAAAAAGAACTATAAGATAAACTTCAAATCTGACAAAAAAAAGTGAATTAGATACAAGTATATAAAAAGATAATATACAAATATAATTATAATCATCAACAACAACAACAACAACAACAACAACAACAACACAACAACAACAACAACAACAACAACAACAACAACAACAACAACAACAATAAAATGGGTCACATAAAGCAACAAATACAAAAAAGCCTGTAATGTCTGTGTTGTCTTTGTAACATCGAACAGTGTTTTGAGAAGTGACATTAAAGATGTTACACATGTGTCAACTAAACTGGTGTCTACCACAATAGACCAGAGAGCATGTTTTCCCCATATAATAGAGAGAGAGAGAGAGAGAGAGAGTGAGAGAGAGAGAGGAGAGAGAGAGAGAGAGGAGAGAGAGAGAGAGAGAGAGAGAGAGAGAGAGAGAAAGAGAGAGAGAGAGAGAGAGAAAGAGAGAGAGAGAGAGAGAGAGAGAGAGAGAGAGAGAGAGAGAGAGAGAGAGAGAGAGAGAGAGAGAGAAAGAGGGCGATAGGGAGAGAGCGAGAGATAGACAGAGAGAGAGAGCAGATCATAAATCTAACCAGTAGGAGAGAGTCTCCTCACTGGGGGGGGGGGATGTTGACTGTAAAGAAACAGACGCTGCTGATGTGTGACAGAGAGATGGGGGGTGGGGGGGGGGGGGTCAGCACCCCCCCCCACCCCCCCTGCTGTTCTGCTCTTTTCATACAACTTTACAAAATAGCCTTTTAATTTGCTGGCGTGTCTGGGGTGTGTGAGTCGTGCCTGCATCAATCACCATCATCACCAGGCTCCAGGCGCTCTGTCCCCTGGGCGCTCTGACTGCACCCCCCTCCTCCTCCTCCTCCTCCTCACTCCTCCTCCCCCTCCTCCCTTCCCCAACCCTCGCTCCACAGACGATACCTACTCAGCCTGACGCTCGCTGCACCGCCACCGCCACCAACACCACCCTCATCATCATTCATACACACCCCGTCGTCACGCCGCCCCGGACCCCCTTCTCAGGGGAGACGTATCTATCCGAGGCGTTCTCATGTTTTAAAGGTCCTCTTCTGATGGCGTCTGTTACCTAGAAACACGTCAGCCATGTCTGATGTATGGCTGGTGAGACTGTAGAATAGTGACATGAAATGAAATGATAAGGGTAGCTACATACTGATGTTTTTTTTTCTTATGTCAAACGGTTTACTCACCGAAACCTTCTCCCTTTCTCATGGTCTACCCGTTAACTTAAAGGGGCATTTCACCAAAACCGATGTTAATTGCGCAATACCTTGTCTTATAGAGACTGCTACCTTATCATTCCATTGATCTGTAATTAACACTGTAATTCAAACTCATTTACTCTCAATAACTGTCAAACTAACAGCATTGTTTCTTTTTGGTGAAGTGCCCCTTTAACCATTCCTTTGTCTTGAACCAACCTTAATCTGACCCTAACAAGCAAACATCAAAATAGGACCTATACAAATCATGACGGGTTGCTCTACCACTAATATAAGCACTTGTTAAATATACAGTCACTTTCCATCTTATTGTAATACTACAGTCAAATTAATTTGTTTAGCCCAATATCACAATACATCTCTCATGTGCTTCACAAACCCACATCACAATCGAACAACATGCCCTGACTTTAACCCACAATGAAGATAAGCAACACAAACAAAAAAGAAAAGATATGGAAAAAAACAGGGAAGAAACTTCAGAAGGGCAGTTAAAAATGAGAGGATGGTCAGGATACAATACATGTTGAGGACAACTGACAATTAGTCAAATAATTGGTATATACCTGTAATAGGTAAAGTAATCTAAGAAAAAACATGTTATATTTATTTATTCATAATAAGATTACAGGGGAAATTACAAACAGGTATAGGGCAACACCAGCACCCATCATGGTGATATCAGCTACATCCATCAGGATTATCCCCCCAGGATGATCCAACAGCACCGCGATGAACATACAATTCTGTGAGATGGCAGAGCGCAGGTAGGGCCCACTCATCAGAGACAAAGGCCGAAGAGGCAGGGTGCAGGTCAGACACACTCATCAGAGACACAGGCCGAAGAGGCAGGGTGCAGGTCAGACACACTCATCAGAGACACAGGCCGAAGAGGCAGGGTGCAGGTCAGACACACTCATCAGAGACGACATGAGGCAGGGTGCAGGTCAGACACACTCATCAGAGACACAGGCCGAAGAGGCAGGGTGCAGGTCAGGAACACTCATCAGAGACGACATGAGGCAGGGTGCAGGTCAGACACACTCATCAGAGACGACAGGAGGCAGGGTGCAGGTCAGGAACACTCATCAGAGACACAGGCCAGAGAGGCAGGGTGCAGGTCAGGAACACTCATCAGAGACACAGGCCAGAGAGGCAGGGTGCAGGTCAGGAACACTCATCAGAGACGACATGAGGCAGGGTGCAGGTCAGGAACACTCATCAGAGACACAGGCCAGAGATGCAGGGTGCAGGTCAGGAACACTCATCAGAGACACAGGCCAGAGAGGCAGGGTGCAGGTCAGGAACACTCATCAGAGACGACATGAGGCAGGGTGCAGGTCAGGAACACTCATCAGAGACACAGGCCAGAGAGGCAGGGTGCAGGTCAGGAACACTCATCAGAGACGACATGAGGCAGGGTGCAGGTCAGGAACACTCATCAGAGACGACATGAGGCAGGGTGCAGGTCAGGAACACTCATCAGAGACGACAGGAGGCAGGGTGCAGGTCAGGAACACTCATCAGAGACGACATGAGGCAGGGTGCAGGTCAGGAACACTCATCAGAGACGACAAGAGGCAGGGTGCAGGTCAGGAACACTCATCTGAGACACAGGCCGGAGAGGCAGGGTGCAGGTCAGACACACTCATCAGAGACGACAGGAGGCAGGGTGCAGGTCAGGAACACTCATCAGAGACACAGGCCGGAGAGGCAGGGTGCAGGTCAGGAACACTCATCAGAGACGACAGGAGGCAGGGTGCAGGTCAGACACACTCATCAGAGACGACAGGAGGCAGGGTGCAGGTCAGGAACACTCATCAGAGACACAGGCCGGAGAGGCAGGGTGCAGGTCAGGAACACTCATCAGAGACGACATGAGGCAGGGTGCAGGTCAGGAACACTCATCAGAGACGACATGAGGCAGGGTGCAGGTCAGACACACTCATCAGAGACGACATGAGGCAGGGTGCAGGTCAGGAACACTCATCAGAGACGACATGAGGCAGGGTGCAGGTCAGACACACTCATCAGAGACGACATGAGGCAGGGTGCAGGTCAGGAACACTCATCAGAGACGACATGAGGCAGGGTGCAGGTCAGGAACACTCATCAGAGACGACAGGAGGCAGGGTGCAGGTCAGGAACACTCATCAGAGACGGCCAGGAAGAGAACCACTTCCACTTTCAGGAGAGGACCTGGAAGTGGAACCCATATGTATAGTACTACAGACAGACTCCATTACCAGATGTGTAACAGACAGACACAGTCACTCATAGGACAAGAAAGAACATATAGTTAATCTGATGACCATGAGATGGCGCACGGCAAGGCTCAGCACCACATCAACCGCCAGGAGGGACCTGTTACCAATACATATAACAGACTCCCTCCTCTAGAGACACACAGCAAACAAGCACACCCACTCACATGAGAGACAAACAACAGATAGTTAATCTGGTGCCAACAGAAAATCCCCCGGCCTAGACTGTGTTCCCATCCACACTTCCCTACGCTAACAACACATAAACTAAACTTGCTCTGAGAAGCTGTGTCAATCCCAGACCAGGCAGGGTGAGGGTCTGCCATATGAGAGTGATGGATTTAAAATAAAGATATCTAGGGAATGTGCCTCCCTAATTACAGTAACAGGCCTATCCCATAGATAGGGATAGATTGATTTCCTTTTGACCCTAAAGGGATAGATAGGTAGCCAGAATCCTGTGAGCAGAGGCCACATGCCAGTGAACATCACGTGAATACCACATGAATATGTGAATATGTGAATTACGATGGTACAAGACCATGCAATATTCTATGTTACCAGAAAAGCACTTTAAATTCAAATCCGGCCTGGATTGGAAGTTGAGTCAGTGTAGGAAGGACAAAATGGGTGTTACAGTATATGGTTGAATTTCTTCGAGTTTTGGTCAGGATTCTGGCAGCTGCATGTTGTACAAGTTGAAGACTTGTAAGTTAGGCCTGAGAACAAGACATTATTACAGTAGTCAACTCAAGTCTAGATTGTACACATGCATGTACTGGGGTTTTAGCATCTGACATTATGAATATAGGTTGGATAAGGTGGAAGAAAGCTAATTTAGTCATATCTGGACAAGAGAGGAGGATCAAATGTGACACCAAGGGTTTTAATGGTGGAACTCTGTAAAACGATACATAGCAGACCTATGTACAGGCGGGGCATCAGGGATTTGACATTCACAGGTGTTTACATTTTTCTTTTCTTCATGTTTTACATATTTTTTTTATGTTTTGCATATATTTGTATATATATATATTTGTTTTGTAAGGTTTTAAATTAATAAGGAATTACATTAATTTTGAGTAGTGGAAAAGGGGTAGGATTAAATAAGTGTATACTTCTTCCTTTAGTTATGTTCTCTTTTTTTCATTTCATTGCTAGAGATTAATGATTTGTTTTTGTTTTATTTTGTTTGTATTTACATGTTTGAAATAAAGATTTCAAATCAAATCAGTCATCTCGGTTTTGTCAGCATTCATGAGCAGATAAACAGGCCTCTAGATTCAGTCACTGGGAGTAGTCGTTTGCCATAATGGGTAAGAGTTGCATGTCTTCAACGTACAGCATACAGACCATTACATAGAGCACTATACGTAGAATAAGTACTGAATTGGAAGGAATTCATTTTTGTACCTGCTAAAAAAAACGACCTGTTCTCCCTAGCATTCAACCTTCCCTACCCATAACCACCCTCCTCCAACCTACCACCCACTTTTCCCCTGCCATACCTTCTCTTCTCCCCCCCCCCCCCCCCCCCCCCCCCCTCGGTTTCCCTTACTTACTTCCCGGCTGTTTATCTTCTTGTGTAATCATATTGTTCCCTGTTTCCCTGTGGTTCTATGTTTCTTTGTTTCTTTGTTTTTTGCCTATTGTCAGCGACTTTGGGTCATTTAAAGGCACTATACAAAATAAATGAATTATTATTATTATTATTATTATTATTATTATTATTATTATTATTATTATTATTATTATTATTATTATTATTATTATTATTATTATATATAAGGGTGCTCTAGTCCCTACCATTCATAAGGGCCCAGGTCAGGAAATAACTGCTAAACCTGAAATCCTTCCAATCTCGCTGTACCTTGCTCAGGCTGTTCTGGTAAAAACACACACAGCTCCAAGCCACTGCTGGGGGACAATTGACCTGGATGAGAGGAGTCCACAGTGTTACCTGGCGGGGAAGCACAGCATCGCTGCGTTGTTAACGGCCGCACATACATAAAGTACAGGCTGCTGAAAGACTAGTCTGCGGTGGTGGTGTTGTTGTTGTTGTTATGCTGACTGCTCCAAACGCCATGCTGCTGAGAGGTAAAGTGCTGTCCCATTTCTCTGGCCTGAAAAACCGCTGAAGTGTATCCTTTGTCAGTGGCCTTTGTCTCGGCTTGCTGAGAGAGGATGGGGGGGGTGCAGGTGGTGTGTTTGTGTCTCAGGGATAGATGCATAACCCTTGCTTAACACCGGACTGTTACACCGTAGCTGGTGCCATTCGTCCTACACTGAACTTACAGTACTCAGTTTTTTTTATACCTGTAAAGTTAATGGAACGTTACAGGCTACCGATGCTTCACTGTACATCAGAATGTGCAAGGGATTGCAAATGTCATACAATGGTCCAGCCATAGGAGAGCTGTCCGCTCAGTGGTGCTGAATTCAGCTTCCCATTCACCGAACTAATGTCTTGTCTAATAATAATAATAATAATAATAATACATTTAATTTGTAGCACTTTACATTTGGAACCAAATTTCAAAGTGCTACAGGGTAAAAACATAGGCTTTAAAAACATAGGAAATAAGAAAACAAGGCATAAAAACATACAAAAAAGGGATAAAACACACAAAGGCATGTATAAAATGTTAAAACTAAGAAAAAGCTTTGGTGAAGAGGTACGTTTTTAGTCCTTTTTTAAAAGAATCAGTGGTCTGTGGTGCTCTCAGGTAGCCAGGGAGGGCATTCCACAGGCGAGGAGCAGCCGAGCAGAAGGCCCGGGCGCCAATGGTGCGGAGCTTGGTCCTGCGGGGACCTGTCTCCATTAGCTATGCTCAGCCTGGCCAGGGGGGTTTGCGTCTCCATTGCAACCTTTAAAGATTCACACCAACAACTGTGGTACACAGGCAAAACCATGACGATACAACAGTCCTAGCCAGCTTTTGGCCAGGTTGTGAAAGGTGGCTGACTCAGCCGGGGTCCAGCCAGGTTTGGCCAGGTTCTTAAAGACAATGTGCCAGACAGGCCACAGCATGGCTAAACCCTGGCTAATGGAGACCAGGCATAACTCTTCACGGCTGATGTTGTTTTGTCAGATTGGATAGTCATTGTTATGTACTAGAGGCCTGATCACTTCTGTGTCACGGGGCATGTAGGTGAGGGCTGCCAATTAGTTAATTAGTGCTGATTGGTTACCTGCTGGGAGGTTTAAAACCAGCCAGGGACACACACATGCAGGGTCTGTGTTTAGAAGAGTGTGGGTTACCAGATAGATAGTCACGTTCTTCCAGTCCTTATCCTTTTAGCTTACACTAGTAATTCCTTAATATAGTAGCACTTTGAGTTAATACACAGGTTTTGGTGTCGGTTTTGCACATAGGTTGCGGGCCTTGAGCCAGGGTCGTAACAATTGGGCGCTCGTCCGGGATCTTTTACCCCTAGAACTTTGTTTGGTGTTTTTTTTTTTTTGCACGGGGTGTCATCGTATTATGGTTTGGGTGGTGTTCGTTACATATGGTATAACGTGGGGGCTGAGCCATTTCATCAAACAGGTGAGTATGCCGTATTTGTTTGTAATTTGATGTGACTACTTATGCTGTTAAAATATATAGTTTAGTAGGCACCACATGTAGATAGGGACATTATTTTCTGGTTGTTGGTTAGCGTCCGGTGCACCACGTACTCCTGGGGCGGTCAATGAAATGATTGGTATATGATCTTTGACTGGTAGCAGGTGTGGTTGAAGAAAGTTAGGTCTACAGGGCATTCGTTTAAGGGTAGGTAGATTAGGGCGGCCAGGAAACACAGGTAGTGTGGTAGGGCTTGATTTAGTGTTTCTTAGGGTAGACATGTGGTAGGCCGGTTTTTTCTGCAGTTTAGACGTAGAAGCATATGTGGTCACATCAGGTTAGAAGGCGCACCTGTTTGGAATTGTTTGTTGGATTTATTTTGTTTGTTTGAGTGTTTGGTGAGCATACCTGGTAGCACCTAACACCCTGAGTGTATGACACGTCTATTTGGGGTGGGTGTGGTTTTTTTTTATGTTTTTTTTTGCATCCTTGAAATGTGGGCTCCGTAGCACACATTGCCACCGCGTCCCTTTATGGTTATTATTAGTGGCTTTGGCATTCTGTATGGTTCTTCAGTGGTTCGTCGTGGTTCTTTAGTCGTTCTTCAGTGGTTCTTTAGTGTTTCTTTGGTGGCTCTTTAGGTGGATTGTGTGTGTACTAGGGTGCTTTTGGCAGCTTTTTGGTGACTCTAAAGTGAACGGGTGGTGGCGCTGGTGTAGGAAAGATGGCTTCCGTTAGGGATTTTGTTGATCTCCCTTCGCATGACATGTTGGAGAGGTTTTCCAAAGAACAGCTTCTGGAGCTTGCTGTACACTACAAGGTGGAGCTTTCTCCCAGTGAGAAACGGTTGAAGCCAACTGCCTTGAGTGCTTTAAGGGTGTTGCTCATTAGAGGGCAGGTGCTTGAGGAGAGGGTGGAGCAGCCTCCTTCGTCTGACGCGTCTCCGCTATTACCTGGTGCGGAGGGTGAATGGAGGGTTAGAGAGTTGGAGTTTAAGGAGAGGCAGCTACACCAAGAGCGTGAGGAGAGGAGAGAGGAGCGTGAGCTTAAGGAGCGTGAGCTTAAGGGGAGAGAGAGGAGAGAGGAGCGTGAGCATGAGCGTGAGCTTAAGGAGCATGACTTTAAGGAGAGACAAATGTTGCTGGAGCACGAGCGTGCACAGAAGGAGCTTGAGTATAAGCATGCTGCCTTACAGGCGGGTGCTCTGCATCCAGAGTCACGTTCCGGTTTTGATGTAGGCAGGAATATTAGGATGGTGCCTCCGTTTTTTGAGAAAGACGTGGAAAGATATTTTCCCCTTTTTGAACGGGTGGCAACCACATTGAAGTGGCCTGATACCGCCTGGACACTGCTGCTGCAATGTGTTTTGGTTGGTAGGGCACAAGAAGCCTACACTGCTCTGTCCCTTGAACAAAGCGCTGATTATGAACTTGTTAAAGCTTCCATATTGAGGGCTTATGAGTTGGTCCCCGAGGCCTATCGTCAGCGTTTTAGAGGTTATCGTAGGCAGGAGGGGCAGTCTTATGTTGAATTTGGAAAAGAGAAGGAGAACCTGTTTGACCGGTGGTGCACCTCGCAAAAAGCAGAGTCAAGGGAGCAGCTCAGACAGTTGGTTCTCCTAGAGGAATTTAAAAGGTGTGTTCCTGATAACGTTTCCACACATCTAAATGAGCATAAGGTATCGAAGATAGCCGACGCTGCTGTCTTGGCTGATGAGTTTGTGTAAACACACAAATCTGTCTTTGTAGAGGAGGGCCGTGTGGAGTCCAGGGGTAGTAGGCGTCCTTCTCAGGGGAGCCGGTTCCCGGCACCCGTGTCTGCTGGTCGGTTTACTTCGACTCCTAGGCAAGGTGGCTCTGCTAGTGCATTCCCAGAGGGGGTTATCTGTTTTTACTGTAAGGAGCCTGGTCATATCGTTGCTGGATGCCCT
Source organism: Notolepis coatsorum (assembly GCF_963971535.1). Taxonomy (NCBI): domain Eukaryota; kingdom Metazoa; phylum Chordata; class Actinopteri; order Aulopiformes; family Paralepididae; genus Notolepis; species Notolepis coatsorum. The sequence continues at coordinate 71,422,748 of NC_140172.1, forward strand.
GTGCTTAAGCAGAAAAATGTAAAAACGGTGGCTCTGGTAGAAATCATGGACAGGACACCTATGCCGACATTAGAGGGTGGGGTGCGAAGTATCAAAGGTGCAGACAGGGAGCTAGAGGGCTCCTCAACATTTATGATGGATGGATTTGTTTCACTGGTTGGTGCATTAGGATCAAGGCAGGCTATTACAATATGGAGAGATACAGGAGCTTTCTAGTCTCTCATTCTGGATGGGATTTTGCCATTTTCGGAAGATTCTTCATTGCATTCCGGTGCCATTGTTCAGGGCTTTGGAGGAGGCTTTGTGAATACTCCTTTGCATGAGGTCTCACTAAACTCTCCCTTAGTATCAGGCAATGTTGTCGTAGGAGTGTGTTCTCACATTCCCATAAAGGGGGTGTCCTTCATTCTAGGGAAGGATTTGGCCGGTGGCAAAGTGCTGGCTACTCCAGTTGTAATTCCCGTCCCTGTAGTTTCTGAGGTTCCTGATGAGCTCGCACAGAAGCATCCAGGAGTGTTTCCTGTGTGTGCGGTAACACGCGCAATGTCAAAGGTCAAATGTGACACCCATGAGGTTGTTAACTTAGATGGTGATATGACACTTAGTGACACGTTCTTTGTTGAGTTGAAAAGTGGCCCTGATGAGGGTTTTGGTAAGGTGATACCGTCTCATGAGCAGTTGGTACTAGAGCAAAACAAGGATGTCTCCTTGTCGTCCCTCTTTGAAGAGGCGGTTTTAGAGGATGCAATGGTAGATACGTCTCAAGGATACTTTGTTAGCAATGACGTGCTCATGAGAAAGTGGACACCACCTAACCTGTCCAGTCTGGATGACTGGGGCAGTGTGTTTCAGATTGTTGTTCTAGCCGTGTATCGTCCTGATATACTGCATTTAGCACATGATCATGATCTTGCTGGTCACATGGGGGTCAGGAAGACTTATGACCGTGTGCTGAGACATTTTTGTTGGCCTGGTTTGAAGTCAGATGTGGCACAATATTGTCGCTCGTGCCATGTGTGTCAGGTGGTTGGTAAACCAAACCAGAAGATCCCTCAGGCTCCTCTGCAGCCTATCCCTGCCGTTGGGGAACCTTTTGAGCGGATCCTCATTGACTGTGTTGGTCCCCTCCCTCGAACTAAGACAGGGAATCAGTACCTTTTGACTATTATGTGTGCAGCGACCCGTTTTCCTGAAGCCATTCCTTTACGCAAGATCACAGCCCCAGCTATATCCAAAGCTCTGGTTAGGTTTTTTTCGACGTTTGGTCTACCAAAGGTCATTCAATCAGATCAAGGGTCTAACTTCATGTCCCGTCTCTTTGCTCAGGTCCTCCAGCAGTTGTCTATCCAGCATTGCCCTTCCTCTGCCTATCATCCAGAGTCCCAGGGGGCGCTGGAGAGATTTCACCAGACTATCAAAACAATGCTGCGGGCATATTGTACGGAGTTCGACAAAGACTGGGATGATGGAATTCCTTTGCTTCTGTTTGCTGCTAGGGAGGTAACCCAGGAGTCTCTTGGATTCAGCCCGGCTGAGCTGGTGTTCGGCCACACAGTGAGGGGTCCTTTGAAACTGCTGAAGGAAAAGTGGTTGGCTGACCAGACTCCTTCCTCTACTAATTTGTTGGACTATGTGTGTGACTTCAGGCTTAAGCTTAGTAGAGCATGTGAACTAGCGAAAGAGAACCTAAAGGTAGCCCAAGGAAAAATGAAGGTGTGGTATGATAGGCGGGCCCGACATAGGGTGTTCTCACCGGGAGACAAGGTGTTGGTTCTCTCGCCTATTCTTGGGTCTGCATTACAGGCTAAATACAGTGGGCCATACTTCATTGAGCGCAAAGTTGGTGAGGTCGACTACTTGATTAAAACTCCCGACCGCAGGCACAAGAGTAGATTATGTCACGTCAATATGTTGAAGGCGTACAATGATAGGGCTCAGATTGACCAGTCAGGGGTCAAACCTGTGGCTATTCTGACAGTTTCTGCGTCTCCTATTGTGGCCGACTGTTCTGTGTCGAAGGAGATTTCTCAGGGCAGGTTGCCAAACACCCAGATACTAGGTGACTTGGACTCACACCTGTCGTACTTGCCACTTCCTGAGCGTGCAGATGTGGTGCGCCTACTTAGACAGCATACACGTTTGTTTTCTGATGTCCCTAGTCGTACTAATGTACTCGAGCATGACATTGATGTTGGTAGTGCAGGGCCAATTAAGCAACATGCCTACAGGGTGAATCCGGAAAAACGACGGATCTTGAGTAAGGAAGTAGACTATATGGTGAGACATGGCATTGCGGAGCCCAGTTCTAGTGCGTGGAGCTCCCCCTGCCTGCTTGTTGATAAGCCAGACTGCACTCATCGGTTCTGTACTGACTTCCGTAAAGTTAATGCAGTAACCAAGCCGGACTCGTACCCTCTTCCTCGGATGGACGACTGTATCGATCGGGTGGGTTCAGCAGCCTTTGTAAGTAAATTGGATTTGCTGAAGGGATACTGGCAGGTTCCGCTTACTCCGCGAGCACGTGAGATATCCGCTTTTGTCACACCAGAGAGTTTCTGCCAGTATACAGTGATGGCCTTTGGCATGCGAAATGCCCCAGCGACGTTTCAGCGGCTAGTGAACAAGGTCCTGGCCGGGGTAGCGTTCTGTGAGGCATATCTGGATGACCTGGTTATCCACAGTTCCTCTTGGTCACAACATGTGGAGCATCTGGCGGAAGTGTTCAAGCGGTTGGGTGATGCTAACTTGACAGTTAACCTTGCGAAATGTGAATTTGGACAGGCCACGGTTACCTACCTGGGTAAGGTGGTTGGACGTGGGCATGTGTGCCCCATTACAGCTAAGGTGGAGGCTATAGTGGGCTTCCCTGCTCCCATCACCAGGCGGGAGTTAAAGCGCTTCCTAGGTATGGCAGGGTACTATAGGAGTTTCTGTAGGAACTTTGCTTCTGTTGTTGCCCCTTTGACCAATCTGCTCAGTCCTAAGGTACCTTTCGTGTGGACTGAGACTTGTCAACAGTCTTTTGAGAGCATCAAGGGTATTCTGATTAGCGCTCCCGTTCTGTCAGCTCCCGATTTTCAACTGCCATTCAAGTTGGCAGTGGATGCTAGTGACCTCGGTGCTGGAGCCGTCCTCCTGCAAGAGGATGCATTAGAGGTGGAGCACCCAGTGTGCTACTTTTCTAAAAAGTTTGACAGGCATCAACTGCACTACTCTACTATAGAGAAGGAGGCGCTCGCTTTGGTTCTTGCCTTGAACCATTTTGATGTTTACGTTGGATCCTCCAGTTTACCCCTTGTTGTGTATACAGACCATAACCCTTTGGTTTTTCTTCGCATCATGGTGAACTCGAACCATCGTTTGATGCGATGGAGTTTGTTCCTCCAGGCGTATAACTTGGATATTCGCCACATTCGTGGGAGGGACAACGTGCTAGCAGACGCCCTCTCACGATCATAGTACCGGTGTTTGTGGTACCCGTTATCGCTGTTGTGGTAGTGGCCCTGACAACTAAGGGGTCACAGTTGTTTTTTGTTTTGTCTATGGGTTGTTGTGTAGTGGTTGCCTCTTGGGCAACCAGTTTGGTGGGGGAGGTGTTATGTACTAGAGGCCTGATCACTTCTGTGTCACGGGGCATGTAGGTGAGGGCTGCCAATTAGTTAATTAGTGCTGATTGGTTACCTGCTGGGAGGTTTAAAACCAGCCAGGGACACACACATGCAGGGTCTGTGTTTAGAAGAGTGTGGGTTACCAGATAGATAGTCACGTTCTTCCAGTCCTTATCCTTTTAGCTTACACTAGTAATTCCTTAATGTAGCAGTCTGGAAAATATGGTATATTATTCAGAACTGCTGACTGTGTTTATATCCCTTTTTGTACACAAAGACATTCTAACTAGTGTCATTGATTCACACGAACAATGACACAAACGTTCCCGTCCAAAGAGCATGTGAATACGGATTATAAATGACAGTATTGATTCATATTTTACAGTGCGTCTCCCCTTGTGACTGGCGGGCGGGACCAGCAGGGGGCAGTAGCAGGCAGAGAGTGGCGGAGGGAGCTGAGAGATGATAAAGGGAGGAGGCGAGCGGAAGTCGTTCTCTTCGGCAGTGAACTTGACAACGAGAAGTCACGTCTAACGGGGGGGCTCTGGATAGCCCCGTTGCTGACTTTATGCCGGAGTGCCCCGTGGAACAGTGACGGGTGATAGGGAGTACTGGCTAGTGGATACGATATCCTAGCAGTACCAGTGTTATGATATTATGAACATTAAGTGCAGAGTCAGGCACTAAGAGTCGAGTTATACCTAGTTACAGTGAGCGGTATAGGTAGCGTGCGGCTAAGGATCACAGTAGCATTGCTCGTGTTATACCTAGTTACAGTGACGGTATAGTCTGCGTGCCAGAGACGTACGGGACATCCAAGCAGTCTGCCCGGGCGTCAACAGCTGTCTGCACCGGAGAGCAGCAGCACACCTGCTCCAGGCTGCCTGCAGGACACGGGGAGTTCTTTACCACCAGCAGAGTTCGCCCAGCACCAGCTCAGCCAGCACTGCCTCTCTGCTATAGCTCCGCCTGCTAGCACCTGCGGCGCGAGTGTTCGACGTCATCTTGCCACCAGGACGGTGGTGGAGCGGCGCGGCCGCCATTTTGGTAGAGTAAACATTAGGGCTTCGGCGCCCAGGATCTATTGCACCTTACACAGTGTGGAGCGGCCTGCGGGTGAAGTTAACGTTGCTAACTGCAGACCCCAAACATTACATTACATGCCGGCATTAGCATAGGGCTTTTGTTTTGGTAATTGTGGGCCCACACTTTTGGTTTTATTTCCTTTTCTTTGAGCGTGATACAATGTGTGTGTATTAATATTTTCCCATTCAATTAACCCTTCCCTGGGGGGGGAAGTTACAGACCTGGTGCATTATAATTAAAGCCTTTTGAGGTATTATTCTGGCCGTATAATTAAAGCCTGTTGAGGTATTATACAGGGTGAAGACCCAGACGTGGGTGATGAGTCAAACACAGTGAAGTATATTATCCCGGATAGTAACCCAGAGGTGGGTGCATAATATACGTGTTTATGAGGTATTGAGTTGAACAGCAGGGGCTATAGTAGGACTTCAGCCCAATTGGCCAGTAGTATTAAATAATTGTAACTGAACAGTACAATTAACATAAAGACTTGAATGGGGTTCTGTGTGCGTGTCCATTCCTGTGCCCTGCATTGACTCTTTTGGTGTGGGTAACGTATATATATGGTTAACCCCTTCCTACCCAACTCTCCCCTTTTCAGTGGAAGGTTTCTAGGGTCATTGAGGGAGGGTACTGCTTGCGGGGGGAACTCAGAGTATTTGATTACAATTCAGTCACGAGGTGTGGGAGGGTCTAAGGAGCGACTGGGAGGAGTGGGAGCGTGTTGGGGAGTACTGCTGACCGCCCTGCGACAGGGAAGGAAGACCAGAGTACCAGACCAGGTTGGTAAATCCCGGGCCCCATCCACTCACACTACCAGCCTCCAGTCGACGCCCCAGGCCCAAAGACGAGGGTGCAGCCAGACAGAGTTCTGCTGTGTCCAGCTACCTCCTGACTGCCAGCAACCGTTCCCACGAAGCAGGGATAATCCACCCTGCTACATTTGGCGTCACGAACAGGATCAACATCCTAACTTACTCCCTTGACCGAGACCCGTAGAGAGACCCACGATGTCAAAGAAGGAGACCGCCGCCGCGCAAGAGATGGCGGCGAAGCTTGAGCAACTGCAGGAGCAGTGTCAGACTCAGGCGGCACTGCTAAAGCAGCAAGCCGCAGCGATGAAGGAGTTGACTGACCAGGCCCTCCACACTCAGGTGGCCCTACAGGAGCTACGAGAGGGCCAGGCCGCTGCCACCTTGATACAGAAAGGGGAGACCCACGTCGCGCAGGAGAGGGAGGCGGAGGTAGAGCAGCTGCAGGAGCAGTGTGAGACTCAGGCGACACTACTGACGCAGCAAGCCGAAGCGATCAAGGAGTTGATCAACAAGGCACTCCTAGAGAAGCGCTACACTGAGGCGGCCCTAAAGGTGCAACGAGACGGCGAGGACGCCGCCGCCGAGGTAAAGAAAGAGGAGGCCGAACGCATGGAGAGCCTGACCGCACAGGTGGAGCTGTTGGCGAACAGAACCCACACACACGCGGGCCTCCTGGACCGACAGGCGCTGGTGCTGGAACAGACCCAGCACGAACAGCGGGAGCAGGCCGGACGCCGAGCTCCGCTTGCCTTGGCACCGGCCGGGATCCAACAGCTCCCTCCAGCGCCCCTCCCGGTGGTGTACGTCCAACGAGAGCGGAAGTGCAGCGAATTTGGAGGTGAACAAGAGATGGGGGAACTGCCTGTGGAGGACTGGATCCAGGCGATGAGGACCCACCTCCGGGCCAGTCGAGTGCCCGCGGAGGAACAAGCGGAGGTCGTACAGCTACACCTCAAAGGCGAGGCGAAGCAGACGGTACGCTTCCTGACGGGGGAAACCGCCCCCGACACGGAATCCTTGTTCAAGATACTCAAAGAAACCTATGGGGACAAGGTCCTGGTCAGCATTCGGCTGGGGGAGTTCTTCGATCGAAGACAGGCCGCCGGCGAGACCACACGCCAGTTCGCCTATGACCTGCAGGAGAGGGTCCGTCGCCTACGACGTCGGGCGCCTACGCTGGTCGGCGATGCCACCGCCCTGCTGCAGGAGCGGTTTGTGGTGGGCCTCAGAGACGAGGCCCTGAGGAGAGAAATGCGGAAGTACATGAGGGAGGACGGTACGCGGCCGTTTCCTCAGGTACTGCAGGCGGCGATAGACTGGTCCGAAGAGGAGATGGTCCTGCCCCCCACAAGGGGTGCCGACAGGGGCATGATACGCGGCGTCGTCGTGAAAAGACACGAGCCACCTCTGGACATAGCCGTGCTACAGGAGTCCATCCGACAGCTCTTCGCCGGCCAAGAGCGGATGGGCGCGCGCATGGAACAGCTCTTCCAGGCGTTTCAACAGGAGCGAGACACACCCCAGAGAGGCTTCGCCGGAAGCCGACGGAGGAGAGACGTGCCCTCTACCCCGCGCAGACTACCCCGCCGGAGTGAGGATGGGAGACTGATCTGCTACAACTGTCAACAGCCCGGTCATATCGGCCGCGAGTGCCCCCGCGCGATGGAAGAATCACGCCGGGCGGAAGTACCGGGCGGTGAGGTCCCTCTCCCACCAGTACAGGACGCCACCCACACAGCAGCAGGCGGGTCGCCCGACCGGGCGACCGCCAGACCATGGTCTGGAGGGGGAGGTGTGGGGGTGTGCCGTAGAATTCGATACCACTGCGGCCGGCCAGACGAAAGCGCTGGCGCCCGGCTGCGCATCCCGATGCGGTCAGAACCGGAGTCTGTACCCAAGAGACAGAACAGGTCGGAAGGAGGGCAAGGGGGCGAGGACGGCCCGGACCAGGGGCCTCGTCGGCGCCGCCACCGCCGCAACTTCAACTACCGCTGCAGACGCTCGCCGGCCGGCGACCAGCCGGGCCCCGAGAGCGGCGATGGAAACGTCAAGAGGACGTCAGTGTTCACGGTTCGTCCCGAAAGAGGGGGCCCCGAAAGGACCGTGCAGAGAGATCGGAGCAAGATCTGCCCCTTCCCGGCCTCCGACCCGGAAGAGCGGACGAGAGCTTCCCGAAGGAGCCCGATGAGAGCGCGGAGCTCATCCGAAGCAGACGTGGGGGGTGCCTTCGTTTACCCTCGTGAACCGCACCCTAGGGCGTGTAGCAGCAGCGCCGCTACAACAGCAGCTGAAGCAGCGCCGAACGAGGGAGGAGAGGTAGAGTTGGTCCCCTCAGGCGAGGGCGGCGAAGACGACGGAGACGGGGGCGAGGAGGGCGCTGTGAGCGGCCCCTCAGAGGCCTCGGAGGCCGAAGCCGTGGCCGAGGACCCGCCAACAGAGACGGAGGAATCTGACACGGAGTTAGACTGGTGGGGGGTTAAGCAAACCCGGGCCCCGCTGAATGACAGAGGTGAGCCACTCGCTCGGTGTTTCCAAGACCATGTGCGAAGGTGTGTGGGAACGAGACGAGTGGTGCACCTGTATGTCTAAGGGAATATGGCACCGAATCAGACGCAGGGGGGGTTGAACGAACCCGGCCCCAGAGGAGCACCAGAGGTCGGCTACCCGCTCGGTATCACCAGGACTACGTGCTCAGGAGTGTGTCCAACTCCTGAGGGAGTGTGTAAAACTGTTGGCATAATGTGTAATTGTCAACCGATGTGTGAAACTGTTGGTCTCAGGACCGTTTTCATGCATGCGTTTGTTTTTGTTGTTTTGTTGTTAACTTGCAGAGGACTTAGCAAGTTCAAAGTGGGGGGAAATGTAGCAGTCTGGAAAATATGGTATATTATTCAGAACTGCTGACTGTGTTTATATCCCTTTTTGTACACAAAGACATTCTAACTAGTGTCATTGATTCACACGAACAATGACACAAACGTTCCCGTCCAAAGAGCATGTGAATACGGATTATAAATGACAGTATTGATTCATATTTTACAGTGCGTCTCCCCTTGTGACTGGCGGGCGGGACCAGCAGGGGGCAGTAGCAGGCAGAGAGTGGCGGAGGGAGCTGAGAGATGATAAAGGGAGGAGGCGAGCGGAAGTCGTTCTCTTCGGCAGTGAACTTGACAACGAGAAGTCACGTCTAACGGGGGGGCTCTGGATAGCCCCGTTGCTGACTTTATGCCGGAGTGCCCCGTGGAACAGTGACGGGTGATAGGGAGTACTGGCTAGTGGATACGATATCCTAGCAGTACCAGTGTTATGATATTATGAACATTAAGTGCAGAGTCAGGCACTAAGAGTCGAGTTATACCTAGTTACAGTGAGCGGTATAGGTAGCGTGCGGCTAAGGATCACAGTAGCATTGCTCGTGTTATACCTAGTTACAGTGACGGTATAGTCTGCGTGCCAGAGACGTACGGGACATCCAAGCAGTCTGCCCGGGCGTCAACAGCTGTCTGCACCGGAGAGCAGCAGCACACCTGCTCCAGGCTGCCTGCAGGACACGGGGAGTTCTTTACCACCAGCAGAGTTCGCCCAGCACCAGCTCAGCCAGCACTGCCTCTCTGCTATAGCTCCGCCTGCTAGCACCTGCGGCGCGAGTGTTCGACGTCATCTTGCCACCAGGACGGTGGTGGAGCGGCGCGGCCGCCATTTTGGTAGAGTAAACATTAGGGCTTCGGCGCCCAGGATCTATTGCACCTTACACAGTGTGGAGCGGCCTGCGGGTGAAGTTAACGTTGCTAACTGCAGACCCCAAACATTACATTACATGCCGGCATTAGCATAGGGCTTTTGTTTTGGTAATTGTGGGCCCACACTTTTGGTTTTATTTCCTTTTCTTTGAGCGTGATACAATGTGTGTGTATTAATATTTTCCCATTCAATTAACCCTTCCCTGGGGGGGGAAGTTACAGACCTGGTGCATTATAATTAAAGCCTTTTGAGGTATTATTCTGGCCGTATAATTAAAGCCTGTTGAGGTATTATACAGGGTGAAGACCCAGACGTGGGTGATGAGTCAAACACAGTGAAGTATATTATCCCGGATAGTAACCCAGAGGTGGGTGCATAATATACGTGTTTATGAGGTATTGAGTTGAACAGCAGGGGCTATAGTAGGACTTCAGCCCAATTGGCCAGTAGTATTAAATAATTGTAACTGAACAGTACAATTAACATAAAGACTTGAATGGGGTTCTGTGTGCGTGTCCATTCCTGTGCCCTGCATTGACTCTTTTGGTGTGGGTAACGTATATATATGGTTAACCCCTTCCTACCCAACTCTCCCCTTTTCAGTGGAAGGTTTCTAGGGTCATTGAGGGAGGGTACTGCTTGCGGGGGGAACTCAGAGTATTTGATTACAATTCAGTCACGAGGTGTGGGAGGGTCTAAGGAGCGACTGGGAGGAGTGGGAGCGTGTTGGGGAGTACTGCTGACCGCCCTGCGACAGGGAAGGAAGACCAGAGTACCAGACCAGGTTGGTAAATCCCGGGCCCCATCCACTCACACTACCAGCCTCCAGTCGACGCCCCAGGCCCAAAGACGAGGGTGCAGCCAGACAGAGTTCTGCTGTGTCCAGCTACCTCCTGACTGCCAGCAACCGTTCCCACGAAGCAGGGATAATCCACCCTGCTACATTAATATAGTAGCACTTTGAGTTAATACACAGGTTTTGGTGTCGGTTTTGCACATAGGTTGCGGGCCTTGAGCCAGGGTCGTAACAGTCATATTTCAGGTAATATTTGTTTCTATCACCACTGTTTATTCTATATCGTTGAATTATTCAGGCAGGTGTCTTCAGATTTTCTGACTGGTTAATTGGCGCTTGAAGTGGCTGCCTATATTGCCTTTGCCACTGACCACCACTGAATGTAAGACTCATGGTTGGATGGTTAGTGAATGTATTGAAAATCACAGGAATGGTGTCCAGAGTAGTTAAGACCCCATGACCCTCTGGAATCACAAGTAACTCATCTGTTCAGAGGCCTAATCCTGTTAGGACCGCCTCTCCTGTGTTTCCTTACTGTCTCTCTTGGTCTATCCAGTGTCTTGATGAAGGCAGATGGGACTGCCCACTGTTCTGTTGAGAAGAAGTCAAATGATCTGTGCAGCTGCAATCAGTGCATTGGGTTTACAGTTAGTTACTGTATATACAACTCCATAAGCTTTTATATGTATTTCTCATTTCATAGTATGTGTTGCCAGGGTGTAAGGATACACAAATCTTCAGATTCAATATGAATTCCGAGCTCACGATGTGGTTTGATTTTTTATTCTTTATGCGTTAAAGAGACTAATAACCCTGCGGATGTTAATACGTCTCTCATGACAGGCATAGCAACAGGCATAGCAACCGCATGAGAGTGACAGCAAGAAAAATGTAAACAGTCGCAGCGTGGGCGAGTTGCATCATTACGCTGTCTGCAACCGTTTACGTTTGTGAGTGCTAGTCCTGTCCCATTTCGTAGTGCAATTCACCCCTTGTGGCTCCGCTCTGAAGGGCGACTCCCATCGAGGGCACTCCAAAACAAGGGGTAGGGCCAAGGGGTAGGGCCAAGGGGAGGAATGGGACACAGCCTAACTATTGGGGCTATTTCACTTGATCTGTGATTGGAGGAGGAGCTTTAGTCTGAGAATAGGCATTATTTCACAAGAAAATCATCTTCATCAAAGATTAGAAACACAATAATATTTTGATGTATTTTCCCCCAAAATCATCTCACAACCCCCAGGTTGAGAACCACTGGTGTGTAGCTGACAGACAGGGGGAAATGACAGGCCTATGTAGCTGACAGAGAGGGGAAATGACAGGCCTATGGGGAAGAAATTTTATTTGAATACATGATAGAGCTTTTCATTTCAATAAACTGTACATTTGTACATATTTGTACATTTGTACATAATGCATATTTTTCAATAGTTTCGATTGTGCATTGAGATTGTTCTACCCCTGTAGTTTCCAAGTATTGTGCTGTCTATAGTTTATTTTCTTTTTTCATTTCCCCAGCTTTAATTAGCCTTTGGTAGTTAATTATGTTTGCTACTAATTCTCTCTATGAATAGTCCCCACTGTGTTGCCTGTTCATATCGTCAGGGCCAATTAGCTGCAATTAACACAAACTAATGACGTGCTCTCTGAGTCCAAAACAAACATGGTGCACCCTGCCAGGTTTCAGTGCTGAGATCTCCTGAATGTTAGAGTGGTGCTGGGTTGGGGGGGGCTCAGAATCAACACCTCCTGTAGAGAAGCACCAAGATGGAGGCCTTCAGCAATACAACACACACTAACTACACAGCCAACATAACCATCCTCCCCTTTGGACCTCCACTGACATAAGCGTTGTATACACACTTTGCCATGGGCATTAGGGGGATAGGGGTTTTGTGTGTGTGTGTGTTTGGGTGTGGGTGTGGGTGTGGGTGGGTGTGGGTGTGGGTGGTGGGGGCTCTCCTACCAAGTGTTGTTTTTAAGTTAGGTAGCTCTTTTTTCATGGCTCTCCTGCCTTGTTTGAAGTGATGATGTTGAGCACTTTTCTTTTATAAACAAAATATGTATATATATAAATTAACACATTATAGGATGGCCCCTTATGAATGGCAGGGACTAGAGCCTCCTTTGGACCCTATTGATGGTTAGTATAACCTTACATTTATCGACGGGGAGAACGATCATGCTTTGTTAAACCATTTACCCAGGTTACACTGTACAACCACTGTTTGTCGCTGTTGACCACTAGGAGCTGCCCAGCACAACCACAGTCTGACACTGTTGACCACTAGGAGCTGCCCAGCACAACCACAGTCTGACGCTGTTGACCAATAGGAGCTGCCCAGCACAACCACAGTCTGACACTGTTGACCACTAGGAGCTGCCCAGCACAACCACAGTCTGACACTGTTGACCACTAGGAGCTGCCCAGCACAACCACAGTCTGACGCTGTTGACCAATAGGAGCTGCCCAGCACAACCACAGTCTGACACTGTTGACCACTAGGAGCTGCCCAGCACAACCACAGTCTGACACTGTTGACCACTAGGAGCTGCCCAGTACAACCACTGTTTGTCGCTGTTGACCACTAGGAGCTGCCCAGCACAACCACAGTCTGACACTGTTGACCACTAGGAGCTGCCCAGTACAACCACTGTTTGTCGCTGTTGACCACTAGGAGCTGCCCAGCACAACCACAGTCTGACGCTGTTGACCACTAGGAGCTGCCCAGTACAACCACAGTATGACACTGTTGACCACTAGGAGCTGCCCAGTACAACCACAGTCTGACACTGTTGACCACTAGGAGCTGCCCAGTACAACCACAGTCTGACACTGTTGACCACTAGGAGCTGCCCAGCACAACCACAGTCTGACCACTGTTGACCACTAGGAGCTGCCCAGCACAACCACTGTCTGACGCTGTTGACCACTAGGAGCTGCCCAGTACAACCACAGTCTGACACTGTTGACCACTAGGAGCTGCCCAGTACAACCACAGTCTGACACTGTTGACCACTAGGAGCTGCCCAGCACAACCACAGTCTGACGCTGTTGACCACTATAGGAGCTGAGGGGGAGGGGGAGTTCCTGCTGGTCTGGACTCAAACCAGTGATGCTCCAATCTCAAGCGTGCCACTCTCTAACCTTTAAGGTACTGTTGCTCAGGGTCACTGGACATTACTGCATGAAGAGTTCAAAAACTCCAAACTCCAAACTGCTTTGCCAGGTTAACCTCCCTGTGTGTCTAAGGCAGTGGATCTCAATGCCGCCCCATAAGGCCCAACTCAACTCCCTATACCCAATGGGAATTATATTTTCCGTTTATCATGGGTATTTATTAGATTATCAGCCTTTAAGGTTTCTATTTGGCTCAGTTTAATTCGCTCAGTTAAATCAATTAAGCCAGTCGGTGTGTCAAATTAATCTAACAATGGGCAGGGTCTAATAAAATATCTTTCTCAAATTAAATTCTTTCTGGATTCAGATTTGTACTCATTTCCCTTTTTACTACCAAGTGTGTATATATTAACAACCATTTTCTTTGCTAAAAAGTGACAATTTCCCAGTTTCAGAAGTGGGCTTTTGTATTTTGATTGTTGTCCTGATATTAAAACAATGATAATAAATTAAATAAACGAGTGCCCCATTTGAGCATCTCAATGTCCCGCCCCTTTCAACAATGCTGCACCCAGTGCCCTCCAACACTCTCTGAACTACACTGATAAACCTATAATCTAACGCATACAAGTAGGTAATGTTAGGGGGTTTGTCATTTAGAATAGAAATAATGTGTCTTTACATTCAGTTAGACATTCCAAACATGCTCTTTGATTTCCTCGTTTACCAGCTCAACCCCACTGTGCAGCAGGCCTTTCTGTCAGCATGCAGTTCAGCACCCACTTTCATATCCACCTGCTACTTTACAACTCATTGGGCAGAACAACGCTGGACTTTGGGTCCAAGAGTACAAAAACAATGCTGAAATATGCGCACACACACAATTGGAATTTGTAATTGCTTCCCTTAGATTCCATTTCCTCTCGTCTGTCTTTTTAGACACATATTGTGTGAGTTGCTATACTGCATGTTTAGCTATATGTGTTTTTAATGTTTGCTTTTAGGTTGTTTGCAACACTGTATTGCTGCTATCCTGGTCAGGGCTACCTCGAAAAGGAGATATTGAAAATCTCAATGGGACTCACCAAATAAAGTTGTAATAAAAACACACATCCAAAAACTCTAAACAGCTTTGCACATATTTATTTAGTTTGACAGTTATTGAGCTTGAATATGGCCACCGGTGATGTCATCAGTGACATTGGGTCACATTCCCGAACGGATTTACGACCAAAAATTTCCTCTTAGGCAGATTTCTGCCCCTTTTAAGACATATTAGGGCTGGTAGCGTGATTCCCCAAATTTTCCTGAGATCAGATTTGAGCGTGGCTGAGAGCAGATTTAAGAGTGCTGAGGAGCACACTTATGATTGATTGACTAATTGAAAATGTTATTAACTTGACAGACTGTGTTCTCATAGTGATTCCTTCATGTCAACGCTACAGGCCTCCTGGGAATTAATTACTTAATCATAATTAAAATAAATATGACAATATTTGTACGATAAGAAATTACGCATTTGATGTCGGAAAAATAAATAATATGGATTCATCTGATCACAGGGCAGCTGGATTAACCATATCTGAACCAGCTATTTTGGACAAATGTATAATTACTTTAATTACTCAGATATTCAAACACAATTATGCAATTATGCCTTCTGTGGAATTTGTATTTCTTATTTGTTACACATCTGTTTTAATGATTAATTATATACATTTGAAAGAATGCAGGTCAACATGCAATGTATCCCATTGATTGGTATACAATGGGACAGACCTTTGTTTGATTGATTGATTGATTGATTGATTGAAAACTTTATTAACAGATTGCAGAATGGGTACAGTACAGCTCAATTACATACAATTGTTAAGGGGATGCAGACCAGAGAAAGACTTTCGTCTTGTTTACATCAGGGCCCCCCATTTTCAATTCATTGATATAGCTATAAACCTGCATTCCTTCGAATATATCATTAATCAATTAAACTTATATTGAAATGCACTATATAGCCTATATACACCAACACTGAAATGACAGTGGATAAATAAATAAATAAATAAGATCTAAAGCTAATCGCATGGAAATAGCAAGTCTTGTGTGCGCCAGTATGGCCTACGTGTCTAATGAACAGTATAGGCTTAATATATTCTAGTTACTTGTTTCATTAGGATTTAGTAGATACTATATATGCTCTGCCTCTGCCCTACGTACAGTATAAGTACAGACTGTACCTATACTGTACATAGGGCAGAGCATATAGTATCTACTAAATCCTAATGCAACAAGTCATTAATGGAATAATAAGCCTATACTGCATTAATTCATTACGCCGTATAGGCATTAATGTAATAATAAGCCTATACTGCGTTCATTCATTACGCCGTAGGCATTAATGGAATAATAAGCCTACGTTCATTCATTACACCGTAGGCTACAGTATACTGCGCACGCATGTGTGTGTGTGTGTGTGTGTGTGTGTGTGTGTGTGTGTGTGTGTGTGTGTGCGCGCACGCGCTGCGGCAGTTGTACCACGAGCTGTACTATATATGATGACAATACATTAATCTAATCTCATTTCGATGAGTCGCGCAAGACTCGCAAGGCACTTCCGCATCCATTTCCACACAGCTGCGTCATTACTTTGCCTTATAAGGAGCTCTGGAGGCGTTGTTTTGTATGCAAATGTCCTGAACGGGAACGCGCTTTTGAGTTTAAGACAGAATCACATTCGCCAAGCAGATATCAGATCATGTCACAGGTGCGACCGTTTCAGCCACTTAAGGGCCCGCGTCCACCTAGCGCATATTTCTCCGTGAAACATGCTGGGAGTGCGCCGGCAGCGCTGGCATGCAGCGCATCTTGTAGATGACAGAGAGAAATCTACAGCCATGCCGCGGTTTTGCACATATTATAGCATATTTGAATAACTTTATTGTATATTAATTATATATATAGTTATTGCCTGACACCACAGTTCGCCCTTTGCTTTTTATTAGCTTTTTAGTAGTGTATTCGTGTAGTTATTATTATTAGTTTTGTCGCGAATCTCAATGGTCTGTGGGAGACAGCCAGACAGGCAGGCAGCTCCGGTGTCAGGTTACAAACAGAGTGGTAGATGAATGGCTGTGATTGGTTGTCTGAAAATGAGCCCAGCGCATCGCTCTGAAAGTTGAGAAAGTTTCAACTTTCCGCCGCACAAAAAAGCTGAGAAAAGAAGCCGACGGCAGCGCACTTCCTAGAGGCGGCCGCATGCGCTCCCTCCCCATTGGAATACATTGAAAACAGATGCGTGCGGTCAGAAATATGCGCCAAGTGGACGCGGGCCCTAAGACATATTACCAGCACATTGGGGACTCAGAGTGAACTTGTCATTGATTCTGTCTCAGTCCGTTCCAAGATAAGTCTTCCAAAATAACTCTTTGGAAAATTTTCGGGAATGAGACCCAATGTTGTCATATTTATTTTAATTATGATTAAGTAATTAACTCCAAGGAGGCCTGTACTAGCGTTGACATGAAGGAATCACTATATGATTCCTCCCAAATAAAGCCATTAAGAACATGGAGAACACAGTCTGTCAAGTTAATACAATTTTCAATCAGTCAATCAATCTAAGTGTGCTCCTCAGCACTCTTAAATTCTGCTCTCAGCCACAGCCAAATCCGATCTCAGGAAAATTTGGGGAATCTCGCTACTAGCCCTGGCTATGTCTTAAATCGGCAGAAATTTGCCTGAGAGCAATTTTTTGTCGTAAATCCGTTCGGGAAGGAGACCCAATATCTATTCAGAAAAAGGTTATGGAGCTAACATAATAGCCTATATTAATACATTGATATGGCTATGGCTATCAACCCTAACCAACAGGCTATCCATTATCTGTGGTCGCGCAATCCATCCATATGGTGTTATATTTAATTTCCTGTGCAACTGCTATCACGCGCACACAGAGCTTTGACCAGTAGTGACCTGGGTAGAAAATCCACTATCTCTTAGTATCCAGCCCCGCAAAATGTCCCCATGCAGTGCACTATACCCACTGAGCGATAACATCCTTAATATAGCTCCTAATATAACCTAATCATACCCTAGCCATTTCACCCGAAAAGAAGAAGAAGAATGACGGGAAAACACGAATCTTTGTGAAAATTGTATATGGACCTATAGCCATTCTATCTCTGCATCCAGACTTAAGTCCTGGTGGTTTGTCTATTGTCCGTGTTTCTGTTGTATTCCCGTGTCAAGTCGCCTGGTTTATACCCGCCCAGGGAATTCTACGACTCTGGGGGACCCTGATGTAAACAAGACAAACGTCTTTCTCAGGTGACAGGTCTGCATCCCCTTAACAATTGTATGTATTGAGCCGTACTGTATTGTACCCATTCTGCAATCTGTTAAATAAAGTTTTCATTAATTCATTCATGCTTACTTTATGATTCATGGGCATGGCATTCAAGGGAAACAGTTATGTGGAGTCGCTTCCCCATTCTCTTGTCCTGCCATAGTTAGGCTAAATGTGACCTATCGTCTTGAAAAGCATGCAGCGCCTGGTGTTGCGCACTTGATGCTGTAAATCTAGGATTAAAAATGCTGGTATCGTTTAAAACAGTGCAACTATGTTATTTATTGTTTTAATTTATTGTAAGGGTATATTTTCGTTTGTATTTGAGTGGGTCCTATTGGCTCCTCCTGTCCAGGGTGCGTCCTATGGGTCCTGTCCAGGGTCCAGTGGGTCATGTGGAGTTAAGAGTATAACAGCCTAGAATTTGCACATAACAAAAAAAACAGGAGGTTCAAAAATACATTTTACTAAAATATCACATCATGATATCATATCATGTCAAAGCAGGATTTACAGGAATTGTGGTGCTTTATTTACAACATGCGGGTGGGACCAGACATAGCCGGTCATTGGAATAGATTACACTTTAGACATCGTAATTCTGGATATAAATTGGGGTAGCAATGGGTAGAAATTTAGCTATAGCCTATTGACAGGGGTTAAAGTGGGATTTGGCAGGTGCATGGGACCCTGTTCCCGGTGTATCGGTGCAGGGGGGGAAATGACTGACCTCAAAATAACTCCCTATTGACTTGTCAGGACAGGCTATGCTTCTGGGGCTCTGGTTTAAGTTAAGTAAAGTTATTACACATTGATCACGGTTTTCGGTTCAGTGCAGCTCAGCAGGGAGAAAAAATAAGATAATCCAATAGTATAATTGTATTTGTAACCAGTAATTATTAATACTAAAGTTTAACTTTCAATGCTGAAAAAATAAGGATAATATTATTTGTTAATTATAGGTGACATGTTGGATAATTATTTGACTATTGTGCCTCGCCTGTTCCAAGTTTGGAAATGACCTGTTGCTGAAGAGACTATAATGAGAGGAAATAGTGGCTCGACGTTATACGCTGCGCACTGAAATAACAAATTACGGGCCGCGACCCCATTGAGCTGCATATATAGTTGCTACAAATAACAACATTAAGGATTTCATTATGGATTTGCCCTATCGGAATATATTTCTGTGTAAATACACTGCAGAGAAATAGTTGCTTTTGCCTTCCAGGATCTTTGGTAACCTGGGCGGTGCGAACTGGGCTGTCCCATAAATCCATAACGTTAAATGTATTGATAACAATGCTCACACTCAGTCGCTGTTTAATCCTAAACGAAATATCTTAATTATGCAGATTTAAACGATGCTGGAGAATGTTATGTGATATAGGTCCTGTTGTCCACTTAGCCTAATAACCATTTCCCAGACAAACTGACTGACACACCCTCGTCATCATCACCTCGGTTGGACAAAGCCAGTTATATATATTATTATATTATATATATTTATATTATGTGTGTGCCGGAGCGCGTTTCTGGATCGTTCACTTTAACCCCTGGCTGCATCAAAGAGGCTGGCTGTGCCTGCTATTGGACATGACGTCAGAGCGTGAAGGCAGGCTGCGGGTGAGTCTCAGGGCCCCGTGCAGAACGCTGCTGGCTGCGGGCTGAGCAGCTGCTTCACTACACTTACTACAGTATAGGACAGACTGCGTAATGATGGCAAGCCTATAGGCTAGCATTTAGGCGAAATTGTTAATCGCACTTCTCGGATTATCTTTTTTTGGCAATTTGCAGCTGGCGCGTTTTTGTATCTTTACTCCAGAAATGTTTGGAATTTCAGATTTGTTCAGAACGTCGTATATAGGCTATAATTGACCGAAATATGGTTGTCCTGTGGACCACAAGTGCAATAGTTACGGATAATTATAGAATCCCCGAGAGGTTCACTTGGATGAATTGTATTCCCTGGATCATATAAGGAGAGAACTCGAGCAAATCATTACTAAAGTCCTCCTGCTTCTCTGGAGACGCGGCATCTTATTGGAACAAACAAAACATCCAAACACTGGGCTGGAACCCCTATACAATGGTTCACTGTGCCGCCTGCGAGGTGCCTATCGTGGACAGGTTTTTCCTCCGAGTTCTGGACAGACCGTGGCACATTAACTGCGTGCAGTGCTGTGAATGTAAATGCAATTTGACCGAGAGATGTTTTTCACGAGACGGGAGATTGTACTGTAAAAACGACTTCTTCAGGTAATGTAAAACCGAGAATTGAAGCATTATGCAGAGGCCGGTCTGTTTTGATGCTCTACATACATAGTCAAAATTGCATAATTATGTCGCCAAATCACTTTATTCGAACAAATACTGTGGACATATTTGAATGCATATAGGCCAAGTTCCTATATATTTCTAGTGAATGCCACAACACCCAAGGGAATGTTCAGATTGCGGACATTTGATCCACCAAAAGCTGAATGGGCCTGATATAAATATATGTTCTGTGATTGATTCGTCTATAATTCGTCCTTTGTTTTAACGGAGAGATGTCTACAAGAGTCAAGTCAATGGATCCCGCCTCAATTAGTCGGCGCGTATACCGATCTGTGATCAGTGGATTTAAATAGCTTCATATAGGCCTTTATAGGAAACTATATCAATGTCAATCACAGCCCACCAGTCACTGACATGCATTTTCAGAATAGGTTTATATATTCAAGTAGCCATGTAAACTTGTATACTATGTAAATAATATAATGCTTAAGCCATATTACCTGTTATATGAAACATTTTCAAATTGACGTTGAATAGCAATTATAATTTATAATTACAATTGTGATCATCGAGGTATATAGTTTGATTGACATTACGATTAACAAGAAACTGTTATATAGTTAACCTATTTCAAAACCATTCTTGCAAGCATACTTTTCTGTGACCGGGTCATAGGCCTAGAGGGCCTGGCCTTCTCTCTCTCTCTTTTTTTTCTCTTTTTCTGATAGTTCATCTCTCTTTTGACACAGGATATTTGGCACAAAGTGCGGAGGTTGCGCCGAGGGAATTTCACCCAACGACCTGGTTAGAAGAGCGAGGAGCAAAGTGTTTCACCTGAACTGTTTCACGTGTGTGATGTGTAACAAGCAGCTGTCCACCGGGGAGGAACTGTACATCCTCGACGAATTCAAGTTCGTGTGTAAAGACGACTACCAGAACAGCAACGGAAACGACACGGCGCTTCTCTCAGGTGATTTCAACGGGGAATTCCAACTAAAATATATTGTTCTGCAGAAATAAACGTTCTCCTGACATACGGAATATGTCGTTATTAAATTGTTCTTGATCTTGAGAAAAACAAGGATCACAAGGATACAAAAATAAATAAAAAACAACAACAACTGCAGAATACCTAAAAGTAAATTTCGATTGCTGCTATTTTTGGCCTGTTTGGCCTATACACTTGATGACTTTGTAAGCTATTTGAATAGGCTCATGTAAAAATACAAAAGTAATACAAAACTATTGCTAAACCTTGACGGGACCTTATTGTAAATTGTAGGTGTTACTGTTAAGTATTATCATCATACTACCATATATGACTTATACCATAATGTCTTTATACCTGTCAGATGTATGTAGTATTAATATGTACACTGATTAACACTATTACTCTGTAGTACTCATTTATATACCCAGTTTAATCACCTGTATTATCGTATTTATTACTATTGCACTTTCCTTGGATGCAGAACTTATTTGCGTTATACTGTATGATGACAATACATTTGATCTAATCTAATCGAAACGAATCGAATCGAATTATTGTTATGATCCTATAATAATAATAATAATAATAATAATAATAATAATAATTATTATTATTATTATTATTATTTCTCTTCTTCTTCTTCTTCTTCTTCTTCTTCTTCTTCTTCTTCTTCTTCTTCTTCTTCTTCTTCTTCTTCTTCTTCTTCTTCTTCTTCTTCTTCTTCTTCTTCTTCTTCTTCTTCTTCTTCTTCTTCTTCTTCTTCTTCTTCTTCTTCTTCTTCTTCTTTATTGCCTTATATATTTATCTGGGTTTTCTGCCATTATAAATCATAATGGATATGACTACGATATATGCTATTATTGTATCAACTAAAATGTGTTTTCCATTATTTTTTTTCTCTCTTTATGACAGTCACGACATGCAGCAATCCAAGTTTGTCTCCGGATCCCCCAGACGCGCAGGACGACGGTAAAGATTCAGAAACGGGCAACGCATCCGACAAAGAGGCGTGCAGCAATGAAACCGACGAGCAGAACGTTACCGGGAAAAGACGTGGGCCGCGAACCACCATCAAAGCCAAGCAGCTGGAGACCCTAAAAGCCACGTTCTCGGCCACGCCGAAACCTACCCGACATATCAGAGAGCAGCTGTCGCAGGAGACCGGCCTGAGCATGAGAGTCATCCAGGTAAACACACACACCCGCACCAACACGTTGACACAGTCTATGCTACTGTATTAGTCAAATGTATTCAGATTCAAATTCGTTATTGCCTATATCTATAGGGAGGTGTAGTCTGACGTCACTGGTTGTTCCACCCGTATAAGGATTTATCATTGGGAGAATGGATTTTCGGTAATGTATGGAAATTGAAAATCTTTCCATTTTTGCACAAAATGAGTTCCCTTCTATCACTAACATTATTGTTTAAGCATTTTTGGTTGAAATACAATTTGGCGATTTTTTTTACGATTAATTGCAAATATCTTCATCTTGAGCTATAGATTGTGGATGAATAAGCACAGAAAGGTACACCATGCAAATGTTAATGCTTTATTTGTTTTAAACGAGACAATTTAGAAATGGGCAATGGGGAATTACATTGCGTTGGACAAAGGGTGGAACACGAAAAACGGCAATGACGTAACCACTACACATCCCTATTGTAAAGTAATATAACCGATATACAGATCCTCATCTGTAGGGGAGAACGGGGGACATCGTCACACGGGTAGGTTGTCACATTCATTATATTTCACCACCAGAGGGTCCCGTCTCCCATATTTTGGTATTTAAATGTACATAATTGGGGTCAGAGTTCACCATCTTTGGAGTGAAACAGCTGAACTTGAGGTGAGAGGACTTTTTGTGTTTTTCATGTCCATTTGTAAATACACAAGTGGTTTATAATGAAACAATTATTACCCTTAACAAGTGTGAAGGGATAGCTATAGTTTAGATTGTTGTTAGCTAGCTAACTAGTTGTTAGATGGCTGTTAGCCTTGATGCTATCAAGACATTCCAGTTGGGGTTGGTCATCACATTTTCTTTGGGGTTGGTTGTCACATGTTGTGTAGGCTATTATTGTTAGGCCGATTTATTGCGTTCTTATTTTGTTATATAGGATGGCCTAAAGATGTGTTTCCTGTTTATGTTCATGTTAAGATGCATTAAGTTATGTATTTTTCAACTTGTCAATGCAATTAAACTTTCAAATTTAGTTCTGCCTTCTTGTCTTCTTTTTAAGATTTTTCCCATTAAAACACATGGTGACAACCAACCCCATAGTGTGTGACAACCATCCCCATGATGGGGTTGGTTGTCACAATGTGTCAGAGTGTCTTTGATAGGTGATTAACTCTTTGTTACAATACGTTGGAAAATGAGAGGGATACACATTTCAAGCCAGTATCTTAAGCTTCAATTTAATGTAGGAATGACTATTGAAAGATGTTTTGATGATGAGCAATTCACACTAGAGTAAAAAGTGTGACAACTATTCCCGTTCTCCCCTACCTTTGTTTACACTGTTTATTTCTCTCATGTTTTTACATTCAGATCAAATTTTATTGCCTATATTTATGTCTTTCTATTACCCTGCCCAGTATACCTGTACCTCCCCCTCCCCCATGCTACCTCCCGCATTTTGTGAAACTGTTTCTGTGGCTTAGGCTGCTAGATTTTATCTAAATTTCGTTTAGCCTGAATCTCACCTCAAGACTATACAATCAAACACCCATACCGACAGCAGGAGGTCTTTGTCAAGTCCCAAGCAGGGGTCACAAGCAACCAAGCCAATAGTACACTTGTACAATTTTCCAATAGCATATTTATCCAAACAGAATTGGGTCTCATTCTCCAACGGACTTAAGACAAAAAAATTCTCTTAGGGCCATTAAGACATTTTGGAATTCCCCAACCGTGTTAAATATCTGTGTTACGTACCCCAGTAGTGAAACGCAACACAAGGCCACAGACAGGGTAGGTGAGGGTGCAGTGACACAAAACAATTAGCAAAATAATAGTATTTATTTTTATAAACACAAAACTCAGCAACACAGAGAGCAGGGAGGACCTACCAGTGGCACCAAATGAAATATCAAAAGGAAATGAAAACCCATCCCCCCTTACAGGCGCGGATGCCCAAAAGTATAGGTGGCGGTGCTCACTCTAAGGCTGGTGTCTTTAACATCAGGTCACCTACGTGATGCAAAATGTAGACCCCAGGGTATCTTCCTGTCCTCAATTGTCCCTGTGTGCGAAACAAAAGGTTAATACAAAAGAAAAGCAATCACCATAGGCTGGGTGACAAGGGAATAAATATACACAGGGTTAGGGTTAAACAGAAATGTGCTACAAACATCAAAAGATACAAGGATTCCACTAAACAATAGCACAACTAACCAGAGCTTTAGGTACCAGCTCTACACCAACCGAAATGCCTAAAAGGCCACAGCTCTACAGAACACACAACACTAAAGATACAGCTTTACAATAAAGAACAATACTAAAGCTATTTCCTACAAACTAACAGCACAAAGTGCCAGAGCCTTCACCAGCTCTACAAAAGACCCGCTCTCCCACAAAGACACAGAATAGTTACCACAACCAAACGAACCAGGGAGCTAACTAACACTGCACACAATGGGGTATATGAAGAAGTGTGGAGCTTGATTGCCTGATGAGCCTCAGCTGCTGTTGCTGGAACTGAGACACCTGAGAATGGGGATATGTAGACACAAGAGGGAGACAACACAACAAACAACACATGCCTATATATACACAACAGATTATTATACATTACTCCCTCTATATATATATATATATATATATATATATATACACATAAGGACACAGTCCGTAACACTCCCCCATAAAGAGTCAGCCCATGGCTGGCGACAACACAACATACAATACAACATACAATTCAAGTCCCCCATTTTTCTTCAAAGAACACGCATCATAACACCAAAAATATTCCACCACCGCCATCAACCAACCAGACCATCACCTTCCGTTTCCTCATACCTCTCTTGGTAGCAATGACATGACAAGGGGTGCTGTTGACACAAAATGTCCAGGGGTACAGCAGTCCCAACACCAACATCAAAAGTTTTAAGACAGAGGTCTGAGAAGGCACCTCACAAAAAAAACAGAGGGATGGTCCACGGTTAAAATGCACAATGGCAGACTGCTGCCCTCTTCCTTCTCGCAAAGTAAAACACATAATACATTGTGAGAAAGTCTGCACAGCACTGTACAAACTGCAGCGTCACAATACGCTGAGCAGCAGAGAGACCCCCCTTAGAGACAGTACTAGCCTCATGCAGCCGCTTTTCAAGCCTGCACACACAAGACAACAAACCCCTCACCTGAGGTTTGTTGTGAAGAGCCTCTCCCATCAGCTGCCCCCTTAACAGCCTCAAAGGGCTTCTCATTGACCGAAGTTTACGTTTATTCACAACAGAACGTACCACACCCTTGCTTCCAGCTATCACCGGAGCAGGAGCAGTAACTGAACATGTGGCCAAACCAGCGTCTTCACTCTGGGCAACTACCAGCTTACCACGAGTCCTGGGTAACCGTGTTGCCTCAGAGGCAAGTGTACCCCGCTGAAGCGTCGCCTGGTCACTCGTCACAACTGCAGGTTGTGGAGCATGGGTGATCACACAAACTGGCACCACATCAGGGAGCAATGGAGCCAACACATTACGGTGCAAAATAGTAGGGCGCTCCAAAACATGGCATAACTCTGCCACCAGCGATGTCATTACCCAATAAAAAGGTGACACCTCCCACTGGTAATGATGGGCGCACGCCCACCTCGAATACCCCCTTTTCCAACCCGCAGGTTAAATGTATTTGATGGAGGGGCACCGACACAAAGCCCATCTCGATCCCCTGCACCAACACACTAGAGCCAGTCGATGACTCAACACAAAATGGTAACATGTCTGATACAATGAATGACTGTGCTGCTCCAGTATCCCACAGTATGCGTACTGGACGCTGGTCCAACTCACTGCCACTGAGCGAAACCAACCCGTCCGACATAAATGGTTCGTAACTGGGTCCTGGTATGTCACACATTTTCTCAGAGACCACTGACATTGGAGCCAACACTGTCTGGACTAAACCAACCTCTTTAGGTCGTCCCATTTGCCTGTGACTGCTCCTTGCGTTTCAAAACAACAGTTACTTATTACGTGGCCCACTTGATGACAATAAAAACACTCTCGCTCCTCCTTGTAGCGGGGAGACACAGAGCGGGGCGGACTAGTCTGTCCAACATAGCCACTGCGGCAGATCTGCAGCGGACTAACGTGTGACCTAGCTGGAGTGTGAGCAGAGGGATAAAAGGTCCTACCCTCATGTCGGAGAGTACCAAACGTTTGCTTATGGGTCAGTACAAACTCGTCAGCGAGCACTGCAGTCTGAGCCAACGTTTTTGCTCACTCAGATATGTAGCCAAACGGTCAGACAGACTACATTTAAATTCCTCCAGTAACAGTAATTCAGACAGTGAATCAAAATCAGACACGTCACTTGCTTTACACCACCGAAAAAACAGACTCCTTCTCACGAGCGAACTCCACAAAAGTCCTGCCAGGCAACTTTTTGTGAGCTCTAAACTTTTGTCTGTACACCTCTGGCACTAGCTCATAGGCCCTAAGTACAGCCGTCTTGATTACGTCATAAGACAAACTGTCAGTCAGAGGGAGGGCAGACAAAATCTCCTGGGCTTTCCCAGTGAGTTTACATTGTAGCAAGAGAGCCCAGACCTCTTTAGGCCACTTTAAAGAGGTAGCAACTCGCTCAAAAGCATTAAAATAGGAGTCTACCTCCACCTCACGAAATTGAGGTACAAGAGATATAAGTCTACTCACATCGTAAGCCCCCACAGCCGTGGAAGAAGGATAAGCAGGACTCCCAATCTTAGCAGCGTCGAGCTCCAGTTGCTTCATCTTAATCTCAGCCTCTAACCGGCGGTTCTCCCGCTCGGTCTCAGCCTCCAACTCCATTTTCCTGACAGCTAACCTGTAATCCCTCTCCTTCCCCCTCTCCTCAAATTGTAACCGTGCCAAACTTAACTGAAGACTGGCCTCCTCAGTACTCCCACCAGGGAAAAGTGAAGCATGTCTGGGCACTGGAGACGTGACACCCGAAAGGGGAGGCTTATCCTCCTCTACCCCGTCTGCAACCGGGCCCACCACCGCCCCTTCTTCTCCCTCATGCTCCTCGTCCGAGCCAGAATGAGGAGAAGAAATAAAAGACGCTACCTCACCTACACCGAGCATCTTCTTAAACACCAAAATACGTACCACCTCCTCCCTCAGGTCAGCCTTCGCCAAACTTTTAGCAAGGCTGACCTGAAAATGTGAGGCGATAGCACACAGATCCTCCTTCCTACACTGATCCAAATTCTCAACCGAGGGATCACCTAGAAACCCCTCCACACTAAAAGACGCCATGGTCACAAAGAGACACCAGCGCAAACATACAAACCAAACTATCACCAAACACCAGCCTATCAAACGTGCCCACCGCACACCAACCGTCTGTTGCCCATTAACGAGCCCCCATTTATGTTACGTACCCCAGTAGGGAGACGCAACACAAGGGCACAGACAGGGTAGGTGAGGGTGCAGTGACACAACCATGAAACAATTAGCAAAATAATAGTATTTATTTTTATAAACACAAAACTCAGCAACACAGAGCAAGGAGGACCTACCAGTGGCACCAAATGAAATATCAAAAGGAAATGAAAACCCACCCCCCCTTACAGGCGCGGACGCCAGGGTTTCCGTTAGAATTTTTTTTTGCAGGTCTGAGTGTCCGGTAGATTTCAATCTACCGGACAAATGGGATACATTCCGGTCAGAGTTTATTGAGCTTAAAAACAATTGATAGGCCTATATAAAGAATGACATTCTCAAGGCATTTATAATATTTTAACTTAAAACTAGGCTACTTTTGCGTATATACAGTCATTAATATATTCCAAATAAAATAAGTCCCGAGACTTCGTGCTGCTGCCGACTTGAGGTGTCGGTGGGCAGTCTGCCCGACATTAATAAACAGCAGTCTGTTATAATCACATTTTTATGAGCTAACGAATTCCGTTATATTGGACATTTGTATTAATTATATCAAGCGAATAACTGAGAAATTTGGCAGAGAGAGACGGCAACATTATCGTGGGTTTGCGTGATGTATATCTCCACCTCCCAACGACTTGGTGCTGGTCATAATGTCCGGTGAAAATAATTCCCTCTAAGCACAATTTGATCATTTGAATTGTATTAAAATAGGCTAAAATTAAATAGCCTATGCGATGAACGAAACAATCATTACATTTGTTTCATCGTTGCTTCACCAAGCAGCCGGTCTAATAATGACAACGGTGTGTCAGCGCGAGCCTGCTGCTAGATTTACGTGAAGCATGGAGCTGCAGACCCACAGAGCAGCAGTGTTTTTAGGTCCGGTCTGGGGACCGCTCAGCATCGCCCCCCACCCAACAGCTGAATTGCCAATGGCTGAATTGGAGTACTGCACTGTGCCGACAAAGTTGGTGGGTTCTGTGGGTCTGCAGCTCCATGCTTTTCGCAAATCTAGCAGCAAGCTCGCGCTGACACAGCTTTGTCATTATTAGACCGGCTGCTTGGTGAAGCAACGATGAAACAAATGTAATGATTGTTTCGTTCATCGCATAGGCTATTTAATTTTAGCCTATTTTAATACAATTCAAATAATCAAATTGTGCTTAGAGGGAATTATTTTCACCGGACATTATGACCGGAGAGATTAAATATGTCGGACTTCAACAGATTTTGCCGGTCAAATACCGGTAATTACCAGCTAACGGAAACGCTGGCGGACGCCCAAAAGTACAGGTGGCGGTGCTCACTCTAAGGCTGGTGTCTTATGTAGACCCCAGGGTATCTTCCTGTCCTCAATTGTCCCTGTGTACGAAACAAAAGGTTAATACAAAAGAAAAGCAATCACCATAGGCTGGGTGACAAGGGAATAAATATACACAGGGTTAGGGTTAAACAGAAATGTGCTACAAACATCAAAAGATACAAGGATTCCACTAAACAATAGCACAACTAACCAGAGCTTTACCAACCGAAATGCCTAAAAGGCCACAGCTCTACAGAACACACAACACTAAAGATACAGCTTTACAATAAAGAACAATACTAAAGCTATTTCCTACAAACTAACAGCACAAAGTGCCAGAGCCTTCACCAGCTCTACAAAAGACCCGCTCTCCCACAAAGACACAGAATAGTTACCACAACCAAACGAACCAGGGAGCTAACTAACACTGCACACAATGGGGTATATGAAGGAGTGTGGAGCTTGATTGCCTGATGAGCCTCAGCTGCTGCTGTTGCTGGAACTGAGGCCATGTCCCCACGTATCTGGATATTTTGCCAAACGCACATTTTATTCCACGATTGGGCCTTTCATCCACACGTAAAGGGTGTTTTCAGAGACATAAACAGAGATTTTCTTAAACGCATTTTAAAGTGAAGATTTTCAGTCAGATTGTTTGGCGAATATTACTTTACTATTTCTCTAATATATATCAGACCGACTATAGGCTAGCTAGGCTATATATTTCAGCTATAATGTCCTAACAGAGAAACTACCACCACCTAAAACATCCTTATTACACCTTATTTTATCCATATAGGCAGTAGCGCTTTGAAGTAATAATAACTTCGGTGAACAGTACAATGCAATTAATGAATGTCTTGTTGTAATTAGTATATATATAGTTTGTGATAAGGACTTGCCATATTTACTTTCAGAATCCGGAGATTGTGATCTCAACATTGACATTGTATCTCTCTGTCGCCCAGTGCGCAGAAGTAAAGCATTGAATCGTGACATATCTAGATTGGTTGTTTCCTCTGGACTGCATAATCCTCCGCTATATCTATCTATTTATCATCTATGTATGTCAATATAGCCAATGGAAATGCTAGGAATGGTCAAGTGGGCTGGGTGAACCAATGGACAATTCCTATCGTTTCTCAGTCGTCCTGACCGCTCGTACCACTATGGTATTTGGGATATCGCTTATCGCCACCTACTGGCCCGCATGCTTGTTGGAGCAATTTATATGCGTTTATGTGTTTGCGTCTGGATCAGGTTTTTCTTTTTTACACTGTCGTGTGGACGAGGATTTCTTTTTAAACTGAGCCTGAGAATATCCGTTTGGCAAAAGATCCAGATACGTGGGGACATGGCCTGAGACACCTGAGAATGGGGATATGTAGACACAAGAGGGAGACAAAAGAACACAACAAACAACACATGCCTATATATACAACAGATTATTATACATTACTCCCTCTATATATATACATAAGGACACAGTCCGTAACAATCTGTTTTATTGATTAATTATACATTTGAAAGAATGCAGGTTATAGCCAACATGCAATATATCCCATTGACAATGGGACAGACATTTGTCGTTTTATATAGCTATAACCTGCATTCTTTCAAATGTATAATTAATCAATAAAACAGATATTTAACACGGTTGGGGAATCCCAAAATCTAAGATCTCTTACCCTCGTCGGTGGACCGCAAATGACATCTGGTCATAAATCAATAATTTCCAGACTGTTCTATAAAAGTAGCGATTTTTATTTCAAACGTATTCAAGTATAAACATCATAACCATGTCACAACAGCATTTAGAATGTATATTATCATCAATACGTTAGTTTAGGAATAGGTTAAAGTGTTATATAGATAGACTTTCCTCTTCGAAATGTATATATTCCGCGAGAGGCGACCATTTTGTAAAACCTTGAATCATGGGAATTGTAGTTTTCTGCAGCCATTTTGTAGCGGACATCCAGAGGTCTGGATCTGCGTTGGCATTTTTCAAAACTACACTTCCTGTAAGATTCTATGGGGTTCAAGGTTCATAGTTCTGTACGAATTATTTCAATAACTCTTATTATTCGGGATAATTCTACCACAAAAGGTAACGTTTTTGACAAATATTGAAACGCAGTTAGTTTCTCTTGCCTATTGTTAGCATGCAGCAACAATTAGATCTGAAATTAGTTTCAAAACGGTTGCACTGTGGTGAAAATAAAAAAGTACAGTAGATTACAGTAGATTTCATTATGGTGATACTAAATCCAAATTGAAATGTGCGAATTGGCTATAATAAGGTCATTTATAAGCCTGCTATTCTATATTCTATAATAATATTTCAAATTGCATTGGTCCGGATGGGAGAATTCAGTACTGTATCTACAGAACCTTCTGTTTAATCATCTTCCATTTATTCATTTCCTTAGATTTCTTGTACACATGATCTCAAGAAGGTACTGCACGAGATCAGTGGCAGTTTCTAATGTTTGGTCATCATTAGCATGGTGTTATTCACTGTCAAAGATGCAAAGAAAAATCATAATTCATATTCTCCTTTGTTTCATCACAATTTAAGCAAGCCTAGTAATAGACACAATATTTCTGACACTGGAAATACATTCACTGAGATCCATATATGTCCCTAGATACCAAGAATATGCAAATAATTACTTAATCATAATTAAAATAAATATGACAATATTTGTACGATAAGAAATTACGCATTTGGTGTCGGAAAAATAAATAATATGGATTCATCTGATCACAGGGCAGCTGGATTAACCATATCTCAACCAGCTATTTTGGACAAATGTATAATTACTTTAATTACTCAGATATTCAAACACAATTATGCAATTATTGTGAAATGATTGAAAATAATAATTATTTAATGCCTTCTGTGGAATTTGTA
This sequence comes from Notolepis coatsorum, assembly GCF_963971535.1. Classification (NCBI taxonomy): domain Eukaryota; kingdom Metazoa; phylum Chordata; class Actinopteri; order Aulopiformes; family Paralepididae; genus Notolepis; species Notolepis coatsorum. Next base: position 71,454,352 of record NC_140172.1, read on the forward strand.
TTTCTTATTTGTTACACATCTGTTTTAATGATTAATTATATACATTTGAAAGAATGCAGGTCAACATGCAATATATCCCATTGATTGGTATACAATGGGACAGACCTTTGTTTGATATAGCTATAAACCTGCATTCCTTTGAATATATCATTAATCAATTAAACTTATATTGAAATATACTATATAGCCTATACACCAACACTGAAATGACAGTGGATAAATAAATAAATAAGAACTAAAGCTAATCGCATGGAAATAGACTGCATTAATATTCCATAACAAGTCTTGTGTGCGCCAGTATGGCCTACGTGTCTAATGAACAGTATAGGCTTAATATATTCTAGTTACTTGTTTCATTAGGATTTAGTAGATACTATATATATGCTCTGCCTCTGCCCTATGTACAGTATAAGTACAGACTGTACCTATACTGTACGTAGGGCAGAGCATATAGTATCTACTAAATCCTAATGCAACAAGTCATTAATGAAATAATAAGCCTATACTGCGTTCATTCATTACGCCGTAGGCTACAGTATACAGCGCGTGTGTGTGCGCGCGCTGCGGCAGGTGTACCACGTCCACGAGCTGTACTATATATGATTGATGACAATACATTAATCTAATCTCATTTCGATGGGTCGTGCAAGACTCGCAAGGCACTTCCGCATCCATTTCCACACAGCTGCGTCATTACTTTGCCTTATAAGGAGCTCTGGAGGTGTTGTTTTGTATGCAAATGACCTGAACGGGGACGCGCATTCGCGTTTGAGACATAATGCCATTCCCCAAGCAGATATCAGATCACATCACAGGTGCGACCGTTTGAGCCACTTAAGACATATCAAGTTTCAAGTTTCTTTAGTCATACAGAAGTACAGAATACTTTTATACAAAATGCTTCTTTCTGTTATGCTCCAGAGACTGTGCTAGACAAAAATGGATAAGTATAAAATAAGTATAGCAAGTATAAAAAAATATATATTACCAGCACGTTGGGGACTCAGTGAACTTGTCATTGATTCTGTCTCAGTCGGTTCCAAGATAAGTCTGCCAAGAGAACTCTTTGGAACATTTTGGGGAATGAGACCCATTGACTGTACATTTTGCCCAAAGCTTAAAGCCCCATTTCTTACCATATCAATGTGATGTACATTCACAATTCCTGAATATTTTGAGATGGAAAACTAAACTTTCTTATAGGTCTATTTTACTAAATAGAATAATGTATAATCATTGCAGTGTTTACAAACATGACCAATGTAAACAAACCTTTTACAGCCATAATATACAGTAAATACAATGAAAAACATATTATTTACCAGGTTTATTTTTTATTTTTATGGTGGGGCCAACCCATTTTGTTTGCGTTCGGATCGCTGATTGGGCCATTGACTTAGATTCACAATGTGCTGTAGGTATGGTTCCAGAACCGCAGGTCTAAGGAACGACGTATGAAGCAGCTGAGCACCCTGGGCGGCAGGAGACATGGGTTCTTCCGCAGCCCACGAAGAATGAGAGCACTTGTGGATCGGCTTGAACCAGGAGAGCTCCTCCCTAATGGTCACTTCTCTTATTATGAAGGTAGGGTATACGGTAATGTTTTCATGATTCATTTGCTGCAGGAAGAAAATGTATTCTTTGGTCCTTGCCATTTTATTCAAACTACAGGTTATTTCTGATTTAGGCTATAGTCTATTTAAATGGCAGAACTGTGCGGCAATTGAACTATAGGCCTATTAAAATGGAAGCTGGTTCCTTCTCACTGGTACATTTCCCTTGTGAAATGCCCTCACCTGAATTGGTCTGTCTGATTTTGTAAACTGTCAGATGAAAGCTATACAACAATGATATCATACATACAAGGGAGCATTTGCATGGCCCTGGGGCCCTGGCACTAAGACTTTTCCTGGGGCCCTGGCACTAAGACATTTTCCTGGGGCCCTGGCACTAAGACATTTTCCTGGGGCCCTGGCACTAAGACCTTTTCCTGTGGCCCTGGCACTAAGACCTTTCCTGGGGCCCTGGCACTAAGCCTTTTCTTGGGGCCCTGGCACTAAGACATTTCCTGGGGCCCTGGCACTAAGACCTTTTCCTGGGGCCCTGGCACTAAGACCTTTTCCTGGGGCCCTGGCACTAAGACATTTCCTGGGGCCCTGGCACTAAGACATTTCCTGGGGCCCTGACACTAAGACCTTTCCTGGGGCCCTGGCACTAAGACATTTTGCCTGGGGCCCTGGCACTAAGACCTTTTCCTGGGGCCCTGGCACTAAAACCTTTCCTGGGTCCTCCTCCTCTCCAGTTAGTAATTTCCCTAACAGTCCCAGCCATGTAAGGCAACATGCACAACCCCACGAATTACTCAAAAAGAATGCACAAACACAATCATTGAATACTCGTGTTGTACAGCCTGTACTACGGCTCTCTGCCTGAGAGAGGAGGGGCACTAGAGGGACAAAATAATGGAGAATAGATTGGAGGATGAATTTGTTAAATGGCTCAGTCTTCTCAATATTCTTTTTTTACATTGAATTTTTTATAGCATATAGCAATACAATACAATGTACAAGGGTGACTATAGAAATAGCAAAGTCAATTATTTATTCTCCACTATCAGGTTTTGGAATTGTATATGCAGCGGACAACCAAACAGGATTCCAGCTGTATACAGAAAATAGGCTATTTCTAAAATAATGATAATCTTTGGGGCCCTGCAAGCAATAATTGATCTCTGTTGACTGTTGTAACCTATAGCACCATTGGCTGAGTTTGCTAAGTGCAACTGGCAGGGCATTCTCATATTTTAAATATCCAATTTAGATCAAAAATGTTTTACCTTGAAATATGTCAGCCAATATGCACATATTTTTAAAACATCCAATAAAAAACTAGATATGCATCTTAAAATAAACTTTTAACCAGCTGGTTGTACTTACCTAAACTAACCATAACCAGTCTTTTCCCTTGCCTAACCTTAAAGGAACACTCTTCCCCCAAAAAATAAAACAGATTTATAAATATACATATCCCAAAACTATACAGTCTTGTACAAATTAATTTGGTTTGACATTTATTTAAAGACATAGCCTAATGTGTAACATTTCCGCATTAAAATGTCTAAAAACGACGAGTTGTGTACTTACATTATCCCAAATGTTTCCAACAATGTTCAAACCCAGAGAAAGCCATAATTTCCATCAAGTAACGTTGCATTATTTGGTTGCCTGTCAATGGGGTCACATCCCCTTTACCTCCTTCCTAACCCGCCTGCAGCGAGACAAATTGCTGATATCGTGCTGTGATTGGCTGATTGGCTCTTTAGAGGCGCGATCAAATCATGATTAATTAATCATTGATTGCCACGCTGTTTTCCCATCTCTAATCCCTGGTGCCAGCGTTTCCGACCGTTTTAACGATGTTTGTAGACCCATCGTATATTCTATATTATAGCTATGGAGACATACTATGGCTCATTTGAAATGCTTATATTTATACTCCCAACAGGGAGTTTGTTTCTACATACATCGGTTCCTGTGCAATCCCAGGCTAAAGAGTGGCCATTTCCCAAAAATCCCTGAAAATTTTCTAGGAAGCGAGATATCGCGTCTTTTGTGAATCATGCCCCTGGCTTGGCCCGGTGGTGAGTTCTGGAGTTGGACAAGACACCCCCATGTATTTGTAATCCATAAACGTACCTCATCCATTTTGTGCGCCAGCGAATTTGCAAGAAGGAGGCTGGGAAGAGAAGCACTATGAGGAGCCAGAGCTATAGGCTCAGTCGCCCGCAACCTCTGTGGCCCCGCTTCTGCTTTCGATCCCTTGTCTGGGGAGGCGATGTAAACAGACCCGGTGTGCCCGGAGGTCTGACGATGTCGTTCGGTCCATTGAAAAAGATGGAAATATCCAGTAATCCGACATGTGAACCAATGTCCAGTAGCCCTTGTCTTGTGTACAAAGGGTCAGCGCGAATATACTGGGCGAATAGACTGAACAAACATTAGTATGCAAATAATAGTTGATTTGCCGTTTCTGGCGAGACAAAAAGCCGCTGCTTGATCAAGCACCGCCATCCTAGCAAAAAAATCTACTCAAAGGTAGGCGAGACTGCCACCTATCGGGATTTGATCGTCATCACAGTGTTACAAAATCCATACAGAAGGTCCGGTGGACTGTCTAGTATCATAAAAAATCTAAAAAACATAAAACGAATATACTAGTTTTTGGTGTTCAACGCATGGGCACAGTCAATGAGTTAACAGTTCCCTTTCGGTTGAAGTATAACATTTTATTTCCCCATCATTACTAAAATGTTTAGCTATAAACTACAATATCTGTGTTTTGATTATGCTACAACCAACTGCTGAAAATACTTTGTTCAGTAACAAAACCCCTGCAAAACTCAGTCTGCATGCAGCAATATAGTAGGGTCATCTGTGGCACTTCCGTGACCGTGGAGAGCGAAGGTCCGTTTCTCAATGGATTTGTCATCTAGGAGTGTTAATAAACAAATTTAGCCAGGGTGTATTTTTTAAAAAGGCGGGGAAAATTCGTGAGAGACCAAAATCCAAAATGGCTGCCGTGGAAATTGCTCCAAAAGGGATTTTTTTCAAAATCGTCACAGAGCCTTCATATTAGGCTCTAATGAAAGCTCTGCTCATGATGAGTTGAATAATATACAGTATAAGTACACAGAAGTAATCTCTGAGGTCAATAAAGTCAATGTTTGTGTGTAAACAACAGTTACTGATTTGCGGTTTCCCATTAAATAGGGTAGGCTACTGAGAATATGGTGTCCAGTTCATACCATCACATTTTCTTTTTCTTTATCCACTTTTTCTCCTTATTTTTCTATTTTCCTCCCATCCCAATTTCGTATAGCCAATTCTCCCCTCCCCTGTCTTGAACGTTGCTAGACTGGTTGTAGTGAGGATAGAAGCCTTGCATCACGTGTCCCCTCCGGTACACGAGGAGGCAGCCTGTCGCATCTTTTCACCAGACAGCACGGACTCTCAGTGGAGTAACACGTGGGAGGCTCACGCTGCCCCCAATACTTCCTGTCTCTGCTGTGCAGGCGTCACCCAACCGACCTGTAGGAGTCGCTGTCCAATCCCCACCCATCGACTTCCACCCGCTACCTCTGCCAATTGAGATAGTATGACGACTGGCCCAAGCCACAAGCAATGCTGACACTTTGATTCAAGACCGGAGTCTCTTGCATTGGTGACGAGCGCAATCTCCGCTACGCCACCCAGCCGCCTATACCATCACATTTTCATAATGAACCAAAAATTATTTTGCACTATACCCTAACATAAAATAGTATTCTGTATGCAAAGCTAGCACGGTTAGTTGCTTGAGCCGAATTTAACCCTTGTGCGCTTCTTATTTATTTATCTTACTTTGGTGTTAACAAAAACTCTGGGTCCGAATGTACCACATCACTGGACAGTGCACTACCACTGCTATCAACCTGGGCGTAAATGTCCATGGCATGACAAGGAGTAAAGATCTGGTAGACACTCTAGACACAAGAGTGGTGTCTGCATCAGCTCTGCAGATACACTGCTCCTCTATGACCACTGGGCTCTGATGGATGTGCAGGCATCAGCAACCTGCCCACAGGAGATCGCAGACAGCAAGCCAGCTATCGTGATCATCGACAATGACGACTTCAAGATTGACACTATGACAGGTGTCCTACTACAGGAGCCCATCGAACAAATGTCATGTACGTGCAGCCAGAGAGCTATGAAAAGAAACCAGGCAAAGAGACTGCTGAAACGCTCACCAAGAAGAAGGAAATCTCTGCACAGCTAAAGCAGAAGTGTGCAGAACTGACAATGGTTTGCCAGTACAGATGCCCCCCTGGTAGCAAGAGTGAGCCACCTGCTCGTCCCGGGGTAGATCCACCAGTGGATGGGTCAGCTCCGCAGTGTGCTCGCTCTGTGATACATGCACTGTCTCGTGTAGACAATCATGGTACAAGAACACCACCTGAAGAGCAGCGAGTTCCAGGATACAGTGGTGCCCAGTCGTGCTGTCATCCACCACCCAACAAGAGCAAGCCTTACTACCACACAACATACAATAAACCTCCAAGCAAGTCAGTGGTGAATGACATCATGGTGAAACATGTGGAGGCCATGCGGCTGAAGAATATTCCATTCTCCTTTCTTGTTGGTGACCTGCCCACCTACAAGACGATCACTCAGCTCAAGGCGGAGAATCCAGAAATGTTCAAGGACATCATCTCAATCCTCGGAGCTTTCCACCAGCTGATGTCCTACATCTATGCCATCTACAAGAGATTCAAGGGCTCTGGAGTGGCAGACACTCTGGTTATGGTACTCTGAACCATCCCGCTTCCTCAGGTGTGGGGGTGGCAAGCCGCCATATCAGACCCATGTCTAAAAGGCTCACGTAGTTTTGCGGTTCCTCAGGAACTGGTTCTAGGGTGAAAAGCTCTAACAACTTGCTCTTCACAGTCTTGCGCATTGACCCATCCACATTGAAGAGTGAAAGGCACTCCTCTGTCACTCTTCTCTCAAGGGATGATTCAAGTTGTATCATACCAGATCCCTCTGCTAGGTCCACCAGGGCCGCTCGTCCTGATCTCTCCATATTGGCCACCTGCATATGAGCACCAGAAGGTGCGCAGCTCTTTTCACTTGCAAAATTCCGTCTCTTATTCCTGTGGATGGTTGCAGTAAGAGGCTTGATCTTAGTGAACACCCGCTCTTGCAGAAAAGTCTCAACCTGAGCATGGCCATCTGGAATTGCAGTCTTAAGGTCATGCAGTAACTCTTGTGAGGTGACCAGGCCAGACTGTAGTGACCTCAGTGTAGGTGAGGAGATGTCAAATGGGTCAGCTTCAAAATCCCTCATGCATGCCTGCAGGTCCTGAACTGCTTGCTTATCCTTCTTCATCCTCGCTGGCTGGCATTCGACATGCTTCCTGTGACGACGCTGGCACTGGAGGCCCCGCTTCACAGTAGACTTCACCCTTGCAACGTTGTTTGCATTCCTTGTTGTTGAGAACAGTTGTTTCTCATTCTTTAAAAGCTGAGTCCATCCTTGCTTTAGCTTTGAGTTCAGATTCATAGTTGTTTCTATCCAAAGATTGAGGGGCTGGCAGGAGTAGGGTAGCCCTGTCATCGACTGGGTAAAGTGATCGTTGAAGAACTCCATTTGCTCATCTGACAGTGAAGAGAGCATTGCCCAGTAGTCTGGCAACCACCTCCCATAGTCATGGTTGTCGTATGCCATCAGTCCTGGCAGCATGTTGTAGGTTGACGATAGGTACTCAGAGCCATTTCTTCCATGACATGCATCAAAACATTGTACATGTGGGTCAGACATCTCCAAGAACGAGACCCAAAAGTCCCCGATGTCTGTGCCAGGCTTCTCATAAACTCTGTTGATCAGCTCCTTCATGTCGCCATCATTCTCAAGATCACAGTAAGCTGTCTGTAGAGCCTCTTGAGTTTCAGTCAGTGCATTCCACAGAATGTTGAGGTTCTCCTTGATGTCTTCTGATAGTTCTTTGTGCTCAAGAATCTTTGACAGTTGATTTGGGATAAGAACCTCTCTCAAGAGCAGGATGCACCGCACGCCCCGTCTGTAGTGCTTTCCTCGTAGTGCTTGGTCTACCAACCCCTCCACTACTACCCCTGCTGTAACCAGAGTGTCTGCCATTCCAGAGCCCTTGAATCTCCTGTAGATGGCATAGATGTAGGACATCAGCTGGTGGAAAGCTCCGAGGATTGGGATGATGTCCTTGAACATTTCTGGATTCTCCGCCTTGAGCTGAGTGATCGTCTTGTAGGTGGGCAGGTCACCAACAAGAAAGGAGAATGGAATATTCTTCAGCCGCATGGCCTCCACATGTTTCACCATGATGTCATTCACCACTGACTTGCTTGTAGGTTCATTGTATGTTGTGTGGTAGTAAGGCTTGCTCTTGTTGGGTGGTGGATGACAGCAGGACTGGGCACCACTGTATCCTGGAACTCGCTGCTCTTCAGGTGGTGGTCAGGTACCATGATTGTCTACACGAGACAGTGCATGTATCACAGAGTGAGCACGCTGCGGAGCTGACCCATCCACTGGTGGATCTACCCCAGGACGAGCAGGTGGCTCACTCTTGCTACCAGGGGGGCATCTGTACTGGCAAACCATTGTCAGTTCTGCACACTTCTGCTTTAGCTGTGCAGAGATTTCCTTCTTCTTGGTGAGCGTTTCAGCAGTCTCTTTGCCTGGTTTCTTTTCATAGCTCTCTGGCTGCACGTACATGACATTTGTTCGATGGGCTCCTGTAGTAGGACACCTGTCATAGTGTCAATCTTGAAGTCGTCATTGTCGATGATCACGATAGCTGGCTTGCTGTCTGCGATCTCCTGTGGGCAGGTTGCTGATGCCTCCACATCCATCAGAGCCCAGTGGTCATAGAGGAGCAGACACCACTCTTGTGCAGAGTGTCTACCAGATCTTTACTCCTTGTCATGCCATGGACATTTACGCCCAGGTTGATAGCAGTGGTAGTGCACTGTCCAGTGATGTGGTACATTCAGACCCATAGTTTTTGTTAACACCAAAGTAAGATAAATAAATAAGCAGCGCACAAGGGTTACATTCGGCTCAAGCAACTAACCTTGCTAGCTTTGCATACAGAATACTATTTTATGTTAGGCTATAGTGCAAAATAATGTTTGGTTCATTATGAAAATGTGATGGTATGAACTGGACACCATATTCTCAGTAGCCAACCCTATTTAATGGAGAACTGCAAATCAGTAACTGTTGTTTACACACAAACATTGACTTTATTGACCTCAGAGATTACTTCTGTGTACTTATACTGTATATTATTCAACTCATCATGAGCAGAGCTTTCATTAGAGCCTAATATGAAGGCTCTGTGACGATTTTGAAAAATATCCCTTTTGGAGCTCGAAATTGGCAGCCATCTTGCATTTGAAGGTCAACAATAGGTAAAATCATTATATAATCACCAAATATGTATTCTTTGATCAAAATAAGCTCTGAAACCATGTATTGTGCATCATTGTAGGTCAAACCATTAAAAAGTTAATTTCCACGCCAGCCATTTTGGATTTTGGTCTCTCACGAATTTTCCCCGCCTTTTTAAAAAATACACCCCGGCAAAGTTTTTTTATTGACCCTCCTAGATGACAAATCCATTGAGAAACGGACCTTCGCTCTCCGCGGTCACGGAAGTGCCACAGATGACCCTACTAATACTCCAGCTGTTCCTCCTCCTTTTTTGTTTTATTTTATCAGCCTCCTGCCTATTTCTTACATTTTCTAAATTCAACATTGTCTTCAACAGTACAGTTTTCAACATAGCTTATGTTGTTCTTTCAAACTTATTTAAAAATTTTTTAAAGGGGCATGCCACCTACTTTAAGAATTCATGTATGTTCTTCCTGTGCCCCAGAACAGTTTAGTCAGTATTTGTGAACATGCACCACTCTCTCCTAAAGTTTGAAATCTGAGAGAGAACCCCCCCCCCCCCCCCCCCCCCCCCCCCCCCCCCCACAGAACCAATTGGTGATGTCACTGGGATGTCAAATCCAAGGCTGCTCCATAGACAATGAATGGGCTCTGGCTTTAAAATAAATTTTTTGTCTGAGCTCTTACACCCACATGCGGTTTTAATCTGGGTTCAGACCTTCTAGCAATGCTAGAAAAAATTAATACATTTGGGTGTAAGAGCTCACACAAACATTAACCTCACAAAGTCAGAGCACCATTCATTGTCTATGAAGCAGCATCAGATTTTACATCCCAGTTACATCACCGATTGTGGGGTTCCCTCTCTCTGATTTCTAGCTTTAGGAGAGAGTGGTGCGTGTTCACACATATTGACTGAACTGTCCTGGGGCACAGGGAGAACATACAATGGGGCATAATTATGTCAAAGCTAACCATAATTCCTCTGCACAACGTTTGTGTTAACAGATTATCAGAGTGAATACTACGGTTCTGGAGGACATTACGAGTACTTCCAAGGTCCTCCACCATCCCAGGCCCTGACACCAGTAGACCTCGCTTTTGTTCCCTCCTCTGGCCCCACCGGCGCCCCGTTAGGGGGTATGGACCACCACCACCATCCCCACCCTGGGTACCTCCCAGTGGACTCGCCCTGCAGCCCAGAGCTCAGCAGACCGGGGTCCGATGAGATGTGTGGCCCCAGCACGCCCTACACCACCCTCTCTCTGAGCGGCAGCGGATACACCAACCAGTTGTCCATTCCTTCCTCAGAGATGAGCGAAGGCACCGTCTGGTAGCCTGACAGAACACGGAAGGTAAACAGCACAATTTGATGGCAAAAGAAAACTGTAACTTGTATTTATTTATTTATTTAAGTTAGTTATTATGAATGTATTTATTTCTGTATTTATCAATCTATGAATGTATTTATTTCTGTATTTATTAATTCATAAAATTATTTATTTATTTGTTTGTTTATTTATATTGGTTTATTGGTTAAATATATGTATGTGACTTTCATTCATTCATCATTCCCAAATGATGTGGGCCTCATTTATCAAGTATAACTTACAAACAAATTTGTATAGAGAGAGCAATATAAAATGTTCTTTGTCAAATCAAACAATGTGCTTCTACAGCTGCTATATTAACTCAATCAGTGCCAGCTATTGGCCTCGTACTGTTCTAGCTAGGACACGCTTTAAAAGATAGAAGTGTGTCACCTTGTTTGTAGAGCGAAATCTATATTTTATATTATAGCTATGGGTCCAATGTCATTGTCAATTGACAGTATGAAGGTTCCCTTCAATATGCCATAAAGATTTTTTTTTTTCATCAATACATTCCCGTTTTATACCGTAATGAATATGAGCGTTATATCGGAATGGTCTGGGATCATTCCTGCAAAGCTAGTTATAAGGCACTAAGGTAATAACGTTAAAGCGATTGGCGTTTCGGCCCTGCACAAGCTAGAGTTAAATATCCAAATGCATTTGATTGGTATCATGTTCCATCATGAATGCATGAAAGGGGGGGGGTTCTGATTACTGATTACCAGTAACGGCATTAGTATTGAATGCTAAAAACGCTTAGCAGCCCGATCGGTATGAAAACATTGCATGATCAAGCCAGAATTTACGTCAGATAGTCCTTACCTGTGGCCGGGAGTATTCCAAAAATAATATTCCAATTGTTTGATCACCATCTGGTACATCCAATGTCGATTAGGGCCACGGCATAATCAATCACAGCATATGCATCGGATGCGACCGATTGAACCTATAGCCTTGCCACGTAGTAAAAATCTGCCCCCTGAGACCTTACAGTGTAACACAAGGGTCTGGACCAAGGTTTACTGCAGCTCGATACCGCCACCTGGGAGAATCTGGCCGGTACTGCACCCTCGGCATCGCAGTAGGGCTTCTAACGGGAACATACGGGTCCCTGGCCGAATAGGATATTAAAATCGGAAAAAAATAAAAATTAGTCAAACACGTAATATTACGTGGTCTGGCACCCAACGGTTGTCGGGCAATCACGTAATATTACGTGGGTGGCACTGATTGAGTTAATGTTTTGTAAAGGCCTGATCCGGAGTTCAAGTTTGGTTCCCCTGTTGACCCACTGTTGCCCCAGGCTTTGTTTACATAGTGATTTTTAGTTTTTCACTCTGAAATGTTTTGAATGATCCATTCATACAAGGACTAACAGTAACAGCTAAACATTAATTGCAAATGCTTTTTGAAATTGTTGGGTTACATTTGTATTGCTTGTAAATATTAGGAAAAACATGTTAATTTGAGATTTTCATTAGCAAATCTTACCCTTATCTGTCTATTAAATATACTCCAGAAATTCAGGATCAGGACTTCCTGTGTATTTTGGCCCACCATCCCTGACCACATCTGTCAACATTTAACTCAAACTAAAGTTATGATAAATGAGGCCCATTTGTATCCATGTGTTCAGTTGTACGTATTCAGATTATGATTGTAGATCAACAGATTTGACTGAGGAATTTTCTCAAGGATCTAGTAGCTATTTATTTATTTTAGTTGTGTTCCTGCTGTGTAACATGAGTGCAAACACAAATTTGCCTTTAAAAGGATGACTTCAAAAAGTCAAAAAACCCTTTATATGATAGAAAACAATTTGTATATAAGATGGACTCAACATTGTAAAATGTTGGCCAACCGTATAGAACAGTCAACTGTTTACGTAACTTTACAGTAAATTTACAATAATTTTTGTAACTTTACAGTAAATTTACAATGACTTTAGTAACTTTACAGTACATTTACAATAACTTTAGTAACTTTACAGTAAATTTACAATGACTTTAGTAACTTTACAGTACATTTACAATAACTTTAGTAACTTTACAGTACTTCAGGGGTCTCAATATGAGCATTGTTTGAAACCTCTTCAGATGGAGAAACTGTTTGATGCAACAAACCAAACTTTTGTACCTATTCTATACAGTATAATGTGGTTTATCACTGTGCTAGTTTGTATTAATGTGTTCTCTTTGAAAAATAAAACGTGAAAATACAAATAAACAATTGCCAAATAAGGATCACAGCACAAATACTGCAACTGCTTTGCACCTTCTGCGGTTATGTTGGTACTACAATAAATGTATTACATTTCAATAGTGTCTTCAGTTGTTATTTGGATTCTCAGAGTATGTTATAAGCCGAGACAGTACCCCCGAAATCTGCTTTTTTTTGACGATATTGCAATTTTGTTATATTTTGTTTCTTAACATGTCTTATTTCAAACTAGTGGCAATAAAATATCGAAAACACACAATTAGTTGTTTATTTTACTTCATTTTGTCTGATTGTGTCCATAGATCACAATTACAATACAGAACTTTGAGGGCGTTTTCCCAAACATTTGTTTTCTTACACGCAAGAGATGAAATGTCCCATTTCCCTAGCACCTACACACACACCATACTTTCCAAAAGTTTCATAGTGATATCTATTAAAATATTTGTTTTGCCTATTAGGGGGTACTGTCTCGCCAATAATTGGCTGCAGCTTGCTGAATTGAACAGTCTACAATCTATATCCACATATTTGTGTCTTCATGTAAAAATTCAAATGATTTGACATTGATACCAGCAGCGTCTGTGTCTTTGGAATAATCACATATCCTGTCATGTGTCTTGACTGTTCTAATAAACTTCAGGTTAATTTACCACTAACCTATTAGACCACTGGGTTTTTGTTAGCTTGAATAGTTGCAAAGATATCGCAAGTGCACCCAGTGAACATCACACCTAGACGTGGTGTGTATAACAAAAGGACAGACTTATTATATGGACAAAACAACAACAACCTGGTCATGACGTCAACAACAACAAGGCCTATGCAACATACACACTAAGTAGCTGGCATTCTTCATCACAGGCTATAGTGTTATATTGATTTCATTATTGGCTATTATTTACATTAATTTGTATGTTGCCATTTATTGTGCACCCACTGAAAAATGTGTCACACTCCACCAAATGTCTTTCATGATGACAGAATCTCTCCTCAGTGTGTGTGAGGACATAGACATATACAGTATAAAGGTGCTGGCAAATGGATACCGACGTTGCCACATGGTGGCCATCTTGCCACAGGTAGCATGCCCACTCATAACGTAAGGTTATCCTATAACCCTAGTTACATGAATACTGGCTGAGCGTCTCGCTCTGCCTACTGAGATATATCATTATCTCCAGCACCTAGTGTGCTCTGGGAAACAAAACAAATGCACCCACTTGCACGTGACCATGTCACTCCCATGCGTGCCTCTATATTACGCCGGAGTTGGTCATGCCTCACCCTTCCCAGTTCGAATTCCATACGCGGAAAACATCCAAGGGACCTCAGGGCGCTGAAGAGCGAGACGCTCAGCCAGTATTCATATAACTAGGGTTATAGGATAACCTTACGTTATATTATCATACTGGCAATCGCGTCTCGCTCTGCCTACTAAGATAAAGGGCAGAGCAGACGCGTGGCCACGTCAAATGCACCCCCTGAGGGCCCGTAAGCCCCAGCCAGGGAGGAGGGGAGTCCCGTCCACCCGCCCGTTCTAACGAAGGGGGGGAGGCAGTCAACTCCAACCAAAGTGCGAAAAAAAGGGGGAGCCAGGCACCCCCGAACGCACAGCGCAAGCGGGACCACGTGTGACACAGCACCCCGTGGTCCACACCCACACACCCCTGCTAGCCCACCTGATGGCGGGATGCAGGATAGGTCCCGGACCTCAGGACCCCAGTCATGTCCATGAGGTAAAACCTAACGAAAGGACTCGGGGAGGACCAGGAGGCCGCAGCACAGATGTCCTCCACCGAGGCCCCCCCTAACAGGGCAGCAGAGGCCGCCACACCATGAGTGGAATGCGCCCTGACGCCCCCGGGGGAAACCTATCCAGCCAACGTGTAGCAAAGGGCAATGTCCTCGCACAACCAATGTGACAGGCGCTGCTTGGACAGCGCCTCACCTGCGCGAGGGCCACCGTAACAAACAAACAGTTGATCGGAAGCCCTGAGATCCTGCGTGCGACTAAGGTAAACCCCCAGTGCACGGTAGTGTTGTCAAAAATATCGAAGTATCGATACTAGTGCTGTCAAACGATTAAAATATTTAACTCGATTAATCGCATGATTGTCCATAGTTAACTCGCGATTAATCGCAAATTAATCGCATTTAAAAAAAATAAAAAAATTATACCTTAAACAGATCTTTTTCAAGTTCCAAGTTTTAATACTCTTATCAACATGCGAGTCAACAAATGCTTGCTTTGTGCAGCCATTTAACACAAAAGGATGACCCTCATGCATTGCAAATTTGCATCAAATTCAAAACAGAGTGATGCACAAAATAACTTAAAAGAAAATAATAATTTAAAACAATGAATAAAGTGTGCATGAAATAATAGGGGAAAGAAAACGTTAGGAACTTGTTACATTCACACACACAAGGGCTGATTAATCACACACCCCCCTCTCTCCCTCACACACACACTCTCCCAGCTCTTTTTCTCTTTTGCCCCTTCCTCATCTCTCTCACCCCCCTCTCTCTCTATATCTCACACACACACACACACACACACACACACACACACACACACACACACACACACACACACACACACACACACACACACACACACACACACACACACACACACACACACACACACACACACACACTTCAGAAACAAACATAGTATCAATGAGAGCATCAATAATACACCTGAGTGAAGTCTACTAAAAAAAAAATTTTTTTTTTTTTTTTTTTTTTAGTTAATCTTGAGTTAAAAAAATTAGTGGCATTAATAGAATCGGGAGTTAACGCGATATTAACGCGATATATTTGACAGCCTTAATCGATACATATCGATACTGAATATTTAAAACGGCTTCGATACTCATTTCCCGAAGTACCGATACTTTCTGCAGTATCGGTACCAGCTGGCGAGTGTTCTACCGCAAGTTGTTGACGCGCTGTTCAGAGCACTCTTGCCCCTCCGGCTGCTCCAGCCCTCCCCCTCACAGAGTAGTCTTCTGTTAGTAAACAAAACATTTTAGCTGAAGAAGATGGTACATGCAGAGCCTCCACAACTTGTGCTTGTGGATAAAGAAAACAGCAGAAGTGCTGTTTGGAGGTACTTCGGGTTTGAAGTAAACAACGAAGGACAAGCTAATGATGCCCCAATACTATTTGCAAGCGGTGTTAGAGCAGTGCCAACGCGGATCTCCATAAAGAAATGAGAGGTTCGTGACAGCTGCTCTTTCAACGTCACTGTGACTGAAGCATTAAACCATTAACTCTAGTTTAATACATGATACGTTGTCTACTGATGGCGCATAATATCAACAGCTGATTCGTTGTAACGTTACAGCTTTCAGCTAACGTTAGCTACTGCTAGCAGTTAGCTCCGTTAGCTTAGCTGCCCATTTATAAATACTGCATGGAAACGGAGTAACGTTAACGTTTAAACGTTATGTCGAGGTCATACAATACTACAGTCGACATAAGGTTAACGTTACCCCGTTTCCATCAAGTGTTTAAATAGCAGCAATCTTGTTGAAAATGTAACGTTACTAAAATGCTCCGAGCATAGCCAGCCTCTCTCTCTCTCTCTCGCTATTTGCAAGCGGTGTTAGAGCAGTGCCAACGCGGATCTCCATAAAGAAATGAGAGGTTCGTGACAGCTGCTCTTTCAGCGTCACTGTAACTGAAGCATTAAACCATTAACTCTAGTTTAATACATGATATGTTGTCTACTGATGGCGCATAATATCAACAGCTGATTCGTTGTAACGTTACAGCTTTCAGCTAACGTTAGCTACTGCTAGCAGTTAGCTCCGTTAGTTTAGCTGCCCATTTATAAATACTGCATGGAAACGGAGTAACGTTAACGTTTAAACGTTATGTCGAGGTCATACAATACTACAGTCGACATAAGGTTAACGTTACCTCCGTTTCCATCAAGTGTTTAAATAGCAGCAATCTTGTTGAAAATTAACGTTACTAAAATGCTCCGAGCATAGCCAGCCTGCCTCTCTCTCTCTCTCTCTCTCTCTCTCTCTCTCTCTCTCTCTCTCTCTCTCTCTCTCTCTCTCTCTCTCTCTCTCTCTCTCTCTCTCTCTCTCTCTCTCTCTCTCTCTCTCTCTCTCTCTCTCTCTCTCTCTCTCTCTCTCTCTCTCTCTCTCTCTCTCTCTCTCTCCTCTCTCTCTCGTCTCTCTCCTCTCTCTCTCTCCTCTCCTCTCTCTCTCTCTCTCTCTCTCTCTCTCCTCTCTCTCTCTCGCTCTCTCTCTCTCTCTCTCTCTCTCCTCATTATCTTTAAATAAAAATCGAAACTGTTACTAACTGTAATACAAACAGTTCAGTTTGTCAGGTACATGCAACACAGATTACAGTGTTTACATCTGTCTGCTTGAGAAAATACCATGTTCTGCATTTGCAATAAAAATTATTGAAGTGAGATGAACAGTTATTTTTAAATGTGTGATCTAAAGATAAATAAAGTGTTTTAAAAGTGTTATATTTATCTTCTCTTATAGTACCAGAGAGAAGCAAAATTTGAAGCAAAATTTGTTTAAAAAAAAAATATATATATATATATATATATATATATATTTTTCTTTTTTGATATCGAAATAATATCGAAGTATCGATACTTTTCAAGGTATCGTATCGAAGTCGAAATTCCAGTATCGTGACAACACTAGTGCACGGACAGGACACGACAGGTGAAGGCTCGACTCCAACCCACTAGCGTGAGGAGGAGGATGAAACGCCTGAATCACAATATCCCTGGAGCAAAAAGAGCTCCGGATATTCTTTGGCACGAAGACCGGATTACGCCTCAGAGTCGCACCGCTATCGGCCCGAATAGACAGGCACTCAGGCCGCACCGAGAGAGCACACAGCTCACCCACGCGCTTAGCGGAGGTGATGGCCAAAAGGAACGCGGTCTTAAAAGACAGCCGATCCAACGGCGCCTGCTCAAGAGGCTCAAACGGGGCCTCCGACAACCGACCCAGGACCAGTTGGAGGTCCCAACTCGGAGATAGAGAACGCTCCACAGGCTTGAGACGCAGGAAACCTTTCTTTTTTTATTTTTATTTTTTTTTTAACTTTATTTTTTAGCGTTTATCGCTTTCCTGGTCAAGCATGACCGACAGTTGCAGGGTGAAACGGGAGAGAGAGCAGGGGGAGACATTCGGCAAATGACGGCGAGTCCGGGAATCGAACTCGGAGTCAACCAGATCCGTGACGCAGCACGGAGTCCCGCGACGCAGCGCGGTAACATGGTGTGCTACTGGAGCACCCCCTTTTTTTTTTTTTTTTTTTTTTTTGTGATTTCTTTTTTGGCGTTTTATCGCTTTATTTCTACTGGGCAGTCCAGTAGAGAGAGACGGAGGAGGAATGGGAGACAGAGTGGGGGGAAGACATTCGGCAAATAACGACGGGTTCGGGAATCGAACCCGGGTCGGCCGTGTCGCGGCTGAGCACGCTATGTGGTTCGCCACTGGGGCGCCCCGCAGGAAACTTTTCACGAGGGTGGCTGAACAGCGTACCACCCTCAAAGCCCACGTGACAAGAGGATATAGCCGCGGCGTATACCCTCACCGTCGAGGCCGACAGCCTATCCAGGATAGACTGAAGGAAGAATAAAGAACCGAGTCCAGGGAGCAAGACACTGGGTCCAGGCCCCCAACCTCACACCACAGCGTCCCGTGTGCCTGAGAAAGGGCCCGCGACGACCTCGGAACAGGCCACTGCGGGGCCACCAAGAGCTGAATCAGGGCCGGGAACCACACAGCCGTGGCCCGGTCCGGCGCGACCATGATCAAAGTCCTGCGCTCCTGACGTACCCGCTCCAACAGCTGAGCTATCAGGTGTATGGGGGGAACGCGTACAGAATCCTGGGCGGCCACGGATACATCGAGAAGGCATCCACCCCCAGAGAGGAGTTGTCCTTCCGACTGACCGAGAACCACAAGGGGCACTGGTGGGACTGTCTGCTCGCAAACAGGTCCACCACGGCCTCCCCGAATCGGTCCCAGACCTGTCTGACTACAGTATGTCTGGACGTAGTCCCCACTCGTCGGGGTGAGGACCGCCCCGCGACATCACATCTGTACCCACATTCTCCCTGCCGGGGATGTGGAGAGCCCTCAGGCTGCGCAGATTGAGAGACGCCCATAGCCAGAGCTCGACCGCCGCCCGGTCCTGCCATCTGCCTCCTACTGCGTTGGCCCGACACATCCCCCCCATCCCGTGAGGGAGGCGTCGGTGAAGACCGTGGCGTGTGATAGCCTGCTGCCCATGGGGACCCCGCTGGTGAGGGCCCCAGGCCCCCCCCCAGTGGTTGAGATCCCCCAGTACTGACACGGGAACCTTCAGCCGCTTCCACTTGTCTCTCACCGGGTCTATTTTCATACTGGAAAACCACCTCTGTATCCTCCTCTTGAAGAGGAGGCCAAGAGGGACCACAGAGTGAGCAGATGCCATCATACCGAGCAGGCGCATCACGAACAGCGCCGTAACCTCCTGAACGCGCCGAGAATATCCTCCCGCCGCTGCTCTGAGAGGGTTGCCCTCATGGGCCTTGAGCTTAGAACCAAGCCCAAGTACTCCACCTGTTGACTGGGAAGAGGAGTACTCTTCTTCCAGTTCACACCAAAACCCAGACTGGGGAGGAATTCCACCACCAGCCTGGTATGAAACCTGGCGATCTCCTCTGACCGGCTGAGGACCAGAATGTCGTTGAGGTAGAATACAATTCGTATCCCCTGACGACGCAGAGGGTCCAGCGCGGTCTCCACGCACTTGGTGGATGTGCGAGGAGCCAGAGAGTAGCCGAACGGCAGCCTCTGGTACTCGTACGCTATGCCTTGAAACAGGAAGCGTAGGAATTTCCTGTGAGGAGGGAAGATCGGGATGTGAAAATACGCATCCTTCAGGTCTATGGAGGTGAACCAGTCTCCCACTCTGACAGCCGGGAGTAAACGCCACACATCGCGTCCTCCCTTGGGACCACGACGATGGCCTGCTTCGCCAACAGAGATTGGATCTCATCGGCCAGAGCTGTCACTGCTGCGGACCCTGACAAAAGGGTCTGTACCAAACCCAAAAACGGAGGGTGGGGTTGTGCAAACTGTAACACAAGCCCCTCCCTCAGCGTTCTCTCCATCCACCTCGACATATGGCACTCCTGTAACCATATGTGATGATAATCCCAAAGTGCACCCGCAGCCAACTACCGTAGATAGGTGGCCCGGTCCCTCCCGCTGTGTGTTGCCAACGCTGGACTCGCCAACCGCGCGAGCAGGGTGTCTCGCGGAGCCGGGATATCGCACCCTGACTCTACCAACGAGGCAATCGCACCCAAGGGGGGACCCCGATAGAAAGGGCCGGCCTGATACGGGGAGAACGGCCATCACCCCTGGTGACATAGGCTCCTCCGCTGAGCATCTTCCCGGCATAGACTGCTGAAGACAGCCTGCTCTGCAGCTGGACATGCAAGGTGTGTGGTCCCCACGCTGCCCGATAGGGTGAGTCCCTACACACCGTAGCCCTGTAGTGATATTACTACCACCCAAATCACACGTGCCTGACTGACCATCGCCGGTCTTCCGGTCGGGGGAGGCACTAACGTAATACCCGGCCTGGCGTGGGCGGGGCTGGGGGAACCCACGCTGCGACCTCCTGGGCCTAGAGTTCCCCATCTGACAAATGTTTTTAGATACAGGGAACCCTGCTCCGTCGACAGACACAACACCAGGCTCACCCAACACAGATGCAGGACGTGTGGTGTGGGAGCCGCTTGACAGCACAGCATTCTCATAGACAGACCCAGGCCTAGCTAGCAACTGGGTGTCAGCCCCTGTCTCCATGAGAAGCGAAATGTGAGGCCGCTTGCGCTTCACTGGAAGAACGCGGCCCGCAGCCAAAGGGGACAAATCAGAGCCCTGAGTCCCGTAGTGTAGCGGGGGGAGTAACCGGAGAGCGTGCTAGACACAGCTAGATGGCAACTTTTTTTTAGGGCGTGCCAATCTAATCGTGCTCTCACCTCTGGCTGCGCGTGTGGGGCGGTGTGGAGCCCAGGTCAAATACCGCCCGCGCCCCTGGGGACAGACCAAAAAGTCCATCTGCGGAGACAGGGGAGGGTAGAATTGTACAATACGAAATTGGGGACGGGAGAAAAATAGAAAAATGGGGAGAAAAAGTAGATAATAAAAAAAACAAGCGTTGACAGCATCTTAGCCCTCCCTGCAGTTATAGCTTGCGGCTGGGTCAAAATCTGTATAACCTCAAAAACCCGCGCAATGTTTTTCACGTCGGCTGGCCCTAAGGCCCCACCACCCGACACCATTTTGGACAGAAAAGCAGCCAATTGAGCAATGTTATTGGTTGCTGCTAAATTCCGTCCCGCGGCGGTATAAGCTTCATCAGCCCACTCAGCCACCTGCCGGGCCGACTCGCCCTCCGGCGTCGGCTTCTTTCTTTTTTAAACAATATGTTTATTGGTATTTTCCTTTCTTTTTTTTCAGTTTTACAGCATCAGTTCAACAGTTCAACAACCATACAAAAGAAAATGCTGCCAACTGCCCCCCCTCCCCGAGTTACAGAAAAATAGATACAAAATAACCCCCCCCCCCCCCCTGAAAGAAAAATAATAAATCAATATAAACAAAAACAAAAACAAAAAACTCTAGGCCAGACCCCCCCCTCCCCTCCCCCAGACTAGGACCTCAACAAATTCCCGGCGTCAGCTTCTTGGTGGGATACCGTTCAACCATGCCAGGGCAAAGGACCGATGCTACCTGCTCCTCTAAGCACGGCACACCTGTCCTGAGCCCTGTCGTCAGCCCATCCACCCGTGTAAAGGGTAAAAAAGCCTCAGCAAAACCCTCAACATTAGACACTGATTGACCTTCAGCAATTAAATGGTTAAGAGGAGGGAAGAGTGGTGACAACCCCGGCGGGGCACATGGGAATGGCACCCCAAACATCTTAGCATTAGCATTAGCTGCGACTGCGAGCGCTAGGATACTTGGAAAAACATCCAAAAGTGAGTCATGATGACCACGTTTGTCCAAATATCCCGCCCCCTGCGCCAATACATCACTCGGGGTCGTCTCACGAGACAACGAGCAGTATTACACATGCCAGTACCAATGCCTGCTAGCGCAGGTCCTACCTGGGCGCGACGTGGCTCGACTGCCAACCGTCGCGTGAAGTCCCTCGGTCCGCTGTCATGCGACGAGGAAGTACACATTACCACCCGCGACTCCCGGGGCTCTAGCTCAGTCAATCATTTGGTGATCTCGAAAAATCCTGTACATGGTTGTAGCCAATGAGTGTGGCTTTCCAATGATACCCCACATGGGGATTTAATACGGTCGCTATTGATCGATTTATGATAAAGAAAAGCAGGGTCCCCTTATAAGGGGACCTTACAACTTAACAGGTTAAACAGTAATGTTAGGCTATGGTTTTTTCCCCCTCAGATGCAGTGATACTGACTTGTGAAAAGGAATTAGAATCATAGCTGTGTGTATATGCTAATTCTACTACAATCAATCAGATTGCTTGATTTGAGCTCACTTCTCACATCAAGACATGTCTCATGGTTCTGGATGCTTGGCTTGATGAGGAAATAATGCATCTAAGTATGAGTACTTAGTTTCACTTGGTTGTGTAATTTAGGTAGATTGAGGGGATATGAACAAGTGGCCTTGGGGTATAATTCTCATTGCAAAGTGTAAGGTAAGGATAGTAGGAACCTGGGGGGGACCCTGATGTAAACAAGACAAAAACGTCTTTCTCTGGTCTGCATCCTGTGGTATAATATCTAATGTTCTCATGTAAATATAGTCCCCTCCCCTATATCCCCTTACCTGTGCCCCCCCCCTCTCTGTGGAATAAGACACTCCCCTCCCCTGTGTCCCCATTACCTGTACCCCCCCCCCCCATCTGACCTATCAAATGGGACCACACCCCCTCCTGTTAACTATATAGATCTCCTCTTGAGATCTATCCAGGCTTCTTACCTGGGTAAATTCAGCTGATCACCTGGGGGGAAACCCTCAGCCATTCTCTCTATGTATTCTGTTTGGTTAATAAACCCTTGTTATTATCCAAGCCTCGGTTGACTGAGCACATTCTTCATCAGGATATCTACAAATATCCCACAATTGGCGTCTACGAACTTGTGACGGACCTTTTTGCGTCCTCCCGGCGTGCTGTATCATTTCAGCTATACAGAGAAAAGTGAGTATAATAGACTGGTCGACCAAAAATGTATGGAAAGGAATTAAAACCTTCCCGCTTTTCTCTGTGCCAGGTGAACATTACAGAATGTTGTCAAATATTGAGATCATGGCTGAGTAAGAATAATGTGCATTAATATATCTGATCTGTATTGAGAATCGTACCGGGGAAACGCGTGTACCTGGGTCCTTATCTGGACAGATGTTCTGAAAGGATGGGTTGTCTGTGCTATTCCCGGATTTGGCTGTTGCCAAACCGAAAGTTAGGGCACAAAATAAGGTTGTTGGTTTGCTAACCCAAGTCTAGCTGATGCAGGCTAAAATATAGGCAACAAGGCAAGAAACGTGGGCTTATTATGATGTGATATCCTTGGAAAACGCTACTCTATTGGAACCTATTAATTACCAGAGTAGCGTCATAATATTCATTGTTTCAACCTCAAACTAAGCCCACAATATCTTCCATTCCTGAAAACGATGTATTTGGATTGAATTCCAATTGATTATACAGATAGCGGGAAGATGACCGGCGATGTCTCGGGAGTACGTGAATGTACATTTAACGAGTCGCAGGTCGAAGGGACCGTGAGTGTGATTAAAAGGTATATATAATCTAATATATCGCTGGTAAATTTCGAAGTCAGGTTCGGTCGTTATGACTTTAATAACGATGTGTAGTTAAATCAAGGGATAAATGCCTTGTCGCAGCAGATGTTGGCCGACTAAACGTACAGCGATCCAATACAGTCAGATATACACGCACGTTAACTTATATGTATTATTGTTGTTTTGTCTGTTTAAAGTCTCGTTTGTATTTGCGTGCGCCGAGCATTGAGAGACTAGTACCGTTATACACAGAGAATAACATTGAGGTGCAGTTCACGCGACAAACTAGGATAGTAATTTCCGGAATAAACAAAACCGGCCCACGGGAACGACCATTTGGGGAAGTATAGTTTTATCGTTTCAGTTTGTTTACGTTTCACATATGCACAGGCGCGTTCATTCGGTAACAAAACGCTGGTATAGGAATTCCAGGCTATTGAGAGCTCGTGGGAAAAATACTGTATGAATTGCAAAGCGTTATTTCCGAGGCGAATGAGAACGCACGAACGTCGCATGGAGCAATGACGTGACGCTATGCGCGCCGTTAAGTTATGATTTTATATTAAACTATCCATAGGCAAACGTAAAGTTTAATGTGCCCAAGGCCGAAGGTGCGTGAAATCCACTTGTAGTATATGTTTTATTTGTATATGTATGTGCGCGCTGCCATTGGAAAATGTTGAGCTGCGGTGGCGAGATGCGGGTTGCATTATCCCAGACCACCGGAGAAACGAGCCGAACATTGCATTGACGACACGTAATGGATCCAACGTCAACACAACAGTTGTCCCCGGTGAGTATGAAAATCATAAATATAGATGCTTTGATTGATTGATTGAAAACTTTATTAACAGATTGCAGAATGGGTACAATACAGCACAGCTCAATACACAATTGTTAAGGGGATGCAGACCAGAGAGAGACTTTAGTCTTATTTACATCAGGGTCCCCCATTTTCAATACCAGATTTGTTTACATCAGGGTCCCCCATTTTCAATTCATCAGAACATATTAGGACATACATGACAGACAGATAGTCAGTACTGCTACATCTATACATTTATGACATACCAGATTTGCAAATTCAGTACTTTTTGTGATACAAAAGGAGTCAAGAAAAGGGAGTCATTTGACGTAGAAACTGTACATATACACAACTATCATCTCAGTTACAGCAAATTACAACTATCTCAGATCACTTGAGTGTTTATGTTGCTTTAATTTACACATTATAAGTCACATAAAGCTAATTACAATGTCTGTTTCAGAATTATAATACATCTGTGGGCGTACCGGCCATACTGACCAAAACGGAGAGTTAAACAAACACTCCCGGTTTCCAGTATACGGCAGTACAGGAATTGTAGTCCACATAAACAGCGTTAGATTAGGCTATATAAGCTTTTAATGTTGAAAACTTGAGCACAAACAACATAGATCATGTTTAAAAGTAAGAGGTTTAGGTTATATTCACTTGAGTTAATGTGTTTATCTAAAGAACCAATGAAAGATAACAAGCCCTTTCCATTGTAAGACATTTTTAAACATGATTCAAAATGTGTGGTTCCACATTCATATGATGCTTGTGTACATATGCGATATGATTGATAAATGATAACACTATCATTACATCCTAGGACGGGATGGATGAGAAATAGCTGATGTTTTGTTAAGCTCACAGACAATCAAGGAGAACCCACTCAGATGGTCTTAGAAAAGAGTGGAAAATTAACATGTGTTTGTATTTACAGATCTGGCTCTGAGGCGAGATGCAAAACAGTGCATGACTACACCCAAATTGTATCACAAAAGACAGAAAATCCAACAATTTGCATGTCAACCGAGAGACAGTGCAGAGCTGAGAGACAATCGATTGACCATTTGGAACAAATCTACATCCAAACACCCACATGTAAATTTCTTCAGAGTGGACACTTGAGAGACAAAGCAATGCAAATGCCTGCACTCGTGACCACAGACTTGGTGACTCACCTAGCGGTGGATGGCAACAGAGAGCCACTTAGTTGACATGAATTAGACACAAGTGATGAATTTGCAGTTATGAAAGGCTACCATATTTCCCATACTAACAGAATAACTAACCAGTTGTTTTCATCTCTCTCTTTTCAAGAAGGCACACAAATTAGAGATATGATGTCTGAATAACACCAAACAAAGTAGAAGTGCCTGAGATGAAAGATCAATGATGAAAACAACTTAACATACTATCTCCTCCTTCTATTCTCTGCTTAACCACTAACTCCTTGCAATTTCAAGTACTTTCCATGACTGCAAATTATCAACCACCAAAATTGAAGCACAATTATCTAAATATACAAGATATCAACAACATTGATCATTTAGCTGACACTTTTATCCAAAGCGACTCACAGGTTCTGTACGACAGGACATCAGGCAGGGCACACCTCTATCAGCTGAGTAACAATGGTCATCAAAGTGTTGAGTGCTACAGTGTAGGTTAGTTTATTAGGACAAATGCATGACAGTAAGGTTAGTTAGGGTTAGATGACAAAACGAATGATTGTTTTTCATGCAAAATTAACTGGCTACCTAGATTTTATGTTTTTTCCCCATGCTAAATTATGACGAGCCACGCTGAGACGTGAAGAACAACCGAGAAGTCATGGCGAGGTAAGTATCTTGAAGAAGCACACCATCGTACACGGCCTGAGGTAAGATCAACTTCAATTAACATCACAGACTATGAAGAAAAAGAGCTATTTCATCTGATTCAAGACTTTGGCCATTCATTTACAATTTTATTTAAAGCCTAATGCTGTAAGATCTAGTTAGATACAAGATCTGATAAGATTGTAGTGAATGTGACCTTCTTAACATAAAGAATCACTGCTAATGCAATTGGCTTGCATTTCCTGATTTTATTTACAAATGAATTGAATTAATCCCAAAATGATTTTCTTCTTTAGCAGAAAGGCGTTGAATCATTTATGTGAGGAGGTTTTCTAAGGCAGTTTTCATCATCCTCAGATCATGAATTGGTGAGAGGACAGAACGAGTGAGACGACGCGTGACCTGAACCACGAACGACGGTGCGACCAGGCAAGGAGGAACACAACCCAGCGACCTGAGCGACCCACGACAGCATACTACCACCAGGGACGCCGCCAAGGAGCTGCGGACACAACCAGGGCGACGACAACAACCGTGGGAGAACCACCAGCCCACGCAACACAGACGTCCCCAAAGGAAGGGGAGCAGAGACAGAAAGGACGACATGCAGCCCCACCCCGGCGACCCGCGGCAGACCATCTGCAAACGGGAACCGAAGTCCCCGACCATCAAGGTGGATTCCCATGACAAGATTGTCACCCGTGTGAGAGAGAGCGGCCTACTGACTAGCCACTACACCGGCGGGCCCTCGCCCTCCATCAAGTGGTACCGCAATGACGAGGAGAGGACAGCGAAACCAGCACAACACATTCAAAAACGCCCGCCCCCTCGCCCCTCTAGTACCGCGATGACGAGGAACGGGGGGGACCAACCACCACACAGCACGTTCAAGAACGCCCTGACCACCATGTCTCTGGGCCTGATGGGGGCCAAGCGTGAGCACAGTGGCGGATGTGCGGTGGTGATGGAGAGCAGCGACAGGCTCTAGGAAAAGAGTCTGCAAGACCACTATAGTTGACTGCTACAAGTGACCCTTGACAGGGAATGGACGGCGACCAGTGAATATTCCCGACTGCATCGTCAAGAAGAGACACATAGCAAATGAGACCTGTGGACCAAGAGACTTCTGAACACACATTGTCCAAATTGTTATGTATTTATTTACTTTTTACTGTCTTACTGCCACACGACAGGCTCACAGAAACATCAACTGAATGTACGATACGTTCAACACACAGCAGATCACCACAGAAGGACACATCCCTGGCAGAGAACAGATGGTCAACAGCGACGCAGCAACTGTCAGATTCACAAACAAGAGCTGTTTCACAAAGTTCATATGTATCAAGAAAATTATGAACTAAGAATATGATGAAATACAACCAATAAGATTGCAATAACCAATTTATAATAACAATAAGGAATGATCACAGAGTCACATTGAAAATTATATTGTTAACAAGACAGAACTAGTTGGTTTATTCCAAGTCACCAAGGTTGTTTTGACCATTGATAGTAAACACCACAGCAAAATACTAGAACAATGCATAACGATTATCATAATCACCTTTTATATCAGTTTTTATACAAACCACTAGATTAACGGTTTTAAATGTTTTTGTACACATTAGCCACTAAGTTAATCCTTATGTGTAAATCCTATTCCTAATAATTATGCACACAATTTTGTTTTTTCACCCTGTGCGCTCTGACCACACAGAGACAGTGCATGTATTTAATTGGTTTGTTGCGGTGCCTGTGTGCACGACGATCGCGTTGGCTCCCCTGAGTCACGACATGAACGACTGGAGGTGTGCCGGGGTATTTGCACAGCGATGGCTTCTAATGATTGTGTTGATTGTTGTTTGATATCAGAGATGAGGACCACTCATTGATATAGGTATTTTGAGCGATTAATAAAAGAAAAGGGTGATATCTATTCCCACATCTCTGATATCAAAATAACACAGACCGCAGTCCAGTCGATCATGTCATGAATCATGTATGTAAATAATTCTATTTTAAACTGTTATGCCAACAACCAGATCACATTGGCCAAAATTTTCATTATTTTAATTGTTTTCTATTTTCACTTTTACCTGTTCCAAACAATCCTGGTATATTATACATTAATCTCACCCACATTATAAGAAAGAAAAGTGAGTATTGTGGTATAATATCTAATGTTCTCATGTAAATATAGTCCCCTCCCCTATATCCCCTTACCTGTGCCCCCCCCCTCTCTGTGGAATAAGACACTCCCCTCCCCTGTGTCCCCATTACCTGTACCCCCCCCCCCCATCTGACCTATCAAATGGGACCACACCCCCTCCTGTTAACTATATAGATCTCCTCTTGAGATCTATCCAGGCTTCTTACCTGGGTAAATTCAGCTGATCACCTGGGGGGAAACCCTCAGCCATTCTCTCTATGTATTCTATCTGTTTGGTTAATAAACCCTTGTTATTATCCAAGCCTCGGTTGACTGAGCACATTCTTCATCAGGATATCTACAAATATCCCACAATCCCCTTAACAATTGTATTCTTGAGCCATACTGTATTGTACCCATTCTGCAATCTGTAACGTTTCCATTCATTCATTCAGGACTCATTTACTTAAAGTCGTCGCTTCGATTGGCCGCTTTCATAGCTTTGCCAATCCCTCCATCTGTAGCTGATTACCTAGTATGTAGAGCAGCCTAGCAGTGAGACATGACAGGCATTCTAAACAGAATAATACCTTCTTAGTGGCCTTGCCCACCCACTCTGCAATTTCTACATCAGGCATGTCCAAAATCTGGCCCACATCTCTCAAAATGCCTATAGTCTCCATTAGCTATGTTCAGCCTGGCTGGGGCTATGGTCTAGCATGGTATGGTGTGGCTGGGTTTGTGTCTTTCAAAATGCACACCACTAACTGTGGTACACAAGCAAAACCATGATGATACAACATCCCGACCAGGTTTGGCCAGGTTCTAAAGACAATGGAGACACTCACTGTGCTCACAGCATGGCTAAACCCTGGCTAGTAGTCGAACCCTGGGGTCGCCCTGGTGGCCAAATCCAATATGGCCATGCCCCGAAACAAGTTAGTCTACAGTGGTAGTTTAGTGTTTACAGTCAGAAATAGGCAATTCTTCTGTTACTTGAATTTGAAAATACATATACAAAAAATGAAATGCAACTAGAAATACCTTCTCCATGATTAATATGAAGACAAATTCATATTAATACATCAAGTGATCACACAAACTATGCCCGCTGGTTACCCATCCATGTGCGAGACATGGTTGAGCTGCCTGAAAAAACTCTCGCCATTTATGAAGAACTCTTGAAGGGGTCCGATTTAGGACCACATATGAAAGTGGCCCAAATCCGAATTGAAAAGATCAGATTCCATGTGATTTGTGCTGTTCAGACTGTTCACACTAACCTGAGTCACATATGAGAAAATAAATCAGATTTGGGCCACTTTCACCTGCAGTCTGAACGTATTGCAGACAAATTTCTTTTCCGTTACCTCCAGTCACAAGATCATTTATTATTCTGCAGAATGAACCATTGAATATGTAAAGATATACAGTACATTTATTCTACACACGTATTGTACATTGTTTTTGCAGGCTGCCTGTGAAGCATGCTGTATTCAATCTCTACAGTCATATAAAACTGTGATTATGTCTGCTCATTTTACCCTTGCTATTATTTTACTTATTTTTACTTTTATCTCTACGCCCCACTATCCGCTGGGTGCATACTATAACCTTTATCATGTTTTGTAACAGATTACAGAAGCCTATTGGAACTTGAAGTGATATGATTTGATTAATATATTTCCATTATTTTATCCCAATTTATGCTTTTATCTTGCTGCTTGTTTTACATAGATTTTATGTCTCATTTCTTACTGATGTAAATCACTTTGAACTGCAATCCCCTGTATGAAAGGTGCTATACAAATGAAGTTATTATTATTATTATATATGACTTTTCCACATGCCTCTCAAGCAGCAATTATTGTCATGGATTGTCTTCTAACTGGGCTGTATTGCAGATATGAACTTCAGCGTAACGGACATACCTGTATGAATGTGATTATCTTTTATCGTATTATGCACATTGACTGTAATAGACTGAGCAGGTATGATACCCCAAGTCAAAATGAATGGCCCCGTGGCTCAATAGGTATAGAGCACCAACACTGCAAGGGTTTGGGGTTTGATTTCCACTGGGAGCACCCATGCTAAAATGTACTCATGGTATTGTAAGGTGCTTGTGTTGTCAAGTTTTAAACTGTGGATACCAAACAGAGAAGGTAAAGATGACTTTAAACTGTTAAACAGTGATCCAGAACTATTTTATTGCACTGTAAAAAAAACAGATTTTATATGTCTGCACTTTATGTGCTCATTTTATGTCCATTCTATTCTACAATTTTATTGCACTGCACTATTTTACTCTGTCTATTTTATCTTACTCTTTTTATTATTGTCTATTTAAAACTGAATCAAACCCTAAACAAGGTGGCCTGTTGGGATGTTAGATCCTAATGTGAAAAACTGTGATTTTATGTCTGCACTTTGTGCTCATTTTATGCCCGTCTTTGTTCTGTTGTGAAGCACTTTGAGCTGCAGTTTCTGTATGAAAGGTGCTATACAAATAAAGTTTATTATTATTATGTTAAAACACTAAGCAAAATCAGCGGTGTCCTACATTATAATAATAAGCAGACGAATGTAACCGTACACACAAAGCAGCAGTCAGCAATTAACAGAGGAATTAGTCAGTCTAGCGCGCCCCCACTCAAATGAACAGAAGCCCTCCGGGAGACTAGAGAGACCAGTCAAAGGCGCATTTCCAATTATACAACGAAATGAGTCATTTTCTTAATAGGACTCCTTATAATTGTGGTGGGTATTGGGCGCATGCAACCCAATTTGTCTCACATATTTGTTGGTAGGATGTTAATAGAGTTGATGGAGCCAAGGGGATGGCAAAAAAGTAGATGAGGTGGTGGGGGAGGGGGGGTGAGACGATAAAGATGGATCCCTCGCTATTTGTTTGATCCGCTTCATCAGTCTTAAAGGGGAACTATTTTACTATTTCTTTCACTATTTGGGCACTTTTACACAATTCCTGTGAGTCTATGGAACACCTCTATAATTTTTTTTTATTCATTGTTTTGTATTTCTAATCAAGTCCTCAAAAACAGCATTTTTCTACCTCAAGATCTCGAGCCGTTTTGAGGCTGGGCTCCAACCACGGTGTGCAGCTCATCATGTGCCCGATGCCACACAGCCACATTATCATGCAGCGGTGTCTCTCTGACATCACAAATCAGCACATTTTCAGATGACTCAGTTCAGTGAGGGTGAATATTGTGAGAGGAGAATTGGAAGAATGCGCCAATATGAGAATTAGAGACATAGATCATATTAATATAAGTTCACATAGCTAGGAAACAATGCTAAACACTCAAAAAGGCCATTTATAAGATAGTTCCCCTTTAAGGCAGTTAGTTTAAAACCCCAATCCAAATTATTTTTGACAATATAAATGCACTTTGCACTTAACTACTAAGTAATCTACCTTGCTACCTACTATGCTAATATGTCTATACTATTATGCACTCAAGACTGTAGCTTGGATAAAAGAGTCGGCTGAATTACTAAATATAAATGTACATGAGTTACCGTAATTCCTCTAATAGTAACCCCGGCTTGTATTTGTTTCAACTGTAGCGGGTACCAGGCTTGTATTAGGAGGAGGCCTGTATAAGAGGGAGGCCTATATTTCAAATTTTCAAACGGATCATAATGAATAAATCAACATTTTGTGTCAGTTTGAACCCAGTAAAATGTACTGGGTTCATTTATTGAAACCAAGTACTGTATGAAATAGTAAACAGTGCAATTACAGGTGGTCACTGGTCATTTCAACGTTTTCAAAGTGAAATCAAGTAACTAGCTCAGTATGCAGCTCAGTATATTAGTAACCCGGCTTGTATTAGGAGGCCGGCTTATAATTGCTTAGCTCAAGAGCGCACCCGGCCATTAATAGAGACCCGGTTACTATTAGAGGAATTACGGTATATACATTCTTGAAGAGTTCCAACTTGTGGATGTGGAAATATTAGTTGACATTGATTTCTTATACAGGGGGTGGCAGTGGCTCAGGAGTGGTCGTCTGTGATCGCTCCTCTCTACAGGCCTCAAGTGTCCTTGAGCAAGGCACTGAACCCCTAACTGCTCCCAACGAGCCTCCACCATTAGTGAGTGAATGAGAGGCATGTTAGAAAACACATTGGATAAAAGCACTATATTAAATCCATTCCATTTTGGAACTTTTTGGAAATGAACATAAACCTATTACAGCCCCAAACTATAACAAATACTATTTGAATCAACTAGAAAATAAAAATGAGTCCTTTCCTTTTTTAATCTTTGGTGGTGGGGCTACCCCATTGGTTGACATCTGGATCACAGTTTGAGTCTTTAAAAGCCTGGGGGGCTTTTAGACTTTGTTCAGAGTGTTTAGTTAAATTAATGGGGCTTACGATGATGATGGTATGCAAGCAAAATACAGCGAGTGCAATGTTTTACACCAAAACATAGACAGTTGTGAACTTTGAAGTTAGGTAAACTTTATTACATTTGGTGACTCTGAAAACAGGTGATCAGAGTTCACCGCCATAAATATGTTCTCCCTCCTCATTAATAACCAACCAACCAATCAAATAACCATGTTCAGTAACAGGACTAGCAATAACATGTGTTCAGGACAGACTGAGCACTTCCCATGACACCAGTCATCTTTCATAATTGTTAGTGTGACTGAAGTATGTATGATATGGTACAGGGCTGGGATCAAATAATTTTCAATTCAAAATGTAAACAGAACTTAAGTTTATTGTCTTAAAGACAAAGATTTATTTTCCAATCAAGGGAATATTCTTCAATAAAAAAAAAATTGTAGATAAATGTTTTGGTACTTTATTAACCTCCTAAGGGAAACCATCACCCCATTGAACAATGTTTGGGGATTTCTCTTTTTTTATGCATTTAGTTTTAGCTGTCAAAGTGCAATTTCATTAAAGCCTTTGGCCTCGTGTATCAAAAAGGATAAACACATACAAATGTGAGAACTATGACACTGTTAAATATACATTAATACTAGTTGAGAGAATGACAACATTCTTTTCCATAATCTATCATTTTTCAGGGGTACTTTTCTATATTATTTGCCATTGTAATCCCAATGTCAGGGGCGTGTTATTATCCTGGAAATGCTCTACCTCGAGTCACAGTCATCCTCCCTACAGCAGAGAATTCATCCCTGTTCCTCATCCTCCCTACAGCAGAGAAATCATCCCTGTTCCTCATCCTCCCTACAGCAGAGAATTCATCCCTGTTCGTCATCCTCCCTACATCAGAGAATTCATCCACGTTCGTCATCCTCCCTGCAGCAGAGAATTCATCAGTGTTCCTCCGTAATGAACACGTTAACACAAAACACTTGTTTTCTCCTCAGAACGTCAGTATTGAAAATAAGTAACATTTCACATACATTAACAAGAAAAAAAGAATTAAACATAGTATTACAGTACACAAATTAACCATACCTGACAGTACACAGCATGTGAGTCCAGTGAACAGTACCCTTGTTATTTTAACAAAATTACATTTGATAATTTAGTCACTTTAAACTTAAGTTTAAATGTAGTTAATTGAAAAATATTTTCTATGTAAAAAAGAAAAAAGAAGAAAAAATAAGACAAACTCATACAAACATGTTTCTCATGATTGTTTCCGGGAATAAGCCACAATAATTGGCAAAGACGTACCGCAAAGGAGGAAAGATAGAAGTTTTCAGAATTAGTATGCAATCAATAACCGTGTGTGTGTGTCTCCGCGTGCCAGATTTGATAGCAAAAGCTCCGCGGGTCTGATGCTGAATGCAGTGCGAGCGAACAGTTAGCAGTAAAGTGCATTCAAAGCAGCGTTATGTCTAGTTTGAGTGAGAACTGAAAAGTGGCAGCTAATCCTTTGGCTGTGGCTCATGTTGTATTTGCTGGGTGACTGTAGCTGACCCAATGCTAGGGAAACTGAGACTGAAAGGTCTGACTGGAACCCTGCTGGACTGGGCTCAAAATACTTCCAATTCAAATGACTTCAAAAATATATACTGAACCTATGATACACTCGGATGCTAGGACGTTCTGTATCTGTATTGCATACATTGATGTGATATAGAAAACATTCTAGCGAAAGATTTTCAACTTTTAAAATCTGATGTACTTCCTAGATAGAATTGAAAGTGAACTGAGCCCAAGTCTGGAGCCTTGTCCAATCAGCCCCTCAGACTCTGAGCTTTTCTGGCCTTCCAGAAGCTGCCAGCCCCTGCTGCTGTGTTCCCATAGCTCCTGCCCATGCTCGCTGTGTTCCATCTCTAATCAAGTGTTCCCTATTAACCTGTGCAAAACTCTTATTCTTGCTAGCAAGTCCAGCAATACGTTACCATTGTTGAGACTAACACTCACACATTTCTTGCAAGTAAACCTTAAAAAAAAAGGTGTCTTTCGACTTGACAATGAGATCCCTACTGTACTGCAGTGATTGTTTCCAGTGCAACAGGATAGAGGCCACTAATAATCATTAAAAGCATAAGGAGCTTCACTTTGGCCAAAAGGTGTAATCTCTCTCAACACTCCCAACATTGCATGTTAGCAACTAGATATTTCCGGTGTCTGCTTTTAGCGTTTATTATCCCAATTGCACTTAAATACAGTATACTATACATAATTATATGTGTCAACACTAGCACATTGGTAAGACATTTTGTAAAATGCTTTCATTGACCTCTGTCAACTCAGTTCTCTCCCAGTGAGAATCATTGCCAAAAGCTTCATCAGTAACCCTGTAGCCCCAGAGGGCCGTCATGTTGGCTTTTCAAACCCCAGTTTTCTAAGCCCAGGTCTGGATCAGGTGCAAGGCTCCTTCGGGTGTGGGCTGAGCTCAAAGAGAGTGTGTGGGGGCGCTCTCTCTCTAGGACGAGGCCGGGCTGTCCATGGTGGACAGAATGCGCACCACCTCAGCTCGCTGTGTGGGAGAGATGTGCTGGGTCATGTAAACGATGGAATCCATGGCAACCTCTGGATTGGCCTGGACGAGGCTGTGAAGACAAAGAGGGGGTGGAAATATGAAAGCTGTATTGGGGCGTAGGGGGTGGGTAATGATATGTGGAAATGGGTGACTAAAATAATATCCCATGTCAATGACTTTAATTAAGTAAAACCCACTGAGAACTTTGTCTCGATAAGGATATGGTTGCCTTGGTCAAAAGAACATTGGTTAAATAACTAAACAAAAAAAACATGAGAAACATTTAAAACTAAGCAATGCAGCAGGCTTAAAAATACAAAAGCCTGTAGGAAAAAAACAATAACAGAAAGTTCTACCAAACCTTCTAACACTTGGTAGGCTTCCTAAGGGGTGATGGCTACTATGAGAGTGAAAGGTGGTGTTACCTGCGGATCTGTCTGAGGGGTGATGGCTACTATAAGAGTGAGAGGTCGCGTTACCTGCGGATCTGCTTGAGGATGTGGTCCCTGCGGATGTATTTGATATTCTCGTCGATGACGGACCTGGCACCTTCTTCCTCTGCCAGCTGCTTCTCCAACCACTCCACCACTTCTTCATTACTGTCCCACAGGTAGGCCTGAAGAAGAGATTCATAGGGAATAAAACATCTAAATTGCTCAAAGAGTGTATTGCCATGTTGAATGACCATCTGGTCCGTCTGTGGGACAGTTTGTCTTCTACACTCTGCATAGATAGACATAGACAAAATGTCACTTTAAAAATGTTAATCTTTAGAAACACTTTTAAAAGAAGGAGGTACTGTATAGTTTAGATACATTAAGAGTTAACATTGTAAATTGTATATATTTTTTTGTATTATCTTTTTCCCCCTCCTTTTTCCATTTTTCTCCCATCCCAATGTTAGTCGTTATGCCAATTCCCAATCCCCTTCCTGGTCGTTGCGCACTCTACCCCCTACTGTCGGTCTGGGAGGGCGGAGACTATCACATGCTTCCTCCGACACATGTGTAGCCAGCCCACCGCTTCTTTTCACCTGGCAGCGCGGACTCTCACTGGGGGAGTGTAACGTGAGCAAGGGTCACACTACCTCCCCCAGATCCTTCCCTCGCTGTGCAGGCGCCCCGACCGAACTGTAGGAGTCGCTGTTTACAACGACCAGGACCCCACCCCACTGGCTTTCCCACCCGCTGACAATGCCAATTGTGTCAGTATGGATGGCTGACCAAGCCGGAGGTACCGCAGCTGGATTCGATCCCACCGTCTCTGAGGTGGTAGACAGACGATTAGTCCCGCTGCGCTACCCGGCCACCTGTAAATTGTATATTGCATAGTAGTGTATATAAGAACCAGTTTCTCAGGAACCTAGCATGTCTTTTTTTTACCATGCATATCTTGTGTCTTATCTATTTAATTTTTTCTATGCCTATTTTATTATTGTATTTTGCACAATCAACGCGGCATGACCACCCGCATTTCACTGTATGCCCTGGTATGTATGTGACAAATAAACCTCTTCATTCTTGAGATTTGGAGATGTCTCCTTTACATGTCCCCACTTGCATCTGTCCATACTAGGGGTGTAACGGTACATGTATTCGTCCCGCGACTTCACGGTATGGACGTCATGGTTCGGTATATCCAGCCATACGACGAATACGTCTCATACGACACTAGGTGAAACTAGGGTTGCACATTTTACAAATGTATGCTCAATATCTTTACTTTACACTGGCTTACTTTGATCTTTAACGTTGAATATTAAGCTTGTATTGCCAAATTTAGATGATGAATAAAACATTGAAGCTTGTAAAGGCATGACAACAGGGCTCGAGACTAACGGCGTCCCGTCGTCCCTTGGACGATCAAATATTTATTTGGGACGAACAGAAATCTTTGCCGGGACATAAAGGGACGAAGAGGATTAATTTTTTTTCACAGGAAATGTCAAGTAGCCGACTGTCAGTGCGCGCATATATTGCTGTCAAACGGTGCGTGTCTCGTGCTGACTGTTAGTTGACAGAGAGACGGCAACATTATCATGTGGGGCTAAACGTTGCGTGATTGGCCGAATCCAATGACTATTTCCGCCTACCAACGCAGCGAGCTAATCCAGCTCCTGCCCATCATATCGATACTCTTATTTTGAAAATCCTGTGGCGGGTCTCATTTCCGCCTAAGCGCAGCTCCAGCTATAATAACTATGGCTCCGGCAGCTAGAAACGCTCAGTTCATATCGATACTCTTATTTAGAAAATCCCGTGGTGTCGTGACTCATATCCGCTCGGCACACAACACAGCAGTACTCGTCTCAGTAGCAGCAGTAGCGTCTGGAACACGCACATTGCAACATAGCAAGGCTAGTGTGCCTATTTCACGACGCAAAACAAATCCCTGCTGTTTTATTCCGCAACGGGTCAAATGCATCTAACATGCTTTGCAATCCTCGCCATTCCTTTATGACCACGTCGTGTTTAAGACCGGAATTAACGTTACGTTAGCATAAGCTAACATTACAACAAGCTAAAACCCTGTTCAGAGCGATAGAGAATAGCAGAGGGGACTGGGAAGGAGGGGGGGGCATTCTCCCTTCTGTGTGTGTGTGCACTAGTGATGTGACGATTCATCGATTTGCATCGGTGCGCCGGCATAAACGTTCACAATGCGAGTGCACCGGTGGAATAAGTCCGCATCGGCTACAATTCAGGCTGAACTCGCAATGCATCTTGTTGTAGCGTCTTTGCATCGGTCAAAACCGATTCATTCTTATAATTTCCTCTCATCCACTTCTGTCAGCAGTGCACTGTGACTGCACACAGCAGAGACTATTGCTTCGCTACTACAGAAGGCGAGAGCCGCGTCACAGTTATCAACAACAAACAGTGGAAGTCGAGGAGGAGACATGAATAGAATTGATCAATGGCTAACGCTAGTATCCTCTGGCTAACGCCAGTTAGCTGTTCAGCTAACGCTAAACTACAGTGTCTAACTAACGTGACTCTGCAACCAGGGTTTCCGTTAGAATTTTTTTTTGCAGGTCTGAGTGTCCGGTAGATTTCAATCTACCGGACAAATGGGATACATTCCGGTCAGAGTTTATTGAGCTTAAAAACAATTGATAGACTTATATAAAGAATGACATTCTCAAGGCATTTATAATATTTTAACTTAAAACTAGGCTACTTTTGCGTATATACAGTCATTAATATACCGTACTTTTCGCACTATAAGCCGCACCTGACTATAAGCCGCAGCAGCTAAATTGAATGATGTGTACATATATAAGCCGCACTGGACTATAAGCCGCGTGGTTTTTTTTTTTTTTTTTGATCTTTTTCCCCCTCCATTTTCCTCAGATTTTTTCTCCCATCCCAATGTTAGTCGTATGCCAATTCCCAGTCCCTTCCTGGTCGCTGCGCACTTACCCCCCACAGTCAGATCATCTGGGAGAGTGGAGGCTACCACGTGCTTCCTCCGACACACGTCCAGCCAATCACCGCTTCTTTTCACCTGGCAGCGCGGATTCTCATCGAGAGGGCGTAGCGTGTGGGAGGACCACACTATCCCCCTCAAGTCCTATCCGCGCTTAGCAGGCGCCCCGACCGAACTGTAGGAGTCGCTGTTTACAACGACCCGGACCCACCCCGCCAGCTTCTCCCACCCTCTAATACAGCCAATTGTATTAGTGCAGACGGCCAGCCAAGCTGGTGACAACCCCGGAGCTGTGAGCTGGATTCGAACAGGCGAATCCAGCTCACAGCTCCGGGGTTGGTGACGAACGCAATCTCCGCTCGGCCACCTAACCGCCTAAGCCGCATGTGTTTTAATGTTGAATTACCATATGTAAAGAGTGGAGCCTGCGGCTTAATTTGACTCAACACGGGAAACCTCACCCGGCCTGGACACGGAAAGGATTGATAGATTGATTGCTTTCTCGATTCTGTGGGTGGTGGTGCATGTTCTTATATTGAGCTTTAAGTTCCCACCTCTACAGAGAATGACTCCCACCTCTACAGAGAATGACTCCCACCTCTACAGAGAATGACTCCCATTGGGACACAATACTGTCGGACAAATAACCAGAATTAACTCATTTACAAGTTGTATTAAGTAAATAAGGGAACAGATAAATAACATTTCAATGCAGTAAAAAAAGCAATATTTCGATTTTCGGGTTTTGTCCACATTTAAGCCGCACCGTTATATAAGCCGCAGGGTCGAAAAATGGGGGAAAAAGCCGCTGCTTATAGTCAGAAATAAAATAAGTCCCTCGAGACTTCGTGCTGCTGCCGACTTGAGGTGTCGGTGGGCAGTCTGCCCGACATTAATAAACAGCAGTCTGTTATAATCACATTTTTATGAGCTAACGAATTCCGTTATATTGGACATTTGTATTAATTATATCAAGCGAATAACTGAGAAATTTGGCAGAGAGAGACGGCAACATTATCGTGGGTTTGCATGATGTATATCTCCACCTCCCAACGACTTGGTGCTGGTCATAATGTCCGGTGAAAATAATTCCCTCTAAGCACAATTTGATTATTTGAATTGTATTAAAATAGGCTAAAATTAAATAGCCTATGCGATGAACGAAACAATCATTACATTTGTTTCATCGTTGCTTCACCAAGCAGCCGGTCTAATAATGACAACGGTGTGTCAGCGCGAGCCTGCTGCTAGATTTACGTGAAGCATGGAGCTGCAGACCCACAGAGCAGCAGTGTTTTTAGGTCCGGTCTGGGGACCGCTCAGCAGCGCCCCCCACCCAACAGCTGAATTGCCAATGGCTGAATTGGAGTACTGCACTGTGCCGACAAAGTTGGTGGGTTCTGTGGGTCTGCAGCTCCATGCTTTTCGCAAATCTAGCAGCAAGCTCGCGCTGACACACCGTTGTCATTATTAGACCGGCTGCTTGGTGAAGCAACGATGAAACAAATGTAATGATTGTTTCGTTCATCGCATAGGCTATTTAATTTTAGCCTATTTTAATACAATTCAAATAATCAAATTGTGCTTAGAGGGAATTATTTTCACCGGACATTATGACCGGAGAGATTAAATATGTCGGACTTCAACAGATTTTGCCGGTCAAATACCGGTAATTACCGGCTAACGGAAACGCCGTCTGCAACACCAGTTTTATTAGTGAGGGGGGGTATATTGAAGACGCTTGACAACAGGTTCAAAGATAACTTCACATTTATTGGCAATTCGTTTCCTTATATCACTTCCTCCAGGTTCCACTGTGTTGACACCTCTCTCTCTCTCTCTCTCTCTCTCTCTCTATAATAATATAAGCTACATATAAGGAATACAACCAAATCCTCTGTCATACCATAAAATTGTATCATTATTTTGCATCGTGTTGAATCGCATCGTATCGCCCCGAATCGCATTATGTTTAATCAAATCGTATCGAATCGTATCGTATCTCAACAGGGGGTGAATCGTATCGCCCGGTGCTTCAAATGTATCGTTAATGTATCGTATCGTTGGCACCGTATCGAGATGCGCATCGCATCGGCCTCAGTGATGGAGATGCACATCACTAGTGTGCACGTTTGAAAAGATATGATGAAGTCAGACGAGTATATTATATTGATAGTAAATGTACTGAGGGTGGACAGATAATGTTGATATTTAAACATAAAAAATACAATACATAATAAATGTATTCATGATCATCATGCAACATAAAACAATTGCAGCCCTGCCCTGAGTCTAAGGTAAGGACACATTTAAATCACAGAAGTGTAATGTTAGTCTATTGGAACTGTATAGTTATTGACACGTTCGAGTTATAGCTGCTTATTATCTTTGTGCTCACAATAATCAAAAGGTACGGTACACAGTTGGTCTCACCCTCTGTGCCATTATCAGCACAAAATATGTCCCCATATGATCAAATCGACGTTGATAGATTATATATATATAAAAAAAAATTGGAGCGGTTTACATTCACTTTGGGACGGTTAAAACTGTATTTCGGGACGGTTCTGGGACGGTGGTGAAAAAAGCCCTGGATGACAAGCGGACAGAACAAATTAACAACCGCGCACTCCCTTTTACTACAGGTGTCCCGAATGAAAACCTTGAATGAATGATATGTTTGTAACACAGCAGGGTCATTACATTAGGCTGAAAATGTTCAGCCCAATAATGTTAACCAATGGAAAGACACACACACACCAACTTTCTCCCGCAACTTTCAGTCATAGCTGATCAGAGAAAAAAAAGACTAATGCACTACATACTTTTCCCGGACTGATCATCTGAGCTCCTCTTTAGTCAAGCTGCTGTGGTTTTTTTAGTCAATTTTTTTTTATAAATCCTCTGCCATTGTTGTGTAACATATCATCTCTTCTCTAGTCTTCTTTCTCTGCTTCACGTGAAGTTAAATCTACTCTAGAAGTGAAACTGAAACTTAAATAGCATACACAGTGGGGGGTGGGGGCATGGATGCCTGAACACAGAATGACACCGGTATCACCGAATACCGCAGCAAGCCTATGTGGAACTAAGTATAACTTAATTAACTTGTACCGAACCGTGAACCCAAAACCGAGGTACGTACCGAACCGTTGGCTTCCGTGTACCATTACACCCCTAGTCCATACCAACAATATCTCTTCTCTCCATCAGTTACAACGTGGGACCAGACAAGAGTGCCCTCTCTCTCCTCTCCTCTTTGCCCTTGCTATTGAGCCCCTTGCCATAGCTGTATGCGCTGATCGGGCATCTGGAGATTGTCCTTTATGCTGATATTATATCAGAAGCTGCTACTTCATTACCCTGGGTTCTTCATCTATTAAACAGTTTGGTACTATACAAGCTCAATATTAACATGAGTAAACTAAACCCTCTAAATGTGGATATATATACATTAGAGCTGGGCCGTTAACGGCGTTACCGGGCTGTGTTAACGCCGGACTATTATCGCGCGATAATACAATTGACGCAGTTAATCTATTCTCAAACTTGGGTCTCCTCTCCTCTCTCTGTCTGCCTGGGCCTGTCTATGGCTCAGTGTGATCTCTCCGTTTGAGAGAACAAAACGAAAGTCTGGGTACACTTTACGAAAGTCGATGCAGACAAGTTCGACAACGCACGTTGCCACAAGTGCAATAAAACTTTTACAAGTATGGGCGAAGGACAGTGATGATGGAGCTGAAGGAGATGGGTTTTTCCTGGGACAAAGCGCAGGCCAAAGCACGAGACAGGATTCAGTGGCAGTGTATGATTGCGGCCTTATGCCCCAACCGGGACGAAGAGGATAAGTAAGTAAGTAAGTAAGTAAGTAAGTAAGTATGGGTGGCAAATACAAGCAATTTGTTAAAACATCTGTTGTCAAAACATAACATTAGTCTGCAGAAATGCGCCGTTTTCGACTGCTTTACTCGCAGTGTTCCATCTCCATCCACGTCCACTGCCGGTAAGCCAAGATAATACGGCGTTAGCTAGGCTAATAAAGAATTATTACGAATAGGCTAATAAATAAAATATAATTGCTTAGCTAATTGTTTAGCTACAAATATATTTGAAAGATGACAACTTTTTATAGATCGCCATTCGTCAGGCTGAGGCTGCAGCCACCATGTCCCAGCCCACCCCTCCTCCCAGCCAAGCCAAGTCCCTTCACCCTAGCAGCTAGGAAGGATGACAGAGGATAGGGTGAACAGGGCAGTGACCCAGTTTGTTGTCAAACGCCTGCACCCCTTCTGGAGTCCAAGGGCTTTAGGTAACAACTAATCATTCAGTGTATATAGTTTTTTTTATCTTACATTTGTTGTTTATTATAAAAAGTCTATAATTCAGACATTTAAAACATTGTTGCTGCTGTTGCTGAAGAAATAATATTTATTTATTATATTTATTTATAAAGTTATATAAAAGAACATTGCTGCTGCTGTTGCTGAAGAAATAATATTTATTTATAAAGTTATAAATAATAAAGCAATGTCGATAAAGTACCGAACCGTTAAGCAGTATCGATAAGAGTAGTAGTATCGATAAAATCCTAACGATACCCATCCCTAGGTAGAACACACATATTTTGAATGCCTTCGGCAGACTTCAAATGAGCCATTTTAATCTAGATTAATTCCAGGATTGCAGATAGATTTAAAAAAAATTATCTATGCCCACCTCATATATATATATATATATATATATATATATATATATATATATATATATATATATTACTAATTACTAATAACGCATACATATTTTACATTACCCGTAAACATGATCCTGAGCATAATATTTTAGATGTTTACTTTTACATTTTTGTCATGCAAACTTTATGGTGATAAACCATCGAATTATATAGAAGAAACCTACCCAAAATTATCTCCTAGTTGTGCTAAGAAATTAGTCACTCCTTTGAAAACGCAACACTTTGATGAACATTGTTACTCAGCTGATAGAGTTGTACCCTTCCTGATGACTTGTCGTACAGAACTTGTAAGTCGCTTTGGATAAAAGTGTCAGCTAAATGACTAAATGTAAATGTAAAACATGTTTCTCTCACTCTGTCTCTCTCAAAGTATATACTTCCTTGCTTACATTCATGAACTCACCACTTTCTGGTCCAATGTGCACATGGATTTATTTGACTGGAATGCAAACAATTTGTTAGCGTGAATGAATGAATGAATGAAAACTTTATTTAACAGATTGCAGAATGGGTACAATACAGTACGGCTCAATACATACAATTGTTAAGGGGATGCAGACCTGAGAAAGACGTTTGTCTTGTTTCCATCAGGGTCCCCCATTTTCAATTCATATAGACATATATGACATACATGACATACAGATAGTCAGTACTGCTACATCTATACATTTATGACATACCAGATTTGCAAATACAGTACTGTTTGTGATACAGAAGGAGTCAAGAAAAGGGAGTATATACATTTGACGTAGAAACTGTACATTGGAGGTTGGGTGGGGGGGGTTGGGTACATTGGGATATTGACAACCATACTGGGTAATTTACATTGGAGGTGGTTGGGGGGGGGGGGGGGCGGGGGGCACACTGTATAAACAAGTAACACTGTACATTGAGGGGGGGGGGGAGGAGACACTGTATAAACAAGTAACACTGTACATTGAGGGGGGGGGGGGAGGAGACACTGTACAAACAAACACAATTGTACATTGAACTATAAGAGTGACCGGGGAGATACATTTAACATAGGTTTATCACCATACCGGTATGATCCTTTAACATGAACATATTGCCCACATTTCTTTCAATCTTTTTGAAGGTATTCCAGTTTACATCTACGCTCAAGAGATAATATTTATTCTACTATCAGGAGTAAAAGAGCTTCGTGGCTTAAAAGTGGGGCACCGATCGATGCCTGTGTGACTTGACCTGACAGACATTCAAATTCATTAGTGTCGTCATCTATGATCCCAAACCAAGCAGGCCAGGGAGCTTAGGGAAGATTTATAGGTGGCGTTAATGGTCTCATGCCATTTTAAGAGCACTCTGTCAACCACGAGAACATTTAATGCATACATTAATAATTTTTAGTCTGTTTTCTTTTAATTAAGAAACAGCATGTTGCTCCCCTATCTGTATGTGCCAGGGCTCTGAGTAATTATTGCTTAAAGACAACTGATAGAGTAATGCATTATTAACAAGCAGGAAGAGTTGTAAAAACAGCATAGTAGCTGGGTTGCGT
Organism: Notolepis coatsorum; assembly: GCF_963971535.1. Classification (NCBI taxonomy): domain Eukaryota; kingdom Metazoa; phylum Chordata; class Actinopteri; order Aulopiformes; family Paralepididae; genus Notolepis; species Notolepis coatsorum. The sequence continues at coordinate 71,499,218 of NC_140172.1, forward strand.
TTGGGCTTCGAATAGACGCAGCTGGGTTGGCTCTTTTTCGTGTGATTTTCTTCTCCGTTTCATCGTCACTAGAAGTGCACAAAACAAATTAAATAAAAGTGGTAAAATAAATAATAAGATATCTCACCTTGACGGCCCCCTCGGCCTCCACGAACCAGCGGCGCAGCATGGCTTGGATCTGTCCGTCGGTGAGTTCACCGTTGGCCCCCTGGATCTTCTTCTTCACCGTGTCCTCCAGCAGGAGGCGCCGCAGACGCCAGTAGAAGAACTGACGAGATGTTTGCCATTCAAGGATGTCCTGGAAAAATGATAATAATAATATATATATATATATAAAGGTTTCCTACATATTTTTCATTGTTAAATGAAAGCCCCATACTTTTATAGACATATTTTTGGATAGATTTATCCTTGGCTAATGTATCAGAGTTACCGGTAAATGCAAATTCCTGAACTATTGTTATTGCTCTACATATAGTATTCAGAAAAAGCATATAAATTAGGGTCATCAATCAAGTAATTTTTTTTAATGGGTTAATTGCATGATTTGCTTGCGTTAATGCATATAAAAAATAGGTAGCAATGCCATCTATAGGAGCTGCAGTCAAAGAAATGCATGAAATAATAGTTATGGAAAGTAATCACAAGTACTTATCGATCACAGGAGTCTTCAATAATGTTGAATGGTGATCCATTTTGTGAATACATTTATTCTCTGATGTAACAATATCTTTGTTGGCAGACAGCTATTTTGGACAAGCTCCATTAACATTACCGCTACCAAGCACAATTAGTAAATGGACTGAAGTAAGCGTAGCTCGCCCTGTGTAACTTAACATTACTTAGTACTTGTGGCTCTGCTGGGAAAGACTTTGTATTATGAAATAAGAAATTTTGGGGATGTCTGGTCACTTATTATTCCGCCAGTCTGCATGTCAAGAGTGATCAAGGAATGTAAACACACTTTCCCACAAGTGGCTTGAGCTATGGGAAGTGGTTAGAGTCAAAAAGGGCAATGTGCGTTAATTCATTGCAATTAATAGCTTTTTCAACAAGTCAAGTTTTAAAAAATGTATTGAAAAATTAACGCATCTATATTGACAGCCCAAATATAAATATATTACCAATAATACAATATACCTAAATATCATAATAAATAACCTACGATTTGGAATAAAATCATGCAAATGAGAATGTCTATGCTCTATGGTTTCCATGTGTGACAGGAGGACCTGGGATGAGATGGTGCCTGTATGAGAAGCTGTTCTGGACCATTATGAAAACATGACCTCATAGCCCGAGTGAGATTAGAACACGACACACACCAGGCAGGTACAGCAGCAATGTCCCCTGATACGGCCCTCTGGGTTATTTTTCATTCAGTCACCATCCACAGCTCCACATGTATGCAAAGATATCACACTTTGTACCTTGTAATACACACAGACACGGCAGGCTGTATCGCTACACTACCTCTGCAGGATGTTCTTATATTACTCCGGTCTGGCAGCTCAGACAGGGATTAAAGCAAAAAAAAATCTCCTGACTGAAACTTTTTTTCTGGCCAAGTCATATTCTTATTTTAACCTCTACTGTATTTTTTTTTAATAGTGTTAGCGTTTTAAGGGAGCCTACTTGTAGAGCGAGCCTACTGTCCTGACTGTGACTATAGACCCTACTGTTGTGTGCTGGAGAGCGTGAATGCAAGTCTTGTGGCTAGCTTCTGATTGATGGCGAGCTAGCACCCCTCCCCACTTTGAACCATGAACTAAACGGCTTGTTATCATACAAACAAGGGACTAAACACGTTTCGCAATTATGCCACAACAACAATGGACAGTCTCCTCCCCACCGTTTGTATATATTTATTTACCACCCACTCACTCACCCCCTCCTAATGTACAGTCTCCTCCTCATCATATGTATATATTTACTGTTAGGATCTCTGGGTAACAGTACTGTATATTTGCATATCGTATATGTGACAAAATGTAACAGTACTATTACTATATACCTGTAAGGCATGTATGTCCCTATGTCATAAATGTCATGTATGTTGTGTATGTCATAAATGTCACTATGAATTGAAAATGGGGGACCCTGATGATGTAAACAAGACAAACGCCTTTCTCTGGTCTACATCCCCTTAACAATTGTGTGTATTGCTACTGGATTTACAAGATCCAGAGTGAATGAATGAATGAAAACTTTATTTAATACACGAGACCCTCTTATTGGGACCAAGTAAGGTTGTCGATAATCCAATGTATAGTTACAACCCCCCCCCCCCCCATCCCACCCAACCACATCCAATGTACAGTTTCTTCGTCAAATGTATATACTCTTTTTAGACTATTTTTGTATCACAAACAATAGGCTACTGTATTTGTAAATCTGGTATGTCATAAATGTATAGATGTAGCAGTATTGTCTATCTGTATGTCATGTGTGTCATATATGTTATGATGAACTGAAAATGGGGGACCCTGATGTAAACAAGACGAAAGTCTTTCTCTGGTCTGCATCCCCTTAACAATTGTGTGTATTGAGCTGTACTGTACCCATTCTGCAATCTGTTAATAACAATCAATCAATATTTAACAGATTGCAGAATGGGTACAATACAGTACAGCTCAATACACACAATTGTTAAGGGGATGCAGACCAGAGAAAGACGTTCGTCTTGTTTACATCAGGGTCCCCCGTTTTCAATTCATAGTGACATACATGACATACAGGTATATAGTAATGTTACATTTGTGACATATATGATATGCAAATATACAGTACTGTTACCCAGAGATCTCCCGGACAAATGGGAGAAAGACGTTTATTGAGCTTAAAAACAATTGATAACGCAAATAACGTTCTGATTAACAAAGTCATTCGTTTTGTGGCATTAACGTTATCTAGATTTATCAACATTCATACATTTATCAGAAAGCGAGCGGCGCAAGCACACACACGAAACACCACCACCAACAACAACAACAACAACGACAACAACACACTGCTTGTCACGTAAATAACGTTCTGATTAACAAAAGGCATTCGTTTTGTGGCATTCACGTTACCTAGATGTATCAATAGCAATAGTAATATATATGTTTCTTTAGACTAGAATAAGTCAAATGAACTTACGGTCTAGTAAAAGTTGCCGCATGTTGTTGATGAGTCAAGTTTACTCGCGAGTAGAGCTAGACGCTAGAGAGTCTCAAAATGGGCGCTTCCCATTGGTGCTGAGCACAGCGGAGGCGGGTGAAAGGGCTGTAAACTCAGAACAATCTCGCCTTCTGGTTGGTTGCATTTGCCTGAGAATTTGCCGATTGCTCGCAAATGACTGTTTGGTGCGGCCGCGGTAGGGGAAAAAAGGATATTTGACGCCTCTGATTGGCTCAGGTTAAAATCCGTCACGACTCCGAATCAAATGACGGAATCTCCAAATCAAATGGACGGATATCCGTCCCAAGACGGAACGCTTTAATGCCTGCAGCTCAGACCTCCTCACCGTGCCCTGAATGTGCCTCTTCAGCACTGGGTTCACGACTGAAGACCCATCTCTTCCACAGTGCTTTCCCTCAGAGGTCCAGATGTGTTTTTACTCATGTGCTGTTCTATTGTTTAAATTCATCTGCTCAATTATGATGTATATTTTATTTAGTATGCCATGTTAAAGCACCTTGAGACTACATTGTATTTTAAAGTGTGCTCCGTTTACCGCATATATAAAATCACATTATATAATATCTATATTACCTACTACAGTATATCATCTGCCAGTGTTTCCCATAAGCTCTACAGTTATATAGTGGTAGGAGGCTGGGGAGGGTAAGATACACATATCTGATCAGCACAAAGATCTGTAACATAATACCACACCAGGGGTGCCGTTAATGTATTTTTGTGTCGGCTGGAGAAATCTGTGGTGGGTCTGTATGATATTGCGGTGGGCAGCCATAAATAAATATGTATGGGGAAAGGCTGGCCGGTTTCTTAATGATTGTCAATCACGACGCTGCGTGACACTTAAGAGCTGTGAATCTTCACTGGCCTCACGATTCGATTACGATTCAGCTGTCCACGATTCGATTCTACGATGCATCTCGATGCAGCTCAATAATATATTAAATCCTCAATTTTATAATCTATATTACTGCACATGGCTACTTTTTCATCAATTAATACAAGCAGTCAGATAAATTAACTTTTATTTAGAAAGTTCTTAAATCAAATGTCAAAATAAATGTCTTTACTAGTGTTGCATGATACACACATACTAAAGGTATCTCGATACCCAGCTGTTAAAAATGGTTCAATACTGTGGTGGTGGTTAGACATAATTCACCCACGGAACTGTTGTTGGGAATAAGGGTTCCACACTGACGTTATTTTCAGTGTTGCTTTCCTGTCGGCAAACTAGTCAGTTAGCTAGCAACCCAGACAGAGTGTTGTTGTTTGTATTCATGCAAAATAAATGTTTAGCGTCATCTTTCGACACCCCACCTCAGACTCCTATCCTTCGGCACTACAATACTCCATTTTATTAGTATCAATACTTTTAGAATAGCCTGATGCTGTATTTTCTATGAGTTGAGTGGATGCATGACCAGAGCACAAGCTTTGTGTAGTGGGCGTGTCAACAGTGTAAGCTGAACACAGACCAAGGCATAGCAATATTCACAGATATCGTTGAATGTCTTATTTCATAATACAACGTTTCTGAATGGACGTTTGGATTAAACCAAGTTGTATGCAGTGATGAGTCTTTCCCAGCGGAACACAAGTTAATTAACGTTACACGGGTCGCGCTATGCATACTTAGCTTGCTAACATTAAGATAGCAGGACCCGTCTGCCAACAAAGATGTTGTTTCAACAAATGGATTCACAAAATGGATTACCAGACTCCTGTGACCAGTAAGTAGGTACTACGTACGTCTAACTTTTAGTAACCATTTTTCACTGCAGCAATTTTGCGCAAATTGTTCTACGTTATATGCGTAAATAAATGTGCGCTCTGTGCCTAAAATCACACATCAACGTTAGTAGGCTATAATAATCGATTATGTTCCGTCACTGCATCGATGCAGGATCGTCCACGTCCGCATCGCGATGCATGTTATAGTCGAGAAATGTCCACACCCCTGTACTGACACTATAATGCTCACCGTGATAACGCCCTTCTCCTGCATGCGTCCTGGGGTGTCGTGGAGGTCGGCAAACTGCACAGCCACCTGGTGGTAGATTGGCAGGAGAAACTCCTCCCGCTCCTTCAGCTGGGCCTCCAGCTCCTTGCGCTCTGCGGGGCTCAGCTCTGGGGTGCCTGGTGGAACCACAGAAAGTTACTTACCGGTATTTATTTTTTCTGGGGAGGGGGTAGACTACTACATGTCTCCTCTGTTGGTCTGGGGAGGATGTAGACTACCACATGCCTCCTCTGTTGGTCTGGAGAGGGTGTAGACTACCACATGCCTCCTCTGTTGGTCTGGAGAGGGTGTAGACTACCACACGCCTCCTCTGTTGGTCTGGAGAGGGTGTAGACTACCACATGCCTCCTCTTCTGTCTGGGGAGGATGTAGACTACCACATGCCTCCTCTTCTGTCTGGGGAGGATGTAGACTACCACATGCCTCCTCTTCTGTCTGGGGAGGATGTAGACTACCACATGCCTCCTCTTCTGTCTGGGGAGGATGTAGACTACCACATGCCTCCTCTTCTGTCTGGGGAGGATGTAGACTACCACATGCCTCCTCTTATGTCTGGGGAGAATGTAGACTACCACATGCCTCCTCTTCTGTCTGGGGAGGGTGTAGACTACCACATGTCTCCTCTGTCTGTCTGGGGAGGATGTAGACTACCACATGCCTCCTCTGTTGGTCTGGGGAGGGTGTAGACTACCACATGCCTCCTCTGTTGGTCTGGAGAGGGTGTAGACTACCACATGCCTCCTCTTCTGTCTGGGGAGGATGTAGACTACCACATGCCTCCTCTGTTGGTCTGGAGAGGGTGTAGACTACCACATGCCTCCTCTTCTGTCTGGGGAGGGTGTAGACTACCACATGCCTCCTCTTCTGTCTGGGGAGGATGTAGACTACCACATGCCTCCTCTTCTGTCTGGGGAGGATGTAGACTACCACATGCCTCCTCTGTTGGTCTGGAGAGGGTGTAGACTACCACATGCCTCCTCTGTCGGTCTGGGGAGGGTGTAGACTACCACATGCCTCCTCTTCTGTCTGGGGAGGATGTAGACTACCACATGTCTCCTCTGTTGGTCTGGGGAGGGTGTAGACTACCACATGCCTCCTCTGTTGGTCTGGAGAGGGTGTAGACTACCACATGCCTCCTCTTCTGTCTGGGGAGTGTGTAGACTACCACATGTCTCCTCTGTTGGTCTGGGGAGGGTGTAGTCTACCACATGTCTCCTCTGTTGGTCTGGGGAGGGTGTAGACTACCACATGTCTCCTCTGTTGGTCTGGGGAGGGTGTAGACCACCACATGTCTCCTCTGTTGGTCTGGGGAGTGTATAGACTACCACATGTCTCCTCTGTTGGTCTGGGGAGTGTGTAGACTACCACATGTCTCCTCTGTTGGTCTGGGGAGTGTATCGACTACCACATGTCTCCTCTGTTGGTCTGGGGAGGGTGTAGACTGACACATGTCTCCTCTGTTGGTCTGGGGAGGGTGTAGACTACCACATGTCTCCTCTGTTGGTCTGGGGAGGATGTAGACTACCACATGTCTCCTCTGTTGGTCTGGGGAGGATGTAGACTACCACATGTCTCCTCTGTTGGTCTGGGGAGGATGTAGACTACCACATGTCTCCTCTGTCTGTCTGGGGAGGATGTAGACTACCACATGTCTCCTCTGTCTGTCTGGGGAGGGTGTAGACTACCACATGCCTCTTCTGTCGGTCTGGAGTTTCATTGGTAGAGTGTAACATGTGTGGAGATTCACGCCATCTCCCCCAGATCCCCTCCCTGCTGAACAGGCGCCCAACCGGACTCATACCCCACCAGCTTCCCACCCGTGAACACTGCCAATGTGTTTGTAGGGACGACTGACCAAGCAGGAGGTACTGCTGCCGGGAATTGAACCCGGGTCACTGCGGTGGTAAGATAGTGCTTAGACCAACCAGCCACACCCCAAGGTATGGATTTTTATTATACAATATATATGGTATTGTAAAATAATTATACATACTGTATATTTTTAAGTTAATCACAAAATTATTCCTTGCAGCAGTATTAACACATTGGTCGCCATAAACGAGTTACGCCGTTTTTGAAATCAATATATAATTTTTTCGCCATGGCATTCATAATTCATCCAGCCAACCTCCGACCCTGCAGCGGGACCCTGAATGCGATTGCAACGCCTCAATACCGCCGCCTGGTGGATGGTCGGGCGAGTTACACTCTCAAAACCGGAAGTTGTGATCGGTGCGTCGAGGAAATCCCTCCGGCAGTAATATCTTGCTACAGAACTACAGACAAACACTGGCGTGCATATGGATCGCTTCCATAACGCAATAATCAATATGATTTCGGCGTTTATTGCGCCATACAAACCGGAAATGGATCTAGGCGATCAGCGTCAAATAATTGGGATATTTTTCTTCCAGTCTCATCGGCGAACGGTAAGAGGACAGTAACGTTATTTTCAGCCCGATTGTGCGTTTCTTTGTTTGCAAACAGTCTGATCAATATATCAACCCATACTACATAAAGCCGTTACTGATGATAAAGGAATTATAGACAACCCCGCCCCCCCTTTCCTCCACGCATGATGAAGCATAATGTATACCGATCATATATATTTGAATTTTTTAATATAGCGTGTATAGGAAAGAAACGGCAATCGATAATCTATCATATGCGTTTGGGCCTATAACTAGCATTTTTGGAATTACAGCAGAAAAGCTTATAAACATACTTATATTCAAGACGGTATTAACACAACAATGTATGAATGAAAAAATATAACGTTCCCACATCCGGAACGATAGATAATCGATGTTGAATGGGCGATAGTAATGCAGATATAGCAATACAATTAAAAAAGTTATAGCCCTGCAAAGAAGGTAAACATCTCCATAGGCTTTTAACGGTGGCAGACTGGCTATATTGATGGATATAACCCATGGCGACCAATGTGTTAAAAAGGGTAAAATAAAATAAGACTATTTTTTATTAAATAGAACCATGACAACTGTATTAAAGATAATGACAAAAAGAAAAATGTGATATCACTGGAAAATAGCGCTATACTGTAAAAATTAAGAGAATGATGCATACATCACAAAGATCAGATACAATGCTCAGTATTTATTTTAGCTACATAGGGAGGGAGCATTTGAATTGTGACTTAAATAAAGGATGCATACGATAAAAACAAAGATAACAATGGTGGGAGTTGAGGCTATCCACCCATTATCTCAGTCCCATCTATGTTTGAGCTGGCTTCCTTCCTACATGGCCCCACTACCATTAAAAATGGGTTATAGAACCAGTGTGAAACACCTCAGAAACAGTGTTTTGTTTGTGTTCTCATGCACCGTGGAACAATGTGATGAAGACGGCACAAAAAAAACAGCAGGCAATAGTGGGTGAAAAAGAAGGACAAAGGGAATGTTCCTTAGGAATCAATAGGCACAGTGGGTGAAAAAAAAAACCATCCCTGTAGAACCCCTGGCTGCTGTCAGCGTAGACTGATTTTGGTCAATTCCAATTGGTTAGCCCTCCAAACCCCTATTTCTAGTGTGCGTATGTGTGTTGCCCGTTTAACCCAGATGAAAATCAATTGGACAGGGCAGGAGACAGGAGAGCTGCCGATTGATCTGAGGCTCCTGTGACTGACACATTGTCCCTGGGGAATGCAACAGGGATGATGGTAATCCCCTTCAGATAAAGAACAGGAGTTTGAGCACACATGTTCCCACCTGATGCATTACCCCCTATCTTGGAGAGAGAGAGAGAGAGAGAGGGGGACAGAGTTGCTATGAGCGAGGAAGAGATGAGACACAAAAGATTTTATTCTTTTACCCGCATTTGAAAAAGAAAAAGAAAAAAGGATTGCTGGCATGTAGTGTAAAACACACTATGGAATACCATTTAAAATATTAGATATCAAAAGACAATTAATACAATCATATTTTAAAGATAGAACATACTGTATATTATAAATATTTACCGTTGCACAGAATATTTACTTCTTGGGATGGAAACCTTGAAATAAAGACTCCAGCTGGAGGACTCACCCAGTTTTTCGGACAGGCCTAAGTAGATGGGGTCTACTCTCCTCATGGTCTTCACCAGGTCTTTCCTCCTGAACTTGATCTCCACTGTTCCTTCGGGTTCCAACACTCCACCCCTGGACAGAAGACAGTGATGAGAAAAGATGCAAGAGAACACGCTGGCTGTATGCAGTGATGGTAACGGTAAAATAAAAACATTGGTAAAACTATGAACGCCAGAAGAAGATATTTACAAGGAATGACTACCGGTAATTGAAACAAAAAAAAGAAAAGAATAAAAAGAAAGAAAAAAACAACTTTTATGTTCTTGAATAGATCATGTTTTCATGTAATCCACAAGGCCGATACCATTTACTATACTGAGTAAAATTAACTAATAGTTTTCATTATCGGGTGTCTCTTTCTTGAGTCCTTTTCATCCCGATTGGGAAATAGACCTGTTCGCTGTATACAAACATACCATGTTCCACATTACTGGTGTAGAAACACTTTCACAAATAAAAAGTGGAGTAAACTCAGTTTATGTTTACCCTCCAATTGGATGAGAATAGATATTGAGAAAATATTAAAAAAAAACAGAAAAAGATTTTTTTTTGCCGGTATAAACATAGTCAAATATCATCATACTTGATAACCTTGGCTTAACACCCAGCCCTGACCGCAAGTCCCACTCACCGGCTGTCCTTGTCAGCGTACATCTCCATGTGTCGTGGGTTGATGGTGGGGTCTATGACCACCCAGGAGCCTCCTCTCAGCTCTGCCTGTGGAGGGATGTAGACCAGCACTGGCTGCCGGTACTCCCTCAGCCCGTCCACGATGTAAGCCCCGAACTTCAACACCTGGTCGTACATGTCTGAAAACAATGAGGAGTTTTCATATGGAGTTTACTGCAAATCTAACTGGGTCCCAGTGTAAGTGAAATTTTATTTGAATGAGTTGTACTACCATACTTTGGTAGTATTAGATAGTTACTGTTTAACATAGTACACTGTTTTCTCTTTCCATTTTATTTTTAATTAACCACTTAACTGGCAACAGCCCAGGCCCTCTTGAGGATGATTTGCCCACCGGCGCGACACGCCACTTTGGTGACCTCTAGCGGCTCGGGTGTGCATATTTTTTTATACAATATATCGAATTAAAGCCCTATTTGTTGCCTGTCGATTGCCTGTCAACTCCCGAACTACGCATGCACAGATTGCCCACGGAGTCTAGGTCTATCAATCTGCGCAGTTCGGGATTAGGTGCGAAAAAGTGACTATAGCTCGGCCGAGAAAGTGCCGATCGACCTGGGATTGGTCACGCCATGTTCAGTAGACTCAGGCGTATACAAATATATTGGATCATGTCTCCAGCACCCTCACAGCCGTAGCAACAACCACTTAATGTCGAGGCTCTCATCCACATTCATTCATTTTCTCCCCCCGCTCTCTCCTCCATGAGCTCAATGTAACGTGGAAGTGCAGTGGTCTATCACGGTGTATTTCAGAGGTAACGTACCTTTCATGCCACCGGAGAAGCCCCTCCAGTTGGCGAACACAATGAGAGGCAGGCCCTCCCGGTTAAAGTCCTTGATGGCCTGAGCTGTTTTGAAGGCAGAGTCTGGGAACCAAACCTGGCCTGCCTGCTGAATGATCTGAAAACAAAAACAAAAATAAATCATTCCCTTGTACAGTATGTGTGTAGAGTTGTCACAATAGCAAAATGTTTGCCTACATTACTATACCAGATAAAGTAAGACTATAACAGTTAGTATTATGATACAACACGATACAGCAGAATACTGTAAACAACCAATAGATTAGAAAGTTCAAACTTATTGTCATCATACAGCACAAGTACAGTACAATGAAAATAAGTTTAGCATCTAACCAGAGTGCAAATGTAACAGTAAAGTGCAATAGTAATATACAAGTACATGCGATTAAACTGGATATAAAATATATAAAGAGTACTACTGAGTAATAGTGCTTATCAGATGTATGTACAGTAAGGCCATACTTGTTAACATTCATTGGTTGGAACAGTCCTGGGTGCAGAGGAAGGCTAATGATATAAACTGGCCTGCTATTCAGCTCAGACAAATTTGTCTCATTACGTTTTTTAAATGTGGATACTGAAACATATATTTTTTTCATACTGTATGTTAACCCCTTAAGCCCAAGCGGTCTGGGACGAGATAAATAGATGAATACAGAACGTATTAATTAATGTTGCGTTTCTTTTTCAAATGTAGCCAAGAGTAAAGAGCCTAACCCTGTCAAAACAGCAGTCAAAGTGTATATTTTCAACACTACGTTTGTTTACCAATGATTGTAAGTGTTATTAGCGAAATATGAGTTTATAAATATCTCGGCGCATCCCGACCGAAACCGTAGGAATTAGCCGGAAATAAAGGAAGCTGTCATAAGTGTGTGTAGTCCTATGAATGAGGAGACCCAGGGCTTTAGAATTTCATAAAACTACACTTCCCAGCTCACGCCAGCCCCTGTCAATCATCTGACTTCCAGCGCAAACTTTAAAAAAATAACAGAATTTACATGATTTTCGGGATTATATCTCACGGGGCGAATAAACCTGAATGTTATTGCCATAAAATAGAACGTAGTTTGTTTCTTTACCTTTCTGTGAACGTCTAGAAAAAAACCATGGCTGAATCAGATGAAAAACGTCCATTTACTTAGGTATGTATTTTTAGGGGAATTTTCAGAAAATATGGCTAGGGCATAACTCATTCCGAGTTTACTCGTTATTGGGAGCCAACGCTTGAACACCAACAACGAGTATACTCGTTATTTGATCGCTTTTCCTTTTTTTTCCGATATTCTTATTCATCCAGGGACCTTGCTGTTACCATAAGGACTGAGTCTGAGATCGCCAAAGTGCAATACCGGCCGCATCCAGCTAGACGGCGGTATCAAGCACCCTTTGAAACCTTGTATCTTGGCCTGTGCAACGGTCACTTTTCTTTGTCGGGCGAATGGAGAGGTTATAACGATCGGATTGAGGAGCGTCAAATGCTCCCGATGCATGATGTGTGGTGGATTATGTTGGCGACACGATCGACACCAATAATGGGACTCACGATCAGATAATTGGAATATTCTTTTTGGGGTACATCCTAGTGAAGGTAATCCTGCATTGATCAAACCATGTCTTCACCCCGATCGCAACATGTCTGTGTAACGTTACTCCACAACGTATGCCGCTGGTGACGATCAAAGCATCAAAACAAAAAACGACCCCCCCCCTTTCATGCATTCATGATGAAACATAATACCTATGATATAGATCTGATTTGGGAATAATAGCGTGTACAGACAAGAAACGGCAACGTTTATAGTAGAATTGACGTATAAGGCTATTACTCAGCCCTTCGGGAATTACCCCAGACCACGCTATAACCATACTTATATTCACCACGGTATAACATGGGAACGTATGGATGAAGAAATTCATTATTTTTCACATATTGAATGATAGATAGGTGATGTCAAATGGGCCATAGTATTGTATCCATAGCTATAATATAGAATATAGTTATAGCTCTACCAACAAGGTGACGCACTCCTATCTTTTAAAGAGTGGCAGTGCTAGAACAGGGCCCGGCTAATCTCCGGCGGTCAATGAGTTAAGAGGTTAATGCTACACAAGCTGCATAATTTTGAATTAAGATACAATGCTTTCGATAATGCAATATGTCAGAAATGTGATTATCACAGGGGAAGTTTGTTATCGGATTATTTCTGATTATATCAAGCATTGTGCAACCCCTAGTGTATGTGTGTGTACAATCAGACTTGCATACGAGTACCGAGCGGTCCTTACCTTCGCATCAGAGTCCAGGTTGGCCGGATCTGCTGGAATCGACAGCTCTACTGATCTCGTTTCCACGGCAACCACTCCAGTAGGTATCCCACCCAGCCTGTGGAGAGAGGTCAGCGATCAATGAACCAAAGGCCAACACTCTGAAAGGTCAGAGTTCAACTGGCTCAGTGGTTTAGGTGACCAGTATATTCAGCGTCAATGAATCAGGGATCATACATATTTACATTTACATTTAGTCATTTAGCTGACGCTTTTATCCAAAGCGACTTACAAGTTCTGTACAACAAGTCATCAGGAAGGGCACAACTCTATCAGCTGAGTAACAATGTTCATCAAAGTGTCGAGTGTTACAGTGTAGGTTAGTTAATTAGGACAAGTGCATGACAGTAAGGTTAGTTAGGGTTAGATTTTAGGGTTAGGGTTAGACATATTGTTGCTAATAAAATTCCATGACTATTTCTGTGACGGTTAAATTCCATGATATTTGCCAGTGTCTATGTTCTAATGTTGTTATGTACTAATGTTGTAAAGCTGACTGTTGTTGTCTTGGCCACATCATCATTTTTCAAAAGCTGACCAGATTCACCAGCCAGGCTTGACGTTGAACACTTCCCACGACTGAAATTCCCATGACATATTCAAAGAGTTTTGGATACAGTAAGTATCAATACAAACGTATCCAGGCTGGGAAAACACATTTTTACGAATTAATTTTCTGAAAATGAAATCTTCAGGTTAGGGAGTTACGAGACCACTGATTCTCAGTAGTCGGCAAGTGAATATATCCAGGGACACGAGGTAGCGAGATTAACAACAAGTTGTTTCATGGGGTCATTAAATGGGGCACATGTTCTCCACTCTTGTGGCTTAAAGGAACACGCCAACATTATGGGAAATACACTTTCTCTGTTCTCCAGAGTTAGACAAGAAGATAGATACCAATTTCCACATTGTGCGTTCAGTAGAAAGCTATCCGGCTGCAAGCTAGCATAGCTTAGCACAAATGAACGGATGCGGATACGGACCAATAGCCTAGCTGTTGGCCAAAAACACCTCTCCCAGAGTTTTAAGCTAGGCTAGTGGTCCATATCAGCTTCCATTCATTTGAAGTGCTATGCTATCTTGCAGCCGGATAGCTTTTGATTTGACTTGACTTTCTACTGAACGCACAGAGTTATCAGACTCTGGAAAAGACGGTAAGCGATGATGTTGGCATGTTCCTTTAACAACACATCAGAGCTGAACTAGTTCACGGTTAGGACATGTTCACTTACCTGGCTCTGCCTACTACCACACTCTGAGCCCAGGGCTGCATGATCTCCATGAAGGAGCCATGGTCGAAGAAGCCACTCTGCCACTGGCCTTTAGGTGCTATACAGACAGAGGGACAATACATAAGGTGTTCAGTCTATGTAGTTCACAAAACAATTACACTGTTATAATACTGTGTCACTCACAAAACAATTACACTGTTATAATACTGTGTCACTCACAAAACATCCACACTGTTATAATACTGTGTAACTCACAAAACATCCACACTGTTATAATACTGTCATTCACAAAACATTCACACTGTTATAATACGGTGTAACTCACAAAATATAAAAAGGAACACAAAATATGGAGGAATATATTCTAATACTGTGTAACTCACATTCATATTTTCATGAATGTAATAAAGTAATAAAACAAATAAAATAAACACAGTTATCTAGTTGTTTCAGTAAATACATTCTAACCCCCAATAAGAGTTCCTGATTTGACACTGCTGTCATCCCCACAGGGGAGGAAGTTGTATATTTTGAAGTGGGCAGAAGCTGTGGATGGATGACTGTGTGATGAGGCTGGCTCAGCTCTTCTGCACTGTGTGAGAAAGATGCACCCGTCTACCAGGTTACCCTTCAATTAAGCCTCTCCTCTCATTCACTATTAAAAAAAAGAAAAAGACACAGGCTCGCTTCCCCCACTGCCGCCCCCCGCTCTCCTCACTGCTCCAAGTTGTAATTACACCGATAATGCAATCTGCTTGGCTCTGACCCGCTGTGTAAAACAAATTGCATTCAATTTAGCGCTATCTTTTGATCTTTACTGTGGTGGGTTGATGGTGGGCTCGGCTTGTGGGTTTCTTACAGCCTGAAATGAGGAACCTAAAACATCAGTGTATTCAATCGCAGATGTATTGGTTGGGAAAACACAGGTGATTGTAATCAAATAACAGGGGTTTATCATTAAATGACAACCACGGTCATTGTGCTGTGGCATTGCGCCGTATTGGTTGGTTGTGAAATGTCATGAGAACACTGAATAGATTCAAATGTATTGTCATCATACAGCACAAGTACAGTACAACGGAAAGATGTTTGGCATCCAACTAGAGTGCATATATAACAGTAAAGTGCAATAGTAATATACAATGTACAGATGGTTAAACTGGATATAAAATATATAAATGAGTATTACTACACTAATAGTAACAGTGCTAATCAGATATATGTACAGTGTTATAGTATTATAATGTGCAGTGATGAAGTATAACGACACTATGGTAGTAAGTCCTACTGGCCAGCGGTGTAACTAGTGAGAGAAGGTAAGGGATATGTACAGATATAGATATAGCATCTACAGATGTGTAAAAAGGATTATATGCAGTTATATACAGACACATGTGGATAAATATATATACGGTCACATTATCACATCCTTAGTTCCTACAACATCTTCCATTTCTTGACAGGAATTAAAAGATGCTGGCTAGTGTTCAGTATGATGTATGCTAACAGTGGCTACTGTAGGTCATATTAAATCACTACAGCTGACGGGTACTTTTAACAATTATATCAAATGAGTGACACTTTATTTTATTTAACCTTTATTTAACCAGGGAGGTCAATCAAGAACAAATTCTTATTTACAATGACGGCCTGGCGAGAGGACAAAAGGGCCTCTCGAAGGGTAACAGGGAAAGGGGACAAACAATAAATAAATAAATACAATAGAAAAGAGACAGACGATGCATACATCACAGAGGTAAGGGAAATAAGTGTGGAGCCGTACGCGCGGCGGGACGGAACACCAGTTTTTATCGGTCATCTTTCCGGACTTTTTTGTGGAATTTACAAAACTTTCAAGAGCAGGACATTTGAAATGGTTTTTCCCACACCCGTGTTGGAACACAGTGTGATTTAGTACTCTACTCACTCTGGCTGGGACGTCCGGCTAACATCCAGCGGGGGTCATAGGGAGCCTTGGTGGGCACAAACTCCACGAGTCGGTCTATTGAATCCTTGGCATTGAGGATGGGCACTGGACTAGATGAACGCTGGAGAGAGGGAAAAGAAGTTACAAAAAGATAAAAAACTTTTTTTTTTACAGAAACAACAATACATGTCCCTGTCCCTGATTATTAACACTTTCGCGGCCAACCACGTATATATATGTTATTGGGCGCCAACGGTTAACGGCCAAAAACGTATATACAGATCCAGCACTGAAAAATCAAACCTCTACTGCGCTTCTACCACTCCTCCACCACTCCACTCCAAACTGATTTTGTGACTCCCGTTGTTCTGGACCGGGCCAGATTTCACACCTCCACTGCCTCCCACAGGCTGGGGAGATTTTCATCTTACATTTTTATTCGTCCCAAACACCCCAGCTCAATTCGATTCCTTATAGTCCAGTCATTATATGAAAAAACCTAGGACAAATTGCAACAGTAGCAAACTCAACTGATTTTGTATCCTTATTATGTCCTTAGTGAGGGAAAAAAAGTCCCAAGGAATCCCATCATGGCAAAGTTTTGAAAACGACCTATATATATTCATATCGAAAAATGCCTGTTATAACATAGTGGTGAAAATTTAACTTTTAGATATCACTATAAAAACTCACAAGCTGATTACACACACAAAGACAAGAAAAAAAGTCAATCACAACTTCATTGAATTATTCTGTTTACTCATGCAAATCACACATTATCTTATTTGATATGCACCAATTAGCATACACGCCAGAACTAATCAAAACATTTGATAAAGAAATTTTTTTCTTCTTGGAATATTAGTAGATAGGCTCTGTGGAGCTCAGTCCACGAGGATGGGGCTCAAGGGTTTATGTCCGTGGGGATAGGTCCATGGAGATGGGTTTTTTTTATAATAGGCGGAAACTACATATTTGTACAGCATGCAAAACACTACATGATTCTTGCACAAAACTACATGGGCTTAACATAAATTTGGTATGTCTGTATAGGGGAGGCTTGTAGGTACCCATGTAACCCATTCCCATTAACATATATTGAGGTAGAAGGCCAAGGGACCATTTGAAAAATGGTGATGGCCACATTTCCCTCCCCAAAAAATCGTCTTAACTTTGAATAATTAGGTATGTAGTAGGGGTGGACGGTATAAACGGTATACGGTATAAATGGTATTAATTTGCTCTACGGTATGGATTTTGACTATACCGTTTAACCGGTAGAGCAGCTCTAAAATAGCAATGACGTCATGTAACCACAGCGCGACTATTTCAATCGCATTTGCCCCTAAAAATAGATAGTCATAGATAATAGATATGTGCAAACTGGAAAAAGTTATTTAGGAGGCTTCGCGCAGTGGGCGTGTCAACACGCAATTGTCATTTCATAATAAACACATATCACCGCGGCGCACAGCAAGTTTCAATTTCAGTTCCTGGCATTTTTAACCAGTGGAGAAAGGTAAGATATTTCCCTATCGTTTTTCTTATATGAATTATTCTACGTTAATAAAACATACCTGGTGATCAACTACAGTTTGCTGTAAACATTACGATATGTGTGTAGTGTTATGATAACGACGGCAGCAGCGGGAGCGGGAGGACGGCTGCAGCAGTGGATTTGCGAATAGCATGCAGCTGCAGAGCCGCAGAGCCAGGGGCTCTTTCAGGTCTGGTCACAGGCCCGTCAAACAGCGCCCCCCCACCCTTGCGCCGTTCTGACCCCCATCGTCTCTAAGCATTTTGTGTGTCAATTTGTTGACACATGTGTCAATTTGTTGACACGTGTCAATTTGTTGACACAATTGTCAATTCTTAAAGCTGAGGATGAGTGGCACCTTTGTCTGAATTCTTATTCAATTCAATTCGCTCTGCGGCTCTGCAGCTACATATGCTTCTAGCAAAATCCAGCCCCGCTGTTTGCAATGGGAGCAGGAGTCTCGACTCGGGACTTATTTTATTTGGAATATAATGACTTTATACGCAAAAGTAGCCTAGTTTTAAGTTAAAATATTATAAATATACATGTCTTGAGGATGTCATTCTTTATATAGCCTGCCTATCAGGCAAAAAAAATTATTCTAACAGAAACACTGATACCGTGATATATACCGTTACCGTCTATGCTTCAAATTATACCGTGATATAAATTTTAGACCATACCGTCCACCCCTAGTATGTAGCCCCCTTTCCAATGAGGTAACATGACATGGTTGGTCTCATTGGAAACCCGAGGTTGTCTAGAATCAAATGGTATCTTTACTTTTGAGCTACCTCAAAATTTGAACGCGTCACAATCTCTGAAAGACAGTGTCGTCAGTGATCCTGCCAGCAATCAAGTACATTGAAAAAAAACACATTTCCCATGATGGGATTCCTTGGGACTTTTTTTCTCTCACTAAAGACATATTGAGGATACAAAATCAGTTGAGTTTGCTAATGTTGCAATTTGTCCTAGGTTTAGCCTAATTCTGGCCTATAATGACTGGACTATAGGGGTAACAAAACATTGAAAAAAAAACACATTTCCCATGATGGGATTCCTTGGGACTTTTTTTCTCTCACTAAAGACATATTGAGGATACAAAATCAGTTGAGTTTGCTAATGTTGCAATTTGTCCTAGGTTTAGCCTAATTCTGGCCTATAATGACTGGACTATTAGCTTTTTTCACTGTTTACTTATCATGCATTGCAACACTAATATATGTGCAGTACCCCAAGTCAGACTGCCCATATTTTTTTCTATTTTAATATCCTATTCAATGTCGGGGACCTGTATGTTGCCGTTAAAAGGCATACTGGGACTCCAAAGGTGCAGTACCGGCCAGATCCTGCTAGTAGGCAGTATTGAGAGTGCAGTAAACCCTGTTCTAGACCGGGTGCTACATTTAAACCGCTCCGGACGGACGTTTATAGTAATGGGAAACCTAGGGCTTCACCCGATCGCATTGAATCGTTTTCGGGACCCCCGATCCATATGTTGTGGTGGGTTATGTCGTGGACCAGATGGACATAGGATGGACCAGATGGCGATCAAATAATTGGAATATTCTTTTTGGAATACCACCGACCACAGGTAAGGACAATCTGACGTCAATTTCAGCTTGATCGTGCAAGGTTTTCATACCCATACCCCTGATCGGCGTGTGTTGTGGTAATAACGAATGACGTTACTGGCAATCAAATATTCAGAAACGACCCCCCCCCCCCCACTTTCATGCATTCATGATGAAACATAATACCTATGATATAGATTTGATTTGAAAATAGTAGCGTGTCCAGGGACGAAACGCCAATGGTTTAGAATTCACTTTGCGCCCTGTAGCCGGCCTCCCAGGAATTAGCCCGAATCATTCCGAAATTATACTTATATTCATAAGTATATATTCAACGGGATAACGCGTGAACGTATTCATGAAAACATTTATTCTTTTTTGCATCTTGAATGGAAGATAGTTACTGTCAAATGACCATGATATTGTATCCATAGCTATAATATAAAATATAGATTTAGCTCTACAAACAAGGTGACGCAGTGAAACTATGTAATGGAAAGCTGGCCCAGCTATAGCTAGATGGGGAAATCGAATGGCCGTGAATGTGTTAAGTGAAATCGTAGTAGAGATGTTTATTTATCAACATTGGGGATGAGAGTGGTCGTCTGGTAATCTGAAGGTTCCCGGTTCGATTCCACTAACTGCTCCCTATGAGCAGGTTGGCAACTTGCATGGTTGCCTCCGCCGTCAACTCCACCAGTCACAGTGGCAGGTAGTTAACATGTCTTCAACTGGTCTTTAAAGTTAGTTAGTATGTAAATAGTAACATCATGTGAAAATATAGTATGTTTTTCTGTTCTATAAAAGGTATTTTTGTTGTATTGTTGGACCCCAGTAAGACTAGCGGCCGCTATGGGCATCAGCTAATGGGGATCCTAATAAGAATGCAATGAAACAATGCAAACAAACACACTACAGGTCACTTTAGAAAAAAAAGGTCACTTTAAAAAACACAACTGGATGTTTTTGTATAGTATAGTTAGTATAGTTATATATAGCATAACTGTATATTGTATAGTATATTGTATAGTAGTATAGTATAGACTCATTACCTTCAATTCGTAAGCTTAGCATTGTATCTTAGTACTTTTTATCATGTCTATTTTATTATGTATTCTATTTTATTCTATTATTATTTGTATTTTTTGCACAATCAAGGCGGGCATGGCCACCTTCATTTCACTACATGTCTCGTGTATGTATGTGACTAATAAATCTCTTGAATCCTTTTTTTTATCTACTTTTTCCCCTCCTGTTTTTTTCTCCCATCCCAATTTAGTCGTCATGCCAATTCCCCCCTCCCCTTCCTGGGCGTTGCTCGCATGTGCCCCCCACTGGTCGGTCTAGGGAGGGTTGATAGATACTATCACATGTCCCCTCCGATACATGCAGAGTCAGCCAGCCACTTCTTTTCACCTGCCAGCGTGGACTCTCATTGGTGAGGTGTAACGTGTGGGAGGCTCACACTACCCTCACCATCTCCCTTCCTCGTTGTGCAGGCGCCCTGACCGACCTGTAGGAGTTGCTGTTTACAACGACCAGATTACCACCCACCAGCTTCCCTCCCGCTGACTCTGCCAATTAAGCCAGTATGACGGCCGGCCAAGCCGGAGGCAACGATGACAGCCGGATTCGATACCAGTGTCTCTCGCGTTGGTGACGAGTCCGCTGCGCCACCCAGCCGCCCTAAATCTCTTGAATCTTGAAATTAAATGTCACTTGGGTTAAAAGAGGTTGTTATTAAAACGTTACCATGGGCATGTAGGAGAGCCACTGCAACAGAGTGAAGACTCCCTCGAAGTCGTCGCACACTGTGCTGTGCGTGACGCCGTTGTTGTGCATGATCTGCACCCCACCCAGCTGGTTGTTAGACGTGTACACTTCCCTGCCCAACACCTGCAGAGGGAACAGGAACATTTATTGTTTATCACATTTAAAAAATTTCGAATTAGATGTGAAACCATTACTTTTCTTGGCTGTAGAATTTATACTAGCGATACAGGTAGCCGAGGTAACCCAGTCTTGGCGGCGTCTGCCACCCAAACCAATGTTAAGAAATAAAGGTGAATTAAGTATTTCAAGAAGCAAAGATTATACATTCATCCAGATAACTCCCAAGAATGATGTGATCGTGGAATTTTAAAGCCTTTATTTAAACTCGAAAGGCAACCGAGGTGTCCCTCATTTACAGACACGTCGAGTGTAAAAACATATAAAATCGTAACAATGAGACAACAAGATGAGGCAAAGAGCAAGGATAATCTTGCTTAGCCTTGCCGTTACGGGGGGGATCGGTGGGTTCTATGTTTTTGCTTTTGGACGCTTTGGGGTGCTGTGGGGGTTGTGGTGGGTTCTTCGTGCTGGGGGTCCCTGGGGTGTCGGTGGGTGGGGTGGGGACTGGCCGTGGCTGCAGGTCATTTCTTCCGTGGAGTTTCGGGGGAGATGGTGGAGTTTCCGCCGGGACCGGGGGAGATGGTGCGGCCAGCGGGGGTGGCATTCCCGTCGCCGTGCATGGCAGTGTGAGTGGCGCGCAGGCTGTTTTCCTTCGGTCATGGCACGCTTTATCGGGGGGTGTGTCTTGGATGGGGATGTGGTGGGGATTGATGTGTGAGGTGTTTGGGGGACTGGCTGTTTCGGGGGGGTTCACATGCCTTCGAGCAACATTGTACTTATTTTATGCCTATTCTTAAGTCTGCACATTTATGTTGCACTACTTTTATTGTCTTTTATACCCATTCTTATGTCTGCAATTTATGCATTGTTTTTTATTCTGTCAACTATATGCTGATTTTTTTTTATGTTAATTTTCATACGAATTGCTGTGGGGCACTCTGGACTGCGGTCCATGTATGAAAAGTGCTATATAGATAGTTATTAATATTTATTGTTATTTTGTAAAAAATGTATGCATTGAAATGTCTAAGTCTCGACGACATCGAAAATGAGTGTGACCTCAATTGTCCTTTCGAGAATAAATAAAGGTTTGAATGAAAATCAATTAAAACATGTACAACTTGCTTGACAAAGGTTGGAATAATAATTTATTTGTATAATAGTAGTTTCTCAGTTATCCCGCTAACAGGGTATCATCTTGGTCCTTGAGGTCTAGGGGAGGTATGGCTCTAGTATAAAGATCCCACACATAGCTACACGTGTGCTGGGGGGGGGGGGGGGGGGGGGGGGATGAGGCTACTGAACAGCCCTGCCAATCCTGTTGATAGGCAACCAGGGATCAATCCATCACAGCCATCACAGTGGGGGCTGACAGCATTACGCCTCCTCTCCTCTCTGAATTATTTTCAATTTAACATACAGAGTCAATTAACACCTGGACTTCCTCTGTCCTGCCACACTATTCAGACTGACGTATTGATGAGATGGAGGTCTGGCTTCTCCATATAATTACTGTAGGAAAACTAGAGAGCAGGATGCTTGGTACCCCACTGGGGTGTGTTGTCCATTCTCGCTGAATAAACTGAATGCAGCTTCTGGGTCCCAGAAATGAAAACTAGAGCATTAAACAAATCAGTATTGGCAGCATTTCCAGCTTGTTTCCATTTCTCAGACGTGGAAGCTGCATTCAATTTAACAGCTGTAAGCGAGAATGTGTTCTCACAGTCAACTTGCCTGGTTGCGTGTAGCTTATTCCCAGCGGAAGAGTGCGTTGCGTGCTTCCGCGTTTTCCCTGATTGGCTGCGACGCCCATGTGACCACGGCAGCGCGAGAGAGCGGCAGTGCGGAAATAGGCTGTCTATTGCCATTCTCTAAGACAAACTCTAACCTTAACCAGCTCCTTAACAGCGCCTAAACTTAACCCTTCTAACCTTAACCAACTCCGAAAAAAGAAAAAAAAAAGAAAAAATGACCAACGGACCGCAGGATCCACAGCACGGCGGCATACCAGTTGAGCTAAGGGTCGAATGAAAAACATCAGGGATTACGGCTACATAATGCCGCAAGCTCTGCCGCTCCGCGGATTATCCAATTCTTCCCTCCCCTGTCTCGAACGTTGCTAGACTATGCCTCCCACCGGTCGGCTGCAGTGAGGACGAAGCCTTGCATCACGTGTCCCCTCCGGTACACGAGGAGGCAGCCGTCGCATCTTTTCACCTGTACAGCGCGATCTCTCAGTGGCGAGGAGTAACGCGTGGGAGGCTCATGCTGCCCCTGTTACTTCCTGATTCTGCTGTACAGGCGCACCAACCGACCTGTAGGAGTCGCCGTCCACAACGTCCAATCCCCACCCACCAGCTTTCCCACCCCTAACACTGCCAATTGTGTTAGTATGAACGACCAGCCAAGCTGGTAGCAACGCCGAGAGCTGGGCTCGAACCCAGCATCTCCTGCGTTAGTGGTGAGCACCTTGCCCACTGCGCCACTTAGCCGCCCCTCACAATGCTATTTGATAGTAAATGTGTTTATATGTCCCACCCTCTGAAGTTGCTAATGTCTTTTTAATTTGGGCCTCACAGGGTTAACCTCTTATGACCGAAATATATAGTGAAAGTGTATATTTTCAGCATTACGTTTGTTTACCAATGATTTTAACTGTTATTAGTGAAATATACGATTATAGAAATCTCAGGGCATTGAGTCGGAAACCGGCGCATATCGACAGGAGGAAGTGGAGCAGCCAAAAGTGAGTGTAGTCTTTTGAAGGAAGAGACTCTGGGCTTTTGAATTTAGAAAAACTACCCTACCCAGCTCACGCCAGCCCCTGTCAATCATCTGACTTCTGGATTAACTTTTTTATTTCTCTTATTTTTTGGGATTATCTCCCACAAACCTGAACGTTATTGCCATAAAACAACGCAGTTAGTTTCTCTACCTTTCTGTGAACGTCAAGCAAAAAATGGTGTTGCAATATGATGAAAAATGGTAGAGAAATTTACATTATAAAAAAGATGGCAGAATTCAGTACTGTATCTACAAAACCTGTTTAATCCCCCTTTATTCATTTGTTTAGATTTTTCAGGTCTGGTACATTTTAGCATGGTGTTATTCACAGTCAACGATAAAAAATATTTTTTAAATATAATCGATATTCTCCTTTGGTTCATTACAATTTACTCAAGCCTAGTAACAGACACACTATTTCTGACACTGGGAATACATTCCCTGAGATCCATAGATGTCCCTAGATTCAGATACCAAGGGAATATTTATGCGCATGCGTGGGAGCATGTGCGTGACGTCATTAGAACACAGTGCAACCACCTATGAAATGACCACTGTGAATAACACCATGCTAACATTGACCCGACATGAAATTGCCACTGAGCTCATTCAGCACCTTATTGAGATCAAGTGCACAAAGAATCTAAGCAAATTAATAAAGGGCAGATGATTTACAGATCATTCTTTTGTAGATACAGTACTGAATTTTGCGATCCGGACACATGCAATTTTAAATATGAATATAGAATATCAGGCCTATAAATTACCTTATTATGGCCATGTCATACATCTATGTCTCAGCCCAAATGTCCCCTTTCCAATGGCAGAGTTAAATCTGGATTTAGTACCACCAGGCACCCAGTATAGGGCAGCAAGTTACTTTTTTATAATGTAAATAGCTCCAAAATTTTTCATCAGATTGAGACGCGTTTTTTTCTAGAGTTTCTGCGGCTGCCGCGGGGCGTGTCGCAGCCAATCAGGGAAAACGCGGAAGCACTCGGCAGCACTCTTCCGCTGGGAATAAAGAATAGGCTGCCTGGTTAGGCAAAGAAAGCTTCAATGGGATGTGTGCATATTATGTTTTTGTAACGGTGCGGTTTGTCATTTGTAGTTATCCTGATGCACTGGAGAGGAGCAATGGAGACCAGAGGAGCTAGTGGAGCACACAGACTAGAGGAGCTAGACAGAGCTAGTGGAGCACACAGACTAGAGGAGCTAGACAGAGCTAGTGGAGCACACAGACTAGAGGAGCTAGACAGAGCTAGTGGAGCACAGACTAGAGGAGCTAGACAGAGCTAGAGGAGCTAGACAGAGCTAGTGGAGGACAGAGACTAGAGGAGCACAGACTAGAGGAGCTAGACAGAGCTAGTGGAGCACACAGACTAGAGGAGCTAGACAGAGCTAGTGGAGCACAGACTAGAGGAGCTAGACAGAGCTAGTGGAGCACACAGACTAGAGGAGCTAGACAGAGCTAGTGGAGGACAGACTAGAGGAGCTAGACAGAGCTAGTGGAGCTAGTCAGAGCTAGTGGAGCACAGACTAGAGGAGCTAGACAGAGCTAGTGGAGCACGGAGACAGCACTCTGCTAAATATTCCATTCCGATTGGAGATAAATTATGTGGGTGTTTCTCTCCTGAGTCGGAGCCTCTGGCACATCATTCCATTTCTATGCAAATGAATAATAACACAGTAATCTTTCAATTGTTCCACAAGGAGTGACAGGCACCCTCAGGATGAAAAGGAGGATTCTACCAGGAGAACAGAGCAACGCAGGAGAAGGCTTGATCTGCTTATTTATTTAAAAAATAAACTGTATGTATTAATTGGTTTAATATTCATCTATACATTAGTCAAAATATTTGTTTCCCCCAATTGCAACATTATTGCACATGTACAGTTCCTTCTCTGCATCATCCTCTTCCTCATATGAAAGCACTAAAGTGAATGGCATGACTGCTTAATACACATTAACAGCCCAATTACAGATTTAAATTAAAATGCATTAATTGCCAGAGCTGAGGGACAAATGTATTTAGGTCATGGAAGAAGGAGCACAGTGCACATCACACATTAACATGACGCCCGCTGTCATTAAAAACACAGGGCAGAGAAAACACCACTAAATTACCTTGGAACCAACCAGCAGTTTAAATAGCTCATTTGAAAACATACTTTTGTTGTTTGCTTAAAAGAGCAACAAATGGCTACCGTAATTCCTCTAATAGTAACCCCGGCTTGTATTTGTTTCAACTGTAGCGGGTACCAGGCTTGTATTAGGAGGAGGCCTGTATAAGAGGGAGGCCTATATTTCAAATTTTCAAACTGATCATAATGAATAAATCAACATTTTGTGTCAGTTTGAACCCAGTAAAATGTACTGGTTCATTTATTGAAACCAAGTACTGTATGAAATAGTAAACAGTGCAATTACAGGTGGTCACTGGTCATTTCAACATTTTTTAAAGTGAAATCAAGTAACTAGCTCAGTATGCAGCTCAGTATATTAGTAACCCGGCTTGTATTAGGAGGCTGGCTTATAATTGCTTAGCTCAAGAGCGCACCCGGCCATTAATAGAGACCCGGCTTGTATTTGAGACCCGGTTACTATTAGAGGAATTACGGTACATTAACACAATGTTAAAATAATTTTACCAGTAATTCAAAGTGCTAGGAAACAACTTCTACAGTTAGGGTTCTTCAGGGAACATGAAGTTCTACAGTTAGGGTTCTTCAGGGAACATGAACTTCTACAGTTAGGGTTCTTCAGGGAACATGAAGTTCTACAGTCAGGGTTCTTCAGGGAACATTACATTCTACAGTTAGGGTTCTTCTGGGAACATGAAGTTCTACAGTTAGGGTTCTTCGGGGAAAATGAAGTTCTACAGTTAGGGTTCTTCGGGGAACATGAAGTTCTACAGTTCGGGTTCTTCTGGTCGCTAGTCACCATCTCCATGCACAGAATAAATGTGAGGAAAAGAAAGAAGGAAAATAAAATATGTAACTGTACCTTGTTGAGAGCTCCTGCTCCGGTGAGGATGATGTGAGAGTTGTCCACCTGGATGGTCCTCTGACCAAGCCTCACCAGGTAGGCCCCAATCCCTATGGCTCGACACGTTACCTGCAGGACAAGACCATCTGTTCTCAGGGATCCATAAAGACATGCAAAGGAGCCGAAAGATGGACATGCAGTAATATTCTGTCCGGGGTGGGAAATTAACACCAGCCACCAGTTAAATGCTGCTACGTTTGTCTACTCTAATAAGACACTTTTGTAAGTCAACAACCAGTCTATTTTCTAAAATGAAAGTGTGTGGTAATTGGTAAATGTATGTACTATGGCCAGTGGATGAACCAGCACTGATATCTATTGTACAATATCCATCTACAGCCAATACCACTGCTGCTACTACTGCTGGTCCAAATACAACTATTTCATACTCATGCTACTACTACTACTGCTGGTCCAACTACTACTATTTCATACTCATGCTACTACTACTATTTCATACTCATGCTACTACTACTACTGCTGGTCCAACTACTACTATTTCATACTCATGCTACTACTGCTGGTCCAACTACTACTATTTCTATTCATATTCATGCTGCTACTACTACTACTGCTGGTCCAACTACTACTATTTCTATTAATATTCATGCTGCTACTACTACTGCTGGTCCAACTACTACTATTTCTATTAATATTCATGCTGCTACTACTACTGCTGGTCCAACTACTACTATTTCTATTCATACTCCTGTTACTGCTACTACTGCTTACCAGGTTCATGGTGATGATCTCGTCATAAGCCAGAGAGGTCTCTCCTGCGATCATTCCAGATCCCTTTAGATTCTCCACACCCAAGCCCTCATCCTTCCCTATGATGTCAGTGATCTTGTACCTGTGTGACCACACACACACACACACACACACACACACACACACACACACACACACACACACACACACACACACACACTTCAAAGACCTGGCTCAAACAGCATTTGCACATTCTTCTTAATGGTTTGTTTGAATTATATGTGGATAGTCTAAGGCAGGGGTGGCCAACCAGTCAGAGATTAAGAGCCACAAAAATTACTGTGGTACCACAAAGAGCCACACCATACACCAGCGTTTCTCAAAAAAAAAATCAGTCACGGCACCCTTCATGCGTTTATACAGTAGGTCTCACCCTCTGGCCTCTGAAGTTGCTAATGTCTTTTTTATTTGGGCCTCACAGGGTTAAAAGTACCCTGTGAGACCCACGGTTGAAAAATTACAAAATCATGTTTAGCCATTAAAAAAAAAAAGTCTGTAAATGTTTATTTAAAAAAATGTAAGGACATGTATAGTCAATTGGTCCTGTTGTTCAGCCTCACAATGCAATCATTTTTTTATCCACTTTTTCTCCCCATTTTCTATTTTTCTCCCATCCCCAATTTCGGATTATCCAATTCTTCCCTCCCCTGTCTCGAACGTTGCTAGACTATGCCTCCCACTGGTCGGCTGCAGTGAGGACGAAGCCTTGCATCACGTGTCCCCTCCGGTACACGAGGAGGCAGCCGTCGCATCTTTTCACCTGTACAGCGCGATCTCTCAGTGGCGAGGAGTAACGCGTGGGAGGCTCACGCTGCCCCCGTTACTTCCTGATTCTGCTGTACAGGCGCACCAACCGACCTGTAGGAGTCGCCGTCCACAACGTCCAATCCCCACCCACCAGCTTTCCCACCCCTAACACTGCCAATTGTGTTAGTATGAACGACCAGCCAAGCTGGTAGCAACGCCGAGAGCTGGGCTCGAACCCAGCATCTCCTGCGTTAGTGGTGAGCACCTTGCCCACTGCGCCACTTAGCCACCCCTCACAATGCTATTTGATAGTAAATGTGTTTATATGTCCCACCCTCTGAAGTTGCTAATGTCTTTTTAATTTGGGCCTCACAGGGTTAACCTCTTATGCCCGAAATATATAGTGAAAGTGTATATTTTCAGCATTACGTTTGTTTACCAATGATTTTAACTGTTATTAGTGAAATATAAGATTATAGAAATCTCAGGGCATTGAGTCGGAAACCGGCGCATATCGACAGGAGGAAGTGGAGCGGCCAAAAGTGAGTGTAGTCTTTTGAAGGAAGAGACTCTGGGCTTTTGAATTTAGAAAAACTACCCTACCCAGCTCACGCCAGCCCCTGTCAATCATCTGACTTCTGGATTAACTTTTTTATTTCTCTTATTTTTTGGGATTATCTCCCACAAACCTGAACGTTATTGCCATAAAACAGAACGCAGTTAGTTTCTCTACCTTTCTGTGAACGTCTAGCAAAAAATAGTGTTGCAATATGATGAAAAATGGTAGAGAAATTTACATTATAAAAAAGATGGCAGAATTCAGTACTGTATCTACAAAACCTGTTTAATCCCCCTTTATTCATTTGTTTAGATTTTTCAGGTCTGGTACATTTTAGCATGGTGTTATTCACAGTCAACGATAAAAAATATTTTTTAAATATAATTGATATTCTCCTTTGGTTCATTACAATTGACTCAAGCCTAGTAACAGACACACTATTTCTGACACTGGGAATACATTCCCTGAGATCCATAGATGTCCCTAGATTCAGATACCAAGGGAATATTTATGCGCATGCACGGCGTGACGTCATTAGAACACAGTGCAACCACCTATGAAATGACCACTGTGAATAACACCATGCTAACATTGACCCGACATGAAATTGCCACTGAGCTCATTCAGCACCTTATTGAGATCAAGTGCACAAAGAATCTAAGCAAATTAATAAAGGGCAGATGATTTACAGATCATTCTTTTGTAGATACAGTACTGAATTTTGCCATCCGGACACATGCAATTTTAAATATGAATATAGAATATCAGGCCTATAAATTACCTTATTATGGCCATGTCATACATCTATGTCTCAGCCCAAATGTCCCCTTTCCAATGGCAGAGTTAAATCTGGATTTAGTACCACCAGGCACCCAGTATAGGGCAGCAAGTTACTTTTTTATAATGTAAATAGCTCCAAAAATGTTCATCAGATTGAGACGCGTTTTTTTCTAGAGTTTTTTCTTTAAAGGTAAAGAAACAATCTACATTGTATTTTATGGCAATAACATTCAGGTTTGTTCGACCCGGAGATATAATCATGAAAATAACATCAGAATTCTTTGCAAAGAATATTTTCAGCAGTTTTCACAGAGGCTGGTGTGAGCTGGTTAGTGTAGTTTTATGAAATTCCTATGTCCATTGGAAGCCCCAGGTCTCCTCTGTCTTGGGACTACAATGCTTTCATGACGCGTTATTTCCTCGAGAGCTCTAAGGAACTGGCCGGATGTATGGAGGATCGAATTGATTGGAATCTCCGCTGGCGAACCAGTCTGAGGACGACCAAATGATGATAATAACACTTAAAATCATTGATAAACAAACGTAGTGCTGAAAATATACACGTTGACTGCCGTTTTGATAGAGTTAGGGTCTTTACTATTGGCTACATTTGAGAGAAAAAAATTCAACATTAATTAATACGAACTGTATTGATCTATTCAATTTCGGCCTTGGGGTTACTTAACACTCCATATATTCTATAGCGTGTTGGGTTCAAGTTTCAAGTTTCTTTAATAGTTGTCATACAGAAGTACAGAATACTTTTATACAAAATGCTTCTTACTGTTACGCTCCAGAGACTGTGCAAGACAAGATAAGTATGAAATAAAATAACATAGTATAGCATGTAAATTAGAAGTAAAAAAAATGAGGTCACAGTGTTCAGTATAGACATGTACAATGTTCGATGCAGAATAGACGTAACTGAGTTACCATATAATATACAGTACTGTGCAGTGTACTAATACAATACTATATAGTGCAAGGCAGAAATGGGATGAGGTGCAATTTAGGTACAATTTACAGTGGGTGTACGAGTTGTAGTGCAAATCCTTTATCAATAAATATAAAGTGTGTTTGTGTGGTTTGAGCGTGTGGGTGTGTGTGCTGTGTGCATTTGATGGTTGTTGCATAGTGTTTATTGTTCGTTTAGCAGCCTGATGGCCTGGGGATAGAAGCTTTCTGTCTTTCTGTGCTCGCCTTAAGACTCCGGTATCGCTTGCCTGACCGCAGCAGTTCAAAGAGGCAGTTGTTCGGGTGGCTCGAGTCCTTAATAATTCTCTTAGCCTTCCCCCTGCACCACTTGTTGTAAATGTTCTGGAGGGTGGGAAGCCCCCCTCCAATTGTGCGTTCGGCTGAACGTGTCACTCTTTGTAGTCTGCTACGGTCTTGTGCAGTGCTATTCCCAAACCAGGAGGTGATGTTGCCAGTCAGGATGCTCTCTATTGTACATGAGTAGAAGTTCCTAAGGATCTTCTGACTGACTTGGAACTTCCTTAGGCGCCTGAGGAAGTAGAGGCGTTGTCGTGCCTTCTTCACAACACTGTCAATGTGTGTGGTCCATGTCAAGTCCTCGGATATGTGGGCTCCGAGGTACTTGAAACTGTTCACTCTCAACCGATTGTAGATTAACCGACTGCCTGGCTGACTGCCCATTGTTCAAACACGCAGACTTGAGTGTCGTGGGCAGGTCCGGCTTCACTAGGCTTGTCCGGTCTTGTTTTCCTCATCCAAACTACACCAGTGAAGTGAATGTATAAATAAATATGTATCGAGTTCACGTCTTTTTTAGAAAGGAGATATTGAGCCTCAATGATACCTCCTGGTTAAAAAAGAAAGAAAAAAGGAAATACTTTATTCAGAAAAAGGTACAGAACAGGCAGTGAGATGAGATATACCTGGACTCCCCCTCATCCTCCACGTGCTCACAGTGGACAGAGTTCAAGGCGGACACCTTCTTGTAGTCCTGAGGGGTGAGGTAGAGGTACTTGAAACCCTGTGGTAGAAGAGCAGGAACGAGAGTTTAGAGGATGACAAGCTGTATCCTTGCCCTGAAGAATCATATCAAAATGAATTAAAATCACTTGGGAGTGAGAATTTGATACATCACCAGAAAGTACTCAAACCTCTACTGTCTTTAACATCTTTCCAATATTGAGTTGGACCCCCTTTTGTACAACCAATGAGACGGTCCTTTCTATACTAGTTTCCTCCTCTTCATGATTAAAGTGAATTTAAAGCAACATTCCACAAGAAAAGTGATTTACTATGACCGTCCATAATCTCACACACAAACTATAACATATTTTGTACAAATGAATTAGTCATTTATTTTCATTTTCATAATTTTATTGAGCTGTATTCAATACTTCTGGGAATATATCACACATTCCAACTCTTGTACAAATTAATTTGGTTTGGGAGTTAGAAGACAGTTTATAGTTAGGGGATATTATGATAAATTAGATAAACTTTTTTGGTGCAATGATCCTTTAAGGCAGTGGTCCCCAAACTACGGCCCGCGGGCAGGATTCGGCCCGCCTCCACATTTGGCCCGGCCGCGTGTAGTCTTTTACCAACGGAGTTGCAGTTCCGCGTTCAGGTTCCGCGATCTGATTGGCCACTGACGTTTCTCTCGGTGCCAATCACGTTACGCCTATTTCTGCCTCTAACAGCCTGCTAGCTAGCTAACGCCTACCGCTAGTTCTATCACTGGTTAAGCTTGGCGACTCTTTCGAAGTTGGTTACGGTTAGAGTTTGGAATCAGGGCTGGTGGTCTATCGCCCTGCTCTAAGACAAACTCTAACCGTAACCAACTTCGAAAGAGTCACCAAGCTTAACCAGTGATAGAATTAGGGGTAACGCGATTGGCGCTGAGAGAAACGTCAGTGGCCAATCAGATCGCGGAAAAAAGACTACACGCGGCCCGGCCCCCTAGAGCCCCGGAGCTTAATTTTTTTTTTTTTTTTTTTTAAGATGGCAGCATCCCCATTGTCTGTGCTGAATGTTTGTTAGGTAAGGGATAATGTATAGCTACGAGGTCATTGTCGCAAAATAATTGACCGACACGTAGTTTAAAATACCGAGCCGCTTCGGCGAGGTGTTTTAAACGTCAGTGAAGGTCAATTATTTTGCGACAATGACCGAGTAAAGCTATACATTATCCCGCTTATTACATGGCTAACTTACTAACAATATACCTAATTAATTTGACAAATCGCAGTTGTTCTGTGGCTCTGTCAGCCCAAATAAAGTGATTATTATTATCGCGGGCAGCCTCTGTTCGCTCCGCTGTGTTCTGGCTCCGCTCGTCGCTCCGCCCCCGTCATCGCCGGCAGAACACCGGCAGTGTCTAATTGCACTGAAACAGTGTGTGTCAGTGGGCTTGATTGCGAACAGCTGCGCACAGCGGTCATTATTGAAAAAACAGCGGTCATTATTGAAAAATAATGACCGCTGTCGGGGGGCTATTGACCAATCACAAGCAAGCATTTCGGCGAATGTGAAAACGCCATGTAATAATGTTTGATATTTTTTGTTGGTTTTTAGTACTTTTAAACATCCATTTTTAGTAAGTAGTAGTTTTCATTTGATCCTATAATTATTTCATTCACCGATTTGTGTCCTGAAAGGCGCCTTATAAATAAAATGCATTATTATTATTATTATTATCATCCAGGAGGGAAAAGACACTTTGGATAGTAGGGACTGCATCTCTGCCTGTCCTGGCCAGAAAACACTTTGCAACTGTGATCTCCTCTGGCAGTAGTTGGATATTGTAATGTGTGGCGAGGGGTTGCAGCAATTCCACTGAGAGAAACTGGTCTGAGGCTGAATAACATGCCTGTATGCCTCTCATACGTTGTTCTCCAACTCATGAGAACCTGCTCTCAAGCTCTTGCAGCATTCTGTCGAGGACTGGATAGAACAGTCCATCTCAGCTGATCTCCTGAGCTGAGGTCTGAGCTTGTGCCACAAGATGACTCTCACTCTACTCGTCCATCCTTTTCTGCTTCCTTCTTTGGCTGGTAGTATGTTCCTCAATCCTAAGGCCATTACATATGGCCTTTGCCCTGTCATACATGTCCACTGCCATCTCTGAGGTGCGATAACCTTTGAATGTGTCCTGCACTGTGCTTTTAAATAGTACAGAGCTAGAGCTAGGTGGTCTGTAGGTACTGTATATTTATTTCATAAATAGTGTTATTTATTTCATTAATAGTGTTATTATTTATTTCCTGACTTTTTTTCTGTGAAGATCCCAGAAAGGGTTATTAATATTTGGTTATGTGTGGCTTTCTGGAAAACAATAAATGTTTACGTTTATGCATGATTGTTTCTGTTACAAACTGACCCCGGCCCCCACCAGAGAAGGGAAAAGTTATGTGGCCCTCACAAGAAAAAGTTTGGAGACACCTGCTTTAAGGTGTACAAATTCAGAGCATCCACCTGGATTCATCTGGTGAGTCCATTTCATGGAAAGAACAGGTGTTCCTTATTTGCTGTACACAGACTTGACCTTAAAATGGTCCGTCTCCAAGCCGCCTGCTGACCTTGTAGGGGTCTGCTGGGTCCTGCCACGCCACGTGGAACATGTGTCTGATTTCTTCCGCCAGGCCGATGCGGGCGCCGCTGTTGGCGGCGATGTACATGCGAGGGATGCCGCTCTCTCGCGCCATCTCTGAGGCCTGCAGGAACAGCACGTCTTCCTGAGGCCCGAACGAGCCGATCTTGTGAGTGATGTCGTTGCTGATCACGATGATCTCCCGTCCTGCCGGGTACTCGGGCGTCCGGAGGGTCATCCGCCATGCCACCATGCCGATCTGGCACGGATAAGGAGACATGACAACAGTGTTTATTCATAGAGAAAAGCAAGAGCAAAACATTCTGGTTAGTGTTTAGTGATGGAACAAGGACGCTTCAGAAGGAATGAAACCTTGAGTAGTTGAGCTTATTATAATTTTTTTTTGTTAACCTCTTAATTCTTTCTGCGCCATACCCGAGATGTCTCGGGTTTCAAATCGAACCGTTGAGCGCCAACCCAGAGATTTCTCGGGTTTAGATCCTTTTGATTTTCACATTCTAAACACTCGCGCGGACCTGCCTGTGTCTCCCTGACCGTTATAATTGCAATGACGATCGAATCGAAAGGTGGCAGTATCGCCTACCTTTTGAACTGGGTCTCTCAGTTGTCTTTCAGTACCTCCAGCTGCAGGAATCCCTTACCCCTCAAAGTGAATCAGCACACAGCTATCTTTCGCCAATCTGCTTGCCTGAAACCTATTGTTTCCCGTATTATAGCCAGACCCAATGCACACGCGTAATGGCGATCGCGATGGAACTACACGGATTATTCATTTTGGAGTACCTTCTGACTAAGGTAAGGTCTATTTTAGGTATATTTTACCGAACCTAAAACATGCTTTTGTATTGATCACAGCGTCGTATTTTACCGAACCTAAAACATGCTTTTGGTAACGATCGCAGCTTCGTGAAATGACCCCCCCCGCCCCCCCTTGATGATTTTGTGAAGAAAGATCTATATATGGTATATACCTTTGATTTGGAAATAATATAGGTTTCAGGTGAGCAACCCGAACGATTTGGGCATATGCATATAACACGTCATATCTCAATATCTAGAAAATGAGACGATGTTTAGCGTGGAATAGCGCACAAACAAAGTATGTAGAAACTAACTGGTTTGTCAATGTTGGACTATAAACAGTGCCCGTCAAATGAGCCATACTATTGTCTCCATAGCTATAATACAGAACACACGATGGGTCCACAAACATCGCGAAAATGGTCAATAACGCTGGCGCCATTGAGTAAAGATGGGAAAACAGCGTGGCGCTCAATGAATTAGGCATCAGACGGCCCGACTCGCAGCACGTCTTTGCGCTCGTCTGCCGGCTGAATTTTTTCGCCTATCATCCAATACACAGTTCGAAAGTTGAATTTGCTCCCTTCGATTGCCACCACACTCAACCAATTGCGTGCTTCGGGTCTCGAGTTACATGATGATATATCCAGTGTCATTTGACAGGCCACTCCGTCAAATGACCACGTCCGGTAATGAACGGTCCTGAACTGACCAATCACCGCTGATGGCGAAAATGACTGATCATTGTTGTAGCCAACGAGCGTCCGCTCCAAAAGCTATCCCAAATGGGCAGGTGAGAGTGGGGGAAGGTGACACAAGAAGATGAAGAAGTCTGAAATAATGAATGGCAGCGGATGGCCATTTTGGATAATCACGCTGTAATTTTACCAGTACACACATTACTAAAACACAAATTGTTATGATTTTTATTAAATTTGGACCTGTACTACATAAGACTTCAGGCTATGGAACCGCTGTGTTTTCAAGCTCCTACCTCTATGCTGGAACTTAAAAACAGGCATCTGGTAACCACTAAACAGAAATGTGAGTACCGGTACACACAACTTTTACTTCAGTTCAATCCTCCATTTCTCTAATACATTAGCAACTTCAGAATGTTACCTTTCAAAAGAGACCAGACTCATGCATGTGCTATAAGTATAAAGTATAAAGCTAAGCTTGGAAAAAAATATGGAGTTGTCAAAAACGGCCCCGTTTTGCCTGATTCTTAACTCAATCCCTGCCAACAACATTTATATACGTGTTTGGCCGACAACCGTTGAACGCCAATCACCTATATATACATTATTTTATCGTTTTTCCTTTTCCTCTATATTTTTATTCATTATTCATCCGGGGACCTCGGTGTTACTATAGGGAATGAGTCTGAGATCGACAAAGTGCAATACCGGCCGCATCCAGCTAGACGGCGTATCGTGCACCCTTTGAAACCTTGTATCTTGGCCTGTGCAACGGTCAAATGTCACCGGGCTCACTTTTCTTTGTCGGGCGAATGGAGCGGTTCTCCCGGTTCCATTGAAGCACGTCAAATATCCTAGATCCATATGTTGTGGTGAGTTATGCCGTGGACCAAATGGACATCGGATGTACCAGATGGCGATCAAACAATTAGAATATTATTTTTGGAATACTCCAGATCACAGGTAAGGACTATCTGACGTAAACTTTTGCTTGATCGTGCAATGCTTTTATACCGATCGGGCTGATACGCGTTTTTAGTGTTCAATACGAATCCATTACTGGCAATCAAATAATCAGAAACGACCCCCCCCCCCCTTTCATGCATTCATGATGGAACATAATACCTATGATATAGATTTGATTTGGGAATAATAGTGTGTACAGGCAAGAAACGGCAACGCTTATAGTAGAATTGATGTATAAGTCTATTACTCAGCCTTTCGGGAATTACCCCAGACCACGCTATAACGATACTTGTATTCACCACGGTATAACACGGGAACGTATAGATGGAAAAAATTATTCTTTTTCACATATTGAACGATAGATGATGTCAAATGGGCCATAGTATTGTATCCATAGCTATAATATAGAATATAGTTATAGCTCTACAAACAAGGTGACGGACTCCTATCTTTTAAAGCGTGGCAGTGCTAGAACGGGGCCTGTCTAATGCCCGGCGGTCAATGAGTTAACCTCTTCCGCTGTGCGGTCCGGAGGCGGACCGCAAATTACATCACGTCATAAATCAAGCTCTGCAGGCTGTCTGACAAAATTATCGTTTTATTTTTCAAACGTATTAAAGTATAAACATCATAACCATGTCACAACAGCAGTTATAATGTATATTATCATCAATACGTTAGTTTACCAATAGGCTAAAGTGTTATTAGTGCGATTTTAGTATTAGTTTTTGTGTTTTGATCGTGAAAGTCGGCCATTTTGAAAAATTTACAGTCGGTAATTGTAGTAATTTTTTCAAAACCTCTATCGGGCTTCAAGCTAATTACTTCTGTATGAATTTTTTTAATATCTCTTATTACTCGGGATAATATACCACAAAACTGAACGTTATTGGCATATATTGGAGCGCAGTTAGGTTGTCTTCCCTATTCTGAGCATTTAGCAACAATCAGATTTGAAATCAATTTCAAAATGGCGACACTGGCAGGAATAAGAAATCTACTGTACATACAGTAGATTTCATTATCTGTTCTTATGCACGCCTGGTACTAAATCCAAATTGAACTTGGGCATTTGAAAGATAAGATTAGGCACAATCCATAAATGTGTAAATTGGCTATAATAAGGTCATTTATAAGCCCGTTATTATTTTTTGATCAAGTAAAATAAAGCCCTCCCTCCCTCCCCTCCCCCCACCCCTATACCAGACAAAATCACTTAAATATCTTAACACTTTGAATGCTGCCGACGACTATTCTCGTCTTATCAGACCCCCCGTTGAGTGCCGACGACGTGTATTGTCGTTTGATTTTTTTTATTAGCGATCTGAATTCATATTTCATCAACCGAGTCTCCCGTTGGTACAGCAGACTCTCTAGGATCTCAGATGGGAAAAAACCGCCCCCTATCGTCTATCCCTGTGTAACTGCAGGTCAGTCGATTATACTGGGAGATCCCTGTGGGGGTGGCCAACTGGCTGCATTGTGCTGGCGAGCCGTCTGATGAGGGATCTGATCGCGAGATGGAAAGCAGCCTGGAATATATATTTACAGCAGCCAATAATCAATCAATAAACGCGATGGATATTTGGAATGGCGATCAGGAATTGGAATCATCTTTTTGGAGAACATCTGATCTAAGGTAAGGAGTCTATGTTACCAGTTTTAGGATAATCAGACCTGTATTCACTGAGATAACAGCGTGTCCCGTATGTGTGTGTGTGTGTGTGATCTTGAGGAAATGGATAATAGATTTTTCAGCCCGCCTATATAGCGTGCATAAGTACACATATACTATCGATAATCTAGCGTTTATTTGAAAAGGATTCATAAATAGGCCGACAAATGACTACGTGTCTAGTGTATTGTAAATGTAAATGTATTCGAGAATATTCCAATAAATGCCGTTTATGGGGGAATCTTTCAATTTTCCAAAAATTTGAGAGAACGATAGCTTTTCAAAATGCTATAAAAAGGATATGAACAGATTAAAAAACAATCCGTTACGACAATGTTGACTGCAAACAAGTCATTGATAAGCGACGGGCAGATTAGACACATAGCCATAATTTAAAACATAGATTATGCGTTTTTAACGCTAACATTGAAGTGGATGATGGCATTCAACGGGGTAAAAAGGTAAACAAGGTCGGCACTGATAGTGTTAAAGCATTTCTTGATAATTGTTTTTCCTTTTAAATCACCAGACAGTAGCGAATATATGCATCTCTTGTATTCTGCAGATAGAGAAAGAGAAAAATAAGAACATAAAAGAATAAGAAGCTGAGAAACGAGGAGGGCCAGTCAAATCGCCTCTGTCACATTATCCGCTTCCATATCCTCAAAGAAAGTCAGGAAAGGATCCCAGATATTGTGGAATTTTTCGGTACAACCTCTGACAGTATACCTGATCTTAACTCGGCATATCTGCAGGCGAAAAGCAAGACAAACGTCTGGTCGATTAAGCATGATGAATGTACAAGTCTGGTAACCCCCCCCCCCCCCCCCTCCCTGACACCTATAAAAAACAAGGTGCCCAAAATACCCTTCAGAAACTAATCCACACATAAGGTGCTTGTGTTGGGGTTCTCTAAAGAGCCAACCGTTCGGGCCCTCGTCGAGCCCCTTAGGCAAAAGAAAATAATAAAGAGAAAACAAAATAGGAAAAAGAAAAGTAAAGGTTTTTACTCAGATCTTGATATTATATCAAATCTTCTGCTGCCCAGTGAGGTACACCTAAACAGGCAAGATAATATAGGTGGCAACGGTAAACGGTAAGCATAATAGTAATATATTAACATCATCACATTGAGTAGGCCCCGGAGTAAGACCGAACACCATACTCCTGAACAAGGGGGACCAGTATGCCCCGTTAAACACAGAGATGGGTGCCTGGTTAGGTAATATAGAACAAATTAGAAGGAGGAAATATATTACTGGAGGCAGGTAACACACAAACGTCAACATGACCTCTTCCTCTGAGCGATAGAACCCATAGCGATAATTGCACATGGGTGAGCACAGTGCCGTCTGGGAGAAACGCGAGGCCCTGTGCGATATTTAAACGCGAGTAGATTGCATTAAAAACTCACCAAACGTCCAAGAGGAAGGAGACAACCGTGGAGATGATAAAGTTCACCAGTCCATATTGTGCCCCCCATTGGGATGAACTTGGGAGTCTGTTCCTAGTTTATCTGCCACACGTTAGCACTCGATAACGTAGCTAACGCTAGTTAGCTGTCCCTGCCTTTAGCTAAGCCGACATGGCTAGCCTGACTGAACTTTCTAACATGCAACAACTTTCATCTTCAGTCCATCTGCCGAACGTCCTCTTCGTCTTGGCATAACCTAATCACTATACTTGGTATTGATAAGCTTACGGCACGCAGCGTTATTTATTCTGCTCCGATGCTGCACAGCGCTCCCGTGGATAGCGCCGAATAGTCAGACCCCGTACGCTTCTATACTTTAAGCAAGTGGCTTGTCCTTCTGCATTCCCGTTTTGCGCTCCGATTGGCCACGCACGTTTCTGGTCATGTGACATGTGCGGAAATTGTGGGACGGCAAGTTTTTGGACGGTTAAGCTTAGGTGCTCTTTCGAAGTTGGTTAAGGTTAGAGTTTGTCTTAGAGCATGGCGATAGAACGCCTGCCCTGATTCCAAACTCTAACCTTAACTGCGAAAGAGTCGCCTAAGCTTAACCAGTGATAAACTAGGCGTTAGGTAGTTTGCAGGCTGTTCGACTCGGAAATAGGCGCAGAACTTGCCATCCCACGATTGGCGCACATGTCACATGACCAGAAACGTGCGTGGCCAATCAGAGCGCAAAACAGGAACGCGGAAGGACAAGCCACTTGCTTAAAATATAGACGCACCCCGTACCTGTAAGTTATGTAACCCCTCCCCTCGTTGAAACCAATAGTATATCTGCAGAGCCACAGAGCTCCAATAGTGTATCTGCAGAGCCGCATAGCTCCAATAGTAAATCTGCAGAGCCCGGAACAAGTCAGACACATTCTACAAATGTGTCTAATGTGAAATATATAAGCATGTAAGCAAAACTAGATTTTAGGTCGGTGATGGAAAGTGATTGTTAACATTCATTTTTTTAATAAAAAAAAAATATATATATATATATATATATATATATATATAAAATAAAGCAGAGACTCGACAAGAGCTCAAACAGACCGCGTGTTAAACCATTGCCAGCTTCATAAGCCTGCTATTCTATAATAATATTTCAAATTGCATTGGTCCGGATGGGAGAATTCAGTACTGTATCTACAAAACCTTTTGTTTAATCATCTTCCCTTTATTAATTTCCTTCGATTTATTGTACACGTGATCTCAAGAAGGTACTGCACGAGCTCAGTGGCAGTGTTTCATGTCTGGTCATTTTTAGCATGGTGTTATTCACTGTCAAAGATGCAAAGAAAAATCATAATTCATATTCTCCTTTGTTTCATCACAATTTAAGCAAGCCTAGTAATAGACACAATATTTCTGACACTGGGAATACATTCACTGAGGTCCATAGATACCAAGAACATGCAAATGGACCTTGTAGAAGTGGAGCAATATTCCATTTACTTATGTATTTTAGGCGGATTTTCAGAAAATAGGGCTCCAGGCTTAAGAGGTTAAGTCAAATCTGCAAGCTTATTATTGGTATACAATACAATAATATAGGTGTGTAATGTGTTGTGAACTGCTTTCGCAATACTGTTAATTTTTCAACATCAATGCCAATAAACAGGGGTGTACAGTGCGACATATATATATCGCACGTGCTACAGCAACAGCTGTCTGTGCGATGGATGGATTTACTTCAGTAGCACTGGTGCGATAGGGATTCGGTTCATATAGATACTCTTATTTTGAAAATCCTGTAGCGGGTCTCATTTCTGCCCACGCGCAGCTCCAGCTAGGCTCCGAAAGCTAGCAACGTTCAGGTGCATATGATACTCTTATTTTAAAAAAACTCTTGTGACAACTCGACGAGTCGTATCCGCCCTATCCGTACTTCTGCAAGGAGCAGCGCGTTGGTCGGTTGGTGCGCACTGCTGCGTTAACACAGCAGTGCGCCTACACGTCCCGAAATAAGTCTGTGGTGTTTTTTCTTTCTCGCAACGGGTCAAATGCATCTACATGCTTTGCACCGTCGCCATTCCTTTATGCGCAGATCGCCCGAAATTAACGTTTATGTACCATTACAATCACTACAACGTTAGCAAGCTAACAAGCTAATCCTGATCAGAGGCGCAGAGCCAGCAGACACAGTGTGGAAAGGGAAATGGGGGGGCACTCTCTCCCCTTCCCTGTGTGTGTGTGCGTGCGTGCGTTTGGAAAGACGATGAAGTCACTAGTCAGGACTCAGGACAGGAGTATATTATAGTAAACTGAGGATGGACAGATAATGATGATATTCAAATATAAACAAGTTTCGAGAGGAGTGAAAGTTTGAAGACAGACTAGACTACAATATGATGCGGGGGTGGTGAGTTGAAACAGTGTGTGTGAATGAATGAATGAAAACTTTATTTAACAGATTGCAGAATGGGTACAGTACGGCTCAATACACACAATTGTTAAGGGGATGCAGACCAGAGAAAGACGTTTGTCTTGTTTACATCAGGGTCCCCCATTGTGTGTGTGTGTGTGTGTGTGTGTCCCAACCGACCCCACTTTTATGTTTCAATAAATTATTTGCATTTAAAACTATTAACGCTGACTCATTCCTTCAGTCCACTAAAAATTATGCTAATATTCCTTATGTTGTTAATGATATTAATTGAAAATAGCATATGAGAGTATCATAGTAATAATAACACATGGCGATATACTAAATGACAGCCAAACATGGCACTGCAACTAAATAACACAAATACAATAGGCACATTTGTGACTGTTACAAATATAACACGTTTTATACTTGTGCTACAAGATTTTGGCCTGTGCTACAAAACTATCAACCTCTGTAGCACCAGTGCTATGTGCAAAAAAAGTTAACGTACAGCCCTGCAATAAAGCACCTTTGAATTTGTATTGAATTTGAGCTGCGTCCTCACCTCGTTGCCACCAGGCAGTCGGTTCATTTGCACCAGCTGACCGGAGTTGTCGAGGACCAGCTCTGTGAAGGTGAGCAGCTCAGAGGGCAGGGGGCACTTGGGCAGCTCTGCGTGGGCCGCGGTGGAGCCCCACAACTTCCTGAGAGCCTGGCAACACAGACAGAGAAACACACTCCATAAACTGTGACACATATATTACCTGGAACAGAGCCACTTAACTTAACTTGCCGGCTCCGGGCTGCGTTTTTGCCGATCAACCAATACATTGTTCGAAAGTTGAATTTTTCACCTTTTTCGATCGTCACCCTACTCGACCTATTGCTTCCAGTCTTGAGTTACAAAATGAAATATTCGATGAGCATCATTTGACAAGCCATTTGGACAAGTGACCATGGCCAGTTTGGCCGGGTCCTAAACAGACCAGTCACGTCTGAGGGTGAAAATGCAGTGAGATCAATCAAAATCCCAAATCCCACTTCAGAAACAGGGAAAGTGGGACTTTATAACAAAGAAAATGTTTACTTTTTGTAATGTTTAATTTATACACACTTGGTAGTAAAAAAAATAAAATTAATGAATGAATGCATGAATGAATCCGAATCAAAAAAAAAGATTGTTAGAACCCATTGTTATAAGCCTTCTTTTT
The DNA here is from genome assembly GCF_963971535.1 of Notolepis coatsorum. Taxonomy (NCBI): domain Eukaryota; kingdom Metazoa; phylum Chordata; class Actinopteri; order Aulopiformes; family Paralepididae; genus Notolepis; species Notolepis coatsorum. The sequence continues at coordinate 71,542,962 of NC_140172.1, forward strand.
ACACACAACACTTTTATACTTAATTTACCAAACAAACTGAATCAAATAGAAACATGAATGGCTGATAATCATATATACCCATGATAAACAGAAAATAATCATACTTGAGGGCCAAACTTAATTTTATTCCCATTGAGTGTATGGGATTGACGGAACATGGACGTCAGATAGGGGGGTGTTGACCCAAAAAAGGTCAAGAACCACTGGACTAGATTATCTAACATGCAATTGTCCAAACCTAAGAAGATATGTTGATATCTAACAATATCGACAAAAGGTCCTGATGAATATTGAGATATCGCTCCAGCCCCTATACCATCATGTGGTTACAGCCCTAGCCCCTACACCATCATGTGGTTACAGCCCCAGCCCCTACAGCCATCATGTGGTTACCTGTCGGAACATTTCAGGGAAGTCGTAGACGTAGGTGGTGCCCAGGGACTGGGCCTGGAAGCGCTTGGACTGCAGCAGGTCCTTGGTGACGTAGGGTGTGTTGATGAGCATGCCGTGCAGAGGACCCTGTTTGTCTCCGTACGCCTGGAACATGATCTGGAAGGTACAACGGGAGGGAGAGAGTGTCACCCACACATTTGAGGCAAGTACCAGTGTACAAAACATAAAGAAGACTAATCCATCAACTGCCTTAAAATGTGAAAATGGCCTTTTCTTGTGCTTTACATTGTTTTTACAGAATTACATTTTAAATGTTAAATATGTGCCTTTTCTACAGTTCAGCTGTGAAAACAACCCTCCCTCTTGAAACGAGCCATTCAGAATTGCGGCCACAATGGCAGTACTTAGTCAGACCTTGTGTGCACGTGTATGTGCGTGTGAAGAGATCTTGATCAAATTTGCGTGTACAAGACAAGGTTCTATTGGTGGAATCAATAAGGGATGATACAGTATCTTTTGTTTGTATCCATTTGATCAGTCTCCATCTTATAGACAGATCAGGTATTCCTAATGTTTTGTACACAAGTGTCAAGTGTTTATTACATCAACATGATGTTAGATGGATCTGTGTATTGAATAGCATATTTCCAAATGGGATTTTGGACCCAAAGTGGGGTTTTCCACAAGGCTTTTTGAATGTGCAGACAGAGTTCAAAATCTGTCTAGGAAAACCCATTGTTAGAAGCCATTGTTAGAAGCCTTCATTTTACAGACAAGACTGACAGGCTTAATTTACCAAACAAACGGAATCAAATAGAAACATTAATGGCCGCCTTATATTTGGCACAATAAAGAAAATATTTGTAATTGTGATTATGAACGAATGCTTAAATTCTGGTAACCCATGTACTGCAAGGTGCAGACACCTTTCCAGTATGAGGTCACTGTTGTCCCATGTCTAGATGGAAGTCACAGTGAATGGGGTGCGACGATGAAAGAGAGATGTGGTCCCCACCTGTCGGTCCTTGGGCCCCACCTGCCCCGTGCGGGCGTCGGTGACCTCTTTGTACAGGCTGATGTCCAGGTAGTAGCCCGACTCGTTGGTCAGGAAGAGGCGGATGGGGATCTGTTTGCCCGTGGGAGTCAGGCGGATGTTGATCTTCAGCTCGGCCTGCAACACGCGCAGCTTCCACAGTCGGCTGCCGTAACGCATCACCATGGAGCGCACGGACTCCTCAATCTGAAGAGTGAAGAGGAGATTATTGAATGACACGAATGCTATGCTTAGCCTACTGAAAAGCTTGATAGTATAGAGATTAAAAGATAAGGTACTTTAGTTAATTTGACATGTAGAATGAACACATTTATTTATTGTTTGTGTAAATGTGAAAACAAATATATACTGTAAATAATCTAAAAAAGGCAGAAAAATAAGGCAATATAAAATAAATTATGAAAAAGAAAAACAATGATTAAAATTTCATGGAGACAGAAGCATGCACAAGAAACCACATATGAATCACAAGACAATAGACCTGTTCACTGTATACAAACATACCGTGTTCAAGACAATCAGCAATACCCACTGAGTCATGTGACTAAGTTGCCCCCTACCTGCGTGAGCTGCTGCGCTAAAAAAGTATGACGTGGCTCTATGGAGAAACCATGGCACTCCCCTGAGTAAAGGTTGTTTCAAACGAAAACGGCTGGATGTCATTTAGCCAAATCAGCATGGCTGTGAGTGCGAGTATTTCACCTTTTACATATCTAGCTTTGGCATGGATTGATTGTTTAGATCGCTAGCATAGTTTACAAATGCAAATATATTGTAGTCTGCCCCGTTCTGACCGGGATTACGTTCCTTTAGAATAGAATAGACTTTTAATTGTCATTGCACAGTATACAACGAAATTTCAGGGGAGCTCCCACAGACCGTAGTACATATATACATACATGAACACATAACACATATAACACTGTACATAACAGAATATTTTAAATAATAAAGTGCATAATGGGTGGTAATCAGAGATTATCAAGTGCTGTGGTAAGTGCATGGTGCACGTGAGGGGACAGTCAATGAGTATTTAACAGTCTGACTGCTTGGGGGGAAAAGCTGTTCTTAAATCTTGTACTCTTGGCATGTATGGACCGGTATCTCCTCCCTGAGGGAAGGAGCTGAAAGAGGTGATGTAGCGGTGGAGGCAGCGGGAGGTGAAGACGGAGGTGATGTTTGGTAGAGGAGTCCCGACGATCCTGCCTGCCGCCTTCACCACCCTCTGTAGAGCCTCTTGCTCTGCCTTTGTGCAGCTGGAGAACCACACAGACACACCGTAGGTCAGCACACTCTCAACCGCACAATGGTAAAAGTTGACAAGGAGATTTCGTGGCAGGCCAGCCTGCTTCAGCTCCCTTAGATAGTATAGGCGTTGCTGGGCTTTCCTGATCACTGAGGCGGTGTTGGTGCTCCAAGACAGGGTCTCACTCACACTGAGACCCAGGAACTTGAACTCAGTGACCCTCTCCACTACCTCGTTGTTGATGAGCAGAGGGGAGTGGTCAGGCCTTGATCTTCTAAAATCCACTATGATCGCTCTTGTTTTCTTTATATTGAGCGCCAGGTTGTTATTGTCACACCAGGCTGTAAGGTCCTCCACCTCCCTCCTGTAGGCAGACTCATTGTTGTTTGTTATGAGACCCACAACTGTGGTATCATCTGCGAACTTGATGATGTAATTGGAGGGGTAGGAGGGGGAACAGTCATGTGTGAGCAGGGTGTACAGTAATGGACTGAGTACGCAACCCTGCGGGGCGCCGGTGCTGTCTCTCAGATGAGCGCACACAGAGTCTGACAGCGAACAGGTCTATAGTCATGGGCAGAAATCTGTAGATGTGCATGGGTTTGGAGTATTCACTGACCTTCGATGGGTCCATGATGACGGTAGGGACAAAGTTGAGGAAGATGTGGTTGCAGTCGGTCCTCACGGTGGTGTTGTTGAAGGCCACCTCCAGCTCATCCATGGCTTCCAGCAGCAGACGCTCTGCCTCATTGTGGAGGTACTCGAATGATGCCTCCTACACAATTCCAAGCAGAAAAGACTTTACTGCCAAGCAATAAGTTGCTGGTGTAGCAGAGCAGCCCTGTCTGATGCCTAGTAGTGTTGTCACGATACCAACATTTCCACTTCCGACACCAGCCTATCAAGAGTATCACGATACCAGTTCTAAAACGATACCACGTCAAAAACTTTAAAATATCAGGAAAAGTAGAGCGGCTACGTGGCATAGTGGGCAAGGCGCTCGCCACAAAATCTAGAGACGCTGGGCTTGCCTGTTCGAGCCCAGCGCTCCACATTTGCTTTCAGTTTAGCTGGTCGTCCGTACTAATACACATTGGCCGTATTAGGGGGTGGGAAACTGATGGGTGGGGATCGGGCGTTGTGGACAGCGACTCCTACAGGTCGGTTGGTGCGCCTGCGCAGTAGAATCAGGAAGTGTCGGGGGCAGCGTGAGCCTCCCACGCGTTACTCCTCGCCACTGAGAGATCGAGCTGCGCAGGTGAAAAGATGCGACTGCTGTTACCTCAAGTACCGGAGGGGACTTGTGCTATGTATGACTTAGTCCACATTGCAGCCGGCTTGTGGGAGGCAAGAAACAGCGTTCGTGACATGGGAGGGTTGAATTGGATGATACGAAATTGGGATGGGAGAAAATATAGAAAATGGGAGAAAAAGTGGATAAAAAAAAAAAATATATATCAGGAAAAGTTATGGAATATAATATATTATTATGTCAATATAAGATCCCAGTAAATGAACTTGCGCACACATTTAAATAAAATAATAAACACAAACATGAGAAACATTTACCAAATGGAGGACAAACATTTATCCTGTTTCCCTATGACCTCACCTTGGTGACCAGATCAGAGTGTCGGATGATGGCTCGTACAAAAAAGCGGTAGTCGGTGACCTCCGTGCCCGCCTCCACGCGGGCCGCCCCCAGGTAGAGGTGCATCTTGTGGTTGGCACAGGGAATAGCGGTGAGGGCAAAGTTGCGCAGGCGGTTTAGCTCCAGCTGGAAGGCCAGAGCGGGCTCCAGGTGACGGTAGATCCTGTCCTCTTCAAACTGGGAGACAAAGGGGCAGCCAGGGACACAATCAAAAACACTAAAACTCTCTGAAAATCTACAAATCTTTGAAACTCAAGAGAAGTGAAACATTTATATGGTATTTTCACAACTGAATAAACAGAAAATTGGGTCCTTGAAACACATTTCTGTTTCACTGTTGTTTTCAATGGCAAGGCCGGCAATTTTGTTGTCAAACATATTTACAGCTATCAAAGTATCTTCTAGGTTTACATTTTATTAGCAGTGCCTCAAAATGTACCTCATTTTATGTCTGCACTTTATGCATTGCTTTTATTTAGTCAATTCTCTGCTCATTTTATGTAAATGACTGCTCATTGTATACCCGTATGTCTATTTTATGTCCATTATGTCTACATTACTGCTGTGAAGCACTTTGGGCTGCAATTATTGTATGAAAGGTACTATACAAATAACGTTTATTATTATTATATTCAAATTATTTTGTTTCGATTCATGATGACAAATTTGAATAATTACAAGAATTACATGTAATAAATACATGAAGTCAGAGAAAATAATTACGCCCATATAAATGTGTTTTGTAAACTAATTGTAGGTTCTGCAAATGCAAACAAATCTCCCCTCATCCAAAACCGCATAGTGCATCTTTTAAGTTGTATCTTGAGGCCAAATATGAGATGTTTTAGAAGTTGGGCAGTCCTCCAATCATGACCTCATTCAATAGAAAGACAAAGAGTGGAGTAAAGGGTTTATAATACAGTAGAACGATGCCCGTGAGCCATAATACACTGCATAAGTGAAATCTAAAAGGCAATCTCAATCTCAGAGGGCTGCTAATGGGTGTAATTTCTCTTAAAATGGGAGTCATAATTAAATAGTTCATTACTGTAATGGGTTCTGGTGGGCACCATTGCAGTGAAACTATCAAGGGGTGACAGAGAGGAAGAGCCATCATTGATCATGATGGAGTGACTTTTACTGCCAACAGGGGGTGAGAAAGTTATTTCTAACAACCATATCATGCTTTTGAACAACCCCTGCAGTCTAGGCTGCTAGCCTAGCTTAGCACAAATGAATAGAATCAATAGATATAGTTCTCGTCTGACAGGTAATTAGTATCCATCTTCTTGTCTGACTCTGGAGAGGGTGGTAAGTGCATTTCCCATAATGTTGACGTGTTCCTTTTAACTGTCAAATAATCAGGAGCAGTAAAACTCAAAGTGTTGGAGAAAATGAACAGTTCTGTTCTGAAGTTACAATGTTAAGATGTGAATGGTTTGACTGCATGGGGTTGTTCAAAAGCATGCTATGGTTGTTAGAAATAACTTTCTCATTGGCATTACAAGTTTAAAAGCTTTCTACTGAAGGCACAGAGAGGAAATTGGTATCCATCTTCTTGTCCGACTCTGGAAAATACATAATTCCCATAATGTTGGCGTGTTTCTGAGGGTTGACATGCTGGTATGCAAACACTCACCTTGTCTCTGGCACGGAAGGTGAAGAACTTGGGGAATTCTCTCTGTGTGAAAGGTAGAGAGAGCGAGACAGAGATCTAATACCTAATAAACTCAATAAAGATCAACAATAGTTCAAATACACACTTGGATTTTCCAATCTACCAGTTATTCAGGTTAGTTAATAACTGGTAGGTTGGAATTATTGCTCGTATTATTGCAATGTTGAAACTTGAATTTTGGCTGCAGAACACTTTCTGGTTGAATCAATGTGCCTGTGAGGGCATTTACATGTACATTATTATTCTGATATAATTTAGTATTTATAATTTGGTACTCAAGTACGGTATTTCACCTTTGAGTTCCGGTATATTAAGATGAGTCTAAGACCTTAACGGGGATGTTAGCTAGCATCCGTAATATGAATGTGTATGTCTAAGACCTTAACCGGGATGTTAGCTAGCATGCGTAACATTAATGTGTTTATAGATTATTCTGTGATTATCAGGAACCCGTTTTACATCCAGTGGTCCCCGAGAGTATTTCATGGTGCAGAATTAACTCTAGATATTAACATAAAATATCTTCTGAGGTTTTGTTTAAAACTGAAGATCAGTCGATATAAATGCAAGACATCTACGGCAACAAACATCCAAATTTAATTTGACAAAATATATATATTAAAAGAAATGTGTTTGATAGTGTTGTCTACTGTACCTAGCAGGGAAATCAAGTCAAATTCACCCAAATTGCATGTTTGTATAATTACAATATAATAACATTTATAGCGCATTGTCCACGATCCTACTGAATAAAACATTCCCCATTACTACTCAAGATATTTTGAATGTCTAAAATGACATTGTTGCCTTGCATGCCGATACTGGGGGTGAAGAGTGTCCCACTTCAAACAATATCAGACTAACTGTAGATTAGCCTAAACAAGTCAAAGCCTGCATTATAATAATGGGAAATGTGATTACATACAATCATGGACCCCAAATGGCCACTGCAAATCTGTATAGGCACAATTTGATGGTGTAAGTGTGTATCACATTCACACGGCACTCTACATTGCACACAGATAACTGTATTACAATGAGAGTATGCAGAATGGTGGAGTGTGTTCAACATCTACTGAATATTACAGATTTGTGTAACAAGTACCACATAATAAGGGTGACGGCAATCAAAGCAATTAGCTCTCATTAGAGCCTTTTCTTCTGTCAAAAAGGAGAATTAGGGGCTTTTGATGCAGAAATAAATCACACCTGGTATTTTCCTTTGAGGTTTTTCTTAAAAATGTCATCCAACAGCATGGTATTGCACTTCATTTACATCTCTTGTTTTTTATTTCAGTGGGTATAGCAGAGGCATTACTACTGTTGGTCACACCTCAGTCTCTGCCAAGAGAGGTCTGGAGAAATTCACTGTTTAATAAGTTACTAAACTTCAATAGAAATAGAATAGAATAGAAATACTTTATTCATCCCGAGGGAAATTTGGCACTACAAATCGCTCATAGTAAACATTTAGGTAGACAAAAACAAAAGTCACAAATAAGAATAAAAATAAGCCTAAGAATAAAATACGGTCCGGGATATACATTTCCTATGTTACATTCTAATATAAAATATACAGTAAAAATATACAGAAATATACAGTAAGTGTAAATTGTACTATGTCGGTTTAAAAGTAAAAGTAAAAGTCCAGGAACATAGTACCGTCACCCTGTGCTCAGTGATGCAGTGAGGCACAGTGATGCATTATAAAGTCTGATGGCTGTCGGAATGAAGAACTTCCTGTGCCGTTCAGTGCTACATCTTGAGAGTCTTAGGGCTTAGGAACAAAGAATGGATTGCACGGAGCAAGTTGCACCCTTAATTAAAATTCATTATGAATTGAAAATGGGGGACCCGTGCAGATTGATTGAAAATTTTATTAACAGATTGCAGAATGGGTACAATACAGTACGGCTAAATACACACAATTGTTTAGGGGATGCAGACTAGAGAAAGACTTTCGTCTTGTTTACATCAGGGTCCCCCATTTTCAATTCATAATGAATTTCAAGTAAGGGTGCAACTTGCTCTGTGAAATCCATTCTTTGTGGATCTAGCCCTTAGTCTAGCACTGAACGTGCTCCTTCTGTCAGCCAAGTCTGTGTATAGTGGGTGGGAGGGGTTGTCCCTGATGGCGTGGAGCTTAGCAAGGCTCCTCCTCTCCTCACCCCTACCACGTTACTAGCCTTCCTGACCAGCTTATCCAGCCTGTTTGCGTCCAATCCACACATCAGACCAAAATCAATTAAGAAAAGTAAACAAAGTGCAATACTTAGCTGGGCTGTTTTGCCTCAAGGTCCCTGTCCCAGATTCTACATTTAAGGTTGACTTTCTGACATTATCATCCTCATTTGAAAGCTAGCTAGACTGACAATCGACCAATCCAAGGTAAATAATGAAAGGGTTTTATTACAAAAAGCCCATTTTGTGTTCATTGGTCATTATTAAAAGAAGATACAAACTACATGCTCTAAAATGATACTTATACATAAAAATAGCTAATAACTTGTGAGATCTGTAGGCATAAGATTTTTCATCCCATCATTCTCTCCACTCACATGAAACCTCTGGTCCACCTCACAGTTGACCTGCTTCCTGAAATCCTATCCGTACAAATAACAAGGCGAAGGCGAGACATACAGGAAGGGGACAGACAGGAGAGAGGATTGGAAATCAGGGGGGGGGAATTTATTTTAAATGAGAATATTTGTTTAAATTATGTCAATTCCTATAATTATGAAGACAAACTTCCAATATTTATTTTGCTCAGTATCTTATTTCTTCCTTTCATTTCTATTATTCCCATAATGATGTCATTCCATACACACAGAACACAAAATTGGTAATTACCCAAAAAGAAATGGGGCGATTGACATTATTTGAGTGATCTTTGAAACTGGTTAATCAGGAGGGAAACATATAATTCAGAATAGGATGAAAAGGAAGTTTCTCACCTTCTGAGCCACAAGGAAAGTCAGTCTGCGGACGCCATGTTCAAACAGCACAGATTTCTAAAAAACAAGAAAAAAAAAGAGTCCATTAATTTAGACGGGAAAAATGCCGTCGGTTGTGTGATAGTAAAGGGCTAACCTTCTGTATTGTCACAGTGAAAGGGTTAACCGGCTGTCGTGTGGCAGTGAAAGGGTTAACAATACATAAATTAAAAACAACATAACTGTGGAACATTGTAAGGTTGCTGATATGACTTTGAAACATTGCCATAGAGACAAATGTGCATCTCAAATGTCATCATTGTGTGGAATATGGTGTTTCTGGTGATTCTTCTGACCTTTGACTGGGTGAATTCCCGGAACATGGCTGCCAGGCCGTCATCTTCAATGTCGCTGTCAGTCTTGATGGCCACGTTCAGTATGTGGATGGGCTCCTCCAGTATACTCTGGACAACATTAACAAACCAAGTTACTCAATGCGATCACGATGAATGTTGTTTGTGTATTAATAAGTTGAGATACAGCCACTCAAAATGTGATATCAAACCGACTAGTGGGCAAGAAAGGCAGCATTAGAACATGGAAAATAATGTTTAACATGCATAGGTACATACCAGATAAATGTACAACTTAAATCTAAGTTTCTAGAATATTCTTCTTGCAGAGTCTACGACAGACTGTTCAAAAGATACAATAAGGGGGCAGGGCAAAAACAGACCAATGAAAGTGCATCTCCCCGCGGAGTCCAGCGACCCCTCTCGCAAGTCTCAATGACAAACGGTTAAAAAGATAACAAAAGTGGGCGGGGACTATGAATAGGGGGCGTGAAAAACATAGATCAATGAAAGAGTACTTTCCCACAAGTCCAACGGCGTGACCCACATTTCTCTACGACAAACAGTTCATGAGATATGAAAGGGGGCATGGGCATGACTTCAGAATGGGGGCATGGCTGCAGAAAGGGGGCATGGGCATGACTTCACAGTGGGTGCCTTCAGTCTATACCGAGTTGACACCTCCCATAAGTCTCTACGGCACACGGTTCTTGAGATATGGATACGGTTCTTATTATTTGTGTATACAATTTAGGCCACTGTTGTGATTTACAAAAGGTGAAGCAGAAACTCAAAGTGCAGCTGCTCTACTAGTTTTGAACATGTTTGAATTTTCCACCAATCATTCCTATGGAGCTATTCAAAGTAGATAGCGTGGTGAAACTTTACAAAAAGTAATAGCAACTCAAGTTGAAGCAGGCCGGTCATTTTGAGTGTGATGTGATTGGCTTTACCAGGTCACTACATAAAGCCGCACAGGGCCATTGCAGGGATCCAAGCATTATGACATTAAGCAGTATGGTATTGTGCATTGGGCAATAGGGATTGGACAGGATGTATTTAGGCATTAAGCAGTATGTCCTTGGGCATCAGGCTGGCACCAGAGGAAAGGTCAAGATAGCTCGTCAGTTTGACCTGATGGTGGCACTAGAGAAGAGGTAATGGAATGACCAACATCAATAGGGTTGTTCCTCAAGAGGTCATGAATATAGACAGCAGATTTTGTGACTACAACTAACAGGGCAGGGAATACACTTGGCTTGGCCTGATGGTGGCACGAGAAGAAAGGTCATGGGTTCGCCATAAACATATGTTTTCCTTTTCTTGAGGTTGTGAATGTGCACAGCAAATTGTATGGCAATCCGGCCATTACTTTGAGATATCTTGTTCTCAATTTGGCCTGATGGTGGCGCTACTGTAAAAGTGATGGATGAAGTTCAGAAATCTGTGTGAGGTACACTGTAGACCCTTTTCACATGTAAAAAGCTGGGCAAACAGGTGCAGTTAACATTAATTGTGAGTCTGCTTGATATAGGTGTGCAGTAGTCAGCATTGACAATTAAAAGGTAAATTTTGCACGATTGGCTCAATAAATTCACGCAATGAATGTTGTTTGTGTATTATTAAGTTGAGATACAGCGACTCAACTTTGGTGTTGATAGGACAATCATTTTTAAAAGCCTTAGAGCTTTGCATTAAATGCAAAATAATTGCATAAATGCATTGCAATTGCATAAATGCAAAAAAAAGCAATTCAGTATGGCACACATTGGTGGTCCTAACAGCAAAGGTGTAGAGCAGGGGTCTCAAACTCGTGGCCCGTGAGCCAATTGCGGCCCGCTGGGTGATATTTTGCGGCCCCCTACTTGACAAAGATTAGTGTTAGTGCAGCACGCGCGCAACTGTTTGCCGAGTCGTTGCGCGAGAGTTGGACGTTTTATTTATTTTATCACTTGTAGGCTACCATAGCGCAGGCTCATCACAGCAACGTTACGTTAGTGACTTGGTTGAAACGTGATTCCGGAGTGATACCAAGTAAAGTGGAAGGAAAATGCATCCTCGCTATCTCCTCTGCATGTCCGGCTGCACTGCCACACTGTCTGTGTCTGTGTACTCTGCTCTGGTCCAATCACATTCAGCGTCCCGTCAGCGTTTTCCCCCCCACCCACAGTCTGCGAATCAGATGCAGAGTAGGGCGGGTCTTAAACAGTCCGAGTCAGAGCAGAGTTGACAGCGCATCTACAGTAGCCTCGCTCCCAGTTTTATCTCCGTGAGATAAATGTAGCTAGTTTCGCCAGCAGGCAGCCAGCAGAAAAATATGGCATGTTCAAAGATGGTCAGTAAAAGAAAAGTCGACTGCAATTCAAAGGTGAATGGGCTGAAAAATATGCGTTCATCCTGAGTCCCAGCACCAAACCAATGTGACTAATATGCCAAGAAACATCGGGGTGGAGGACGCCATCATCTACATGCTCCACAGAGCGTACACGCACCTGGAGAAGCCGTGCAGCTCAGTGAGGATTATGTTCTTTGATTTCTCCAGCACCTTCAACACCATCCAGCCGTTACTGCTAGCGGAGAAGCTCTCTGCGATGCAGCTGGAGCACGGCATGGTGGCCTGGATCAAGGACTACCTCACTGAGAGACCGCAGTACGTCAGACTAAAGGACAGTCAGTCTGACGTACTGGTGAGCAACACCGGCGCCCGCCAAGGAACTGTGCCGTCACCCTTCCTCTTCACCCTCTATACCTCAGACTTCTGCCGCAACTCAAGCGGATGCCACCTGCAGAAGTTCTCAGACGACTCCTCCATCGTAAGCTACATCACCGACGATGATGAGGAGGAGTACAGAGCCCTGGTGGAGAGCTTTGTGGGGTGGAGCGACAGCAACCACCTGCAACTCAACACCAGTAAGACCAAGGAGCTGGTGGTGGACTTCCGGAGGGGCAAGAAGAGGCCCCCCCCGATTCCCATCACCATCCGAAGGGGTGGAGGTGGAGGTGGTGGACTCATAAGTTCCTTGGGGTACACCTGAACAATAAACTGGACTGGTCGGATAACACAGAGGCCCTCTACAGGAAGGGACAGAGCAGGCTGTTCTTCCTGAGGAGACTCAGGTCCTTCAACGTGTGCAATAGACTGCTGCAGTCATTTTACCAGTCTGTAGTGGCCAGCGTCCTCTTCTATGCTGTGGCATGCTGGGGAGGCTACATCAACTCAAGGGACACCAACATGCTCAACAAGCTGGTGAGGAAGGCTAGCTCCGTGGTGAGAGTCGAGCTACCTAGACTAGAGGTGATGGCAGAGAGGGGGATGAGAAGGAAGCTGGCTGCCATCATGGAGAACCCCTACCACCCCCTCTACGACGAGCTAGTCAAGATGAGAAGCTCGTTCAGCCACACTCATACCCCCCCCCCCCTCCCCCCCGACACTAAACTAACCGCCTCGGACAGTCCTTCATACCAGCGGCCATCAGGCTCCACAACAGGGCAGCGACTAGCGGCCTCCAGGCTCCACAACAGGGGGCAGCGACTGCTGCCAGACATTGACCTAGGACTAATAGGAACCCAAGGAGGACAATAACACTACCTTAGCCTTAGGCATACTGCACCTTATGTGGATACTGTGATACTGTGAATAATGTATATTTCAGTGGATACTGTGATACTGTGAATAATGTATATTTCAGTAGATAGTAAATTATAACACTACCTTATGCATACTGCACCTTATAGGACACTGTGAATACTGTGAATATATTTTTCAGTTAGTTAGATAGTAAATTATATTGACCTATTTGTTTACACTGCTTGTGTTGTTTTTACTACCTGTACCCCCCCCCCCCTTCCCCCATGCTGCTATGATGCCTGAATTTTCCCAAGGGGATCAATAAAGGAATATCTTATCTTATCTTAAGAAACGGTAGCTCTTGTGAAGGGTGGCAATTTGAAACGCCACTACGAAACAAAAGTTATTTGAATGCAACCTTTCCTCAAAATTCAGTGCTAAGAACCACAAAAATAAATGGAATGAAATAATCATATCAAGCTGCAAGCAGAATTATTGTTAAATCGATGTCACAATGAGAAAAAGCAACCAAGTCCTCACTGGCATGGGTGTTGGCTAAACACAAGAAGCCATTCTCTCTCTCTGATGCATACATAATAAAATAATGTATGACTGAAGTGATGGAGACCATGTTTGAAGGCAAACAAAAGCAAATCCCCCTCAGATCGCACAGCAACCAGAATAACTGAAATACTGTCTGGTGATTTGATTAAACAGTTTTGTGATAGAATAAGAAAATGCACAGTGCATTTCCATAGCTGTGGATGAGTCCACTGACACCACTGAGAAGCCTTCTGAAGAACCGTTCATGTTCTGAAGAACTGTTCATGTTCTGAAATGTTATTGCTAAAGATTGAGAAGATTGGATCAGTTGTACTTTTTTTGGAATACTTGAAACCCTTTTTTTGTGGAATATTTGATGCGGCCCAGCCTCACCCAGACTCTACCTCCAGCAGCCCCCAGGTAAATTGAGTTTGAGACCCCTGGTGTAGAGCATGTTCAGCTTCAAATGTGTATTACGTTTTGTGTCAGTTAGAGTTGTGTGGTTATGAGTTATGGCCTTTTAAGTTAAATTTGTTACTATAGCGCCACCATCAGGCCGAAATGGGTGCATGGTCTTGCCTGAGTAGTGGGGGGCCACAGGAACAGTAACATGGTTACTTTGGGACAGTTTATGAGCTGCACTTGATTTTAGCAGAGAAACATAATAATCCTTACAATTTGACCCCCAAAAAAAACTAAAACGAAATATGTATCAAATTTGTTTAAGAAATGTATTAATATGCCAAAAGATGCATCTGTCTGTGTGTGTGCTGGGTACGTTTTAGTATTGTTATGAAATGTCTAAATGACATCCTCCATGTCTCACCTTGTTGTCTTCTTCCCCGTACAGCACAGGGTTTCCTCCCTCAGCGAAGGTGGGGCTCGGGGGAGGAGAGTCCGAGAAGCAGCTCAACACGTCCATGATGTTCCTGTAGAGGAGGTAGCATGCAGTGTTTCAGATACCAAGACATCCACCCAAACCTTTTACTCCATGGAGAAAAACAAACCAAATAACAAAATGGCACCAGCAACAACAGGGTCCCCACTTAAATCTAAATCCTTAGTCTGACTTTTCCACATCCATCCTGGTTAAATGTTATTTCCCCCGACTTTTCTACATCTTTCCTTGTTAACTTTATTCCCCTTGACATTTCTATATCTTTCCTTGTTAACTTTATTCCCCTTGACATTTCTATATCTTTCCTAGTTAACTTTATTCCTCTTGACTTCTCTTTCCTCATTAACTTTAATCCGCTCAACTTCTCTATATTTCCTAGTTAACTTTATTTCCTCTGACTTTTCTCTATATTCCCTAGTTAACTTTATTCCGCTAGACTTTTCTCTATATTCCCTAGTTAACTTTAATTCCTCTGACTTCTCTCTATATTCCCTAGTTAACTTTATTTCCTGACTTTTTTCAATATCCTAGTTAACTTTATTTCCTCCGACTTTTCTCTATATTCCCTAGTTAACTTTATTTCCTCTGACTTTTCTTTATATTCCCTAGTTAACTTTATTTCCTCTGACTTTTCTCTATATTCCCTAGTTAACTTTATTTCCTCTGACTTCTCTATATTCTTTATTTCCTCTGACTTTTCTCTATATTCCCTAGTTAACTTTATTTCCTCTGACTTCTCTATATTCTTTATTTCCTGACTTTTCTCTATATTCCCTAGTTAACTTTATATCCTCCGACTTCTCTCCATTTCCTAGTTAACTTTATTTCCTGACTTTTCTCCATTTCCTAGTTCACTTTATTTCCCCTGACTTTTCTATATTTCCTAGTTAACTTTATTTACCCTAAACTTTCCCACATATTTCTAGGTTTCTCCATGACGTCAAGAACGCCACATCAACCAAACCAAATGCATCCAGTTTGAGTGAGAAGCACTGACCTGCTGAACTCCTGGAAGGAGCGGAAGGAGACCATGGCCCCCATGCGCTGGCAGGGCGGAGTGAAGGAGGTGTCCAGCAGCACGTCACTCACGCTGGCCATGTGCAGCATGCCGTAGTGGTTGAGGTTGGACGAGAAGGACATCCTGGGGGGACGTCAACACAGAACCATTAGGGGGGTCTGTTGTGTGCACAACTTTAATAATTTAATAACGGCGGGATGGGTCAGGTTGAGAGAGCGTAGGGGTGTCTACAACGTTAGAAACAGACTTATTGTGAGTGATTGGTGGTCACAACAACAGCATAACAAGGCAGTGTAGAAAAACACGATGCCTCCATTAGATCAGAGAATATTTGTGTCCCTACAAATATTGCAGAAGGCCTATGTAGTGGCCCTATTTCACTATGACAGCATGTGAGCAGAATGGCTCATGGATGGGGGAGGGGGGTAGTCAAAATAAATGGGGATTTTGCTTAGATTTCTTGCTATTGCCAGAGCTGTTAATTAAATAAACAAGGCTTACATATGCCATTTTTCAATTGATTTGACAATCGGTACAACTGAATTGATGAAAAACAGTCATAATTTGAGAATATACAAAGGTCATCCGAGTAAAGACCAATGAGAGTGTCATTTCCCCCTTTCCCCCACATGACGGCAAGATGCGTCCCATCTCCATTGTCACACCATAGTGGAATAGGCCAATTGATTAAAAACGTTGAAAATATTCCCCAAGCCCAAAGATCCAAGTACAGTTTCAGTAGGGTGAAGAATATGTAAAAACAACCAGGAAGACACCAGTTTTGCCCAGGACTAAATTATATTAAATTATATATTCAAGAGTTCCTTTGTTTTAGTCCCTTCTTTTGGAGATTTCTGAATCCATAAGTGACATTAAGAATTACTTAAAGAGGGTTTTTGCGAGCCCAAACCTGTCCACTGATGCCGTATCATCTGAAGCTTTATCCGCCTCAGTGTTAGCATCCTTAGCTTTACTGTCCTGGGTCTTATCGTCCTGTAATTTACTGTCCGTGTTTGTCTTACTGTCCAGAGGTTGAGCAGGCATTCGCCTAATGGGACAGTGACATATTTCAGTACAGCAGAACATTCTACTTTTCCCCCCAACATTACAAGACAAATACATAATATTCAATGCTCTACGTCTGCATGTTATTTTATTGTTGTGTCCAATGTGAGTAGCTGTTTTTCTGTCTAGGCAAATATCTTGCCTGCTTATTTTTATTCATGTTATTGTTACTTGTGTTTATTGAATGTTCTATGTCTGCATGTGATTTCATTGTTGTGTCACTGTCCAATGTGAGAAGCTGTTTTTCTGTCTAGGCAAATATGTTGCTTATTTTTACGTTATTGTTATTTGTGCTGTATGACTAATAAAAAAAATGAAATATAATGTTAATTTATTGGGTGTGTAACCCACGACTCTGCAATGTTCAAATGCATACAATAGTTAAAACATGGGTAACACAACAACAGACATGCACACAGACACACAGTTGCAGGTGTTTTGTACAGTATGCTGAATGCCAGAGGCCATGCTATTGTCATTTAAGGATCATCAAGCCGATCGACAAGAATACATACTCCCATTCTCTGAAATCACATTCATTTAGGTAACACTCAGGATTCTTTTTTTTTAACAATTTACTCAAGGCATTACAGGTCATAATGGTGATTATAATTAAGTGTATTGGCCACAAGAATCAAATCAAATTTATTTGTAAGGCCCGACAACACACGTTAATGTCCCCATGGGCCGGACACGTCTTCTTTAAACAAGTCAAGAAGAAACATAACAATAAGTCAAGAACACCATAAGGTCCAACAAATTTAAAATAAATGCAAAGAAGATCTGGTAATAATCATTATAATAGGTTGTAAAATGTATATCTGGGAAGTGGGAACCCTGATTTAGAGCATTATAAGCTAGTATGCATGTTAAAGCTGCACAATGTAGTTTTGGAATAGAAATTATAATTTTATATAAAAAGTGTCCCAAGAGGAAACTATTCTGGGATTTCTGAAACACGGTACGAAGCTATAAATTATCCATTGGGTGTGGTGTCCTGCCCTCGCACCACATCTACAATACATCAAACAATCTTCTCAATTCATCTTGGTCAAGTAAGATTTCTAAAAGTTAAATTTGTTGAGACAAACGGGTACTAAGCATTTGTAACTAATTATTCAAGTAATTTTCTTTCCCAAAAAAACGATTACCGTATGTATCTTTAATAACCACACTTATAATGTGTTTATAAGTCGCCATAACTTGATCAATTATCACAGATGTGTGCCTTGAGTAAAGTGTTACTAAAAGTAGCGTAGCCAAACAACTTTGACTCAACCATCAGGACCGGTAAGAATAAGTCATTATTTCATCATGACTGATAATACGTCATTGATTTATCATGACTGGTGGGAATAAGTCATTGATTAATCATGACTGATAAGAATTAGTCATCGATTCATCATGACTGATAAGTCATTGATTAATCATGACTGATACGAATAAGTCATTGACTTTGAGAGGATTCAGTTGTTTGACCATGCTGCCAGCTCGTCTAAACAGGAATCTCTAGGCCTATGAATCGGTTGCAATAAGAAGAATGTTTACTGTACCTGTTAAGCGTGGGGATGTTCCCTCTGCAATCAGACAACTTTGATTAATATGTGGTTAGTGACAGGCGATCAGGAGGTGGAGGAGGAGGAGACGGTCAGGGTCTGGCGTGACGTTTGTGTCAATCCATTCATTTGAAACTAAGGAATTTGGTTAATAGTCTAGATCAGTGTTTCTCTAGATCAGTTTCAGAGAGCTGTGAACAGTTGTTTGTTTTGTCTCTAGTAATGCCATTGCTAACGGCTGTAGAACTCGATAACTATTAGGAAAGTCTGACTACTAAGTGTGTCTGACTCTTAACCACCAAAACCTGCACAGACTACAACATATGATGTATATCATGCCAGCTAGGGTACCTCATAATACTGCACCTTGCGTATACCGTTTACTTTTACTCTTAGTATATATATATATTCAGTAGGGCTGACCCCTATTAATCGATTAGTCGACTAATCGGTCGAAAGGAGCCGTAGTCGACTGGCCAACCTCTTAGTCGAATATAATAAAAAAATAAATATTCGAATTTTTTTTTATCATTTTTTCCAAAAGAAAAGAGGCCTAGAAGCGTGGCTAACGCTAATGGCACGCATACCAGAGGCTAACTGCCTACGAAAACAGGCACAGAGGCACTGAAAGAGGATTTCACCCATCTAATGAACACACTAGACTAGACAAATATCAAGATGTATCCATCAGTGGACCAATTGCATGCTTTTGCAGAGGACAAGAAGCCTTCAGTCGACTCCTTCAGACATTAACACTTTGGGTGCCATGGGTTAAATTCATTATATACCATAGGTTGCCGGCTCTATTTGTCTATGGAGAAGTACCCCTTCTTTGCATGGCTATAACTTTTTAAATTCTATTGCTACATTGCCATTATTAGGGCCCATTCAAAGTCCTATATGTATTGTTCATTGTGTAGCAACGTTAAACGTTTTCATTCACATATTCATAGTAAAGTATGGTCTAATGTATAAGTATGTTTTCATCTCTTTCTGCAGCTTTCTCCAGAACGTGATATATAGCCCCAAATGCATTATATTGATGATGAAATACAGTTTGATGGCAATCGGGGCGATATAAAAAATTTCAATTGGACGTACTTCTAGAATGATCTACGTATGATCTGATGATGACCGGATGGGCGGGGGATCGTTTATAATTCCGTGGGCAGCGTTATATCATTCATCTAGTGTGGGTGATATGTTCATCATAACAGTTTATATGGAATACGATCAAAAATAACGCTGAATCTTACCGTATCCTCCTCACGCCGTTGGGCGATGAGCGTGGAACAGTCATTTACCTATTATGGTATGTAGAAATATCGGGTCCATTTCCAGCTTGTATAATAGTATATATGTCCAAATCATGTTGTTTATCGAGTTATTGGTAATCGATCGATATGTATTGTGTCGAGATCGAGTCCCGAGAGCCAAACAGAGTGCCCGGAAGTAATACGGCCGACCAGCACAACCTCCATAGCACTTCCTGTTTGGCGATTGCGCCGATCGGCCACCAGATGGCGCTCCTGAACCGCCAGAGAGCTCAGTGGGTCCTCCTGGTGGATCTCAGGCCAGCGGAGGGGAAATATGAATCCGATCGCAGATTTTTGAAATATTGATATAAGGACGCTGTACAGCGTCCTCCGGCAACTTGAGCATGGCCGGGAATGACGCTGTAAAGCGTTTCCCGGCAGTCAAAGTGTTAAGCACCCTCCCCCCACAGCCCAAATGGATTGATAAAAAAAAATAATAATAATAAAAAAAAAAAAATACATGTTTTTATTTATTTATTTTTTTAAGTCGACCAATAGTCAACTAACGGCAAATTTTGGCCAATCCTAGTCGACCATCCAAATCCTTAGTCGGGGACAGCCCTAATATTCAGATTACAATTCTATATTGCCTATATTTATTGTAACATATAATATAACATACAGACCCTCATCTGCACCTTTGTTTATTTTTCTCACATTTTTATATTCAGAGTTAATTATATTGTTTACACCGTTTCATAAATTTTTTTATTTAGGTCAGGGAGTGTTGAGGTCAGGGGGTGTTGAGGTGTGGAGGTCAGGGGGTGTTGAGGTGAGGGGGTGTTGAGGTCACGGGGGTTTCGTTCCATCGTAATGTGCGCCTGTACATTGATACATCCGAGAAACACCGGTCTAGATCTCAATAGCACAAATCAAACTTCTATCCAAATCAAATACTGGAAATATAGTAAGCTAAGCTACGGTGGTGAAAAAAACAGTAGGTAGCTCTCATTAAAAACACACGCCTCAGATCCTGACCACACCTTCCACAACATGCAACATGATTATACTGGGGCATAATCTGAGACTAAGAGAGGATATCCATGTCATGACTCTCTCATGCAACCATTTAGCTAATAACCAGGAATTACAATGAGCCAATCACAGGGGGTTCATTAACATACATGGAATCAGATTCATGCAATATATGATGATGATGATGATGAGGGTTACAGTAGTTAACCAACTCGTCAGTAAATAAAAAGCACAGCAAAGCAATAGGACAATATGTGCATTCACCCCCACATATTATAGCACACACACACCTGGCATGAGGGGCTACACGGGTCGGATACAAGCAGCCATTTCAAAACGCTGATCATGTTCCAAGACAAACACCTGAGTTTGTCACTCAGGTTCAGAATTTTTATTGGTACAGAGTATTAGAGGCCACTCATTTTACCTAGGACATAACCCTTTCACTACCACACTACCAAATGGTTAACCCTTTCACTGTGACAATACAGAAGGTTTCACTGCCACACGACAAAGGGTTAAAAGAGAGCAACATATAGCACTCTTGATGGTGGGGAAGCTTGTTACTCATTGGTAGGGATGGGCATTGATTTTCAATTGATTTTTATCGAATAGTTTATACGAATATCGTTTTGTCTCAAGAAATATTATATAATGTATTTTCCCTTGTTTTTACCGGCACCTACACTGTGTAGTCTATTGAGAGGGGACCCTATTAACTGTTACACCACTGAACGGCATGCTGGGTACTGCTCGCTAGTTAGCCAGGTAGCATAACAAATCTGTTAACATCTGGGAGAACGGTAAAGAAAGATGAAGAAAGAGAGACCGGAGATGTTACATGGTAGCAACGTTTTGCACATTTAACATGTTGCTCACACATTTCAAGCATCAGTGATGTAATATTCAGAATTAATACTTTTGTTCCCGGAAATACGTTAGCCTGGTACGCTAGCGTTAGCTGTTAGCAATGACAGCAGCCAGCTAGCTCGCTTGTTTGATTGATTATCTCACGTTTTCCATTACGTAAAAACAAGAATAGAAACTTTGCCCATCCCTAATCATTGGCGCTTGCACACTTTTTAGCAAGTTTAGCTAGTTTTGTCAAATGCCACCATAATTCTTCGCCCAGGACTTAAAAGAGAGCGGCTTATCATAGCACTCTCGATGGCAGGGAAGCTTGTTACTCTTTGTCTCTCACAAAGTCTTTAAGCGAGCCAGGAGGAATATTTCTAGTGTTGTTGTCAAACGCCTTCTTTTTGCACACAGGGAGCGTTTACATGGAGTAGAACTGATGGGGGGAGGTAGTGCTAAAGCCATGGCAGTGTGGAGGAACATCCTGGAGAGTGTGGACGCGTATGGTGTGTGATACTGTACCTGTTGGGGTGTGATGTAGGAAGCATAAATTGGAACTCTACGACACAAGTGTTGTCCTTCAGCTGTCGATGCTGAACACTATTCAGCTCGTAGGCGATGTAGGCTCTCCGCACGTACACCTGGGACGACGAGGGAGTGGGAACATGGGAGATAAAGGGTTAAATGTTAAATTCTCAAAGTGCGGCCCACAGGCCAATGGCGGCCCTCGGAAATGTTCCTGGCAGCCTGCGGTTAGTTAAATTGTAAATGCATGCATTGTATTCGGTCGGCTCCAATACAGTTTTAAACCAACCTACATCACAATGTTAGGCCTCTCACACCGGGAATAATTGGTTCGGAACATGAAGAATCGGTGCTCAGTGTTTTCTTAGAGGGGGGCGAACTAAAGCCTCAGTCATGTTACGAACCAATTATTCCAGGTGTGAACGCGCCGGCCGGTTCGAGATTATGTTCGGGAACCGGCTCCGGCACGGACCCCGGCCGGTGTGAAAGGCCTAACAGTACTTTGCTTTTAAGAAGGTAAAACTGCGCCCCCTAGGCTAAGCTGTCAAGTTAGGAATGACAGCTTGTTGAAAGCGTGCTAGGCTACTGGTTGCATGGGCGAGTTGCCTACTCACGAGACAGATTACAAATAATTTTTGGGTTCTGTTTTTTCTTAGTTGGCCCTCAATTCAATTAGTTAGAAAATTGACCCTCAAGTCATAAAAACGTTCAGAGCCCCTGTGATATATGGACCAGCCGACGTCCTTTCCTTACTCGTCAGAACCAAATAACGCAGTGTTTCTTTGGAACTGTGGGTTGGTTGACACCGAATGGGTTTGAGGGATTGTTTTCCTGTGCGTCCCCCACATGACAGTGTAGCAGTTTGTTTTGGTGAAGCCCCCGGGGCATGAAAGAGACTGAAGCTCTTATTATGGGTCCCAGGCTGGAAAACTTTACACCATTTTATTATTTATTATGCCAATACTCTCACACATATCCTAAAATTATAAACTTGTCTTGTAGAAATGCATTTGGTTTGAGAGTTAATGAGGTAAGCAGTTGTGTGATGTCATTATGATGTGAATCCAGGAAGTGTTAAATACAGTTCAGTGAAATTATGGAAATTAAATGAATGAATTAATGGGATATTTGAGAGTTTATGGGCAGAATAAATCAACTTTAATTGTTTTTGGTGGAGTACTTCTTTAAGAAGACCTGAAGTTCAGTAATACTCAGTATATCATATGTAGTATTCAGTATAGTATATAGCACTCAGTATACTGTATATATATATATCCATCTTAATCACCTGTGCATTGTATATTACTACAATTTACATTTGCACTCTGGTTAGATGCAAACTTATTTTCGTTGTACTGTACTTGTGCTGTATGATGACAATAAATGTTAATCTAATCTAAACACAAAGTGCCTTTCAGTAGATTATATTATTAAACATTCTCACCTCCAAGGCTGCCATCCTGACTACCTGGTTACTGTGGTAGAAGAAGTTGGGCAGCACGTCAAAGATGGATGTCTCTGAGAGGATCAGTTTCTATTGGGAGAGAAGAGACAATTCATCAGCATGAACTCTTGAAGGGTTACATTTCCAAAGCCAACATTTTTTTGTCGCTGAAGTTTTTCTTCATTCCGGATTAATAATTGACTCTTTTTGGAGATGCAAGGTTTTAGCCTGAAAACAGCGGATCAAGTGCTGTTAAAAGGGGTTTATTCACTCAATGTGTCCGATGTATGGTCGATTACAACCTCTGAAATGTTAAGATTAAGATAGCAAATGTTTTTTTTTAATTATCGATAAACCCATGGAAGCTAGTCCAGTTCCTCAGTCCATACCTGCAGGTTCTCGATGCAGAACTGGTGGCCGTACATGTCGATGGCAGAGAGGAAGATGGACTCCACCTGGTTGTGTCGGAGCTCATAAGAGGGCAGGTGGGAGGCTATCAGCACCTGGGGAAACATCAATGGAGAAGTTACTTCTGTGCACTGTTACTGTCACGATTTGGGGCACAATTCCCTGTATAGGTCAAAAGATCAGAGCAGGTCTCTAGAGGAGGCAGGATGGCCTAGGTAAAGTGGCCGGCCAGTAACCTGAAAGGTCACCGATTCGATCCCCGGCCCCTACAGGAGGGTGTATTCCAGCTGTGAGCTGGCGACTGAATAGTGACTGGTATTACATCTACGGACCATTCTGTCTAAGTGCCCTTGAGCAAGGCACTGAACCCCAAAACTGCTCCAGGGGCGCTGCACTGTGGGCAACCCTGCGCTCTGACCTCTGATGAGTGTGGGGGACTGTGTGTATGTGTAACTAGGAAGGATATGAGAAAAGACTAATTTAAATTGCCTTGTGTTCATTGGCAATAAAGTCATCTTCTACTTCTTCTAGTACTGTCAAGGGTTGAGGGTTTCTTTCCCACTGGGGCAACACATAGCACAGTGTAAAGCATGTACCTACAGTACTATAAGCTACTTGGAATAAAAGTGGAACTCTGACACTGATGGAGACTCAAAACATTAACTGTGGATAAAAATACCCTTACTTTTCACTGGCCGTTGTCATTCATTCATAATAGATTTATACATATTTGGAGATCGATAAGACGCCATACAGAAATTCAGCTTTTTTTTGTCTCTGGTACAATTGGGATGCAAGACAAATTTGTGGACAGAAAATCCAGGTAGATTGCCTGACCTGTCGGGCACGCAGTGCCACCTTGGCATTGGTGGTCTTGCTGAGCTGGGTGAGTTCAGTCAGGATGGCCATCAGCTCGTCTGTCAGCGTGGGGTCGCGGCCACAGAGCTGGTCCTGGACACATGGGAAGATAACATAATATATACAGGTAGATGGTCCTGGACACATGGGAAGATAACATAATATATACAGGTAGATGGTCCTGGACACATGGGAAGATAACATAATATATACAGGTGGTCCTGGACACATACCATGACATATACAGGTAGATGGTCCTGGACACATGGGAAGATAACATAATATATACAGGTGGTCCTGGACACATACCATGACATATACAGGTAGATGGACCTGGACACATAACATGAGATATACAGGTAGATGGTCCTGGACACACATGGTTAGATGCCAAACGTATTTGTACTTGTGCGTGCTGTATAATGACGATACATTTTAATCTAATCTAAGCCAAAGTCTGTAAGAACACTTACGATCAGCATAGTGACCAGCAGGTTCTTCTTGGTGACCTGGGCGTGGGAGAAGATGTAGTTGAGCACGTTGGCCATGTCGCCCTTGTTCTCCTCACGCAGCGTGAACACACACTTGTCATAGTGTCCTGTAAACAAGCACACATCCGATTCCAGTGTAAGGGGGCTTTCATGCTAATTCAACCTTGCCGACGACTAGGTCTTGTGGGAGGTTTGCCCTGAGTGGGAGGTCCAAAGGGTCAAAGTGGGTATCAAACAGGAGGGAATTATTATTATTGTGTAATAAAGGTGCCCAAGAGACCATAGGAAGGGGGTAAATGTGCTCATGTTTCAAGTGACCGATCTCATAAAGCAAGGCTGTGTTCACATGGTTTGAGATAAGCTGGAACAGAACAATGAACTGAAAAACTGGCTAGTACAAGGATAAAGGCAACTGAAGCCTAGAGGGTAACATGTTTTATTGTGAAGCAGCGCCCTCAAGTGGATATTAATAATAATAATAATAATAATAATAATAATAATAATCTTCATTTATATAGCACCTTTCATACACGGAGTGCAACTCAAAGTGCTTAACAGAGACACGTCTTCTTTAAACAAGTCAAGAAGAAACAACACAATAAGTCAAGAAAAAACAAGAATACCATAAGGTCCAAAAAATTATAATAAACTCAAAATAAATAAATGAATGCATGCATGCATGAAACACTCCTAGAGTGTAACTTAACCCTTCTGAGAGACCCCTGGAAGACACCGCACTGTGGCTGAAGCTAATCTGCTGATATTTCCCTTTACATATACAGACTCTCTGTATTAAAGTACACTGGGTGGAGGTCATTGTTTCCCCGACCAGCATAGACCCTACTGCCAGGTGGAGCCGCCACCCACACCTCAAATATTCACATTGGCTTTGGTGTCAAGTCTAAATGCTCTTTTTGGATGCCTTTCTACAGGGTTCCCACAGACATTGCAAAATGAAATTCAAGGAATTTTAAGTACTTTTCCAAGCACTATTTTTCTATTTCAATGATGTCACTCGAAGGATACAATTTACTTTTAAATGCTGTTTTTTTTTAAGCATTTTCTTGGCCAGCTAGAGCAAGCTAGAGCAACACACGCGAAAAAGAAATGAGGAGGGGGGCGGCTGGGTGGCGTAGCGGAGATTGTGCTCGTCACCAATGCAAGAGACTCCGGTCTCGAATCCCGGTGTCAGCATTGCCTTCGGCTTGGGCCGGCCGTCATACTGGCTCATTTGGCAGAGTCAGCGGGTGGAAGTCGATGGGTGGGGATTGGACGTTGTGGACAGCGACCCCTACAGGTCGGTTGGGGGAGTCCTGCACAGCAGAGACAGGAAGTGGCGAGGGTAGTGTGAGCCTCCCATGCGTTACACCTCGCCACTGAGAGTCCGTGCTGGCAGGTGAAAAGATGTGACAGGCTGCCTCCTCGTGTGTCGGAGGGAACACGTGATGCAAGGCTTCTATCCTCCCTACAACCAACCAGTGGGGGGCATAGTCGAGCAAGGTTCAAGACAGGGGAGGGGAGAATTGGATACACGAAATTGGGATGGGAGAAAAATAGAAAAATAAGGAGAAAAAGTAGATTAAAAAAAAAGAAAAAGAAAAGAGGAAAATGGAGTGCACGAGACAGCGACTCGTCAGATTTAATTAAAACAGAACAAAAAAAACATTTCTTGATTCAGAACAATTTGATCATGGATGAACAAAACATTCAATGCGAATGGTTGATTTGAATTTCAAGGACTTTGTAAGCACCTTGTTAAAGAATGGGCTGTTTAAGGAATTCCAGGCCTTGACTTTTTTGGGTAAAAAAATCAAGCACTTTAAGCACTTCAAGGACCTTGTGCGAACCCTGTTTCTACCCTGCCAAATCAATAAATCTGGAATGGAGGATGGGGGGGGGGGGGTCTCACCGTTCTGGAACTGGACCTCTACTTTGAGGTACTGTCTGAGCAGGTCCATCACCACAGCCTTCATGTGACCTCTGATGGCACTGCGGTACCTGGTAAGAGACGAGAGCAGTCTGGTGAGGGACAGTCAGAGAAAATGTAAAACGGAAACCAAGAGGATAGCTAGTTGTTGGTGCCCTGGCGGCGTCTATGCCTTCTACAACGCCGCTCGGTTTCCGGGTTCCTCTGATTGGCCACGACGCCCACGTGACCCTATGCTAGCACGGCCCCTTATCGCGGCCAGTTCTCGGTGCGGGCTCGCTCTGAGGGAAGAAGGCCGGTCATATTCATTTCTACATTTTATACATAATATCCCAGCGTTTCAACCAGCTGCACATTATACTCACATTATGTGCTCATTAGAAGAAAAGAATTGACGCATATTGGTCAGGAAATGGCGAAACGCTAACGTTATAAAATACCCTGACATTGGGTAGAAATGTAGCGGGGTTAGGGTGACCTATTGACGGGTCTGGGAGAGAGATGCGGGGGGGGGGGGCTGCCTCGCGCTGGCGCTGCCCGCCTCGAGGTGCACACAAGCGGCCGCGCGTCTCACATCACCAGCCACACCTGAACGAATCTATCCCCCCCAAATCAGCAGCCCCTCTCGGCTAGAGACATTCGCCCTATATTGTGCCATGTAGTGCATGTGTGCACTACCTACTATCTGTTGATACAATTATATATAAAACGATATATTTTATATAATATATTTTAGGCAGTTTCGTGGCATGAATTGCATTTCGCTGTAGACTACAAGAAATACAGCGAAATGCAATTCATGCCACGAAACTGCCTAAAATATATTATATACAATATATCGTTTTATATATAATTGTCAACAGATAGTAGGTACAGTAGTGCACACATGCACTGCATGGCACAATATAGGGCGAATGTCTCTAGCCGAGAGGGGCTGCCGATTTGGGGGGGGGGATAGATTCGTTCAGGTGTGGCTGGTGATGTGAGACGCGCGGCCGCTTGTGTGCACCTCGAGGCGGGCAGCGTCAGCGCGAAGCAGCCCCCCCCCCCGCGCATCTCTCTCCCAGACCCGTCAATAGGTCACCCTAACCATGCTACATTTCTACCCAATGTCAGGGTATTTTATAACGTTAGCGTTTCGCCATTTCCTGACCAATATGCGTAAATTATTTTCTTCTAATGAGCACATAATGGGAGTATAATGTGCAGCTGGTTGAAACGCTGGGATATTATGTATAAAATGTAGAAATGAATATGACCGGCCTTCTTCCCTCAGAGCGAGCCCGCACCGAGAACTGGCCGCGATAAGGGGGCGTGTAGGGTCACGTGGGCGTCGTGGCCTATCAGAGGAACCCGGAAACCGAGCGGCGTTGTAGAAGGCATAGACTCGCCCTGGCGTGAGAAGGACAGAGGGATACCAACTTGATTGGAAGGACTGGAGTGAGTTCTGTTCTTGAAGCGTTTGCATTTGAAAAGTGCAGTAGGTGCTCTGAGGCGCTGACAGCGAGGTGTACTGTGCGCTTCAATCTGGAGACTACTGTAGGTATCAAACGATCACAGTGGACTCACCATTCAGGCTACTGCATGTTTACATCGAACCATGAAAGTTACATACTCCTGACATTTCCCTTGAGCAAGGCGCTGGCTTACTCTGAACTGGAGTTTCCCCCGGGCTGCCAGACTGCGGCTGCCCACTGCTACTAAAAAGTATTATTTAATTTTTTATTTTACCAGGAAATCCCATTGAGAGATTCAAATTCTCTTTTCAAAAGAGAACTGACAGGTTAGGATGGGTTAATGAATGCAGAGGTCAAATTCCTGGTACATATGTGAACATTTTTACTTGGCAATAAAGACATTATAATTCCAATTCTAAAAATCAACTACAGTCAAAGACAGTCGGGACCAGTCTTAGGAATCGCAAAATATAAACGGTCCCATGGTTAATGGTGTACTCACTTCTGCACCAGCTGGACAATACTCTGGGTGTTCATGAAGAAGACCTCTCTCTCCGACTTCCTGTTCAGAGTAGCGGCGTGGCTGTCTAAGATGTTGGCGATCTGTGAATGAAGGAGAACAATTGCTATTTACACAGGAAAAACAACACATGTCTAACTTAGCAGAGCCTTGGATGAGTGTTACGTACAATGTGCAACTGTGGTAGGGCTGTCCTCTGTTAAAGACGTGTTTCAAGATAGAGTGCATGTCAGCGCATGGAAGAGTGAACCTGAGGAAGCCACAATGCGAAACATGTTTGCTCCTACACAGTATGTTTTTATTTACGACTATGAATTAAAACTAAAGTGGATTTGAATAACCCTGCACTGGAATACTTGAAATGTTGTAATTCTTCTTGCTCTGGCTGCACCCTGGATGGAGTGCATGGCTGTGCACAAGGCACCCGCCGATTCTAAGTCATAGGAATCGACTTAATCCATTAGTCAATTTAAATAGACAAATCTGCGTTTTCCAACATGCAATCATGCAGAGGTACCTATTTTCCCCCTCCAGGAAATAACTCATTCAGCATGGACAAAAACAACAACATATTACAAAAAAAATTTAATAAGACAAAGTAACAAAGTCTTGGTCGACTGAGATGGGAACCAAGCGATGAATCCACTAAAGTGTGGTACCTGCTGACTGGGGAACTGGCAGAGCACAGAGGTGATGTTGCTGGCATACTGAGCCATCTCCTTCTTGATGGACTTCTCCACGGCAGGGGGGATACGACCGGACACGCTGGTCATGATGTCCTGCAGCTCCAGCAGGGGTAAAGAGGGGTCCCGCATCGTCTTCATCAGCCTCTCCACCCACTCCTTCAACTGGGCAGGCAGGCAGGCACACACGCAGGCACACACACACACACACACACACACACACACACACACACACACAGATTAGATAATGAAGGGGCTGGGATCTCTGGTGTTATGTGTGTATCAGGGTTGTGATCAATTCACTTTCACTATAGTGGGTTCGGGAATAGGGGTGGGACGATAGGAGTGACTCACAATACGATACTGTGATGATATTTGGCCCTTGATAACGATAATATCATGATACACGATATGTGTGATAATCAATATATTGCAAGAAATACTAACTGAAGAAGAAAAAATAACTCGTAAAAAAGGCAAAAAGCAGGAATGATGTATTTATTCACATAATTGACATTATGTACATTGGCCAAATGTACATGAAACAATGCTTTAAAAAAAGGCATAGTGTCTCCTTAACACACTGACCACAACTTTTAACTATTAATTATGTCCCCTTCCCCTAACGGAAAACTTTGTTACCATCTGCAATAGTATACATCTGTATTATCTAATAAGATAAAATGTTCAGTCTGTTCACCTCAGTCAAATAAAAAAATTTGCACCTCATTCCAATCAATTCTTCTTCTTTAAAAATAGCATCACTGTATCAAATATTGGCACACAAAATATTGCGATATATTGCTGTATAAATTTTTCCGCCTGACTGACTTTTTTTTTGCCATGAAAACTTTGCATCATTCAACCCATTGACAAGTCCATGAGAATGGATGTTCCATCATCAGCAAGTAAATGACAATTTCGGTTTACATTTCTTTAATGAACTGATCTCAATCCTGGTGTTTATTCTATAATGTGGGAAAAATACATCACAATTCTCACATCAAGTACAGGGTATAAAAGTCTTACCTTGCCGCTGAAGAAAGGTTCTGGTAAGCAGAAGCCGTTCATCATGTGGACCAGGTGGTCCAGTGTGCTGTGGAAGACCCGGTGTAACTTCTCCCCTCGCAGCGCCACCGCCTGGACGGTGGGGAGGGTCCCTGTGTTCAACTCAGCCTGTAGTGGACAAAAACACAGTGAGTAATGCAAGAAAGGACATAGCTAGTCTCCAGGGCCCTCATTTATCAACAATTCTTAGAAAGTGTTCTATTTTCATTCTTAACACTTTCAGCGCCACGCCTGGTTTTCCGTTTTACCGCTTGAATGCCACCATCGGCGCCAATGTTAAGGTTAATATCGCCTAATCTATGTTTTAAATTATGGCTATGTGTCTAATCTGCCCATCGCATTATCAAAGACTATTTTCCAGTCAGTGCTGTGAAGGCAGATTGTTTTTTTATCGCGTCGTTGCCGTTTCAGAGCAGTTAGAAAAGCCCCCGTTTTGATATAAAAAACAGCTCATTCTGGAGCATTCTATGAAAATAGTCTTTTAGTGGAATATTCCACAACGTTGATATTCGTCAGCCTTTTTATGAATCGTTTTCAAATAAACGCTAGATGATCAATATTATACGTGCACGCACGCACGCACATTACGGCCGCGCACTGATAATCGCTCCGTTGATTTCCTCACGGACTTTTACAGTGAAACCGAAAGAAGACATTTCACAAAACAGCTTATAACTTCATCAAACTTACTCTGATTATCCTACCACTGATAACATAGAGTCCTTACCTGACATCAGATGGTATCCAACTGGTATATTCCAATTCCTGATCACCATTCGAAAAAAATCGATACGTGTATGGATCCAACGCGATACAGTAGAACTCCATGATCCGCGGGGATCTGAGGCTCCAGAATGAACTCTAGTAACCCCGGCTGGATCAGTGAACTGGAAAATGTGGAGTACCGGATTTTTTTCCCCATTCATTTTCATTGAGTCCATTCCAAAATCACTTATGTCATCTGGGAGACGACAGGGGGCGCTTTTTTCCACAGTGATCGCCGGCGCCCCTCGGCTATACTCGGGTAGGCTCGGGTGATGCAATAATTTTTCAGATCGCAAAAAAAATAATAATAATAATAATTCCGAGAAATCTCGTGAGTGGCATGCAACCACCTATAAAAAAACCAGAGAAATCTCGTGAGTGGCACTCAAAGTGTTAAGCACAGAATTTAGAATGTGTGTACCTACAGAAAAATCGGGATTTATCACACGTGCGTACACAGGTTCTACGCACACTCCCGTGTTGATAAATGCCACTTGTTCTACGCTTGTGCACGGTTTTACGTATTTGCATATAGCACCGCCCGTAATTAACCATATATGGTCATGAAACACCCCCATGAAATGTGGAAAAGTGGACTAAGCCGAGCGAATGCCTGGGAGAAATACGCGACAGGCTGACAGACATCTATTAACTTCTTAAAGACCATTGCTGCCTCAGGGCAGCGCAAACACTAATAAAGACCGTTAACCACTGTTTGCCATTGGTGTCATTAATAACCATGCTGGAATATGACTGCTTTTTCTTCGTTTCGTTCGATTAATACCCAGGGATTAAAGTTCTCCGTCAATTTCATTCCAAATCGCGACGGATTTCCATACATTTTCTACCTGCATATGATTTGTAGAGGCATACAATCTATTTTGATGTCGGTATTAGTAGCCTATATAAACAATAATACGAGAGCATATACAAGAACCTTTCTATTCACATAACTGCATTTGTGATGGAGCTTTGACAGCTACATGGGTGGTACAGACAGTAACAGTCTATTGCTCGATCCATCTCCAATATCACGATGGACCGTGCCATGTAGCCTATGTATAGCCTGCCTATGTGATCAATAAAAACACGAACTTGAATCCCATCGTATATATTTATATGTTGTGTCTGTCCACTATGTTTGTTACTTTGTTATTTTTTCCCCCCCATGTAAAGCGACATTGGGTCTCTTGAAAGGCTCTATATAAAATGAAGCTATTATTATTATTATTATTATTATTATTATTATTATTATTATTATTATTATTATCACGTCTGTGCGAGAGCTCACAAATAGACTGTCTTTTAGTCTCAGTGAAGTTTCAACGGAGGTCATCTATTCTAACCAACAAATTGAAGTAGAAAGCATTTCGTTGTGACCAATCTTATTTGGAAACATGACACAAAATAGTATTTCGCTTTTTATTTTAAACAATATTTAATCGTGTTTGGAGGTGGGTGTTCTGCGTCTGCCCCCCTGTGCCAAACAAGCAGGCCAACCTCTTGTTCGAGCGTGAGCCCGTTATAATTACACTACTGTCGCTATTTTACAATTAACTATAATGAATTACGGGTCATACAGAACACGCGCCAGTGTTGGAAGTAATGCACAAAAGCTTATTCCCGCATCTGCAGTCTCCATATTCTACCGCTGGGCGCCAGGTACGCACGGTCGGAGCTGTGCGTATATATATGCACAAAGTCAAGCACATGTTCAAATTGATAAGTCCCACACTTTGCTTAGAAATGATCGTACGCACAGGTTACTCACATATCTGTGCGTACGCAACATTGATAAATGAGGGCCCAGGGCTGTCCCTGGTATAGGGGCACAGCGCCACCATGTGTTTAATCATTTTTTAATTATAAAAATAATTTTCCAGTGAAAGCTTGGGACCATCTTAGAAACCGACGCATCGTCCAATAATATGTTATTGCTCTGTCCTCTGTTCCACTGTGTGTGTGTGTGTGTGTGTGTGCATGCGTGTGTGTTTTCGTGTTCAACGTTAAACTATTGTGCAACCTTATACACTATACTTAATAAATAACCTTCTTGCTATCTTTATTGCAATTTTGTTTTGCCTCCCTTTATTTATTTATTTTAGTCATCCTTCTGTAGGCCTAGTGTGTTGGATAATTCTTTGACAATTCTGCCTCATGTCTGTTCAAGATTGGGAATGTCCTTGTTGTACTGACTATGAGAGGGAATATTAACGTTGATGCTCGAGCACTTATGCACTGAAATGACAAACGACCCACAACCGCACTGGGCTGCCTATCATTTGCTAAACAAAACCAATGCTTTGCTTGTGGATTTTGCCATGTCTGAATCTATATTTACATTTACATTTAGTCATTTAGCTGACGCTTTTATCCAAAGTGACTTCCAAGTTTTGTACAACAAGTCAGCAGGAAGGGTACAACTCTATCAGCTGAGTAACAATGTTCATCAAAGTGTTGAGTGCTACAGTGTAAGTTAGTATATTAGGACAAGTGCATGACAGTAAGGTTAGATATAATTAAAAAAAAAAAATAGATATTGATTGAAGAATTGCATCTTTGGTCAACAGCGAAAGATTGGTCGGGTTTTGGCTGGGAAGTTCGTTCCACCATTGTGGGGCAAGGACCGAGAATAGGCGGCTTCTCTTTGATGACCCTCCCGGAGCTCGGATAGGAGTAGGTCTATATGCAGAGGTTGATTAGCATGAATACTTTGGGAATGAGGAGTTGTTAAATCCCTTACATATCCATCTAAAAGGTGGGAGCTACCTGTTGCACTCTGCTGGGGTCATCCAGCTGTAGTTTGGCGATGACACAGCCAGACTCCAGCACGGCCCCAGCCCTCTTCACATAATGAATACAGCCCGACTCCACCGCAGTCAGAGTCATCACCATCTTCATCACCTGGAACACACACACAGTTTATTAGTATCATTAACCCTTTCAGGTGTACTTTTTCAGATACGAGAACATTCTAATGACGATGTCACTCGGTCATTGAAAGGTATAGGGAGGTGTAGTGGTTACGTCATTGGTGTTTCCTGTGCGGTCCACCCTCCTGTATTTCCAAATAATAAAGCATGAACATTGGCATGGTGTACCTTTCTGTGTGTATTCATCCACAATATATAGCTCAACATGAAAACATTTGCAATTAAATCGTAATAGTAGCAAAATAACAATGTTTATGTTTTTGTTCACCACAGCGTAGACTCCTGGCTTTATTAGGCGACAGCACTGAACGACAGGCGTTCTACTGGTAAGTGTAGTTATTTTTTAACGACAAATTTAAAACCTTATAACTTTATTTCAACCAAAAATGCTTAAATAATAATGTTAGTGATAGAAGGGAACTCATTTTGTGCAAAAATGGAAAGCTTGCCAATGTTCATGAGGCAGAATTATTACAATAGCCGATAATACATTTAGCCAATGATAAATCCCTATACGGGTGGACCGCGTGGGAAACTAAAGTGACGTCAGACTACACCTCCCTATTTGAGTGATACGATTCTGTAAAAACATTCCAGAACACCTGGCCTAGGGGAGCAGTCTCAGGGGGGGGAAGGGTTACACATGAAAAGTGAACAGACACACACCTCTATCTCAGCATAGCACTGGCCAGAAAACACGTGGCCTCCGTCCTCCACCGTGTACGAGACGAGTTTTCCAGCGGAGGGTGAGCGCAGTAGTGACGGATCGTTCTCCTTCTCAAAAACACATGTCTTGTTCCCAATAGTGATGCGATACCTGTAGGCAAAAACAAATGCATATAAATAAATAAAAGGAGGAAAGAACAAAAGACAGAATGAACAAACTAAAGAAAGAAAGAAAGAAAGAAAGAAAGAAAGAAAGAAAGAAAGAAAGAAAGAAAGAAAGAAAGAAAGAAAGAAAGAAAGAAAGAAAGAAAGAAAGAAAGAAAGAAAGAAAGAGGTATTTGAATGAGTATCATTGCCCCCACTGCTAAATTGTCTTTTTACAAAATAAAAACATAATGTAACTCACAGAAGCAAAACACAACATGCACAATGTTTAGATTACGTTTAACATTTCCACCCCTATAATAAAAAGACTCCAGAAAATAACCAACAATTGCCACAAAAGGTAGGAAGATAACAGAGGAGAGAGAGAAACCTCTGATCAGAATTATATCATTGTGATCACTTCTAGTGCATACAATTCTAGTGAAATTAAACTATTCGCATTTGTGTCCCATCAAGGACCCCACACTTTGAGAACCACCGCTCTAAACCACGAGAGTTCCCAGTACTGTTCCGAGGTACCTGTCCACCTCCTCCTTCATGTAGGTGGTGTAGCTGCTCCCATCGTAGGACAGCAGCAGGCCTCCGTCGCTGAGCCGGTGGACGTCCACCTCCACGGAGGAGTTGTTCATGATCACCACGTAGGAGTTGGGTGACTGGCGCGTTACCGTCAGCGCGTACTTGGTGCCTTCGTAGATCAGCTCCACGTCCACCGTGTTCAGGAGCGTGTGCGCCGGCAGCACCTGGCCCCTGGACCGGGTCGGAAGGGGAACGGCGGTCAATATATTCACTACGAGGCAATTTTCAATGTACCGTATCGGTCCAAATATATAACAACCCTGATTATAAGACTCGCTTTTGGAAATAATTACTATTTTGAAGACCTACCGGTAATCTTGTTTTTATAAAGACAATTATTTTATTTGAAAATAATGTGTACAAAACAAATGCCCACTAAACAAACTTCAATTTCTATAATAAATAAATAGTCTAGGGCGGCTACGTGGCGTAGTGGGCAAGGCGCTCGCCACGAATGACGGAGACGCTGGGCTTGCCTGTTCGAGCCCAGCGCTCCACATTGCTTTCAGTTTAGCTGGTCGTTCATACTAATACACATTGGCCGTATTAGGGGGTGGGAAACTGATGGGTGGGGATCGGGCGTTGTGGACAGCGACTCCTACAGGTCGGTTGGTGCGCCTGCGCAGTAGAATCAGGAAGTGTCGGGGGCAGCGTGAGCCTCCCACGCGTTACTCCTCGCCACTGAGAGATCGAGCTGCGCAGGTGAAAAGATGCGACTGCTGTTACCTCAAGTACCGGAGGGGACTTGTGCTATGTATGACTTAGTCCACATTGCAGCCGGCTTGTGGGAGGCAAGAAATAGCGTTCGTGACAGGGGAGGGTTGAATTGGATGATACGAAATTGGGATGGGAGAAAATATAGAAAATGGGAGAAAAAGTGGATAAAAAAAAAAAAATAGTCTACAGATTAGCGAGTAACAAGGTTTTTCTGGAATATCATATATATATTTTTTTGTATTACCTTTCCAGAGAGTGCAGGAAGTTGGACACACTGTTCCTCAGATTGACGTCTGCCACATGGAGAGCCCCGCTTACGATTCCCAGCATAGTATCTGGACGCTCCGCCTGCGCACACATACACAGACACACAATTACACACTCTTCACAATGGAACTCAGTTGTCATCACAAAAGCCTAAAAAAATTACCTAAATACAAAATAAATACAAAAATACCTCCACTCAGGTATTTCCGCTCATGTAACGGCATGTCCGTATCAGTAGTCTATGAACGCTACGTAAAGTGGGCGACATGTTGTTGGCACAATTTGGAAAAGCACAAACATGAACCACTGTTTTTATTTTAGATAACACCAAGCTCGCTTTTAATGTAACAACGTTGCTGACCAGTGCCGTCTTCCTGCAACAACTCATGCCTCGCAAGATTTCTGTTTCAGTGGCACAAACGAGCACTTTGTGATACAAAGGAAAATCAAGCAACCCTCAAAAACCACTCGGTCAGTAGAAACGCCCATCCCTGGCTCCTACCTGCATCTTCTCAGAGATGAGCCTGTCCAGCCAGCCCGTGTCAATGGTGTTCTGTTGGAAGCTCTCGGTCTCCAGCAGCTTAATGAGGTACTCTACCGTGGTCCTGAAGTCTCCTCTGATAGACAGCTCCTTCAAGGCCACCACCATGTTGCTACACAGAGACAGGGATGTCAAACAGACACGTCAAACTAAAAAACTAAAATGCTCCAGTGGATAATCTACTATTGAGGAAGAGTGCTTTTTTTTTAGTAGGGATGATATAGTGTAGGTACAGTATGACAAAAAGAAGGCCATGGGAACCATGTACCGCATTGGTCCGAATATAAGATGACCCTGATTATACGATGACCCTGATTATATGACAACCCCTCTTTTTCAAGACTCATTATTGGGGAAATACAATTCTGTTTTTATAAAGAAATAATTGTATTTGAAAATAATGATAATATAACACATAATAATTCAATGTACTGTAGGTTGTTATTTTTTATCATCTTTTGGTAAAATTATTATTAAAGGTGACATGCATTATAAACAGTGTTGGGACTAACGCGTTACAAAGTAACGCGTTACAGAAACGAAGTTACTTTTTGCCGCAACTAGTACTCTAACGCATTACTTTTGAAATTCAGTAACGCTACTTACGTTACTGAATGGTTCGTCACTGCGTTATTTGCGTTATATACGGCGTAGATTGATAGCGAGCGGTAGTGATTATTATTATTATTATTATTATTATCCTCATATCCTGGCTGCGGGGAACGCTATGCTTGGGGCGTGTTTTGTTTACTATTCCTGAGATTCCTGACTGGCAGCGCCCAGGCAGAGCACTCGCGTATTTATCTTTTGTCGAGCGAAAAGAAAATAACGTTTTAGTTATGTCATTTGTGTTTTGGCTCAAAGATACTGGAGTCTAACGTTAACTACGAGGACTGTCACTCATCCAAATCCACTCGCCACCCGCGTAGAATGATACGAGGCGAGTCTGGCCACTGGCCAATCAGAAATGCGCAAACCAGAAATGCGGCTACGGAAAGAAATAGACCCTCTCTATTGTAAACAAAACAAACGCTCGCTATGAATCTACATAAAAAGAACGCAGTAACAAACTAACAAACCATTTAGCAACTACTTGGAGAGATAATTAATATACAACATGGAAACGAGATAAAGAACATGTTTGAGGCGCTGCTGGAGTCAACTGGACTAACGTAACGTTACTACATCTCGACCACCGCAGACTTTGGTGAGTGCAATGTGTTCACTGAAACTCAAGTTGATCAACGGATTTTGACTGTACGAAATCTGCCAGGGAATCTCATAATACTAATCAAACAATATAAATATAGTCCTTTCATGCACAATTGATATCCTAACTATTCTAACGTTGCAATGCTTTGATTGATATCTTAAACAACGTTGCAACTTGCAAGATGGTGAATGAATGAATGAATGAATGAAAGAAAACTTTATTTAACAGATTGCAGAATGGGTACAATACAATACAGTACGACTCAATACATACAATTGTTAAGGTTTGGCAGACCTGAGAAAGACGTTTGTCTTGTTTCCATCAGGGTCCCCCATTTTCAATTCATATAGACATTTATGACATACACAACATACATGACATTTATGGCATAGGGACATATAGGTATTTAGTACTGATACATTTGTGACATAAACGGTATTCAAATATACAGTACTGTTACCCCTAGCTTTGGGTAGGGCGTTCCACATTGTTGTGGCATAATTGCGAAACGTGTTTAGTCCCTTGTTTGAGCCGAATCTGGGTTTTACATGATTTGTTGAGCTTCCTCTGGTGTAGTGGTTGTGGTATTCACTGACCTTTGGGAAGTATTTTGACATGTACATGGGTACCCCGGTCGTATAGTGTATCTTGTAGACCAGGCCCATTGCAAGTTGCTGTACTCTGTCGTCTACTCTAAGCCATCCTAGGTTGTCAAAGTGGGCAGGGGTGAGGTGGGTTCTGGGGTTCAGGTCAAGTAGTAGTCTGACCAGTTTGTTTTGTGATGTTTGTAATTTTGTTTTAAGCGCCTTTGAGGTGCTTTGGTACCATGAGGTGCACGCATAGTCGTAGTACCCTTGAATTATAATGGTTATAATGAAACGCTCCGGTGACATCAAGGCTGTTCCTTCAACCGGCGCACTTCTTATTATATCGACTCGGGACAACATTTGTTTGTGTCAGATTTGTGTTTGTATCTAGACCACATTGCTTAGCAGAGTTCGGTGATGTGAATGGAAACTGTCAAGTTGATCAACCGATTTTGAGTACTATCTGGGGCATGGGACTCGGGAGCAATCTTTTTTTTTTTTTTTTTTTTTTTTTAAATAACTAAATAGTTACTTTTCACAGTAACTCATTACTTTTGGGTGTAAGTAACTAGTACAGTAACGAAGTTACTTTGAAATGAAGTAACTAGTAAAGTAACTGAGTTACTATTTTTCAGTAACTAGCACAACACTGATTATAAATGTCTTTTTTCAGTGTCTAGCATTGTATTATAGTAATAGGAGTTAGTATCAATGTGTCTGTGTCTCTAAATACCATATTGGCGGATTGCCGTCATTCAGGTCATTCATTTCATTCATTTCCTGCTCCATTTAATCAGGTCGTTCTGATTTGACTCGCATGGTGACGTCACGTGGCGAGGATGGAGCGGATAGTGATCCGATTGGCTCTGTGGTTGTAGCGCACCAAACAGGGTTTGACAGAGAGCGAGCGAGAGAGAAAGGGAGAATCAGATAGACCCTCGCGACAGAGCACACATACACGTGCGCGCGTCGCGCTGTCGTCTCTCGGTCTGTCTCTCTCTCTCCCCCTCTCTATCTCTCTCTCTCGATTCGGGAGCATAACTAACGCCCCGTCTATAGCTGTAGCGCACGGCACAGTGGAAGACTTCCTCAAACGGGAGAGGGAGAGAGAGAAAGAGAAGGGGACCTGCGTATCTCACACGCAGCTGTGTTTACACAGTGCTCTCTCTCTCTCTCTCTCTACTCGCAGACTGTGTGGATGACTGTCACTGAAAGTGCTTATGGGCGGAGCCCAGCCAATAACAGGCTGAAATCTTGAGGCTGGAAAATTATGCTTTTGAGTACCCCATTAGAAATATAAAACAATGATTTTTTTTTTTTAAATAAACCTTACAGATGTCTTCCATAGACTCACAGGAATTGTATAAAGTTGCCCAAATAGTGCCAGGAATAGCAATGCAGGTCCCCTTTAAAGAAATATATAAAAAACACATTGAAGAAAATAATAGGCTGTTGTTTTTAACATCTTTTGGTTAACATCTTTTCTCTTACTGTTTGCATTTCTAAGGCAATCTTTTTGGGTTCGCCATCTTCTAACATTACACTCTGTAACATATTTCTTGGCTGCTCGACAGTTTGATGACTCTGCTTCGTTGATCACCATGATCTTAAAATTGGCATCATAACTCCTCCTCTTAGGCCGTATGGTGAAGGCTGTATCGTTTCATCCTGTCCCCACCTCTGCGAATTACACAATTTTCACTCTGGGTGAAAGATAGATTGGTGTAGATTTAGGAACAAAAAGTTCTCCATTGACAAAATAGCCCATTTTGCGCAATCATCATTTTAAAGTCGGGACTAGATCTTTCCTCGCGAACGGATATTTGGTCACCAGAGTTTTATTTGACGCAATTGGTGCGAGTTCGGTCATGTATCTTGCGCTCGACCAATAGCAGCTCTCTTTGTTGTGAGGATCCTCGCAACAAAGAGAGCTGCTATTGGTCGATCCGGTGTCAACAAAATCCACAGACTAACGTTACATCAGAACAGGATGAAAATGGACACAAAACACCTTCTAAAGTTTGCAAAAAGGTTTTCTAAACAATGTTATATACATCTCACGTCCGTTCAGAAAGAACGTGTACAAGATTTGAACGGTGGGATAGATATAGAAACTGCGTCGAATGGTGGCTTAACCTACCAGTCCAGAATCATACCATTGTGGAGACATACAAACATTGTTTAGAGATCGATTTGTGTCATAAATGTCATGATATATATTTGTATATCTGTATGTTGTGTATGTCATAAATGTCATGATGAATTGAAAACGGGGGACCCTGATTAGATTAGATTGTACTTTATTGTCATTATATTTGCATACAACGAGATTTGGGACTCAAACCTAAGGTGCGGTAATAAAATCACAAGTAATAAAAGAGAAACATAAAATCCTATACAGGAACATTAAATGCTATACAATAAGACAATGTTAGTCCTGTACAATATACAAAATAACAATATACAGAATAGCAATACACAAATAACAATCACAGTGTCAGACGGTAGTGGGTGGGTATTGCACTGTGGATATTGCACATCAGGATGTTGCACAATGTGGGAGGAGGGGGAAAGGTGAATTACCCTAGACCAGTCTACATTTGATGGTCTTAGCAAATATGTGTGCCACCTGTATGGCCAGCCATCAGCTAAGAATGTGAATGATGCCAGATATAAAGCATTCTGCATGGCATCATCGGCTTTGCCAGAACTCTATGCCCCCGACAAGTGGCGCATTGTACCAACACTGCAAAAGGGCAAATTACCAAGCAGCTATAATGAGACATTCATTGAAGCTATGTGTGCCCCTTTACCTGTTGGCAATGGGTGGCATGTCGAGGATGGGGAGTTAACAGTGACTATGACGGATGACTACAAATCCGGCCTCTGATAGTGTGTTGCAGGTAGTCCACTAAGGTTGCAAACAAGGACAATTTGAGACAGGAAGATGTTCATGTGTGTCTGCAAAACTGCCATGTACAGATCTTTGTCAATGCCAAAACTGTGCAAATGTTTCTAAGGAAACCGAAGATAGGGCTACATGGGATGATGACTCAGATGATAGTAGTGAGGATGATTAACATCTGGGAAGTGTGGTGGTGGATGAGGGTGTGGACTGGGGTTGGGATGTATAGGGCGAGGGGATTAGGATTATACAGTAGTAGTGTGATTCGTTTGCATTTGTTGAGATCAGTTTGACACTGATCTCTCCACACACCTCACTGTTTACTAATTTTACTCTGTATTGTATATATGTATATTGAATATTCCTCTTTACTT
Organism: Notolepis coatsorum; assembly: GCF_963971535.1. NCBI lineage: Eukaryota > Metazoa > Chordata > Actinopteri > Aulopiformes > Paralepididae > Notolepis > Notolepis coatsorum. Next base: position 71,585,154 of record NC_140172.1, read on the forward strand.
ACTTACTTTTTTTTTACTGTATGAAGCACACTCTCAGGGGCTCATACAGAAACAAGCATTTCATCGTAAAGTACCTGTATTTTATTGTGATAAATAATAAACAAACTTGAACCTTTAAACTTGTGTTAGTTGTGTATGTATGTGACGAATAAACCTCCGGTCAGTCCTTATACCAGCGGCCACAACAGTGGGCAGGGACTGCTGCCAGACATCCAACTACAACTACTAGGAGCCTAAAAAGGACAATAACACTACCGTATGCATACTGCACCTTATGTGAATACTGTATATTTCAGTTAGTTAGTTAATTATATTGACTCGTTATATTGTTTACACTGCTTGTTTTTACTACCTGTACCTCCCCTGGCTCCCCCATGCTGCTATGATGGCTGAATTTCCCCAATGGGACGAATAAAGGAATATCTTATCTTGATTGATTGAAAACTTTATTAACAGATTGCAGAATGGGTACAATACAGTACGGCTCAATACACACAATTGTTAAGGGGATGCAGACCAGAGAAAGACTTTCGTCTTGTTTATATCAGGGTGCCCCATTTTCAATTCATCATGACATTTATGACATACACAACATACATGACATCATGACATTTATGATACAAATCGATCTCTAAACAATGTTTGTATGTCTCCACAATGGTATGATTCTGGACTGGTAGGTTAAGCCACCGTTCTACGCAGTTTCTATATCTATCCCACCGTTAAAATCTTGTACACATTCTTTCTGAACGGACATGAGATGCATATAACATTGTTTAAAAACCTTTTTGCGAACTTTAGAAGGGGTTTTGTGTCCATTTTCGTCCTGTTCTGATGTAACGTTAGTCTGTGGATTTTGTTGACACCGGATCGACCAATAGCAGCTCTCTTTGTTGCGAGGATCCTCGCAACAAAGAGAGCTGCTATTGGTCGAGCGCAAGATATGTGACCGAACTCGCACCAATTGCGTCAAATAAAACTCTGTGGTGACCAAATATCCATTCGCAAGGAAAGATCTAGTCCCGACTTTAAAATTATGATTGCGCAAAATGGGCTATTTTGTCAATGGAGAACTTTTTGTTCCTAAATCTACACCAATCTATCTTTCACCCAGAGTGAAAATTGTGTAATTCGCCGAGGTGGGAACGAGAATCGTTTTCTAGCCACTTCTCACTCAGCTTTCACCATACAGCCTATCTGTTGTTTGTTAACTCGCCCGACTTTTGAGCCACTTTTTTGGAGCTGGTCTCTGTGTGCGTGTGTGCGTGTGTGTGTGTGTGTGACAGACCCCGAAGATAAGACGATGCCCCTTTTATTTGTCTTATATTCGGCACAATACGATACATGGATATTGAAGTGAACTAAACAGATGCAGCACAAGGCTGAAAGAAGGGTTGGATTCAATTCACTTTCAGTTCCAACGAATTCGAGAAGTGGATTTTCACACTGAAAAACCGATTGCAAGCAATGGTTTTCCTATCCAGCCTATTGACAAGTAAATAAGAATTCATGTCCCATCGTCACCAGGTAGACGGCAACATTCTGTTTACATTTCTAATTGCCTGAATTGAAAGTGAAACCCTGACATAGTGGAGCTACTGGCATCGTATCAACATCCACCGGTGGTGTGGTGCTCACGGTGGTCTGGAGATACTGCCAGGGTTCCCACAGACATTGCAAAATGAAAATCAAGGACTTTCAAGTACTTTTCTAAGCACTATTTAACATTTTAAAAGGGCATTTAAAAGGATACAATTCACTTTTAAATGCTGTTTTTATAGAAAAAAAATCTGATCCAATATGTATGGCTTAAAATCTATTTCCGACAATTAGTTAAGACTCGTAAAAAAAAATGATATTTATTGATTCAGAACAATTTTATCATGGATGAACAAAACGTTCAATGTTTAGTTAGGTTGATTTGAATTTCAAGGACTTTTTAAGCACCTTGTTAAAAAATTAGCTGTTTTCAATATTTTTATTTTTAAATAAAGCACTTTAAGCACTTCAAGGACCTTGTGCGAACCCTGGGAGATACTGCGTGTACTCACGAGATGGCTTCCTCGCGATTCTCTCCCCAGGAGAAACAGTGTCCAAACTGCGAGTCGGCGAACTCGTGCAGGCCTCCGGCCGCCGCCACGCTGAAGTAGCCCCACACGTTCTTGTTACTGCGGAAGTTCAGCTCCTGGACCGTCCCGGAGCTCGGCTTGAAACCCTGCGATCAACACAATCAATTCAGCCTTCATCAACGACAACAAAGAAATACACAAACCTAGCATGGGAAAACTACGTTTCCTTCACATTTATTACATCGTTTTGTTTGTTTCGGCCTACTTGCAGATGTGTGGGGTGCAATGAGTGCCAGAAGGTTTTAGATGATCACAGGGAGGAATTTGAACGTCAATTTAGGTCATGAAATCATTAATTAAATTATGTATTTATTTATTAAGAGAAAACAACTTGACCGAGCTCCGATTAAAAAAATAAACGTTGCGATAAAATACCCAAATCTGACAAATCCAATGAAACAAAAGTGTAGAGGATGTGACTAGAGGGAAGGACAGAATATCATAGGTATTTTAAATGGAGGAGTAACTCAATCTCAACCTTTAGCAAAGCACTGAACCCCTAACCTGCTCCAGTGGAGCTGCTCGGTGTCCCAGTGGGGGACTGTGACTGTGCTGGGTAGGTTTGAATGTATGGAACAGTGTAGAGTTAAATAAGAGTACTCAGGTGTGAATGTATGGAACAGTGTAGAGTTAAATAAGAGTACTCAGGTGTGAATGTATGGAACAGTGTAGAGTTAAATAAGAGTACTCAGGTGTGAATGTATGGAACAGTGTAGTGTGTAATCAGAGTTCTCAGGTCTGAATGTATGGAACAGTGTAGAGTTAAATAAGAGTTCTCAGGTGTGATTGTATGGAACAGTGTAGTGTGTAATCAGAGTTCTCAGGTGTGAATGCGTGGAACAGTGCAGTGTGTAGTAGAGTTCCCAGGTGTGAATGCATGGAACAGTGTAGTGTGTAGTAGGGGTGTCGCTGAAAAAAGGACAATGCGATCACAGCTAATCTTCCTCAAGCGACGATTGCAAAGTTGCATCCCGTCTCCGCCAGGACCAGGAGAGAGGGTGGAACAAAACGTACCTCGTCTGGGTTTTCACTGGTGATGCGGGCGGCAATGACGTGGCCCCGCGGGGAGGGGGCTGTGGACAGACCCTCGAAGTCGATGAGAGAGTCCCCCCAGGGCTGGACGGCATACAGCATTCTGATGTCCTTGATCCGATGGAGAGGGATCCCCATGGCGATCTGACGAGAGACCTCACTTCATCAATGTGTAACCCAATGGGTCGAGAACACTACCAACACGTTTAGGGGTTAGGGGTTCTAATCCCCTGTGTGTCCCAATCAGTCGAGAACAGTACCAAAACGTTTAGGGTTAGAGTTTCGAATCCCCCCTGTGAAGCCCAACAGTACCAACACATTTAGGGTTAGGGGTTCTAATCCCCCCTGTGTATCCCAATGGGTCGAGAACACTGCCAACACGTTTAGAGGTTCTAATCCCCCATGTAACCCAATGGGTCGAGAACAGTACCAACACGTTTAGGGTTAGGGGTTCTAATTCCCCCTGAACAGTACCAACAGGTTTAGGGTTAGGGGTTCTAATCCCCTGTGTATCCCAATGGGTCGAGAACATTACCAACACGTTTATGGTTAGGGGTTCTAATCCCCCCTGTGTAACCCAATGGGTCGAGAACAGTACCAACACGTTTAGGGTTAGGGGTTCTAATACCCCCTGTGAAGTGAAATTCAAACCATGCAAACATAAAACACACCGACAACACTTAACTATAGTCTACTATAGTCGAATATATTATTTTGACAATATTGAAATCACGATTATTAACACATTGGGCGCCGGTAATTGTGCCCATCATTATACCCAGTCTGCCAGCGCTGTGAGCCTATGAAGATGTTTACCTTCTTTGCAGGGCTATAACTTTTTAAATATTATAAGGGCGGCTACGTGGCGTAGTGGGCAAGGCGCTCGCCACGAATGCGGAGACGCTGGGATCGCCTGTTCGATCCCAGCGCTCCACATTGTTAGGTTCTCATCAAACCATCCCAAGTCCTTAGATTGATATATATATGGACCAGCTGACAGATTCAAGCGACAAAGTTGTATTTCTCAGACGGTATGACATATTTATACCCTCATGGATGAAGAAGAGAAGGGGAGGGGTGTGTGTGTGTGTGTGCGTGTGTGTGCGTGTGTAAGTATGTGTGTGGGCTTATGTGTGCCTGTGTCAGAAGAAGGGGGGCTAGGGGTAATGGGTTAGAGGAGGGAGGGCTGTTTAGCTGAGATCATGTCAGCAGGTGGCCCAGGGCAGGGTGGCAGAAAGGCCAGGGAGGGGAGAGGAGAGGGATGTTTAGGAGACACACAGAGAGAGAGGGGATGGAGAGACACATGAGACACATGTGAGCTATAGCATGTGAGCTGTCGTCATGCTGATCAGGACAAGAGCCAATTGAGAAAGTGGCTCCATTGACCGGCCTGTGACCAGGCACTGTGTGTGTGTTTGTGTGTGTGTGTGGGGGGGCAGATGTACAGAGAGCCACAGCGACGAGCATGTGAGGCACTGGACCCTACAGCCTGAGGGCCCGGAGGATACAATCATGCTATCAGAGGAGAGCTTCAAATATTAATGAAATATCCTATAACATTGCTTTCAGTTTAGCTGGTCGTCCGTACTAATACACATTGGCCGTATTAGGGGGTGGGAAACTGATGGGTGGGGATCGGGCGTTGTGGACAGCGACTCCTACAGGTCGGTTGGTGCGCCTGCGCAGTAGAATCAGGAAGTGTCAAGGGCAGCGTGAGCCTCCCACGCGTTACTCCTCGCCACTGAGAGATCGAGCTGCGCAGGTGAAAAGATGCGACTGCTGTTACCTCAAGTACCGGGGGGGACTTGTGCTATGTATGACTTAGTCCACATTGCAGCCGGCTTGTGGGAGGCAAGAAACAGCGTTCGTGACAGGGGAGGGTTGAATTGGATGATACGAAATTGGGATGGGAGAAAAATATAGAAAAATGTGAGAAAAAAAGTGGATAATTTTTTTTTTTAATATTATAGCTATATCTGCATTGCTATGGCCCATTCAACATCGATTATCTATCGTTCCGGATGTGGGAACGTTATATTTTTTCATTCATACATTGTTGTGTTAATACCGTCTAGAGATTATAAGTATGTTTTTAAGCTTTTCTGCTGTAATTCCAAAAACGCTAGTTGTATGGCGCAATAAACGCCGAAATCATATCGATTATTGCGTTTCGAAAGCGATCCAAATGCACTCGAGTGTTTGTCTGGACCCACGTAACAAGATATTACTGCCGGAGGAATTTCCTCGATGCACCGATCGCCACTTCCGGTTTAGCGTGAGTGTAACTCGCCCGACCATCCACCAGGCGGCGGTATTGAGGCGTTGCAATCTCAGACAGGGTGCCGCTGCTGTCCGGAGGGAGGCTGGATGAATTATGAATGCCATGGCGAAAAAATTAAATATTGATCCCAAAAACGATTTACGCCGTTGTTGGCGTTCAACGCATGGCGGGCAATAACGACTTACGCCGTTTATGGCGCACAATGAGTCTCATTCCCGAACGAATTTACGACCAAAAATGTCCTCTTAGGCAGATTTCTGCCCATTTAAGACATATTAGGGCTGGTAGCACGAGTCCCCAAATTTTCCTGAGATCAGATTTGAGCGTGGCTGAGAGCAGATGTAAGAGTGCTGAGGAGCACACTTATGATTGATTGACTAATTGAACATTTTATTAACTTGACAGACTGTGTTCTCATAGTGATTCCTTCATGTTAACGCTACAGGCCTCCTTGGAATTAATTACTTAATCATAATTAAAATAAATACGACAATATTTGTATGGTAAGAAATTACGCATTTGATGTCGGAAAAATAAATAATAAGGATTCATCTGATCACAGGGCAGCTGCTTAACCATATCTGAACCAGCTATTTTGGACAAATGTATAATTACTTTAATTACTCAGATATTCAAACACAATTATTGTGAAATGATTGAAATTAATAATTATTTAATGCCTTCTGTGGAATTTGTATTTATTACACATCCGTTTTAATGATTAATTATATACATTTGAAAGAATGCAGGTCAACATGCAATATATCCCATTGATTGGTATACAATGACAGACCTTTGATTGATTGATTGATTGATTGATTGATTGATTGATTGAAAACTGTATTAACAGATTGCAGAATGGGTACAGTACAGTACAGCTCAATTACATACAATTGTTAAGGGGATGCAGACCAGAGAAAGACTTTCGTCTCGTTTACATCAGGGTCCCCCATTTTCAATTCATCATAACATATATGACACACACGACATACAGATCCAGATACAGTACTGCTCTATACATTTATGACATACCAGATTTGCAAATACAGTACCGTTTGTGATACAAAGAGTCCAGAAAAGAGAGTATATACATTTGACGTAGAAACTGTTGGAGGAGGTTGGGTAGGTGGGGTGGGGTTGGGTGGGTGGGGGGGGGGGGGAACTGTACATTGGAGGTGGTTGGGTGGGGGGGGGGGGTAGGAGGGGTGGGTGGGGGACACTGTACAAGCAAAACTGTACATTGGAATATTGACAAAACCATACTTGGTAATTTACTGTACATTGGAGGGGGTTGATATAGCTATAAACCTGCATTCCTTCGAATATATCATTAATCAATTAAACGTATATTGAAATACACTATATAGCCTATACACCAACACTGAAATGACAGTGGATAAATAAATAAATAAGAACTAAAGCTAATCGCATGGAAATAGACTGCATTAATATTCCATAACAAGTCTTGTGTGCGCCAGTATGGCCTACATGTCTAATGAACAGTATAGGCTTAATATATTCTAGTTACTTGTTTCATTAGGATTTAGTAGATACTATATATGCTCTGCCTCTGCCCTACGTACAGTATAAGTACAGACTGTACCTATACTGTACGTAGGGCAGAGCATATAGTATCTACTAAATCCTAATGCAACAAGTCATTAATGGAATAATAAGCCTATACTGCGTTCATTCATTACGCCGTAGGCATTCATGGAATAATGAGCCTATACTGCGTTCATTCATTACGCCGTAGGCTACAGTATACTGCGCACGCGTCCATGCGTGCGGGTGCGCTGCGGCAGGTGTACCACGAGCTGTACTATGATGACAAGCAGTACTGTCTATCTGTATGTCATGTATGTCATATATGTTACGATGAATTGGAAATGGGGGACCCTGGTGGAAACAAGACGAAAGTCTTTCTCTGGTCTGCATCCCCTTAACAATTGTATGTATTGAGCTGTACTGCACTGTACCCATTCTGCAATCTGTTAATAAAGTTTTCATTCATTCATTCATTCACAATACATTAATCTAATTTCGATGGGTCGCGCAAGACTAGCAAGGCACGTCCGCATCCATTTCCACACAGCTGCATCATTACTTTGCCTTATAAGGAGCTCTGGAGGCGTTGTTTTGTATGCAAATGACCTGAACGGGAACACGCTTTTGAGTTCAAGACATAATGCCATTCTCCAAGCAGATATTAGATCATATCACAGGTGCAACCGTTTCAGCCCCTTAAGACATATTACCAGCACATTCGGGACTCAGAGTGAACTTGTCATTGATTCTGTCTCAGTCGGTTCCAAGATAAGTCTTCCAAGAGAACTCTTTGAAAAATGTTGGAGAATGAGAATGTTAAACACGATTACTCGTTGATTTGAGAACATCATATGACGACGATTTAATTAGTTTTTACCTTTCTTCTCGACCAAAGGCTGCCTTTCTTTTTTTCTTTTTTTTTTATTATCTTTCTTCCCCTCCTTTTTTTTCCCCGATTTTTCTCTTATCCCACCCTTCCTGGTTGTTGCGTACTTTCCCCTACTGTTGGTCCGGGAGACCGGAGACTGTCACATGCTTTCCTCCGACGCATGTGCAGCCTGGGGCAGGCCAACCTGGCCGCGCAGGTTCTCACCGGGGAGAGTGTAGCGTGTGGGAGGCCACACTATCTCTCCTTAGTTCCAACCCTTGCTGAGCAGGCGCCCCGACCGAACTGTAGGGGCCGCTGTCCACAACGCCCAGGACCCACCCTTCAGCTTTTCCCACCCCCTGATACAGCCAATTGTATCAGTGTGAGAGGCCAGCCAAGCTGATAGCAACGCCGGGAGCTGGATTCGAACAGGCGAATCCAGTGTCTCCCGGTGTTGGTGACGAACGTAATCTCCGTGCGCCACCTGCCCCCCAAAGGCTGCCTTTCTGTCATCTTCTACAAGTTACCAAAGACGTTTTTAATTTTTTATTTGAAATCTTTATTTCGAACATGTAAATAAATACAAACAAAATAAATAACTAAACAAAAGCAAAACATAACTAAATTTACATGTTCAAAAAAGAGTAGGAGGAAGTATACACTTATTTAATCCTACCCCTTTTCCACTACTGAAATGAGTGTACTAATTAAAAAATTTCAAAACAAATATATATATATATATATATATATATATATATGCAAAAAAAAACTATATATGTAAAACATGAAAGAAATAAAATAAAAATTTAAACACCGGTGAATATCAAGTCCCTTCCTCATCCCTGTACCTCGTGAACATAATTTCCTTATAAATCAGTTTGAATTGTCTCATACTTGGACATTGTTTTAGCACCACATTCAGACTGTTCCACAGTTTCACTCCACGTTTAAAAAGAACTGGAGAAACATGCCGTGGCTCATCCTCCCTCTCTGAAAATGTGTTGAAACTACTGTTTGGGCTTGGGGGGGGGGGGGGGGGGGGCACATTTTCAGTACAGTATAGTCGTTTTAAAGGAATAATTTGCCTTCCAAAACATTTTAAACTCAATACACTGGAAGAAACCCTTACTGACCAGCAGGTAGAGCACAGTTCTGCACATATCCAGTGTCTTTCAGCTTGGGTGCCACTGACCTACATACACACACACAGGCCTAAACACTACAGAGTGGAGCACGTGACCCCACGCCACGAGAGGAGAGTACTACAAAATGTTTCTGCATGGTGGCTCCTTCCTGCCCACTTCGGTTTCCATGGATACACGGCCTAATCCGGGGGCCTAGTCCGGCACCGAGTGGTCAGGGCCGGCGAAGCGTGCTTAACCCCGGACGCCACGGAACAGACACAGGGGGCCTCAAGTACACGGTGTGTAATGCAACACTGTCTAGTATGTCTATGGATCATACGCATGTCATTTCATGTGACCCGGCACGGCCTAGGCCGTCTTGTTAAGGAGCTCACGATTCCTCAGAAAACGTTCCGTCTCAGATGTCGGAGACGAGACGCACAGAAATGAAAAGAGAGGAGATGCACCAAAATCCATTCCAAGACAACAGGCCCAGTACTTTATTGGGAGGTGTGGAAATATGCAGAGAAGTATGGGTGGGAAGAAGGGTGTATCCGAAAGCTGTCTACAACATTTGTAACAGATGATGAAAAAGTGAACAAATAATTAACTGTATTAGACATTTGTTAATGATGAATAGGCTTCACTTTAGATTAGGGCACACAATAGCATCTGCAAATGATTTATAGATGTTTTAAGAATGTCTTAACAAATCATTTGTTGAACATGAACAAATAAATGGAGGTACAGTATACCGGTAGTCGTTTTTTCATATAAATTTTTCAAAGCATCTACAAATGTCTTACTACACATTAAACAACATTATTTAAGGTGAACAGATCAAGTACAAACAATGTTGATAATGAGTTATAAATAATGTAGAACTAATTTGTTATACAAATAGTTATAAATGATTTAATAATAAATTACAAATGTAAATAAATGGTTTGTTCATGATTAGTTCATTATCTACAAATACCTTATAAAGGTCTTATAACCGAGTGTTATTATAAAGTGTTACCAGAATATTTAAGCAATAATACATGAGAAGCCATGGTATGTCATGAATATTGCCACGGCTGCGATACGCCCGCAGGCATCACAGCCGTGGCAATATTAGACATACCACTGGCTTCCGAGTGTATTATTGCTTTTATACAGCAGGTTGCAGCGTTGGGAAAATATGGGATGAATACAGACTAGGGTCTTTTATATCGATTTCAGTGAACTTGGCGTAGAAATCTTTTTCTAAATATGTCTCTTTGCTATGGAATTTCAAATGGAGTAGGCTATCAACAAGCTTGGCAACGCAAACTAATGATGTATTAGTCTAATGCAGGGGTAGGCAACCCTAGGCACGCGTGCCTGCATAGGCACGCGGGGGCATTTCCATAGGCACAGGGGGCAGCATTAAAAAAATTAAAAATTAAATATTAGATTTTTTTTGCATATATATTAGATTGTTTTACTCAAAATGTGTGAGTATTACCAAGTCAACTTGTGTTCTTAAAACAATGACAATAAACATAGTTTTATTAGGTTGAAATAATGTGGTTGTGTACTTATTTTTCTGTTAACTTATTATGGATTGAAAACTGAAAACCTTAATGCACAGTAACTGAACTCAATATTTTTAAGTTCTGGTAACTTATTATTATTTTATTTTTTACAGTGTAGTCTTGCGATCAATCAAAACTTATTTACACGATATACCTCACATTCACCCTCCATTCACATCCTGGTGTTCTCCTGGTGTTCTACATTAGGCCTGTAGGTGGAGCTATGACAGCACACGTACAGTACACACACCGATGGTGTGTGATGTGTCCAAAAATGAATGGGCAAATGTGAGTGAAATGGTAGCACTGTATGCAGCTGTTTGTCTGCATTGCATTCCCCCCCCCAACTCAGATTTAGGGTTGATACAACCATCATAATAATATTGTTAATAATAACAATAACAATAATGATGTAATAATGTAAAAATTATCATTAAAAAGACCCGATTATGAGGGGAAAAAATTACGATGCATGGAATATTGTTGAGGCACACTAGTTACAACTATATTTCAAACAGGCACTCCATGTCAAAAAGGTTGCTGACCCCTGGTCTAATGCAAGCGAAAGCCGGAGAAAGTCATCAGCACCTTGGGGGATTAGCACCTTGGACAGTTCCGGGAGTTGGGCCAGTTCAATGACCAGGCCGTAGACTTGGTGGTGTTAATTTCATTGCGGCTTTCTTAGGTTTTCATAATAATAATCATAGCTACCTACCTCATAGTCTACCCATATAACTCTGTATGATAACATGTACAATAGTGCTGTATATACTGTTACATATACATTTATATTTCATTGAGACATGTAACCGTTGAGACTGACCTGTAGCTGGGCGGCAGGCAGGTTGACGTCGGCCACCATCTCGGTGCAGGGATGCTCCACCTGCAGGCGAGGGTTGAGCTCCAGGAAGTAGAAGCTGCCATCTTGGCCGTAGAGGTACTCCACTGTGCCGGCGCTGACGTAGCCCACCATCTTAGCCAGCTTCACGGCACACTGAAGAGGGGGGGGACAAGTCAAGTCAGCATTCAATGTTCAAAACAGCCCTTTCTCCTTGGAGGAGATTAAATAAACAAAGACGGAAATTTCCATGAAGAAAATAGTACAATTCTTGAAAACATTTCCTAATATTGGGATGCCAGCAACACCTAAGATAAGAAAAAACCATAATTGTATTTACATTTTTTTTTATTTATTATTGAATAAAATAAATATTAAATAAATAATTACTAAATTACATACCGGTAGTTAAAACAAATGGAAATAGCTATACTGTGTAAATCCACACAAATCCTTGACTGAATAGGGGAATCAGGCAGGCCAAGCACAGGACGTGTCATACCTTCTCCATATCCTCAAACACAACAGAAGTGGCGATGGTGGCGGGAGCCTCTTCGATGATCTTCTGGTGACGTCGCTGCACGGAGCAGTCTCTGCCGAACAGGGAGATGGCATTGCCGTACTGGTCGGCGAGGAGCTGCACCTCCAAGTGCCGTGCGTGCTTGGCCAGCTCCATGACAAAGATCGGCGATCCCGGTACCTCGGCCTGAACCTGGAGAAGCAAGGACCAAAATCATCAACGTTTTAAAGAAAATATATATATATATATTTTATTTCCCCCCACAATCGTCCTGGAATGATCCCAAACTACGGTTTCAGTCTGTCCCAAATCCAAAAGAATATGGCTAGGTACAAGGCAACTATAAAAGAAGGAAGGGTCATCATGTCAGATTACTAGATTATGCTCTGCTTGGTGCCAGACCTTGGTGCCAGTTCTATTGAAGCCTGTATTCAAATTCTAAATATACAAGCTATCTGAGGAAATATACATCAACCAATATCAAACGTTCGTTAGTTAGTTAGTTAACAAAACAACAAACTGTAGACAATTCTGAGGTAATAACCTGTTTAAATGACAATGTCATAAACGAGGAGATGGTGATCCCATTCAACTCAATGTCAGCCAAACAAGTTTCCACACTTGGCACCAATGTGGGTTCACATGCTACACAGTGATACACAGTGATGACCCTTCCTTCCTATATACAGTTTCCTTGGTTATGTATGAAATATATTTAAAAGACACATTTTCCAGCCTTGTGATAATCAAGACAGACTTTCTAAAAGTGACTCGATATTAGATGATTTTACCTAATGTTTTTCCACTGTGCAAACATTTATAATTTTTCATTTATTATTATTTCAATTTTGTTCCTTTAGCCTTTATTTAACTAGGTTTGTCTCATTGAGATCCAGGGTAACTTTTACAGGGGAGACCTGGCCAAGAAGAGCAGCAAGACGTTTAAAAATAAACACAGACTTTACAGATATGGCTTCAGCATAGCCTTAAATACATTCAGGGTTACCAAGCTTTTAATTTTAAGATCAGACTATATATTGTCCCAAGCAGTAGGTGCAGAGAACCTAAACACTTTCTTTCCCCATTTCTGTTCGGACTTCAGGAACAACCAAGTCCAGAGAGTGCTTCGAACGGCTTTATAATAATAATATATATAATAATTTCCATCATTCAAATTAAAAAAGAGACAATATTATTATTCAATATTGATATTATAGTAGTAGTACGGTATATAGTATAGTTGTATTGTAGATATAAAGTAAATATTGGGAGGAGATTTGATGGAGGCTGTCCACGTTACCTGTCTGTAGAGGTTGGGGAAGTCATCGGCGCAGTTGACTTTGCGGATGCCCTTTCCTCCTCCTCCCTCGGAGGCCTTCACCATCACAGGGTAGCCCACCTCCTCCGCAGCCTGGCACAGAACAAACACAAGCTGAAGATATGGCCTGAGCATTGTGGGACATTACTCCCTACTACCGTCAGTTCCAATTTGGCACTAAAAGGACCATATCGGTATGGCGATAAAAACAAACCTTCCTATTACACTAACAAAAATGTCGCTACGGAAAGTGTAGAGTTTGCCGACGTAAACGAGGAAGTGCTATGCGAAGAGATTTTTTTTTTTTTTTAATAAAAAGGCAAAAATAAAAGTAAGCTACGCTCAGGAAAATAGTCAGCGGTAATTATTGATTCTGAAGGCTTGGATTCAGGTTTGAATGAGAGGTTCTGAAGGCTTGGGTTCAGGTCTGAATGAGAGGTACCAACCTTCATTCCAGCCTCCACATCGTGGATACAGCCTAACTCATAAAGATCTGGAGGAACATTGATGACTTTCTTCTTCTGGTCTTCTTCTGTCCATTCTACTGTCAGCCCTGAGACACACAGACACCTCAGAATCAGCCACTGACTACATTCATACAAATCATATTATATATAGCCATTTCCTCTGTGATTAGTGCAGACTGTGATTATTGATTGAATGCAGTCAAGATGTGACTCCTTACAAGACATTAGACCACAACTGGTCGAGACATTACTGAAGAAACAATTACGAGAGCATCAATCCAGTGTGCATGGATCAGCTCCTCTTCTCCAGACCTACCGGATCCGCTCCAGGGGAGGGTGGGAATGCCAGCTGTCTGAGCCACAATGGAGGAGGCGATCTTGTCTCCCAGAGCCCACATGGCCTGGCTAGGGGGACCTGGGGGAAGAGAACGCACCATTAAAAACGAATCATGCATTCACTTTATATTTTTACTGTATCTTTCTTCTTCTGCTGCAGGTATACTATACTGTAATGTGTACTATATGCATGTACTATGTAAATGAAAACAAAAAGGGGTAGTCTTTAGGGGTAGGGCCCGACAAGCCTAGTGCTTCTCCCTAGCCCTTTTTGGACAATTGGACAATGCTGCAATAGCAGCTGGTAAAACGTTGGCGATTTTTGGAATGACCATTGTTATGTGTCCAAAACCCGAAATAAAAAATAACTGAACTGAACTGACCGCTGCAAAACTAGAGAACTATTATGAATGTCTGACCACTAAGTGTGTAAAACCTGCACAAACTATAACGCATATAATGCCAGTTAGGGTACAGAGTTCATCAGAGTGCGTCTTCTTCTACAAAGGCGTCGACGTGAGGCAGCGTGTCTTCCAATCAGATGCATCAATACACTGTTTGAGTCGTAGCCTTGATGCTAGCTAGCTAAAACGGAATATTTTGTTCATAGACTGAGCACTGGTATCAACCAGAGAATGCCAAGTAAAACAATAATCCATACACACTGCTGATGCTCCATTTCCAATACTTGTTTTGTGATTTTTGTATTTGCGAGGGAAGAAAGATCTGCATGGCGTTTGTTTACAAGTTTTGGTCCGCTAATTAACACAGCTGTGTGAACACAAACCGAACAAAGGGGCAAGTGCAACATTGTATCATATTAGTCCCTGAATCGGAACAAAGCAAACAAACTACAGGTGTGAAAACGCCCTCAGTTATGCTCAGTCTTGACTTCCGAAGGAGCGCACACTTTTTATTCTATGCACACTGCCAGCCAGGCCTTTATGCAACGGAGAGATTCAGATACAATTGAACACAAACGGTTCCAACAGGTATTAATGTTTCTCTGCATATTTTCACTGCCAACAAAGTAGCCTACTGGGATTTGGTAGCTGTCATTTCTGTGTGTCTCCGTCTCATCTCCAACACTTGAGACCTTAGCCACGCCCCCGCGACACAACTGTAGTTCTTTCCACTGCGTCGGAATAAATACAGTCGGACAATATAACAATAATTAACACATTTACAAGTTGTATTAAGTTTAGCAAATAAGGAAACCGATAAACATTTCAAAGCACTCAAAATTGTAAATTGTTGACCTATTTCTGAATTGTGCAACGTTTTCAGCATTTCTGAAGAATTGTCTCTGCCGAGATATGGCGGCCTAGACCGTGTCACATAGTCTCTCCACATTGGATTTTTTTTTTAAATATTAAGATGCAGGTGCTCGGAAAAAGATGCTATACAGTATGGACACAAGGCCTAAGGCCTCTCTGGAGAAAAGCTTCCACCAAATGACATGTTAAGTTATGTGGAGGACTCTTACCCATGAAGGCGATGCCATGCTTGTGAAGCAGCTCAGGTAGCTTGGGGTTCTCTGAGGCATGGCCCCACCCGGCCCACACCGCCTGGAAATAACATCACAGGACACATCGTTTCTTCTGCACGTTTAAGTCATTAGAACCCCATTGCAAGCGTATTGCAGTAACTTGTGTGTGTGTATGTCAGGGATGGGGATGGGCATGAGTAATGTTTTCCCAGATCGTGTCGCATGAATTACTCCAGTAGTGGGGAAAGTGGGCGACATGTTGTTGGAACAATTTGAAAATGTGCACAAACATGAACCACTGTTATCATCTTTTAGATAACGCTAAGCTAACAAATTTTTTGCGGTAACGTTAAATGTACCATCCAACATTACAGTAAATGCACAAACAAGCACTTTTCCTCAAAGACTCGAGTTCAGTTGAAACGATTACTCACGCCCATCCATAGCATATGTGTTTGGATTTGTGTTTGTAAATCACAGATACAACTCTTATAGCTCTTCCATAGCTTGGCCCTTGTATTGTTTTTATTTGGATAATTTATGACAAAATGTATTGATTATAAAAAGGTTAAATAGCAGTTTTTTTGTACACTCGGGATACATGAAAAAACTGTGAATGGTACCTGGACAGGTATGCGCTTAGCGATGTCCAATATGAGTTCTACGTTGGCGTAGTTGTTGTTATTGGTCCCTCCGGGAACAGGTACGTAATGATCTGCCATTTTGATGTACTCTGTGGAGGACAGACACATGGGAAAACTAATAACATTAATAACATCCTCTCATTGATGAGTTATTTCATTTGATGTTGAATCATTTGTTGTGTTTTTCAATGTTATCATTATTATTATTTTAATCATTCTCTTAACACATTCGGGGCCAGACCCGAGATATCCCGGGTTTTAATCGTTATTTCTTTTATTCGCTATTGCCATTCATAATTCATCAGGGAAGCCTGTGCATACTGTTCTGAATGTGTCTGGGCTGGCAGACGGTCAATACCGCCCTCTAACGCCTTCGGCCACTATTGCACTCCATTTGAAACGATGTAGTTTGTTTTCTGGGCTGAGCCGAGCCGTGCGGACGGGGTTTAAGCCGGGTAACGTGGGACGGACCTCCGCGACCAGTACTTGGAACAACGTGATAACTGGATTTCACTAAAGGGCTATTTTCGCGTCTTTTCCTGTGATTACTCAGAATCACCCAAACTATACTCTTATTCACCACGGTATAAAACGGAAATGTACGGATGAAAAAACAATCTGTTGGGGAGCTCCAGTAGCTCACCGCATATCTCGGCGCTATTTCTGCGTCGGGGAAAACCGTGCTCGTCACGGATCTGGGGGACACGAGTTCGATTCCCGGACCCGCCGTCATTTCTCAGAATGTCTTCCCCTGCTCTACATCCCGTTTCAACCTGTTTCTGTCGTCATACTTGACCAGAAAAGCGATAAACGCTAGAAAATAAAGTTTAAAAAAAAAGAAAAAACAATCTGTTTTTTGCATGTTGACCAGAAGGAACTCACTTACAATCAACAGCGTTATTAGATCCATAGCTATAATATTTCATATATTTTAAGCACTCGCAAACACGGCATTCTCTCCATTGAACAAAGCGCTGGCACGCAACGGCCCAATGCCCATAGCGCCCTCTGGCGGCCAATGTGTTAATGGAATTCAGTATTTGTATTATATTGCTTCGTTGGAGAGGAGCCCAATAATTAAATGGATAAAATAATAAAATTGGCAGCTAATGGGGATCCTGATAAAACAATAAACCACCAAGTGCAAATATTTGTAAACTGACTCCTTCCGATACAGCATTTACTATACTGTATTATTAACATATTTTTTATTTATTTTACTATAGGCATAGTAGCTTACAACACACACAGGTTTATTCTTTATAAACTTCATATGCCTGGGTCAGTTGTCCTGTGCACAGTCCAGGCTAAGAAGAAGGCTGAGAACATTTTAATGGACCCTGTATGCCCCACCTCCTCAACCTCACACACATTATACATACACAGTGTGTGTATTTGTGTATGCAAGATGGTTCTGCAGAATCCGCACCCCCTTCTGCAGAACAAAGAGTTAGCGGAAGTGGATGATCCCTAAAGCCATAACAACACATGCCTAGTGTTGAAAACTAGCACTTGTGCTATAAACGCACAAAACAACACATCTGGTCTGTCCACTGTGACTGGTCCAATGTACTGTAGCTGTGGTGTCCATTTTAAACGTTTTCATTCATTCATTCATTCATGCAACACTCTCAGAACTCATTCTGGCCTGCTGCACTTTACACTCTCAGAACTCACTCTGGCCTGATGCACTTTACACTCTCAGAACTCACTCTGGCCTGCTGCACTTTACACTCTCAGAACTCCCTCTGGCCTGATGCACTTTACACTCTCAGAACTCACTCTGGCCGGCTGCACTTTACACTCTCAGAACTCATTCTGGCCTGCTGCACTTTACACTCTCAGAACTCACTCTGGCCTGCTGCACTTTACACTCTCAGAACTCACTCTGGCCGGCTGCACTTTACACTCTCAGAACTCACTCTGGCCTGATGCACTTTACACTCTCAGAACTCACTCTGGCCGGCTGCACTTTACACGCTCAGAACTCACTCTGGCCGGCTGCACTTTACACTCTCAG
Source organism: Notolepis coatsorum (assembly GCF_963971535.1). Taxonomy (NCBI): domain Eukaryota; kingdom Metazoa; phylum Chordata; class Actinopteri; order Aulopiformes; family Paralepididae; genus Notolepis; species Notolepis coatsorum. Next base: position 71,603,327 of record NC_140172.1, read on the forward strand.
AACTCACTCTGGCCGGCTGCACTTTACACTCTCAGAACTCACTCTGGCCTGATGCACTTTACACTCTCAGAACTCACTCTGGCCGGCTGCACTTTACACTCTCAGAACTCACTCTGGCCTGATGCACTTTACACTCTCAGAACTCACTCTGGCCGGCTGCACTTTACACTCTCAGAACTCACTCTGGCCGGCTGCACTTTACACTCTCAGAACTCACTCTGGCCTGATGCACTTTACACTCTCAGAACTCACTCTGGCCGGCTGCACTTTACACTCTCAGAACTCACTCTGGTCGGCTGCACTTTACACTCTCAGAACTCACTCTGGCCGGCTGCACTTTACACTCTCAGAACTCACTCTGGCCGGCTGCACTTTACACTCTCAGAACTCACTCTGGCCTGCTGCACTTTACACTCTCAGAACTCACTCTGGCCGGCTGCACTTTACACTCTCAGAACTCACTCTGGCCTGCTGCACTGTACACTCTCAGAACTCACTCTGGCTGGCTGCACTTTACACTCTCAGAACTCACTCTGGCCTGCTGCACTTTACACTCTCAGAACTCACTCTGGCCTGATGCACTTTACACTCTCAGAACTCACTCTGGCCTGATGCACTTTACACTCTCAGAACTCACTCTGGCCGGCTGCACTTTACACTCTCAGAACTCACTCTGGCCGGCTGCACTTTACACTCTCAGAACTCACTCTGGCCTGCTGCACTTTACACTCTCAGAACTCACTCTGGCCTGCTGCACTTTACACTCTCAGAACTCACTCTGGCCGGCTGCACTTTACACTCTCAGAACTCACTCTGGCCTGCTGCACTTTACACTCTCAGAACTCACTCTGGCCTGATGCACCCTCAGTCAGAACTCACTCTGGCCTGCTGCACTTTACACTCTCAGAACTCACTCTGGCCGGCTGCACTTTACACTCTCAGAACTCACTCTGGCCTGCTGCACTTTACACTCAGAACTCACTCTGGCCTGCTGCACTTTACACTCTCAGAACTCACTCTGGCCTGATGCACCCTCAGTCAGAACTCACTCTGGCCTGCTGCACAGCCAAAGTGTAGGATATCACGTGTACCATATTCGATTTATGTTTGATTAAAAAGGTTCACTCGAGATTTTTTATGAATTGAAATGAGGACTGTGTAGACTCAACCACACACAGTTGTGTGGAATAAAATACTACATAGTCCTCGTCCCAAATTATGGAAAATCTTACAGCATGTTAGATCTCTCTAATGGAGATATATTTATTATATCGAATCTTTTTCTGTTTATTTTTATTAATATTGAAGCCGTGATTATTAAACACAATTACTTGTTGATATGTGAGAACATATGACGACAATTTGTTTTTACGTTTCTTCTCGACCAAAGGCTGCCTTTCTGTCATCTTCTACAAGACACCAAAGACGTTTCAAAATAACTGGAGAAAGGTGCCGTGGCTCCTCCCTCTCAACGCGAGCTGAAACTACTGCTGTGAAGGAAGGGTGCGATTTACAAGACAAAATGAAAGCAACGCGGCATTGGGGCCCAATAATAATTTTATATAGATAGTAGGGCTGATTAGTCGACTAATCGGTCGAAAGGAGCCGTAGTCGACTGCCAACCTCTTAGTAAAAAAAATGAAATTACTGCCACGCAAATGGACGCCAGCTGCCACGCCAGCCCAAATGGAACGATTAAAAAAAAATAAAAAAATTTAAATCTTTTTAGTCAACTAACGGCAAATTTTGGCCAATCATAGTCAACTATCCAAATACTTAGTCGGGGACAGCCCTAATAGATAGATCATCTTGTTTTCATGATCGTGGGAAGCCAAAATCATAATTGAAATTTAAACTTGATTAAATCGCCCAGCCCCATTATATCTCAATCATTTTGTATCCACTGATGGTCTATACTGTAAAAGTAATGGACTGGTACTTGGTATCAACCAACACTAGAAGTTTAGCACCTGGTAGTAACAACAGTGGTATGGAAGCATCCCCAATTCCTACGACCATCTTTGGGAGCACTTAGTATGCGTTTGTTCAAACTCAGTAGCGCTAAGGCTCAGCTGTGTCAGGTGTTTTGCCGTGTCATTAAGCAGCAGAAACAGTCGCCACACCGCCTAAAGGCGATTACCTCAGTAGAGTGGTCACGGTAGTAGTAGCTCACCTGCGTTGGCCTTCAGATCCTCAGGGGTCACCATGACAACGAAACGGATTGCCCTCTCGTTGCGAAACATCTCATATGCCCAGCGACGGATGGAGCGCATGCATTTGACTGCCGCGATGCCGTTGTTGGCGATGAGGACCTGGTGAAGAGGAGAATGAGTGTGACATTTTAAGAGGAGTCAAATATTAGAACCACAGTGATTAAAGTCTAGCCAGCACTGAAGTCATGTATCAATTCAATACCAAAAAAACATAATGACCATTAAAAGGCACAATAACCAATTTGAGGAGAAAAGGCCTCTATACCTTTCTGCCCCAGCTTTCATTCAGTTATTCAGGGTATCTGCGGGTATCAACAAGTTACATTTAAGACTTTTTAAGTCCTTTTTAATACCACTTATACAAATTTCAAGGCCATGCTAAAAAATCACCAGACGAACAAAGCTCCTGGTAACCCTGCAAAAAACAACGACTTAAATACAAAAAAAAAATTTGTATCCACTTTTTCTCCTCTTTTTTTATTTTTCTCCCATCCCAATTTCGCTGTGCCAATTCTCCCCTCCCCTGTCTTGAACGTTGCTCGCATATGCCTCCCACTGGCCGGTTGTAGGGAGGATAGAAGCCTTGCATCACGTGTCCCCTCCGATACACGAGGAGGCAGCCTGTCACATCTTTTCACCTGCCAGCGCGGACTCTCATTGGCGAGGTGTAACGTGTGGGAGGCTCACACTACCCCCGCCATGTCCTGTCTCTGCTGTGCAGGAGTCCCCAACAGACCTGTAGGAGACGCTGTCCAAAAACACCAGATTACCACCCATCGACTTCCACCCGCTAACTCTGCCAATTGAGTTAGTATGACGGTCGGCCCAAGCCGGAGTCAACGCCGACAGCCGGATTCGAACCCGGTGTCTCTTGCGTTGGTGACAAGCGCAATGTCTGCTGCGCCGCCCAGCCGCCTATACAAAAACATTTCATACATTTAACACTTCCAGTGCCACTGGTTAACATGGTAAAACGTGGTTGAATGCCAGCACCCACTTCAATAATAGCGTTGTGAACGCATAATCTCTGTCTTAAATTATGGCTATGTGTCTAATCTGCCCGTCGCTTATCAATGACTTGTTTGCAGTCAACATTGTCGAAATGGATATTTTTATTTTTAATTTTTTAAATTTTTTTTATCGCTTCATTTCCGTTTGATAGCATTTTGAAAAGCCCTCGTTTTCAAGGAAAATATAAAGATTCCGTGATAATCGGCATTTACTGGAATATTCTGGCATACACAAAAACGTTGTCATTTTTCGGCATATTTATGAATCGTTTTCAAATAAACGCTAGATTATCGATAGTATATGTGTACTTATGCACGCTATAGAAGCGGGCTGAAATATCGATTCTCTCATTTCCTGATCAGCGAGCACACACAGACACACACATATGGGACACATTGATATATCTGTGAAAAAAGCTCTGATTATCCCAAGACTGGTCAAATAAATTCCTTACCTCAGATCAGATGTTATCCAAAAAGATTATTCCAATTCCTGATCGCCATTCCAAATATCGATCGTGTTTATTGATTCAGCGTTGGGTACTGTAAATACATAATCCACGCGTTTTCCGGGCCGGCGATCACAATGGATTCTTCAGTTGGCTTGACGGAAAAGTAAAAATGAGGAAACTGGCCCGCCCCCCCATCAGTCTAAAGTAATGGGGTGCAGTTACACAGGGAGAGACGATAGGGGGCGGTATCTTCCCAATTGAGCTCAGAGAGAGTCTGCAACACTAACCTGAGGCTCGATTGATGAAATATGAATTCAAATCGCCAATAAAAAAAAAATACGACAAACAAATGCTATATAGCGTTGCCGGCACTCAACTGGCGGCATGAACTAACGACAAAACGCGTTGCTGGCACTCAGTGTTAATAATTGAAATACCTGTGCAAATGAAATGTAAGACTAATACACTTGAACTCAATGGCCACCAACAACGATTATATACGTGGTTGGTCGACGACCATTGAACGCCAACCACGTATATATACGTTATTTGATACGTTATTTCTTTTATTTGATATTTCTATTCATTACAGGCACACAGACTCTGGGTTAACATGGGGAATCATCCTGAGAATGCCAAAGTGCAATACCAGCCGCATCACGCTAGACGGCGGTATCGAGCACCCTTTGTAACCTTGTATCTTGGCCTGTGGGACGGCCAAATGTTTGATTTCGGAATAATAGCATGTACAGGCAAGAAACGACAATGTCTATAGTGGAATTGACTATACGGCTATAGCTCAGCATTTCGGGAATTACCCTAGACCGCTCTAAAACCATACTTATATTCACCACGGTATAACATGGGAACGTATGGATGGAAAAATGCATTATTTTTCACATATTGAACGATAAGATAGGTGATGACAAATGGGCCATAGTATTGTATCCATAGCTATAATATAGAATATAGTTATAGCTCTACAAACAAGGTGATGCAGTCCTATCTTTTAAAGTGTGGCAGTGCTAGAGCGGGCCCCCGTCTAATTCCCAGCAGTCAATGAGTTAAGGCCTTAAATTGAGAATTATGAATTTAATACTTTTTAATACCCCGCAGACACCCTGTTATCACACACATTCAAGGGCTGGAGGAGTTTTATTCCAAACGAAGTGAGAAGATATGCCAGTGAAGTGAACATTATAGCGACAGCTAGGGATGGGTACCGAATTCGGTACTTTTGAGGTACCGAACCGAAACACGTCGGTACTACCGAGTATCGAATGAAGTGAGAAACCAAAAAAAAAAAAAAAAAAAAAAAAAAAAACATTATTTTTTTTTTACTTTTTTCTTTTCATGTCAACATTCACACGCACAATATATGCTTACCTGGGATTTGACTTGATTCAACAACAAAGCAGTCGGAGCAATGACAAGCCGAAAACTGTCGAAATTGTAGTTATTTGAAGTTTGGATTATTTTTTTTACGACTGAGGTAGGTCAATTACATTTCTTGAGACTAAAGTACCGAAAAAAGGTACCGTTGGGTACCGGTATCGATTCACAGGTACCGGTACCGGTATCGGTTCAAATGTGAAAGGTACCCATCCCTAGCGACAGCACTTTGGAACTTTGTTTTGAAACGTTGAAACATTTTTGCATACCTTCTCGATGACCTTGTTGCCACCAAAGCGGGTGACAAACTCTGCTGGGGAGGCCACCGTGAAATCTCTCTGCAGGTCAATACGGCGCCGGTCCCGGCCCTGCTTCACCAGGTGCAGCCCCGACATGCTTGGCCTGTTGGGAGGCGGGAGGAACGGTGTTACCGTTAACATGTAATCAAGACAGGATTCCCACAGACGTTGCAAAATGAAATTCAATTACTTTTAAGTACTTTTCCAAGCACGTTTTTTTTTTCAAGGATTTCACTCGAAGGATACAATTCACTTTTAAATGCTGTTTTTTAAGCATCTTCTTGGCCTGCTTGCCAGCTAGAGCAAGCTAGAGCATCACACTCCAAGAAATGAGTAAAATAATTGAGGAAAAGAAATGAGGAAAAGCAGTTGGAGCGTGCAAGACAGCGACTAGTCAGATTTTGTAAAAGAAATTCTTGATTCAGACATTTTTTATCATGGATGATGAACAAAACATTAAATGCGATTGGTTGATTTGAATTTCAATTACTTTTTAAGCACCTTGTTAAAAGATTTGCCGTTTAAGGAATTCCAGGCCTTGACTTTTTTTTGTAAAAAATCAAGCACTTTAAGCACTTCAAGGACCTTGTGCGAACCCTGTCAAGACCAATAGGTTATGAGGCAGACAGATTGTTAATGGTCATTCTGGCATTGGCCTGTTGGAAGGTAAACATGTATAGTGTTTTTGCTACCATCAAAATGATCATTACATTTTTCATTAGATTAAAATGTTTCATACTGTAGGTATAAGACCAGCAATAATGTAACAGATGTATAATGCCGGATATATCAGTCATATAACCAGTCCACATTGCAGAGACACGGTAGCCTAAACATTGCTACTAATCTCCATGTTTAGACAGTTAGACAGTTTAAACAGTCTATCCTCAAGCAAAACAAGAGCAACATTTTTACAACATGACCAGTTAACATCCATCATTCCAGCTGATAACATGACAACACCACCACGAGGACTGATAAAAGGAAGACTGGTGTCTGGAGCAACTGATTTGACTACAGTACAATTACAGTTGCAAGGTTGTACCACCTCCCGTGCACAAGGTGTTGGGCTGGAAAAAATAAAAGTACAGCGTAATCTAAAGGCAGAATGGACCTTATTCTACCCTAATAAGTAAAACTAAATATATATATTGTATTATTGTGCAACCTTATACACTGTACTTATTTGGAAGTTACCCTTTTGTTTGCTAGTTTACTAGTATATTCAGACAGATATTTATGTTATACACATATATATACGGTACATACAGCACTATTGTACATGCTATCATACAGAGTTATATGGGTAGACTATAGTATGAGGTAGGTAGTTATGATTATTTGATTAATGATTACTATGATTACAGTGTACGGCAGTTGTAGACAGTTGAGTCTAGGCAACAGAGTTCAGAGTTGGTACAGTGTGGGTAATAGGGCTGTCACTTTAACAAAAAATCTAATTTGAAATGTGTTGCAGAATTGTAGACAAGTTCGAATATCAGTAAAAAAAAGAAAGAAAAAAAAAACCTAAACCTAAAAGAAAGCTAAGCTATTTTCAAAGTTTTGGCAACTTTTTTTTTAACATGGTATGTTTGGTATCATTTTTTTCAGCACAGTCTCACCTATATGACCGGACAGTTTTTTTTTAATTATTATTATTAATTATTATTATTAATTATTATTATTATATTATTATTATTATTATTATTATTATTATTATTATTATTATTATTATTATTATTATTATACTAATATTTAAAATATGGGTAACAGAGCCTAGGGTACAGTATGGTAACAGTCGTACAGTATGGTAACAGAGCCTAGAGTACAGTATGGTAACAGAGCCTAGGGTATAGGCAACAGAGTTCAGAGTTGGTACAGTATGGTAACAGAGCCTAGGCTGTGCATGCCAATTAAAAGACCTCTGAGCAGGTCCTGCATTATTATTATTATTATTATTATCTATGTCTGTCACTATAGCCAATGGAAATGCTAGAAATTGTCATGTGGACTGAGAGAACCAATGGAAAATTCCTATCGTTTCTCATCCAGTCCGCTCCACAGAACGGGCCATCAGATGCTGGTTGCACATAATGTAGGATAGACCGATAGAGAGAGGCGCTTGTCTCTGGTTTTATAATAAAATGGCAAAAGCAAAAAGACAAAGGTATAATGTTCAGTGCAAACATGTAGCCATTATATATAATAATGGAAAGTAGAAGAAATTGCTTGTTTACAGTTTATTATGCCACCTAATGCAGCTCGTTTATTTTTATCCTGCCTCTGCCACAAATGTATGTCTTAGTTAAAAGGTGGTCTGTCACAGAGTTAAGGTTTTTTCACTATCAACTCATTAAATTAGCCATTGATTTTGGTTCTGGCCCGCCATATAATGGGTTGGAAGTTGGAACAAATTTGGCCCGAGGCCAAACTTAAATTGCAGACCCCTGGCCTAGGGTATAGGCAACAGAGCTCAGAGTTGGTGCAGTGTGGGTAACAGAGCCTAGAGTATAAAGAGAGATCAGAGTTGGTGCAGTGTGGGTAACAGAGCCTAGAGTATAAACAGAGCTCAGAGTTGGTGCAGTGTGGGTAACAGAGCCTAGAGTATAAAGAGAGATCAGAGTTGGTGCAGTGTGGGTAACAGAGCCTAGAGTATAAACAGAGCTCAGAGTTGGTGCAGTGTGGGTAACAGAGCCTAGAGTATAAACAGAGCTCAGAGTTGGTGCAGTGTGGCGGGTAACAGAGCCTAGAGTATAAACAGAGATCAGAGTTGGTGCAGTGTGGCGGGTAACAGAGCCTAGAGTATAAACAGAGATCAGAGTTGGTGCAGTGTGGGTAACAGAGCCTAGAGTATAAACAGAGCTCAGAGTTGGTGCAGTGTGGGTAACAGAGCCTAGAGTATAAACAGAGCTCAGAGTTGGTGCAGTGTGGGTAACAGAGCCTAGGGTACAGTATGGTAACAGAGCCTGGGGTGTATAGGCAGTGAGGCCGTCTACAGGCCTGACGCAAGCAGGCAAGGCATGTTCTGTATCGTTAGTGGCTTAGCTTGGCTTCGCCTTCTGCACTATCTCGCGTACGTGCACGCGTACTGAATAAACCACAAATGTACCTCTAATACCAGTATTAGTCTGACCACACCCCTCATCAGCTTACCTTCATAAGCAGGTGTGTGGTCACCTGCTCTCCTCCTTCTCGCTTTCACCACAAGGAAGAGGTGCCTCGGTAGATCCCCACACTTGACACCATGATGGAAGAAATTGGATTAGGAACAGCTTGGGAAACAAGGATACGTTGACATCATATCTTTATTTTCTCTCTCACTATTTTCGAGAAAATACGGCGATATTGTCTTCGTACTGGAGTGTCTAGAAGATGATGATCATTCTACAAACCCTCCACCGGTTTTCGTATTGGGAGCACGCCGCTGCATGCTTCTCAACTGCAGTTCCTTGCTGTGTTTGTTGGGGTGAAACCTGTCAGGCCACAGCTGAACTGTCGGACATGCCGCTGTTGTGAGGAGCGGTGCGTTCCAGGTTGGGTGAGTAGTGTTTGCTGGCAGGCTCCACTTGTCTGTTAGTGCTATGGGGGCTACTAGACAAAGTTTATGGAAACCGGCCCCAGGCTAGGGTCCTTTGTTTAGCCGTCTAGGCGACAGAAGGCCTTGGTCTGGCGACCATTATAGTTTTAACTAGTGGGCCGCGACCATTGACACTGGTGATCCCTGTGTGTTCTGGACGAGTGGATTCTCTCTGTCACCGTGTTAAGACCCCATCTTTCATATCCAAATGAGAGTATTCCTTCACGAGGGGATATGTGCATGTAATGTGCGATAGCGGCAGATTCATGTTCAAAGTCAGCTATACAGGCCAGTTGGTACTGTGCTGATTCCGCCGGACGTGTTAATGTCACCGTTGTGAAGCGGTGTTGACGTCTTGTTTTCTCTTTTCTCTTAAAAAGTGAGGAGGGTTCAGAACGGCGGCCTGTCTGGGTGAGTGTTATGTCATTGTTTACATGTTCATAGCTTACGGTTAGCCGGTCGGTGGCCTGGCGCGGGGTAGCTTAGGCTTCTCGCGCGCCGCCGGGAGCTCGCTCCTGATCGCGTGCGTCGTAGATCGGCGTCTCGCGAGCGGAAGCGATAGCACCAGAACGGTTGGAGCAGCCGTTAGCTTGATGCTATTCTGTTGAACGTGCTTTGATTTTTAACATGTTTTACACTCTTGACCACGACGTCATCTTTGACAGGGGATGTTCGTCAACCCTGCCTGAGCCTAGACGGGGATTGCGTCAACAAAGAGGGCTGTGTTCTACGGTGGCTTATGACTGCACTTCGCTGATCTGCGTTCCGGGCAGGTACGGGGTTGGCCAGACCCTCATAACACGTCTTCTGGTTTTACCTTGCTAAATGTATTGTGAATGACGGTGTTTTTTCCCAAAACGTGTGTTGTTGCAATGCATTTGAGATACGTTGCGGGTTGTGTGTGAGCTGTTTTTGTCACTGGCAGTAGCTTCTCCGTGCAGGTCGTGATGTATTGATCTGGTTGTTGTGTGAGAAACATCATGGTGTTTATGTGTACCGTGTACTCACTACTAAGGCAACTAACCTATGAAGCTATGCTTGGTGACGAGTGAGTAAAAGAATGTTCTTTCTCAGACTGTAATGACAATGGACAGTGAGTTCACACATTAACAGGTTTTCCTGTTTTAACTGGCCGTGTTGAGGGTAAAATAGGAGGATTGTGTTTTTCCCCCCCCGGTTCCCTGGGGACTTTATCACCTCCTATCAGACATGTTGTGCATTAATTGTGTCTTTTGTGTGGTAGGGATACGATGTAACTCTCAGCTTGATTGCTGAGGTTGTGCTAAATCTGCTGGAGAAACTTATTTCCTAAAGGGAAATTGGTTTGGTTGCTGTCGTGTGCTTAGCAAGGCCTGTGGTCGATACTAATCAAGAATGATGTATTCTCTCATTGTGATGATGATGGGTTGTGTGTGTCATGTGACCTACAACTGGGTTGTACTGGCCACAGAAGCACATGTGTATGTTGGACCGGGGTTCTTAGAGCCCTCTCTATTCTGTGTTTTTCCTTAGTAAAAATCAGATAGCAGGTTAGCTCGTGCGCTGTGTGGAGCTGTGAAACGCTTCATAGAGCTGACTATGACTGTGTCATATTCTCTTTTTGTCGTTACGTCGTATCATGGGTGTGGGGTCGTAAAGGGGTGAACTGGTAACCTTTCCTCTCCCCATTGTTCTGTCGGTCAGGGGTACACCCCCTGTCCTTCAAGGTTCCCGTCACGTGGCGGTTCGGCACGTTACGGGGGGGGGGGGGGGGGGGGGGAGGGAGTTCCTGGTCCCACGGCCTGGTATATTGGGCGTGTGCACCGCAGGAATTCCCCCGCCATAGAGTACGTCACCGTGCGCGTCTCTGTTGGTAGGACTTCCGTGTGCTGTTCAGGTCCATGTGATGGATCTGTTTTCAGGGGGGGTGGTCAGGGCTCCTCCTCACCAAGCGCCTACTCAGGCCTTCTGTGAGTTCGGACTCCTTCTTCCATGTGATCCATGTGAGGAAGCCTCCATCAGAGTACAGAGCCTTCCTCCTCAGATTGTCAAAGTGAGTGGACCCTCTAGAAGGGTCCTTTTCTATTGTATGTATATTCGATTCAATTCGTTTATTGAGTGTGTATGGGTTCGGTGCCTCTTCCCCGGAGGCCCTAAAACCAGTTTTTTACATGGCTCAAGGTGCAATATATTCTTTTCAATCTGTACAGCTCGCGTGGGAAGTCTCTCTGGGGATCCCCGTCTCTTTCCTATGGGAGGGTGGTGGGATGTAAAAATGTGAACATTTTTTACCCCGGCTGTGTAGACTGGGATACATACTGTTGATACTTCCTTCTTTCTATTCCAGAAGTGTTGGAGTTAGGGAGTGTCACACCCCTCTTGTCGTTCCCCTGGGCGCCTTGGGGATTCAATGGCAGGTCTAAATAGCCTGTTCATTGATGGGGGTGTGTCCCGACGCACGTATAGTGCTAGCTCGCTGTAAACAGGCGATTGACTGGCACGCCTTAGTTGCTTGTGGTTGAAACAGCGTTTTTATAAAGCAACTGAGATGGGGGTTTTTCCTCTTCCGGCGACCACATCCCATGACCTGGGTGGGTTGTCGACGGATCCTCGTTCATGTCTGGGGGATGATGACGGGATGGATCTGAACATATGTAGTGGGGTCTCACGCCCTTGGGGTGGGCCACCAGGCGCGGTTCGTCCCGACGTCTGGGTGGCGCCTTCTTTTCATGTTAAGATCAACACGCATATCTGCCCTTTTCCTGGGGCATGTCGGCGTGGTTAGGGCACGGGACTGGTTCTGGTCACGCTGGTCCAGATCAGTTGAACCCGTTGTCCGCCGGGGATGCAGATCTGCTGTTCTGGTACCCTGAGGGACTTGGGCTTTTTTCAGGGGGAAAAATGCCAGGTCGGTCTGGGTGTCACAGGGTTAAGCGCTATGGAGACCCTGGTTGGGTATGTTTTTTACTCAGCACTGTCGTCATGGCTTACAGCCATGCCATTCTGTACGCGCTCGATCTCGTCGGATCTCGGCCGCTACACAGGTTGGTCCTGGTTAGTACTTGGTTGGGAGACCGCCGGGGAATACCAGGTACGGTGTGCTTAGGGGCTGGTTCTCCATTGTTTTTCGCTCCTCTCTCACGCATGGCGAAGAGGGGCCTGTGGGGGTGGTTTTTTGACCTCCTCTGGTGACCCTGTGCTTCCCGTACCGCCAGGCCCGGTCCGAAGTGATGTTTGCGACCCGTAGGCCTGGGTTAACCCTTTTTGGAAACTGAAACACTTGTACTGCGGTATAGCCGGTGTATACCCGCAGGTGTGTTTTGGAGTTTTTTCTTGAGGGGTTATAGGAACAACCACCGCATTGGGTAACACCGAGGTGGTTGGTTCCCTGGTGTGTTGGAGCAGTGTCAACTCCCGGGTTCACCGGTTGAGGGTGCCCCTGCACGTTCATGACGTCTGCCAATCGTGTCAGCCTTCTCTGCCTCGACCCCTCTGGGTGGGGGTTGTTAAATGGAGGCTTGGTCATGCAACACCGCCAGCTTACGCTCCTTCCGCCGGGGCGGCTGTGTTCAGCTGTCCCCTCTGGCGCCTGTCTCGTCCGCAGTCTCCAGGCTAGGGTTAACAGCCTGTTGCCTGGTTTTTCCCCGGTGCGCTGCCTGCTTCCGTTGGTTAACCTTTTTTGTGTGCTTACGGCCATGCTGACTGCCTATTCTGCAGGGTCAGTGTGCCAGGCGGTGTACTATTGGGGGGACGGGGCCCGCTCGGCTTACTGGCCTGGTTGGTTCCGCCTGGGAATACCAGGTGCAGTAACTGAGGGGCCTTTGTCCGAATACGCTGGCGATGTGGGGGGCGGGGCACTACGTGCCCACCTGGTGGGGTCTTGATGCTGGCATCATGGACTTCTCCGGGCCCCCATTCCAGGGAGTCCAGTCCTTTTGGTGGGTCTGGGTCTTCCTTCGTGCTCCGCTGCTACGGCCTTGCCACGGGGTTGGGTTTGCCCTTGACCCCGTGATTCTGGGGGCAGTAACGAGGTTGTTCCTCCGTTCGTTCCCGGGTGGCATGCGGGTTGTGCGTGTGTGTAGTCGTGGGTCAAGCCACGGTCTGCTCACCCTGTGCGTTGAGTTGCTTGAGTGCCTCTTCGCACGGTCGGGTCCGTCGCCCTCCCGTGACGTCCCTAATAGGGGGGCTACCCTCCATTAGGGGGGGTCGGGGGGGCTCGGCCCTCCCTGTTCTGATGGTTTTGGGGGGCTGTCAGCGGGGTGTATTTGTCAGCCAAGTGGCTCCGCTTGGCCTCCCTTGTGCAGAAGGCGAAGCCAAGCTAAGCCACTAACGATACAGAACGTTAGGTTATGACTATAACCAAGTTCTGTTAGTTAGGGGCGATGCTTGGCTTCGGACGGCCGCTGCAGCCCTTGACCTCACCTTGTGGTGAAAGCTTGGGAAGGAGGAGAGCAGGTGACCACACACCTGCTTATGAAGGTAAGCTGATGAGGGGTGTGGTCAGACTAATACTGGTATTAGAGGTACATTTGTGGTTTATTCAGTACGCGTGCACGTACGCGAGATAGTGCAGAAGGCGAAGCCAAGCATCGCCCCTAACTAACAGAACTTGGTTATAGTCATAACCTAACGTTCATTCCTGAAAATGAGTTGGGCAATAAGAGTGACAGACAGAGAGGTCCCCTGGATGAACCTCCAGCCTCGAGAGGGAGCAATTGGTAGGACAGAGGGATACATGGAAGGAGGCGAGGGGTGCAAGGGGGGGGGGGGGGGGGGGGGGGGGGTAGTAGATGGGGGAGGGACCACACAGTATTGCAGGAGGGTGTGGCAAGAGCTTGTTTGACTGGTTGGCCTGGTTGACACTGTACTATTGCATCACGTACTGGCATGAGAGACTAGTGACACACAAGTGAATGAATGGTGAATAAATAAATAAAAACTCAATAAAGAGAGAGAGAGAGAGAGAGAGAGAGAGAGAGAGAGAGAGAGAGAGAGAGAGAGAGAGACAGGGAAGTGAGATAGAGATAAAGAGAGAGAAAGAGGAGAGAGAAAGCGAGGAGAGGAGAGACCAACCCCAACCTTCCTCCTCCCTCCTGTGCAGTACACTTCTTGTGAAACTGGATACACAGAACAGTCTGAAGCAATTCCAGCGAGCCTTGTACCCTCTTCATTAGGAATCATGGTCAGGGGGTGTTGGACCTGTGAAGCCCATTGAGAGATGCCATTTAGGACAGGGCCACATGAAAGAATTTCACAGGACGATAATCATCTGGAATTGTTTAAATAAAAAATAAATAAATACCATGATAACTGCTGATGACGTGAGACAAATCGCAAGATAAATCCCTTAACATACTGAAGACAACATTTTAGTTGATATGTAATCGTTATTATCATTATCATTTTAGATAATAGACAATATCATAATTTCATCACGGTATGATCATGATTCAATATGATAGAATTTGAATATAAACCTAATTTGGGCGTTTGCTCACAATTATGTTATGGCCTCACAAAGTCAAAGCTCCATTCATCATCTATGGAGCACTGGAGCAGCCCCAGATTTGACATCTCAGTTACATCACCGATTGTAGGGTTCTCTCTCTGGGTTCTAGCTTTAGGAGAGAGTGGCAGTGATGTACCTGAACGCGTTCAATGAACGATCGTTCATGAACGCGTTCGTATTTTGCGCGAACTTGAACTGAACGTACTGTATATCCGCTAAATGAACGTAATTGAGAACGCGTTCATTCTCAGCCCTGTGTAACGGAGTTCAAAAGTGCGTTCATTCTCAGCACTCTATTATAACGGCGTTCAAAGATGTGCCATATTTCATAATGCATTTCAGCGAAAACTCAGTTAAAACACTGTAAACAGGCTTAAAAATTATGCGTAAAACCACCCGATCTGGCAACCAGCCTGTCACCCCCTGCTGCGTCATCAGACTCCTCTTCACAACAAGCAGTGGAACAGGAATCTGCGCGCAGAAGCAGAGAGCTGCAGCAGCAGCAGCACTCTCTCAGTCGGAGTCAGACTCTACCTCTAGACGTCACGTCGGCGTATGCATTTAAAAGAGTTTACAATTCAAACTATTTGATAAACTTCTACTTTCAGCCCGGAAATGCATTCTGATAAACTGAATTAAGGATAAGCCTCCATTTTTACAAATGTGGTATAGAGAGATCTTCGGTGTGCTCCTACCCCATGAAAGACACTGTGCAATGCATAGAGTCAACGACGCTTCCTTTCAGGAGGTGTGGGCCCCACTATTAGACTATTTTCCTGCTGAAATGTATCGGATCCTTCTAAAGGCCCAGTGCCCCATTGTATGGACAGACCTAGGATAGGAAAAAATAAATATATGTATGTCTACATGTGAATGCGCTCGAGGCAAGTGCAAGTGCCTGTCTTGGTCTGCTTTCCTTTTTGCTTGTTTTTCTTTTTGTTTTGTTTTTGCTTGCTTATGGTGTGGATGATGGCATAGAGATGAACTGGAGGACCCCCCCCCCCCCCCCCCCCTTGTCCCAATGTGTGTTTTTGTAATGTAAGTAACTGTACGTGAAAAATCTATAATAAAAAAAAAATTAAAAAAGAACTAAAAAGAACTCAATTAGTTCATTTTTGAAACCATGAACTTTAGTTCAACATTTTGAATTATGAACTATGAACTGAACTAGTTCATTTAAAAAAAAATTAACTGTGAACTGAACTAGTTCATGTAGAAAGTGAACTTTCCCAACACTGGAGAGTGGTGGGTGTCACACATACTGAGTGAACTGTCCTGGGGCACAGGAAGAACACAATATGTGAACTCTTAAAGAGAAAAGAGAATTACTTTTATTAATCCCCTTGGGAAAATGCATCCTCTGCTTTTGACCTGTCCTAACTACTTAGGAGCAGTGGGCAGCCACACAGTGCGGCGCCCGGGGACCAACTCCAGCTGTAATGCCAGTACCTTGGTCAAGGGCAATGACAGGAGTATATACCTTGCATGCATGTCTTTTTATGAAAAAAGAGAGAGAGGAGACAGGAGACAGGAGAGTGAGATAGTGAAAGTGAGAGTGAACCTATATCTATAGTTAGCACGCATGTATTTGTATGGTGTGGGGGAAACCTGGAGGTAGAGCGAGAAGAACTCTACACAGAAAGGCCCCCTGCCGTGGGTTTCAAACCAAGTTTAAATTTGTTTTTATTTGTCACATATAAGGTACATGTACTTTACAGTGAAATGCTTGGTTCTGTATGAGCCCCTGAGAATGTGCTTCATATGGGCGGCTACGTGGTGTAGTGGGCAAGGCACTCGCCACGAGATCTGGAGACGCTGGGCTCGCCTGTTCGAGCCCAGCGCTCCACATTTGCTTTCAGTTTAGCTGGTCGTCCGTACTAATACACATTGGCCGTATTAGGGGGTGGGAAACTGATGGGTGGGGATCGGGCGTTGTGGACAGCGACTCCTACAGGTCGGTTGGTGCGCCTGCGCAGTAGAATCAGGAAGTGTCGGGGGCAGCGTGAGCCTCCCACGCGTTACTCCTCGCCACTGAGCGATCGAGCTGAGCAGGTGAAAAGATGCGACTGCTGTTACCTCAAGTACCGGAGGGGACTTCTGCTATGTATGACTTAGTCCACATTGCAGCCGGCTTGTGGGAGGCAAGAAACAGCGTTCGTGACAGGGGAGGGTTGAATTGGATGATACAAAAATTGGGATGGGAGAAAATATAGAAAATGGGAGAAAAAATGGATAAAAAAAAAGAGAATGTGCTTCATACAGTAAAAAAGCAAGTAAAGGAGGAATAACACTATACAATATACAATATACAAACTAAAGTACAACCTAAGTAGAATCTAAGTACAATGAGTAAAAAAGCAGACAATGAGGTACAAAAACGTTAAGGCAAGGTGCTAATGCAAATGAGGTATGAATGCAAATCTCTTTAATAAATAGATAAATATAATGTAGTGTTAAAGTGTCTAAAGTGAGTGTGAGTGTTTGTTTAAAGTGAGTGTGTGCATGTGGATGTGTGTGCAATGAGTGTAGATTAGGGTGACCAAGCCGTACGTCCTCTTTTGCCCGGACATGTCCTCTTTTCACGCCCTGTCCGGGAGGTTTTATAAATTCATGAAAATGTCCGGGTTTCATTGTTTTTCACGGCACTTTGCGAGCGTCTGAAAGCTCGGGCTGCATTTTTCGCCGAACATATAAATTACAGAGTTAAAGCTCTATTTGTTGCCGTTCGAATGCCACCTCACTCAACAAAATCTGTGCCTCGGTTCTCTAGTTACATGCCGATATGTCAGGTGTGCAACTTTTTACGTGCACACGTCAGATTATCTCCCCAGACTCCCGAGTCTCCAGAACAGTCAATCATCCGCCGATTGCGAATATGATTGGTCAGCATTGTAACTTGTAGCCAACAATGAGTGTAGCTTTCCAGTGATATCCCACGTGGGGGTGTGCGAATCAGGGATCTAGGTGAAAATTAGCAAGGGAAGACAGGAAGTGATAAAAATTCCTAATGAATTTACTTGGATGAGGAGATGGAGAAATAGAAAGCTTTTTTCTTGGCACACGGTTTACCCGTGTATAGGAGCCAAAGCACTCATGAGTTATACCTTATTTCTATTGGCTTAGTTGCCTACACTGTTAAAGTCTACATTTCAGAATACAATGGGGCTTAGATGTATATTTAGGTTATTGTATTATATGAATGTTTATGTTTATTTTTATAACCTTACATTGAAACGGCATTAGGAATATTGATTGGATTTAGATAGTCATTGAACCGTCTTATTTGTCATAATAGAACATTCTAGAACATTTGTGATGTCACAGTATGATGTCATAATCAAACATTCTAGAACATTTGTGATGTCACAGTATGATGTGATTGATTGATTGATTGAAAACTTTATTAACAGATTGCAGAATGGGTACAATACAGTACAGCTCAATACACACAATTGTTAAGGGGATGCAGACCAGAGAAAGACTTTCGTCTTGTTTACACCAGGGTCCCCCATTTTCAATTCATCAGGACATATATGACATACATGACATACAGATAGTCAGTACTGCTACATCTATACATTTATGACATACCAGATTTGCAAATACAGTACTGTTTGTGATACAGAAGGAGTCAAGAAAAGGGAGTATATACATTTGACGTAGAAACTGTACATTGGAGGAGGTTGGGTGGGGGGGGTTGGGTACACTGGGATATTGACAACCATACTGGGTAATTT
Organism: Notolepis coatsorum; assembly: GCF_963971535.1. Lineage (NCBI taxonomy): Eukaryota > Metazoa > Chordata > Actinopteri > Aulopiformes > Paralepididae > Notolepis > Notolepis coatsorum. Next base: position 71,621,495 of record NC_140172.1, read on the forward strand.
ACATTGGAGGTGGTTGGGGGGGGGGGCACACTGTATAAACAAGCAAAACTGTACATTGAGGGGGGGGGGGGGGAGACTCTGTACAAACAAACAAAATTGTACATTGGACTATTGACAAAACCATACTAGGTAAATGACTGTACATTGGAGGGGGTTGGGTTAGGATATTTACAGGGGCCAGTGTTGAATTGCAGTCTCCCGTAGGTGTCTCTTGAGAGAGGTTTTGAAAGTGGGTAGTGATCCACATTCCTTTACAGCTTTGGGTAGGGCGTTCCACATTGATGTGGCATAATTGCGAAACGTGTTTAGTCCCTTATTTGAGCCGAATCTGGGTTTAACATGATTTGTGGAGCTCCCTCTGGTGTTGTGATCGTGGTATTCACTGACCTTTGGGAAGTATTTTGCCATGTACATGGGTACCTTGGTCGTGTAGTGTATCTTGTAGACCAGGCCCATTGCAAGTTGCTGTACTCTGTCATCTACTCTAAGCCATCCTAGGTTGTCAAAGTGGGCAGGGGTGAGGTGGGTTCTAGGAGTAAGGTCAAGCAGTAGTCTGACCAGTTTGTTTTGAGATGTTTGTAATTTTGTTTTTAGCGCCTTTGAGGTGCTTTGGTACCATGAGGTGCAAGCATAGTCGTAGTACCCCTGAATGAGTGCTCCTGCCAGAGTCTTCAGGGTATTCTTGTTTACCAGAGAGGAGATCCGGTACAAGAATCGAGTTCGTTGGTTGACTTTTTTTATTACATTGGATGCCATTTTGTCACAGGAGAGATTAGCCTCTAGGATGGAACCCAGGTAGGTAATTTCATCTTTCCTTGTGACAATATTGTCACCCACTGTAACTGAGAAGCCGTCGGTCTTGCTGAGTTTGTTATTTGAACCGAAGAGAATGGACTCTGTTTTGCCCATGTGTAATGATAGTTTGTTATCAGCGAGCCATATGCAGATTCTGCCTAGTTCCGAGCTGAGGGTTTTTTCAACCTGTAACTTGTTCTTGTCAGAGACCAGCAGGGCTGAGTCGTCCGCAAACAGGAACAAGTTGCAGTCACAAGCTGACGACATGTCATTTGCATAAATTAGGAACAGTAGCGGTCCTAGTATGCTTCCTTGTGGAACACCACAGCTCACTGTGAGAGGGGGGGATAGGGTACCGTTTACCTCCACCATCTGTTCCCTCCCCTCAAGGTAGGATTGCATCCAGCTCACTGATAGACTATCAAAACCAATTGCTTTTAGCTTGTCAATCAGAATGGAGTGATTGACCGTGTCAAAGGCCTTTTGTAGGTCCAGCATGACCATGCCGCAGTATTTGCCTGCGTCCACCTCTTGTTTGATGTGGTCATTCAAATAGAGAAGGCATGTGTCAGTGGAGTGGGATGTTCTGAAGCCAGATTGGAATTCGTAGATTAGATTTTTTTCCGCTAGGTACTTTTCGACCTGTTCGTAGACTATTTTTTCCATGACTTTCGAGATGGAGGTGAGAATAGAAACAGGGCGGTAGTTGCCTGGGTCTAATTTGCTGCCCTTTTTGTGCAGAGGGGTCACCCTCGCAATTTTGAAGTCCTTGGGGACGTGTCCCTGTTTTATGGAGAGGTTTATTATGTGTGTGATGATTGGGGTGATGGCGGCTGCTGAGTCTCTGAGGAATTTGGAGGGGATGTTGTCATGGCCAGTGGCCTTGTTAGGTTGGAGGGCGCTCAGTTTCTTGAGTACCTCATCTGTTGTTACCATTTCCAGCTTGAAGTCGTCCTTGCGGACCCCTAGGTTTTTGTAGTAAGCTACTATGTGTTCTACCCCATAAAGCCCTGAGTGGGAGGGTAGTTTGTTTACCAGTGTTGTGGCTATGTTTGTGAAGAAAATGTTTAAGTAATTGGCTACATCCAGCTTGTCTGTGATGAGCGTGTTGTCCGTTTTTATGTTTATGTTTGAGAATCTGGTTTTAAGTTTTTTACTGCATCCTAGTTGATTATTGAGTAATTTCCAAAGTTCACGTGGTTTGTTTTTGTTTTCCTCAGTTTTGTCATTGATGAAATTCTTTTTTGCAGTTTTGATCATGGAGTTTACGTTGTTTCTTAGTCTGTTTCTTTCTAGTTTGAGTTCAGTCACGTGGGCTTGGAGTTCACTGCTCGTGCTTTTAGTAAGCTTTGACTGACTTTTACGAAACTCGGAGCATTTTTTGTCTCTGGTTTTCATAGCGGCCAGTATTTCGGAGTGCATCCACGGCTCAGCGCGATTTTTTACCCTGGTGGTTCTTAGGGGGGCCATGTCGTTTAGTATTGTTGAGAATTTGGTTTTGAAACCAAGCCATGTTTCTTCAACCAGTGTACCATTGAGTTCATCTGACCAGTCCAGGCTCTCCAGTTCAAGGTTAAAGGCCTCGCTAGAGTAGGTTTTGAGGTCTCTAGATGTGACTGTTTTGTGGCAGCCAGCCTTTTGTTTTAGTTTTTTGCGGGTACAGAATATCATATAATGATCACTTAACCCGCATGCTATAACCCCTTTCTTGGAGATCTTGGACTTGTCGGAGGTCAGAATGATGTCATAATCAAACATTCTAGAATATTTGTGTATCTATATATATTCAACAATTCTCTAATGAGTGATTGTATGACAAGAGGAGCAGAGAAGAAGGAGACAGAGACGATAGAAATGTGTTTTGAAGATGAGAAGAAGAGGAAGAGGAGTGTAAACTTTCTCAAGTGTGGGCGAAGCAAGAATTGTGGAGGGCAGTAATACGCCACGATGCGTCTACACTGCCGGAAATTCAAATAAGAAGAAGAAGAAGAAGATCTCATTGTGCATCTTAAAACAGTGCTGAGCAGTACTGAACAGATAGACTAAACAACATAGATTGAAGCCTGCATTTCTAGACCAGGGTGCCTTGCCTACCGTTTTGCTGTGGAAAGAGCCGGCAAGGTGAGGTTTACAGCTTTCAGGTGTGGAGGATTTTTGTCATGTGTCGAGTCGGTGGTGATTTTGGAGACTGGGACAATAGTTTTCTTACCTTGTAGTAGTGACGTGAATATTTTGTGGCAGTAAACAGCCAAACAAGTTTTAGTTTAGGAAAATAGCTTTAGGATCACTTCTGTAAAGAAAGACTTCGCTGTGGAAGAGAAATAAACCATTTGGATATCTTTGTTTTACGCCGGAGCGGCTGTGGACATTATTTTTCTTTATCAATGAACGTACTACTCATGAGTAAGCAACTTTAACCAGTAGAGTGGACCGTCGGCCCTCATAACCTGGATGTCTCTAGAAGACTACTTTCTGAACGGATTTGTATCAAATTTGGACCTGTACTACATAAGACTTCAGGCTATGGATTTGCAGTGTTTTACAGCTTATACAAAAAATATATACTATATATTATTTTGGAATATTGCAACTACTACAAAAAAACGTGAGTACACAAGTTCAAGTTCAACTCAAATTCAGCCCTATGTTACTCTATTTCATTAGCACTAAAATATTCTTTATTGTGTAAGAAACTTCAGAATGTTATCTTTCAAAAGAGACCAGACTTATGCATGTGCTATAAGCATAAAGTATAAAGATAAGCTTTGCAAAACAAAGTATGCAGTCCTCAAGTTCAAGTTAAAAAGAATTGCCGCTTTTCTGGGTGCATGTTAAGAGGTTAAAACAATAAGGCATCTTTGAGTAAACTTTAAATATCATTAAGTATCTTGAGGCTGGGGACAGCATGTCCTCTTTTTTGGAAATCAAAATCACCCTAGGACCCAGGACATTCTTTCTGTGCTAACCACAGTGCTAACCACTGTTAGTGCTAACTACAGTACTACTAACCACCGTTGGTGCTAAGAGTATTACCCACAATGCTAACCACTGTTCGTGCTAACCATGCTACCCACAGTGCTACCCACTGTTCGTGCGAACCGTGCTACCCACAATGCTAACCACTGTTCGTGCTAACCGTGCTACCCACATTAGAAAAGTTAGGGAATGCACAAGAATGGGTCATGTTTCACCCTCTGCACTGTTATCTACCCCATAGATAAACACTGCAATTAGAAACTGGCCCCTGTAAATGTCCAAATCCCCCCCTCCACCAATGTACAATTTGTTCCCCTTCGGGTGTATATCTTTTTTATGATCTCTTTTTACTACACAGTTCTGTATATCTGTTTGTTGTGTATGTCATAAATGTCATGATTAATTGAAAATGGGGGACCCCGATGTAAACAAGACGAAAGCCTTTTTCTGGTCTGCATCCTCTTAGCAGTTTGTTTTGTATTGAGCCGTACTGTATTGTACCCATTCTGCAAAAATAAAGTTTTCAATCAATCAATCAATGTAGTTCAAATAGTAATTGTACACACCAGTAGGCTACTACATTGAAGTGTGTCTGTGAAAGGCTGCGGGGACTGGCTGGGGAGCTCAGTGAGGGTGTTTAGGGGCTGAAGGCACAGGAGCAGGACTGTTCTCGCTCAGCCCGGTAGCACAACGATACAGTTTGGTGGAGCGGAAAGCTGGTGGGACCACATTTTTCACATAAGCGAGAGAAGGGCCTCCCACCACCCAGGGGTGGTCCAGACAGGACGGAACACTGTGTACTTCAGGCCAGAGTAGGGCTGTGCAATATGGCTGGAAAATCATACCACAATATATTCTTCTCATTTATCTTATAAGGTATTTTCTTCCTCAATACAAAATTACACTTGAGATGAGATGTATTTTTGAATTTGACATCAGTGAAATTGTAGTCTATTCTCATCCAAGCCCATTGTAAATTCCTTATAATATACAGTAGTTGCAAATACAATTGTGGTATTAAGTGACTCAGGGGATTTAAGTAATGCAATGAATAAAATATAGTTTGATGACATTATTGTAAGATGCATACCCCTTTATAATAATAAGTGATATTCTTCTTTGCATCATTACAATTTACTCAGGCCTAGTAACAGACACAATATATACATTCCCTGAGATCCATAGATGTCCCTAGATACCAAGAACATGCTAATGGACCTTGTAGAAGTGGAGCAATCTTCCATTTACTTAGGTATGTACTTTTATGTGAATTTTCTGAAAATATGTCTCGGGCTTAAGAGGTTAAATTATGCTGTTCCTTCCAGCCTATTTAGGTCAGAGTTTCCCAAACCGAGAGCACACAAGAAAAACAATGTTGATTAGTTGATGTTTTATTCTCTCTACACGATGTTCTCCTGCGGGACGAAGGAAGTGCAGTCAGCTGCACACAGTGTACCTCAGGCCAGGGCTTCCCGATCCGGACTGATAACACTGTTTCACTGACGATACCTATTCCTACATTTTGAGTATCGGCCGATACCGACAACCGATCCGATCCATTGTTTTTAATGAACAGTACCTACTTATTCCTCCATTAGATAAGATAAGATAAGATATTCCTTTATTGATCCCCTTGGGGAAATTCAGGCATCATAGCAGGCATTAGAGAGATAACGTGTAAAAATTATGCAAATCAAGTCACTTTGCTTTGATCTCTGCCTGGCATGTTGGTATCGGATTTTAGTATCAGGGAAATTCTCAGACAGTGGCCTGCACGATTTTGGGAAATAATCTAATTGCGATTTTTCGGACAGATATTGCGATTGCGATAAAATTTGCGATTATAATTAAAAAATAAATTAAGCAGCCCCACAGAGGTTTATTGTAAAATGTGGCTTGCATCTGGCCTACGCGGTGGGTCTTTTCGGGACACCGAGCCTGAAAATTTTTCTTTTTACCTGGGAATCGATACCGGTACCCTGTACTTTACTCTCCCTCTCTGAAGTCTAAACTTCACAACACACAATCTAAAACCCCTTACCTCCCTCTCCCAAACCGATCTTGTATGTCAATGGGACTTCCTGGTTAAATATATATATATTTTTTAAGTAAAAAAAATATATATGTAATTGCGATTTTTTCTTTTTTTTGCCATTTGATAATTGCATCATTCCAAATCGCGATTTCGATTTTAAATCGATTAATCGTGCAGCCCTAAAATATTAGCCTGCCTGGTATCAGATCCATATCCAATACCAGTATTGGTGCATCCCTACAATAGACCCCATTTAGCACGATTTTGACATGGCTGCTCCATTCTAAGAAGATGCCATATTGTACATGGGCGGTAGGGAGAGTGAAACCTATGGTGACCTCATACTGGCTCACTGTGTCAACTTCTACTTCAGGAAATAACATATATTCCCTATTATTCCAGGGATCCACCTAAAGTCTGCTGGGGGCCAGAGCCGCCCCAGTCTGGGAACCACTACATGAGACAGAAGTTGGCCAAATGCACCCAGCGAAGACAGTGAAGAAGACCTCATATACCTAAGTTTCTACTAAACACCAGGACTGACACCTCCACTTAAAAAATCAAACCAACTCTGCGAAAAAGTACGTATTTTCAAGATACAGATATAGAATCAGTGCATCAATGCTTCAGTAGAATCAGCTGGGTTTACATTACAAGCCATAAACAAAAGGCAACGTAAAAGGCCACAGCACTGACCTGAGGTTATGCAGGGAGCCGTCAAGGTGGTCAAACCCCATGTCGCAGGTGCTGTCCGAGCTGACCGAGGATGGCGACAGGGAGCGGGGGGTCATCGAGCGGGGGGTCGAGCGGGGGGTCGAGCGGGGGTTCATCTTCAAGTCGGGCTTCCCCAGCGTCTCGTCCTCAGAGTTCTCCTCCGACACTGACCCCACAGTGAAGTGGGAGTGCAGCGCGGCGGCGACGGCCGGGTTCTTCTTGGCGGCAGTGGGGGCATCCGGCTCGGCCATGGCTGGACACGGACAGGCTCCAAACGCTGTCGAAGAGACAGACGGGCCGACAGGCGACAGCTACGGTTATAAGAGCACAATGGTTCCAAAAGTCATGGGCAGAGACTGATAGTCCAAAAGGTCATGGCACATGGTGAGACCAGACTGTCTTTTCATGGCTGGCAGACAGTAGGCTGGTGTTTGCCATATTGCATCAGGAGGTTGCACAATCTGAAGCAGATTGAGAAGGCAAGATATATTGCAAAACCATGACCCAGTACTGGCACTAGTGGTGTGGAGAACATGATGTTTCCCTGCCCGCCTTGTGGGAGACAACCACATAATCAGCAGTGAAATAGGGATATAAGAGTTTCTTCCAGTACTGCAATATCATTATAACGAGTGGAGGCTGTGGAGCACATATTCTGTAGCATCAGGCTATTTAGAACATATTAAGAGTACATACTGTACTATAGGATTTACAGAATACCATTGGGGCGACAGTGGATCAGGAAGTAGAGAGGTTGTCTGGTAATCAGCAGATTCCCGGTTTGATTCTGGCTACTCATGACAGCATGTCGAAGTGTCCTTGAGCAAGACATTTAACCACTAACTGCTCCCGATGAGCAGGTTGGCACCTTGCATGGTTGCCTACGCTGTTGGTGTCTGAGTGGATGGGTGAATGTGAGGCATAAGTTGTAAAGCACTTTGGAAAAAAGCACTATATAAATACAGTGCATTTACCATTGCTACTGGATTGTGGCAGGCCGACTGGGAAAGATTGCTGTCTGGAATAGCACAGAACTGAAACAGTTGAGGTACGGCTTTGGGGGTGGTTGTTTGAATTTGCTCTCCCTTGAGGCTTTTGGCAGGATTAACATCTCACTTAACACACTGGTGTTATTATTAATGCAGTGGCCAGCCAGGATACAACGAGACAAACACACTACACCTGCTGGGGGCGCGGTCCGGACCAGGTCTAGACGCTGATGATGGGTGAAGATGATACATTAAACACTGGGATATCATCCCCTCACAAATCCATGTTAATTAGTCTCATATGAACAACAAGTGTGTACCGTTACACATATAGTAGAACTAGGCACACCTTAGCTTCCAAGGCTAACGTTAGCTATCAACTATTACCTTACACAAACCCGCTTGTAGGACCTGAAAAACAAGCATAGCAGTTGCATTGCAGACAAGTCAGAAATGTGAGCACAACTGATTTGGGGGGTAACTGGAGAATTTAATTTAGAGTTAGACTACCTTCTTCTGGCTTGAAATGTCGGCAGCAAAAAAAACGGCTTGCTTGGTTAACTAGCGTTAACGTTACCCGTCAAGTGGAGCTAACCGGCTTTAATGATAACACGTTACAGTGTATACAGACAGTCAGAGGGGAGTGAGTGACAGCTACCTACTCGCAGCTAGCGAACACAGCAATACTATAGAAGGAAGGGTCCTTGCGTCAGAATACCAACGTTCTATGCTGTGCTTGGTGCCAGTTCTATTGAATCCTGTATTTTAGTTAGATAGTCAACAACACAACACATCGGCGATGATTATGTCATCAGAGGTAATAACCTGTTTAAATGACAGGTCATAAACGAGGAGAAGGCTTATCCCGTTCAACTCAATGTCGGCCGAAATTAAAGTGTCCACACATGGCACCAATGTGTGTTCACCCGCTACACCGTGACGTGACGGACCCGTCCTTCCTTTATAGTTTCCTTGACTGTAAGCTAGTACACTACCGGCACGCGAGAAGTAACTCGGTGCAGCGTGGGGTAGATTACTGTATAACAACTCACCGTGTGAGACAAGTCGACACGGAATCCCGAAAACCTTGGCTCGAGAATGGCGATTATATCCAACTGCTATTTCACTTCGTCAGGGTTCAGACATCATGTTCAAGTCACGGATGGTGAGGGGGGGGAATCACACCACGCTGAGCTCGCCGCCGCCGGTACGCGTAGCAGCAGAGAGTGGGGTGATGTGATGATGCTGCGCAGAGCGGGTTTACTTCTGGCCATTCACCCCTGACCTCAGTTTCATCATAGAATTAGAAGAGATAGAAAGGCGCGTCCTCCACGTTTAGTAAAGTAAAGTCCCCCATGCATATGGATGACGTTTGTGAGAAAATAGAATGATTTGTAGAAATATATCATATATATACATTACACACTATATTTAAATAATAAAAGACTACTTAGTTACATATATCCAGGAGTCCAGGACCCTGTAGCCTCACTATTATGGACAGTATAGGCTCAAAAACAATTTGCAATGTGTAGGATGTGCAAAGTAAAGTGACAAAAGGGAATGGTATTATTGCAGTCAATGAGTAGAGTTCCTAAACATATAAGGGTCTTTGTTTTTCTTGTTTACATACCAGATGGCTGGTGGGTAGTGAATGAATGAATGAAAACTTTATTTAACAGATTGCAGAATGGGTACAATACAGTACGGCTCAATACATACAATTGTTAAGGGGATGCAGACCTGAGAAAGACGTTTGTCTTGTTTCCATCAGGGTCCCCCATTTTCAATTCATATAGACATTTATGACATACACAACATACATGACATTTATGGCATAGGGACATATAGGTATTTAGTACTGATACATTTGTGACATAAACCGTATTCAAATATACAGTACTGTTACCCCTAGATCCTGACAGAGTATATACATATGATGGGGAGGGGACTGTACATTAGGAGGGGGTGGGTGGGTGGGAGAGAAATATAAATATACATACGGCGGGGAGGGAATATATACATGCGGTGGGGAGGAGACTGTCTATTAGGAGGTGGTGGGGGTTTTGGGCATTTACGGTGGCCAGTTTCGAATTGCAGCCTCCCGTAGGTGCTCTTTAAGAGCGGTTTTGAATGTGGGCAGGGATTCACATTCCTTTACAGCTTTGGGTAGGGCGTTCCACATTGTTGTGGCATAATTGCGAAACGTGTTTAGTCCCTTGTTTGATCCGAATCTGGGTTTAACATGATTTGTTGAGCTTCCTCTGGTGTAGTGGTTGTGGTATTCACTGACCTTTGGGAAGTATTTTGACATGTAGCCTCTCTTGAGCCTCTGTGTTGTTTACAGCAGTCATTCTCAACCTGTTTAGTCTCAAAAGACACACGCAGCCTGCACAGCAGAGACAGGAAAATGGCGGGGGCAGTGTGAGCCTCCTACACGTTACTCCTCGCCAAAATGAGAGTCCACGCTGGCAGGTGAAAAGATGCGACTGGCTGCCTAGTGCGGGTGCCTACACATGTATCGGAGGGGACATGCGATGGGCTTCTATCCTCCCTACAACCGGCCAGTGGGGGGCACATGCGAGCAACGTTCAAGACAGGGGAGGGGAGAATTGGCACGGCTAAATTGGGATGGGAGAAAAATAGAAAAAAGAGGAGAAAAAGTGGATAAAACAAAAAAAGACCCCCTGAATTGATATAAATTAAGCTTGGACCCCCATTTGATAAGATTTTGTCTCAGGGACCCCCATCTGAGAAGATGTTTGTCGTTGAATGTGATTAGGCCCAGAATTCGGTAGGCGAGGTAACAGTGGAGAAAGTGAAAGTTATGATCAGAGTAGTCTCAGTATATTCTTTCATTTGGGCTGTTGGCCCTATTTTTCTGGGGGCCCCCAAAAGTCCTAATTCTCAATTTAAGGCCTTAAAGGTATACATTTTAACATTTTGAAATAATATAAAATATTTATTATATTTGTATTCAAGTAGTTTTTTGCAGGGCTAGCGGGAGCTTGGTGCATCTGGCGAGAGACTGTATGGAACGCACAAGAATTTCAATTAAGTGTCGCTATGTGTTTTTTTTAGTATGGTTGTGAAATTGGTATTACATTTAGCTCTAAGTGGTATTTATAGCTCTTTACAAAGTCTTAAATCTAACTTATTGAAAGCTGCAGATACCCTGTTACCAGGCCCGGACTGGCCATCGGGAGCACCGGGAGTTTTCCCGGTGGCCTGGCCTGCACGCGTGAACACTTTGGGCAACGCACATGTACTTCTGCTGCATGTATAGTCACTGTGTGTTGTTGTAGCCACCGGGTAAATCGCGATTTTTTTATTTGTTTGTCATGACAAACCAATTACATAATCCAACATGTGTAAAGGCACAACATATTCCAGTTAACGGTATCTTTTTTTAATGATTCGTTACGGCGCAATCAATACTTCCATTTGTATAAATTGTGTTACAAAGGATCAGATTAAACCGAATATATATATTTATTGATTGATATATATTGCATAATATTTGTATATCGTTTGATATCCCTTGTATATTCCTTGTACATATACACGGAATATCCCTTTAGCCTAGTACAGACCATAATATTTCATTCTCCTATTGGACAGCGGTCCACAGGCGCCAAGGCCATGCCTCCAGAGTCAGGTTCAAAGCCACCGTCAAGACATGTCTGTACATGCCCGGCCTTGCCCAAGAATACGAGACAGAAATGAGGTTGGCACTAGATTGTTCGCCGTGCATATAAATATGGCGCAGGTGAATACAGAAGCACTTAGAGAAACTTAGTGTTGTTACCCAATAAGTTGAAGCCTCACTGTTACATCCCAATGTATATATTCCCCAGTGTGTGTCTCCATGTGTGTGTGTTCTCCATTTTGTTTCCTCCCTCCAGCCATTGTTCCCTCCACCATTGGTCCCTGCCAGGCCTGCCCTCACATTATAGCAACACAGCACCGATTGGTGGATGGTTTTCCAGACTCCAACACTCAATCAACACCACCCAATCATGGATCACCCCACACCTGTTAAAACATGGCTTCTCACTTCAGTCACTCTCTCTCTCTGGCATGAGGCTAGGCCTAGTGTGATTTTGTAACCTGTAACTTTGACAATATTGCATTTCGTTTATTGGCCTTTGGTGCTTAGTAGAAATTTCCTTGTGTGTGTATGGCCACAGAGAGAGCATTGTTAGTTATAGTTTGTTTTTGTATATATTCTGCCTTTGTTTTCTGTATCATTAATGTGTTTTTCTCTCTTTCTCAGGAAGCACAGATGGGGTGAGCTGCCATTTCCTTTGGATATTGTTTTCTCCTGTTTTGGTTAGGTAAGAGTAGTTTAGGTAATGTAATTTCTTTTACCATAGATTAGATTGGGTTTATTTGGAGTATAGTGGTGTTTGTTTGTTGTTTTGGCCTGGGCTCACCCTTGAGCTATATGTGCTTCCTTTGCATCTTTCAATAAATATCATTGTTGTTTACAAACGTGGTCCATCTTTTCTGTCAACCAACTGTTATGTTACAGTACAGCCCTTTACCCTTAGACTCACAGGGGTCGTAACATAAATGGGGGCTCTGCCTGGATTTTGTAACCCGTGTTCAATTGTTGGTTGATGGATTTGGTGAACTGTGTTTGTTTACACTTGTATAGTTATTAATTAATTTGTGTGTAAAAATGGCATTTGTGTAAAAAAAAAATAATAATGGCAGTTAGTACTTTTGATCTGGGGAAATTCTTGAGCAATCCTACTTGGGAAGCGCTAGATAGCTGCCGCAAGGCAGACTTAGTGGAGATTGCCACACATTTTAAACTCTCGGTTCAACAGAAGCATCTTAAGCAGGATATCAGGTGTCTTGTGGTAGATAAGCTGTTGGAGCAGGGGACGCTTGTTTTACCTGTGGTCTCTGATGAACATGCAAGTCCTCCTGGTGAACCTACTGAAGCACAGCCTTCTGTATCTGAGGAGCAAGCTCATGGTGAAGGTGCTGAGAAGGCAGGTGTGAAAGTCACATTGCCACATTTTCACTTGACCTCTCCTGTGTCATCTGGACCTCGAGAAGGGGTCAAGGTTAGAATAGCCCGTCTCCAGATGGAGGCTTAGGAGAAGGCACAAGCACGTGAGGCGGAGTATCGGCTTCGTAAAATGGAGCTTGAGGCGGAAAATGAAAGGGCTGTTAACATCCGTAGGTTGGAGCTTGAGGTGGAAAAAGAGCTCAGACTGCGGGAGTTGGAGCTGGGAGACCAAAGGAGTGGATCCAACTCTGCTACACCGACTCCTCCACAAGGCCCGGCTATGTCCTCCTCCACAGCTTATTCATCACACACTTTTGATATAAGTAAACACATTGCTTTGGTGCCTCCGTTCCGAGAGACAGAAGTTGATACTTATTTTAATGTGTTTGAGCGTATTGCTGCTTCATTGCGCTGGCCAAGAGAGGTCTGGCCTTTGTTGCTTCAATGCAAATTGACTGGTAAAGCCCAAGAGGTTTGTTCAACACTTTCCCTAGAAGATAGTTTACTGTATGATACTGTGAAGGCTGCCATCCTTCGTGCATATGAGCTTGTGCCCGAAGCTTATAGGCAGAGGTTTCGCAGTCACAAGAGAGCTGTCAACCAGACCTTTGTAGAGTTTGCTAGAGAGAAGGGAACTCTCTTTGATAAATGGTGTGCAGCAAGCAAGGCCTCAGATCTTAACTCTCTCAGAGAACTCATTCTATTAGAAGAGTTTAAGAATCGTTTGCCAGAGCGTATTGTAATTTACCTGAGTGAGCAGAAAGTGTCCACTCTGCAGCAAGCTGCTGTATTAGCTGATGAGTTTGCGCTAACTCATAAAACTGTGTCTGTAGATAGGCGTGACTCGTTTCTCCCCCATGATTTCTCTCAGAAACATTCTGTCCCCAACCATTCAGAATTCACACACCCCCGACCAAAAATGTCACCTCCACGCTCAAAAGAGGAGCGGACATGTTACTACTGTCATAAGCCTGGTCATGTTATTTCTGACTGTTTAACATTGAAACGTAAGCAGCAACCGTCCTCTCAGAACTTTAGACAACCCAAAGGGGTTGGTCTGATTAAAATGGCACCTGATTCCGATCAACAGATGCACAATGATCAGGATGTTCTCGATCCTTGTTTCAGGCCATTTACTTCCAAGGGTTTAGTTTCCTTGACAGGGGATCCAAAAGATCAGTGTACAGTTCAGATCTTACGAGATACTGGAGCCTCACAATCCTTTATCCTCTCTGATGTACTACCTCTGTCTGAGAAATCTTCCTGTGGTTCTAGTGTCCTGGTTCAAGGTATTGAGATGGGTTTCGTTCCAGCCCCGTTACACTGTATTCATGTACAATCTGATTTGGTCACTGGTTTCTTTAAAATAGGGGTGAGACCTTCCTTGCCAGTTAAAGGCATTTCCTTTATCATGGGAAATGATTTAGCTGGAGGACAGGTGAACGCTGTGCTGGAAGTGTTGGATCACCCAGACACAGATTCTCTGCCTGATGACTTGTCACAGAACTTCCCTGAAGTTTTTTCTGCAAGTGTTGTCACTCGGGCTCAATTGAAAAAGAGAGGTGATGAAATTAATTTGTCTGACTCTGTTTTTGCTTCAGCTTTTGTCAGGGAGGAGTTGCTGGCTCCAACTTCTGATACCGCTGACAAACCACAGACTCATAGTAAGGTACCCCCACAGACAACTGTAACTAGTTCCGACGCATTGAAGTTACCCGTTACTCGTGAAATGCTAATTACTGCCCAGAAGGCTGACCCTTCTCTTGCAAAATGTTTCTCTTCTCTTGAAACAGAACAGAGGAGAGAGTTGCATTCTTATTTTGTGGATGAAGGAGTTTTGATGCGTACCTGGAGGTCCCATGGTACTAGACTGGCAGAGCATGCACAATCGGAGATAGGGCTACCAGATCAGGTGCCAGACTGGAGCACTGTTTATCAGATTGTTGTCCCTGCAGTTTATCGTCAGCATGTACTGTTCTTGGCCCATGACCACCCTTGGTCTGGACACTTGGGAGTCACTAAAACATACAACAGAATACTTCAACATTTCTTTTGGCCCGGTTTGAAGTCCGATGTAGCACAGTACTGTCGTACCTGTAGTACTTGTCAGATCACCGGAAAGCCAAACCAGGTAATTCCACCTGCTCCCCTCTGTCCTATACCAGCGGTCGGTGAACCATTTGAACATGTCATAGTTGACTGTGTTGGTCCGTTGCCAAAGACCAAAGCCGGCAATCAGTTTTTGTTGACAATAATGTGTACCGCCACCCGTTTCCCTGAGGCTATCCCTCTTCGCAGAATTACAGCGCCTGTAATAATTAAGGCTTTGACGAAGTTCTTCTCCACGTTTGGACTGCCTAAGGTAGTACAAACGGACCAAGGCACCAACTTCCTGTCTAGGTTATTTGAGCAAGTGTTACAGTCCCTGGGTATCCGACATATAGTGTCCAGTGCCTACCACCCTGAAACTCAGGGGGCTCTAGAACGTTGGCATCAGACCTTAAAATCCATGCTGCGTAAATATTGCTTAGACACAGAGAAAGATTGGGATGAGGGTGTCCCCCTTGTTCTATTTGCTGCGTGAGAGACCATACAGGAGTCTCTTGGTTTCAGTCCTGCTGAGCTTGTTTTTGGGCACACTGTTAGAGGGCCTCTGAAAGTTCTTAAAGAACGGTTCATGTCAAAGGGTGCCAGCACACCCACTAATGTTCTAGATTTTGTTAGCCAGTTTCGAGAGCGACTGCATCAGGCGTGCTCTCTCGCAAAAGAAGCGCTCTCTTCTTCCCAGAGAACTATGAAACGGCACTATGACGAGAAAGCTGTTTCTCGATCTTTCCAGCCAGGTGATAAGGTTCTAGTCCTGTTACCTATCCTTGGTTCTGCTCTTTCCGCTCGTTTTTCCGGACCGTATGCAATAGACAAGAAGATAAGTGATACAGACTATGTGGTTCGCACCCCTGATCGTAAACGTCACTCTCGTGTTTGCCACATCAATATGCTTAAACCATATTTTTCCAGAGATAGTGTGCAGGTGAAGACCTCAGACCAGACAGCCGGACTGGCCGTCTCTGCTGTTGCCTCAACTCCAATAGTTCCGGACTCTCCTGACGTTAGTGGTGAGGATGTAGATGGCTTAGAGTTGCGCAATGCAGCCCATCAGGGTGCTAGATTGTCCAACACTGAGATGTTATTGAACCTGCCCACTCACTTAGCACACTTACCTGAGGAGCAGCGAGAGGACATCACAAATTTGATTCAGGCCTACATGGCTCTGTTTGGTGATGTTCCCTCCTGTACTTCTGTATTGGCCCATGATATTAATGTTAACAATGCTGTGCCTATCAAGCAACATGCATACCGTGTTAACATCACCAAGAGGGCCATGATGCAACAGGAGGTTGACTATTTGTTAAAACATGGTTTAGCCAAGCCAAGTTGCAGTCCCTGGAGTTCACCTTGCTTGTTAGCTCCCAAATCGGATGGAACTCCTAGATTTTGTACTGATTTCCGAAAGGTAAATGCCGTGCCTGATTCCTTCCCACTGCCCCGCATGGAAGATTGTATTGACAACCTTGGATCTGCCACCTATGTTAGCAAACTAGATTTGTTAAAGGGTTACTGGCAGGTCCCTTTGACCCCCCCGTGCCTCGGAAATCTCGGCGTTTGTTACTCCTGACAATTTTTTGCAATATACGGTAATGCCTTTTGGAATGCGTAATGCCCCGGCCACTTTCCAGCGACTGGTGACCCTAGTCCTGGCTGGTGTTCCAAATTGTAATGCCTATCTCGATGACCTGGTTGTCTATTCGACCAACTGGCGTGACCACATGACAACCTTACAAACTGTCTTTGACCGCTTGGCTGGAGCCTCCCTGACCCTTAACCTTGCCAAGTGTGAGTTCGGCAAGGCTACGGTTACCTATCTTGGTAAGCAGGTAGGACAAGGCCAAGTGCGTCCGGTGGATGCAAAAATATCTGCAATCACAACTTTTCCAGTGCCTACTACTAGGCGGGAATTGCGTAGATTCCTTGGGATGGCTGGGTATTACCGTGGTTTTTGCCGAAACTTTTCTTCTGTCGTCACTTCTCTCACTAGCCTGTGTAGCCCGTCCAAACCATTCATTTGGACAGCTGATTGTCAAAATGCATTTGATAGTGTTAAAGCTCTCTTATGCAGTTCCCCTGTTCTCTCTGCTCCAGATTTCTCCCTGCCGTTCCAGCTGGAGGTGGATGCCAGCAGGGTGGGAGCTGGAGGAGTGTTATTACAGGAAGATCACGATGGTGTCAGTCACCCGGTTTGTTATTTTTCCCGGAAATTTAACAAACATCAACTAAACTATTCCACTATTGAAAAGGAGACTTTGGCTATGTTGTATGCGTTGCAACATTTTGAGGTGTATGTCGGTTCGAGCGTATTACCAGTGGTAGTATACACCGACCACAACCCATTGGTTTTTCTGTCGCGGATGTACAACCACAATCAGCGCCTCATGCGTTGGGCGCTCATAGTGCAAAATTATAACCTCAGCATAAAGCATAAGAAGGGGTCTGAGAATGTGTTGGCGGATGCTCTGTCTCGGAGTTAAATCTCTGTTGCTGTCGACTCGTTGTCTGTTGCTGTCGACTCGTTCTACTGTATATTGCTGTCGACTTGTTCTATTTTGCTGTCTACTCGGTCTGTGTTGCTGTGGACTCGTTTTATGTTGCTGTCGACTCAGTCTCTCTTGCCGTCAACTCGTTCTGTCATTGTTGACCCGAGTGGTTGTTGTACCAACTGCTAGTTTTTTTATAGCTCTTTGTTTTGAAGTACATGTTATCTCAGAGATGTTATCTCGTTGTTAAAAAAAAACATGTTTAGTTGGTGTTAAGTGTCAACATGTTTTTGTCTTATGTATGGGGGTGTTACATCCCAATGTATATATTCCCCAGTGTGTGTCTCCATGTGTGTGTGTTCTCCATTTTGTTTCCTCCCTCCAGCCATTGTTCCCTCCACCATTGGTCCCTGCCAGGCCTGCCCTCACATTATAGCAACACAGCACCGATTGGTGGATGGTTTTCCAGACTCCAACACTCAATCAACACCACCCAATCATGGATCACCCCACACCTGTTAAAACATGGCTTCTCACTTCAGTCACTCTCTCTCTCTCTGGCATGAGGCTAGGCCTAGTGTGATTTTGTAACCTGTACAACTGTATAACTACATACAACTGAACAGTGACATCTCCTTAGCAAATGACCTCAATACCTTCTATGCGAGGTTTGATGCTGGTAATAACAACACCAGCTCACAAGCCACGGCAATGGGGGGGGGGGGTCGGCTGCTGATGGAGGCGCAGTGTTCAGGGTAACAGAGCATGAGGTGAGGCGGACCTTTAAAAAAGTGAATATCAGGAAGGCAGCAGGTCCGGACGGCATCCCCGGCCGCGTCCTAAAAGTCTGTGCCGACCAACTGGCCCCAGTATTCACTGACATATTTAACCTGTCCTTAGAACAGGCTGTCATCCCCACCTGCCTGAAGAAGTCCACTATTATCCCTGTACCCAAAAAATCCAAGCCTGCTTGCCTCAACGACTACCGCCCTGTAGCTCTCACCTCCATAGCCATGAAGTTCTTTGAGAAGCTAGTAAAGGGCTACATCTGTTCCTCCCTCCCCATCAACATGGACCCCCTGCAATTTGCATACCGCCCCAACAGGTCCACGGAGGACGCCATAGCCCATGTGCTGCACACAGCAGCATCACACCTGGACAAGAGGCAGGGGAACTATGTGAGAATGCTATTCATCGACTACAGCTCGGCATTCAATACCATAGTCCCCTCCATACTCATAGCCAAGCTCAGGGACCTGGGCTTGGGCTATGACCTCTGCCAGTGGGTCTTGGACTTCCTGACTGGCAGACCCCAGGTGGTGAGAGCAGGCAACTGCACCTCCTCATCCATCACCCTCAACATAGGGGCCCCCCAGGGCTGTGTTCTGAGTCCCCTCCTCTACTCCCTGTACACACACGACTGTGTGGCTCAGCGGAGTAGCAATACAATCATCAAATTTGCTGACGACACAGTGGTGGTGGGCCTGATCTCTGCCAACGACGAGAGGGCCTACCTGGAAGAGGTCAAGGTCCTGGCGGGATGGTGCCAGGAAAACAGCCTCTCCCTGAACGTCAGCAAAACAAAGGAGATGATTGTGGACTTCAGGAGGTCGGGGGTCAAGGACTACAGCCCCCTCAGCATCGACGGGGCACCGGTTGAGAGAGTCAACAGCTTTAAGTACCTCGGAGCCTACATATCCGAGGACTTGACATGGACCACACACATTGACAGTGTTGTGAAGAAGGCACGACAACGCCTCTACTTCCTCAGGCGCCTAAGGAAGTTCCAAGTCAGTCAGAAGATCCTTAAGAACTTCTACTCATGTACAATAGAGAGCATCTTGACCGGCAACATCACCTCCTGGTTTGGGAATAGCACTGCACAAGACCGAAGCAGACTACAAAGAGTGACACGTTCAGCCGAATGCACAATTGGAGGGGGGCTCCCCACCCTCCAGAACATTTACAACAAGCGTTGCATGGGCAAGGCTAAGAGAATCATTAAAGACTCCAGTCACCCGAACAACTGCCTCTTTGAACTGCTGCGGTCAGGCAAGCGATACCGGAGTCTCAAGGCGAGCACAGAAAGACTCAGAAGAAGCTTCTATCCCCAGGCCATCAGGCTGCTAAACGAACAATGAATGAACACTACACAACAACAACCACCAAACGCACATAGCACACACATCCACACGCACACACTCACTTTAAACAAACACACTGTAGCACCCACTCCACACACTTTATAGCACACACCCACTTTAAACAAACACACTGTAGCACCCACTCCCCACACTTTATATTTATTGATGAAGGATTGCACTACAACTCGTACACCTTACTGTAAATTGTACCTAAAATTGTACCTCATCCCATTTCTGCTTTGCACTAGATAGTACTGTACATTAGTACACTGCATAGTATTGTATATTATATGGTAACTCAGAACATTGTACATATGTCTATACCGAACACTGTGACCTCATTTTTCTTCTTCTAAATTACATGCTATATTATGTTATTTGATACTATCTTGTCTAGCACAGTCTCTGGAGCGTAACAGTAAGAAGCATTTTGTATGAAAGTATTCTGTACTTCTGTATGACAACTATTAAAGAACTTGTAACTTTGACAATATTGCATTTCGTTTATTGGCCTTTGGTGCTTAGTAGAAATGTCCTTGTGTGTGTATGGCCACAGAGAGAGCATTGTTAGTTATAGTTTGTTTTTGTATATATTCTGCCTTTGTTTTCTGTATCATTAATGTGTTTTTCTCTCTTTCTCAGGAAGCACAGATGGGGTGAGCTGCCATTTCCTTTGGATATTGTTTTCTCCTGTTTTGGTTAGGTAAGAGTAGTTTAGGTAATGTAATTTCTTTTACCATAGATTAGATTGGGTTTATTTGGAGTATAGTGGTGTTTGTTTGTTGTTTTGGCCTGGGCTCACCCTTGAGCTATATGTGCTTCCTTTGCATCTTTCAATAAATATCATTGTTGTTTACAAACGTGGTCCATCTTTTCTGTCAACCAACTGTTATGTTACAGCCCTTTACCCTTAGACTCACAGGGGTCGTAACACTCACCCACGATACTCCGTCCGGTGAAGTATGGCCTGTTTGGCCCCAAATAAGAGCATTGAGACCGCGTGCGAATTAATAACTGAATTGTCAGAGTTTGGCGCTATACCGTCGAGTGCGACATATTTCTATTAAGTCAGTAATAGTCTATTTGTGTATAGTGTATCGTGCGGCTAAAGTTCTACAGTGACCAGCATCACCAACGCTTCCTCGTATCAGCTAGAGAGCTTATCCAGGCTGGGCTGCTTTCATGGCGCTTTCACCCGAGGAGCCCTAGACGAGAACCGTGTGGACATGTACACTGGATTAATCTACCCGACGACTACATAGCCCTTTGCGGCTGGATTATATTTGCTTTTGGTCCTGTGATTAATGGAGCGGAGAATCGCCGACGCCTACACGTGTGTGGGATTTACCCTGTGAGGAGCCACGTCGAGTCTGCGCCTCAGAGAGCCTGAGGCAGGCTAGCTTTCTTCCCTGTGGATCTACAGGCTACGGAGAACAGCTGTATTCGTCTGTGGATCAAGATCTTATTGCACCGTCTCCCGTACTCGGAGTCTCCTTATCATCGTTGACCCAGGCTCTACTACCGACAGATCCTCTACCCTGCTGGCTTACAACCGGGGGGACCCTTCCAGTATCTCCCGCTATATATTACTAGTGTACCATAGATATAATTCCCTAAGATTCAGGTTGTATAATTACCTCCTGCGTAACCAGAGAATGGACATTCATTATTGATTTGCCTACGCACACTCCTTTGCCTTATAAGCGCGTCCAAAGTAAAATAGAGAAGTATATTATGTACCTTTTGCTGCAATAAATACTTAATTACAACTTTGTGTGGAACCGATTCATTGTGGGAAGTGTTCATCATATTTATATATCATGTACTGTATGGCCAGTAATTAAAGTACATAAGACGGTAGTGGTTTAATGATACCATACTTATCAATACAGTCAGGGAATTGTACCCCTCAGTTACAAATTGCGTTCGGGACCTCCATGTTTTGGGGGTATTCATCAGAAAAATCGGATCCGGGATTCGGCTCCCATCAGTCGGGCAAGAACTGCGGGTTTTCAGCCTCTCTCCTCTCTCCTGGAGCTTAGCGCTCGGCCAATCAGAGAAACGCGGAAGGCGCTCAGCCAATCGTAGAAACGCGGAAGTAAATGTGCGTTGCCCAAAGTGTTCACACGGCCTGCACAGATAAAGAAAAAATTATATAAAAAAAATATATATATATAATTTTTTTTATTTTTTTATTTTTTTTGCCAGGCCATTGTTTCTAGTTGTGGCGGCGCGATAGTTAGATAACCTAGGTTGGTGGGGAACAACCAGAATGTCACTGTCTGCGACAGAGTTGGAGAACTATCTGAGATCTCTCCCTCTCGCGGATCACACACACACAAATGGAGCCGTGCTGCCGCATGTGATTGGTGGAGGCGGGACCAGGCGATACAACTGATTGACAGCGGAGGCGGCAAATGGAATGGCAGATGGCACTCAGATGCAGAATAACAGCCAGGCAGTGAGCCAGGTAGTGAGGGACTCGGGAGAGATACAGTAGAGCGAAAGTCAATTAACGTCGATGTCAAGATGGACAGTGGAAGAAAGAGAAAGGGTGGAGCAGAGAGGGATAAAACAAAGAAAAAGAAAGGCCCTTACAGGAGATGCTGCTAAATCCGGCAACATGTATCAAATGTTTTCTTGCACCAAGGTCAAGGAACCAGCAGGTTAGTCAGTGATAAAAATAAACATGTGGATGTTAGCTAGCTAACGTTACCATGCAATGCATCATCTCCCCTGTCAAAAGCCCAATGTTAAATCTGCCAAGAAACAAATAAATAATTTAACCCTTGTGTCTGAAAACTAAAGTGTTATACTCTTACCATATTAGGGGACTAAATTGAAAAACGCCATAAAAAGATTATATGTTGAAATAATTTCCCACTTTCTTTTCCATAAATATTTTATTCAACTTCAGATTAAAAATGAAATACTCACACTTTTCTGAAAGGAGTTGTTAAATCTGACATTACAAAAAACCATATGTGGTGGTTATGATCGGGCTGAAGTTGAATAAACAATTTATGAAAGAGAAAGTCAAAATAATTCCAAGATAATTCAAAGATTACACACCTTTGCCACATATATTGGCTACAAACATAATCACTGCAAAGTTATCAAAAAATAAGAATCTGATCAGACACAAGGGTTAAGTTGTCCCTTTCTAATTTCCTCAAAAACATCTAGTCTAGTTAATGTGATCAATATTATTTGACAATTGATGCTTTTTGTTGGAAATTTCAGTCAGTGAGCTCATACTTTGAGCTCATTTTATAGTTAAAATGATTGAGACAACGCAATCTTCTGTCTTCGTTGTGCATGCATGCGTGTGCTCACCACACGCGATACATGTGTCACTATTCGGCAGTACTGTTATTATAGTATTGTAATGAAAGGTCTGTTATTTAATGTTTGTGTAAAGGGCTATTTTAACTGTTGATGGGTAGTGCATCAGTAAAGTGAATATGGTATTGTGCTCTTGCTCTGTTTGAATAGGTGGAGAGAGTGGTTAACTGTATTATAATAGTAAATAGAAAAATATGTTGTGCTCTTGCTTTTTTCTTTTTGAAGGTGGAGAGAGTAGCATTGCTATTGCCCCAACAGTTTTATTTGAGGTTCATAACAGTACATTGTACTAAGCAATTGTTGGCTCATTCGTTTGTGATTCAATTTCACATGCACTAAAATTCACCAGAATGCAGGAAATGAAGTCTTTGTAAGACAAATTTTCCTGGTGGGGGACCCCCAGACCCCCCGCTTAAAAAGTGGCCTGACTGGGGCTATATTTCGCGCTATATCTCCCGGTATTATTTCCCCAGTCCGGCCCTGCCTGTTACAGTATGTAAATGCATTAAAACTCACTTTTAGTTGTACCATATAGTCTATTCTTGTATCAAGAGCTCACTCAATCAATTTGAGAATAAAAAAAATGATCTCCAATATCATGGTTTTATTTTCAGTGGTGGGGCAACCCGTTAATTTACATTTGGATCACAGATTGCACCTTTAAAGCCCAGATAATATTTTTCCAACCCTAAGCTAGTGGGGTGTATATTTAAGATCAAAGAATGTTGGGGCGCCTGGGTAGCGCAGTGGAGAATGCACTCACCTACAGTACCACTGCAGAGACTCTGGGATCGAATCCAGCTGACCTCCGGCTTGGTCAGTCGTCCCTACTAACACAATTGGCAGGGTTAGCGGGTGGGAAGCCGGCGGGGTATGTGTCCTGGTCATTGTAAACTGCGGTTCCTATACTGGTCGCTCAGGGCGCCTGTTCAGCAGGGAGGGGATGGGGGGGAAATAGCGTGAACCTCTGCACGCGTTACATTCCCCCAGTGAGAGTCCTCGCTGTCAGGTGAAAAGAAGCAGCTGGCTGACTCCACATGTATCGGAGGAGGCATGTGGTAGTTCTACACCCTCCCTAGGCAGACAGTGGGGCAATGCACGCAACAACCAGGAAGGGAATTGGCATAACAACTAAATTGGGATGGGAGCAAAAATACAGAAAAAGTGAGAACAAAAAAAAATTATTAAAAATATCAAAGAATATGATCTTCAGATTGAACATAAGATTTTTGGATCATTAAATTTGACAGATTTGAGCAAATTTTTTACAAAAAAAAAACATTTTACAAAAAAAAAGGGCACACCAACATTTCTTTGGTGGTGGGGTTACCCAATTGTTACATTTAGAATTATTCTTCCAAGGGAGGGCTGGGTTGGTTGCCTTGCTGTGGAAGTAGAAAGGCTGTTGGCGATTGAAAGGTTAGTTGTGTTTGTTTGGATAGCCCTCCTCCCCATCATATGTAGGCTATATATTTTCTGTTAGGATCTCTGGGTAACAGTACTGTATATTTGCATATCGTATGTCACAAATTTAACAGTACTATATACCTGTATGTCATGTATGTCCCTATGTCATGATGTCATGTATGTTGTGTATGTCATAAATGTCACTATGAATTGAAAATGGGGGACCCTGATGTAAACAAGACAAACATCTTTCTCTGGTCTGCATCCCCTTTTAAAACAATTGTGTGTATTGAGCCATATTGTATTGTACCCATTCTGCAATCTGTTAAATAAAGTTTTCATTCATTCATTCATTGATCAGAGTCCCTTCTCAGCACAGTCCAGGCTGTTACTCATTCTACTGTAGTTCCGATTGTTTAGCCACAAGCTAATGTAAATTCAAGATTCAAGAGATTTATTTGTCACATACACATACAGACATGTAGTGAAATGAAGGGGGCCATGCCCGCCTTGATTGTGCAAAATACAATAGTAAAATAGAATAATAAAATAGAATAGATAATAAAATAGACATGATAAAAAGTAATACGAATAAGATACAATGCAATGCTAAGCTAAGATGCATTGTAACACACTGTATACAATATACAGTTGTGTTTTTTAAAGTGACCTTTTTTGTAGTGTGTTTGTGTGTGAGAGAGTACAAGTGAGGTTGTGTGGTGTGTGTGTGTTCATGTGTGCTTGTGTGTGGAGAGATCAAATTAAATGGGGTCAAGCTCCTGTCTGTACAAGCTGACTGAAGGACACTCACTGAAATAGAATTTGTTTGCACTGTGGAGTAAATTTCAGTTTCCTTCAATGAGCTTGTACAGACAGACGCTTGACCCCATTGACTTTGCATCAGTTTGTGGCTAAACAGTTGGAGCTAGAATGAGAAACACAATGGATTGTGTGTGAGAAAGGATGCTACAGAGCAACAACATCATCATCATCATCATCATTTTGATGATGGTTTTTATTTATTTGTACATGGAATTGTTACAGTCCAACAGTGTCTTCAGTAAATATAGTTCACTTAATAATGATCCACAAAATTCCATGGCCGAAAGGAACAGGAAGAAGAAAACTCTTATTGTACCTGCCCCTACATTGATTGATTGATTGAATTGATTGATTGATTGAAAAGTTTATTAACAGATTGCAGATTGCAGGGTCCCCCATTTTCAATTCATTATAACATATATGACACACACAACATACAGATAGACAGTACTGCTACATCTATACATTTATGACATACCAGATTTGCAAATACAGTACCGTTTGTGATACAAAAAGTGTCCAGAAAAAGAGTGTATATACATTTGACGTAGAAACTGTACATTGGAGGAGGTGGGGTAGGTGGGGTGGGGTTGGGGGGGGGGGGTTGTACATTGGAGGTGGGGGGGGGGGGGGGGGACACTGTACACTGTACATTGGAATACTGACAAAGCCATACTTGGTCATTTACTGTACAACTGGGTTAGGACATTTGTAGGGGCCAGTTTCGAATTGCAGTCTCCCGTAGGTGTTCTTTGAGAGTGTTTTTGAAAGTGGGTAGTGATTCACATTCCTTTACAGCTTTGGGTAGGGCGTTCCACATTGATGTGGCATAATTGCGAAACGTGTTTAGTCCCTTGTTTGAGCCGAATCTGGGTTTAACATGATTTGTGGAGCTCCCTCTGGTGTTGTGATCGTGGTATTCACTGACCTTTGGGAAGTATTTTGACATGTACATGGGTACCTTGGTCATGTAGTGTATCTTGTAGACCAGGCCCATTGCAAGTTGCTGTACTCTGTCGTCTACTCTAAGCCATCCTAGGTTGTCAAAGTGGGCAGGGGTGAGGTGGGTTCTAGGACAGGAGTCAGGTCAAGCAGTAGTCTGACTAGTTTGTTTTGAGATGTTTGTAATTTTGTTTTTAGTGCCTTTGAGGTGCTTTGGTACCATGAGGTGCAAGCATAGTCGTAGTACCCTTGAATGAGTGCTCCTGCCAGAGTCTTCAGGGTATTCTTGTTTACCAGAGAGGAGATCCGGTACAAGAATCGAGTTTGTTGGTTGACTTTTTTTTATTACATTGGATGCCATTTTGTCACAGGAAAGATTAGCCTCTAGGATGGAACCCAGGTAGGTAATTTCATCTTTCCTTGTGACAATATTGTCACCCACTAACTGAGAAGCCGTCGGTCTTGCTGAGTTTGTTATTTGAACCGAAGAGAATGGACTCTGTTTTGCCCATGTGTAATGATAGTTTGTTGTCGGCAAGCCATATGCAGATTTTGCCTAGTTCCGAGCTGAGGGTTTTTTCAACCTGTAAAACCTACACACATACAGTACACCGATAGACTGTTCATAGTGCAATGTTTACCAAACCAAACAAAATGTACATACTTATTTTGCAGAAATGAAAACATCAACACAATTAAATTAACATCAATAAATACCTTTTGTGTATCTATCAGTTAAATTGCATATTTACTGAGGTTCATTCATTTATACACACACACACACACATTTATCTATAGTACACTGTTCTATTATATAATGTATTATTCTATATTATACTTCTATATACTATAATACTATATAATTGTATTATTTAAATTGTATTATACTATAACTAAATCATTCTATTTATACTACACTATATTATATTGGTATACATCATTGTTGAGTAAGAAATAGGGCTAGGGTTCTATACATCAGAACTATCGTGGTAGGGGAGAGAGAGAGAGAGAGAGAGAGAGAGAGAGAGAGAGAGAGAGAGAGAGAGAGAGAGAGAGAGAGAGAGAGAGAGAGAACTGAGGGACAGTGAGTGACAGTCACCTGACATGTTTACGCCGTAATACTTGATGTTTTATTTTACGATGATATTTTGTATGTACTTATATCTGTTTGTAATCCATGTTTATGTTTAATATTGCTTTGGCAACATGTAGAAGTACGTCATGCCAATAAAGCCATTTGAATTTAATTGAGAGAGAGAGAGAGAGAGAGAGAGAGAGAGAGAGAGAGAGAGAGAGAGAGAGAGAGAGCAAGAAAAGGAGATAGTGAGAGTCGAGATAATGAACTAAGAGAAAACAGCTCAGTTGTGTCGGTACCGGGTCCGTGTACGTTTTGATAGTTCGTTTTTCGTTTCAAACGGAAAAACGAAAGAAAACGGAAATACGAGGTGTTTTCCTATTTCCGTTTGAAACCAAAATCGACAAAACCTGAAATACGGCGCTGTTTTTTGGTGTCAGAATCAAATGAAAAAAAGGGGTACATAATGGGCCGTGTACTTTTGATAGTTCGTTTTTCGTTTTTGATGTGAAGAATGGAGAACGGAACCACGTGACAAGTACATTTTTCAATGTAAAAGCCATTCACGATCTAACGTTAACGAATATGTATAACGTTATGAATAAATACACATGCATACAGATCTATACCAGGGTAACGTTATATACATAAATTTTTTGTTTTGTGCATTTCATTTAGACATGATATTGTATGTGAAGTAATAGCCTAATAATATGGAAATAGCCTGTGTGGTCTGTTTGATTGATTGATTGAAAACTTTATTAACAGATTGCAGAATGGGTACAATACAGTACAGCTCAATACACACAATTGTTAAGGGGATGCAGACCAGAGAAAGACTTTCGTCTTGTTTACATCAGGGTCCCCCATTTTCAATTCATCAGGAATGTCCCAAGCAGTGTTGTCTAAACGCACGTTATACAGATATCCTAGTTCAGTGCAGTGGTCGGCAATAGGCGGCTCGCAGGCCGAAATAGGTCCGCCAGCAATAATATCTGCCGGTCAGATTATTTTGAGAATATGATTTGTGATGAAGACTCGCTTTATTGTATCGGAATCGGGAGACTTAGGTAAAGTTAGAAAGATATTCACAGATTCGAATTTCCGCGTCAATAATTCTTAAGCGAAATGTTTTTAAAACACAAAGGACACCTCTTTCCTATCGTAGTAAGGTAATGAGCTACAACCTTACTTTCACCTAAACGAGGCGAGCCGGCCTCGGAGCTGTACATTTAATATAATACTAATTGATCTATATGTGCAGTCGCAGTCGGCCTTGATGAGGCAAGTGCGCAGCCAGGGACCGTCTAAAAAGTGCAACACCGAAAAGAGGCACTGCAAAAAGATTCAATAACTTCACGTCATACAGTGTATAGCAGGGCTATTCAACTAAATTGTTCAGGGGGCCACATTGTCAGAAACCCAAGGGGCCAGGGGCCGGACTGCCACGGCGCCTCCCCGTGCTATGAATATATGTACACTTGACACAACACGCAACCACATTTTCACAACTTTTATTTAACTACATTGCAAAAGTAGTATACTTTTCAAAAAAAGTGCTTCATTTATGTGCCACATCTGCAACATCTCCTGCAAAAAGTGCTTCATTTATGACTGTGCAACAACTGCAACATCTCCTCTTCAACATTTCAATATAAAAATAAAATAAAAAACAAACAAGTGCATGATGTGCATCTGAACATTCTAACATCAACACTTGAACAAAAAAACACATTTATAGTGCAGCTGAGCTTATGAAAAAGTGCTTCATGTCTGTGCAACAACAGCAAATCACAGCATCTTATTAGCACTTATTGTCCACTCTTAACTCTCAAACATCAGGGGGGTGGGGGGCAGACAGGCCTAGCCTACATACACACATCTAATGAGAGCGATTGCACTTCTTTGACTGGGCAATGGCAGAGAAAGAGGGTTCATAGGAAGTGAGGGCTACCCGCAAACAGTGATGCAAATGCTCATTTGTCAAGGAGGCACGGTTGCTTGTTTTTATGGTATTCATGTGAGAGAAACTGGATTCACAGGTGTATGTTGAGCCAAACATTGTTAGCACAGATATTGCCAGCGTTTTTATTTTGGGGAATGTCTTGACATGAATACACTTTATCCAAAATGTTGTGGTGGATTCATTCTCAAGTGCCTGCTTCAGAGCAGATGATGCTTGCATGTCAATTATTTCAAGTTGCAGGAGACCTTCATCAATGTGAAGTGATGCAAGGAACTCTTGTCCTTTTGTGGAAATAGCAGCTACATTGGCAAATGGGTTGCTCACAAAATGCATCAATTCTCTGGACATGTCAAATTCATCAAATCGACTTGCAAAGTTTTCCCTCAATTTATAAATGAAATCTGTCATTAATTGAGTGACTTTTGGCTCAATTGTGCGTGTTAACGTTGACATGAAAAGAAAAAAGTTAAAAAAAAAAAAACATTAAAAAAATATATATTTTTTTTATTTTTTTTTATTTTTTTTTATTATCATGTAATCTTTGGTGGGCCGGTCAGAATCATCCCGCGGGCCGGATCTGGCCCGCGGGCCGCCAGTTGAATAGCCCTGGTGTATAGTGTCACCAAAATCACTGCACACATCATCAATGGTATCCTATTGGTTATACTACAACACTTAGATTTGAAAAAAATGCTTTTTCATAATTCTGGGGATTTTGTATTGGAAAAAAACATTAAATATCTTCACTCAGAGTGTAGTGTCACCAAACTCACTTAACAGATCAATTTTATCCTATTGGTTATACTACAACACTTAGATTAAAAAATATATATATATATATATATATATATATATATCCTTTTTCATAATTTGGGGGATTTTTGATTGAGGAAAATAGTATAAAATAGTTCACTCTTGTACACTGTAGTACCACCAAATTCAGTTAAAAAAAGCGTTGCAAAATCATCACAGTAGAAAAAAAAGATTGCACATCGGCGGAAAATATTGCACATGAACCATTATTGCATTATCCCAACATCTGTCATATTGCACATACAAGTATAAATTATAGTGAGGTGGATGTAGATGTGGTGGCAACAATAGGGGGGGGGGGTGATTGTTCAGTTCAGTGATGGCTCTCGGCAAGAAGCTGTTCTGCAGCCTGGAGGTGGAGCTTTGAAGGCCCTGTATTGCCTCCCAGTTGAAGGCCCTGTATCGCCTCCCAGATGAAGGCCCTGTATCGCCTCCCAGATGAAGGCCCTGTATCGCCTCCCAGTTGAAGGCCCTGTATCGCCTCCCAGTTGAAGGCCCTGTATCGCCTCCCAGATGAAGGCCCTGTATCGCCTCCCAGATGAAGGCCCTGTATCGCCTCCCAGATGAAGGCCCTGTATCGCCTCCCAGTTGAAGGCCCTGTATCGCCTCCCAGATGAAGGCCCTGTATCGCCTCCCAGTTGAAGGCCCTGTATCGCCTCCCAGATGAAGGCCCTGTATCGCCTCCCAGATGAAGGCCCTGTATCGCCTCCCAGATGAAGGCCCTGTATCGCCTCCCAGTTGAAGGCCCTGTATCGCCTCCCAGATGAAGGCCCTGTATCGCCTCCCAGATGATTAGTTTGCACAGACTAAAGACAATGCCTAATTTCCTCTACGAATGGAATGTAACACATTTCATTCACAAGTTTTGTGTGAATGTATCTGAGAACGTATTTGAACACACTTGACGACCTGAGCTATTGTTATGCAAGGTATAGCCAGGTGGGTACTTAGCGAGTTGGCGCATCAGTCGAGTGCAGCGCATTCCTCAGGTTTGGTGTGAACGATGGTCTGACTCAGGCAGAGCACCGTTCACACCAAACCTGTGAATGTGATTGCCATGAATTGTTATGCTTATGCAAGGTAGCCAGGTACACGCGACGAGTCGAGTGCAGCGCTTTCTTGCGTGCACGCGCTTCTGCTCACAAAAGCTTGGTTGCCCGGTGTGCAACCCCGTCCCATGAGCAACGCACCAACACCATGGAACTAATGACCAATTTTACAACGTTCCCTGTCAGAATAGTCAGTCATTTTATATAGTGCTAGCTAACGTTTCAACATACTTGTCTTGTTCCCCATCAGCACTGGCAAATGCACTATTACTAAACTAGTTACAGTAGGTTGCTAGCTACATCTGCTTCCACGTCTTGTGTTGAATGTCGGACTGGGACTTGACATGACATTACCAACATCTTTGAATATTTATTTAAATTTTTTTTATAGTTGACCAATGAGGTCAACAGGCTACTACCGGCAATCTATGTCTGTAATAATAATAATAATAATAATAATAATAATAATAATAATAATAATAATAATAATAAAACAAGAATAAAAC
Source organism: Notolepis coatsorum (assembly GCF_963971535.1). Classification (NCBI taxonomy): domain Eukaryota; kingdom Metazoa; phylum Chordata; class Actinopteri; order Aulopiformes; family Paralepididae; genus Notolepis; species Notolepis coatsorum. Next base: position 71,652,688 of record NC_140172.1, read on the forward strand.
ATAAAAAAAATGTAATTACAAAAAAAATTATAATAATAATAATATTTTTTATCTTAGGGGGGCTAATATTACATTCAGCCCCCCTAAAAAGGGTCTAGAACCGGCACTGGCTTGCACACAGATGGTTATTTTTGAAAATTATTTTGTTTATGGAATTAATTCTTATATACGTATATAAAATTCATAAAAAAAAATCAGAGTTGATAACTTGACACTTTAGGGAGTACAATTAACACTCCCAAATAGTAAAAATGTAACTTGGAGCAGTGTTATTTATCTAATCCCCTTAGTGTTACTTTAACTCTGTTTTGGAGTTAAAGAAGGAACTGGCATAGTGTTAAATGTTTAACTATTTTACAAGTGTTAATTGGAGCTATATAAACCCTGAAAAAGTGTTGAAATCAACTCTGGGAGTTAATTCAACACTGGTCTTTTTGCTGTGGGCCGGTCCTTCAATGTGTCCAATAGACTGCTGCAGTCATTCTAGTCTGTAGTGGCCAGCGTCCTCTTCTATGCTGGGGGCGCTACATCAACTCAAGGGACACATGATGTAAACAAGACAAACGTCTTTCTCTGGTCTGCATCCCCTTAACAATTGTGTGTATTGAGCCGTACTGTATTGTACCCATTCTGCAATCTGTTAAATAAAGTTTTCATTCATTCATTCATTCGTTCAACAAACTGAACAAGCTGAGCTCTGTGGTGGGAGTCGAGCTGGTCAGACTAGAGGTGATGACAGAGAGGGGGATGAGAAGGAAGCTGGCTGCTATCTGTGTTATCGAGACATGCACTATGGTACCTACTGCATTCTCGAAGTCAACTTCCTGCCTGTTGTTGCTACGCAACTGCAGCGTGGGGGGAAACTGCCCAGCCTGGTACATTGTGTACGGTTCATTTAGTGCAGAAACGGATGGTTAAAGCGGCAAATTAAAGACAATCAAGCGGAATTTTCTTCAGTCCTTCACAATGCCAAAGAGCTGCTGTGTTACGCGTTGTACTAATGACAAAAACAGAAATCCAAATCGCAAGTTTTATACCATCACAGAGGAAAAAGTGGCTGTGGCTAACTTTCGGCTAACTCGCTCTGCTGTTGTGGTCGTGGTAGCTACATGCTAAGCTAACGTTAATCACATCATATCGAACCGATAGGAGCTTATTTTATCTAATCTTACATGGATGTTTGATCGGGTAGTGGCACACGTGGTACCACCACGTAAGATTAGATAAGATAAACTCCTATCGGTTCGATATGATGTGATTAACGTTAGCTTAGCATGTAGCTACCACGACCACAACACCAGAGCTAGTTAGCCGAACGTTAGCCTCCGTGATGGTATAAAACTTGCGATTTGGATTTCTGTGTTTTGTTTTGTTATTAGTACAAAACGTAACATAGCAGCTTCAATTTGGGTATTCGAGAGATGGCCATGTCTGTATGTGTTTTGTATGGACATTATGTCAAGTCAATCAGGGGGCGCTTCTTTGAATCATATCTCGCCTTAGAATCACCAGAAAGGCTTTCGAAATAGTGAAATGCCATGTTGGCCTCAATATTTTCAAAACAAATCGTATGAAAATGTTATGATATGAACAAGAATGTGATAAAACATGTAATAAAAACGGACCTCAACACATGCATTTGATACTAGAAATCCGTATGGCCCCCCTATACCAAGATGGCGGCGGCAGGGGCGGAGCTAGGGGGTGGCTACCTGGGCTCAAGCCCCGGATGTATTCTGAAAAGCCCCGAATCTATTTAAAAAAAAATTAAAAAAAATTAAAAAAAATAAAAAAATAATTTTTTTTTTTTTTTTTTTTTTTTTTTTTTTACAATTCATCATTGTTACATGAAAATATGTTTGCACCAGATTTAGCAGAAGCTAATTTCCATCTGTGGTCTATCCAGCTGCTAACTGTATTTGAGTGAGTTAAGTCTTGGTGTTATGGTAGACTCAGACCTAAGATTTAAATCACAATCAACAAGTTGACAAAAACTTAATTCTTCCACCATAGAAACATAGCTAAAGTACGGCCATTTATAAATCAAAAGGACGCTGAAAACCAGATCCATGCCTTTATCTCAAGCCAACTCGACTACTGTAATGCACTCCTTACCGGCCTCCCGAAAAAATACGATGATAACTATTTTATTGCAATGCACTATTGCATTATTTTATTCTATTTTACTAACTATTTTATTGCACTGCACTATTTTACTTTGTATCAGTGAATCATAGACGCCTGGCCATAAGAGCATTCGGAGCATCTCTGCTCTCCCACTATTGAACTTGGGGGAGCAAAGGTATGCTCTTGCTCCACCACTTTTTGATCATATGAAAAATATTATATATCCCCCCCCAATATATAAATCTAACCATAACTACGTTATGGTTAACTGAGTTTTATAGTGAAAAGAGCAGCTTTATTGGTCAAGATTGAAGGCTCTATATTGCAGGAAATTGCACGTACAGGTTAATTAAATTCAAAGAAAATCTGTCGTGGAGGGGGTCGTGCCTGACCCCCTCCAAACCACCCCTTGCCTGCACAAAATAAAAAAAAAAAAAAAAAAAATGTAAAAAAAAAAAAAAAAAAAAAAAAAAAAAAAGGGGGGCCCATCTGGGCTAAGCCCCGGATCTCCTACAATCCTAGATCCGCCCCTGGGCGGCGGTCTCGTGACATCAGAGTGTCTTCGAGAATATCACTACACTATCCACTACACTATCCTGGAGAATCCCTCCCCCACCCCTTCTACTAGGATAACCAGTAGGATAACATTGATGTGTGTGCAGTGAGTTTGGTGACACTACACTCTATAAGCAGGCATGCGTTGTTCATGGGACGGGGTAGCACGGTGTTCCACCCCATGATAAGTACTCGCTATTTGCATATCAATAGCGCCGGTCGTCAGGTGTGTTAAATACGTTCTCAGACACATTCACACCTAACTTGTTGTGAAGACGTGTTACATTCCATTCGTAGAGGCAATTAGGCACTGTCTTTAGTCTGTGCCCTAGCGAGGGGACATTAAATGCGCATTCGCGGGAGCGCGCGCACGCGCCCAGATGATTTCAATAACGCACCACTGTCTATAAGAGTGAAGATATTTAATGTTTTTTTCCAATACAAAATCCCCAGAATTATGAAAAAGCATTTTTTCAAATCTAAGTGTTGTAGTATAACCAATAGGATACCATTGATGATGTGTGCAGTGATTTTGGTGACACTATACACACTGTATGACGTGAAGTTATTGAATCTTTTTGCAGTGCCTCTTTTCGGTGTTGCACTTTTTAGACGATCCCTGGCTGCGCACTTGCCTCGTCAAGGCCGACTGCACATATAGATCAATAATTATTAATTATTATATTAAATGTACAGCTCCGAGGCCGGCTCGCCTCGTTTAGGTGAAAGTAAGGTTGTAGCTCATTGTCTACCTGTGACGGGTGGCATTAATGAGAAAGGAGGAGGGGCCTCAATGAGCCAGGTTCCGTTATAGGGGGATACCTGCGGGAGGAACGTTAGTTGGAATTGTTTGTTGCGGCCGGTGCAGTGAGGTTGGTGCACACCTCACTCCGGAATGCAGGAACAAGCATTACACGCTAAGGTAGGCAGTGGTAGTATTATGGTATAGGAATAGCAGGTTTTAAGGTGCTCGGCAATATGTGTGACATGGAGTGTTTGTTCCAGATCACTTGCCTGGTTCCCAGCGGGATTGAAAGTAGTCGGTAGGATTATAGGACCACCGACGAACCAGGTATTTTAAATGTAGTACTTTGTTTTAGCATGTAATGTTGTTTAATAATTATGCGTGTTATTGTTTTAATAATAAAGTGTTTTAATACTGTTGTGTTTGTTTCCCGGCAGAGCACCAGTGGTCCAGCTGCTCTTGTCGTGAAACACTTTTAGTATATTGTTTGGTAGTTTAATATAATGTCTAATCCGCCCGGGCCAATGGGCCGGTAGACGGGCAAAAAGAATTGGGTCTTGCCCTTGGGCCGGATTAGTTTTCTTTACATGTATGTTTATTTGTGTGTCCGTTTCCCCCCCACCATAACACCAACCCATGTACAAGGTACCTCTCTCAGACGTGAACACGGGCAGGCTTAGTGTGCCATTATCATATGGATGCCGTGGTTATGCACAGTTTGCACAAGTTGAATCACAGAGTGGTAGGATATCTGTTTACTTCATTGTGAGAAGTTTGACATCCCTTTTTATACAGTTCTTGACGTGGTATTTATTGATGTGTGATAAAGTTTCCTTCATTGTGTGAAGTGCTATTTATTAACAATCGATATCGTATGAAGTGCTATTTATTGACAATTGATCGTATGACATGCTATTTATTGACAATTGATATTACTCTCCTTCATTGTGTGAAGTGTCACCAGGTTGCTGTGAATAAAACCCTGCCCGGTCAAGACTGATTGTGGTTCCTGAGCATGAGGTTGAAGTGGGCTTATAGAAATGTTGTCCACTCCTTTTTATGTAATAAATATTATGGTTAAATTAACCTACACTCTTGTGTCTTTCTTAAAGCTAGGAACTTAGCGGGTGTAACATACCTTACTACGATAGGAAAGAGGTGTCCTTTGTGTTTTAAAAACATTTCGCTTAATTATTGATGCGGAAATTCGAATCTGTGAATATCTTTCTAACTTTACCTAAGTCTCCCGATTCCGATACAATAAAGCGAGTCTTCATCACAAATCATATTCTCAAAATAATCTGATCGGCAGATATTATTGCTGGCGGACCTATTTCGGTCTGCGAGCCGCCTATTGCCGACCACTGCACTGAACTAGGATATCTGTATAACGTGCGGTGAGAGACTGCGGTCAAGTGAGCCGTCTTTTGCTTTTGCGTGGTCAAGTGAGCCGCTCTTGTTTTTCGAGTGCGCGATTAGTTCCAGGTTTACGGTAATGCATTCAAACAACCCTGGGAGGCTGTTGTAATGAACCGACGTGACTTTTGAACACAGTCTCGCAAGTAGATCTTACAGAAATACTTAATATGACATTGAATGCGCATCGAATCAATAGGACGTTTAGTCTAATCAATAGGACGTTTCGTATGTGCAGTATTATTGAACATCGAATCAATAGGACGCGCAGTATATTCGACCACTAAACAAAAGCTACAGACAATTCCACAGAGGAACACTTCCGGTGAGGATTTCAAAGTAAAGGATGGCATGTGGTTCATTTCTATTATTTCATAAGTAGTTTATTACACTGCCATGTTTGTACTTAATACTTCTCAAGACTACTTGCACAAATAATATTAACTACTTTTACTGTGTACTTTGAGTAATTTGAGTTTCAAAGTCCTTTTTATAGAACAATGAGTATTTTCGACTAACTTTGATGTGGGATAAAAAAAAGATTTTCCCATAAGCACTTTATGAAACTTCCATGGTTGTACTTAGTACCCCTTAGACTACTTGTACAAATTATATGAAATATTTTTACTGTGTACTTTTTGAGTAATTTCAGTTTTAAAGTCCTCAGAATCAGCATTTTCGACTAACTTTGATGTGGGATAAAAAAAGATTTTCCCATAAGCACCTTATGAAACTGCCATGGTTGTACTTAGTACCTCTTAGACTACCTGTACAAATTATATGAAATATTTTTACTGTGTACTTTTTGAGTAATTTCAGTTTCAAAGTCCCCAGAATCAGCATTTTCGACTAACTTTGATGTGGGATAAAAAAAGATTTTCCCATAAGCACCTTATGAAACTGCCATGGTTGTACTTAGTACCTCTTAGACTACGTGTACAAATTATATGAAATATTTTTACTGTGTACTTTTTGAGTAATTTGAGTTTCAAAGTCCCCAGAATCAGCATTTTCTACTAACTTTGATGTGGGATAAAAAAAGATTTTCCCATAAGCACCTTATGAAACTGCCATGGTTGTACTTAGTACCTCTTAGACTACCTGTACAAATTATATGAAATATTTTTACTGTGTACTTTTTGAGTAATTTCAGTTTCAAAGTCCCCAGAATGAGCATTTTCGACTAACTTTGATGTGGGATAAAAAAAGATTTTCCCATAAGCACCTTATGAAACTGCCATGGTTGTACTTAGTACCTCTTAGACTACTTGTACAAATTATATGAAATATTTTTACTGTGTACTTTTTGAGTAATTTCAGTTTTAAAGTCCCCAGAATCAGCATTTTCGACTAACTTTGATGTGGGATAAAAAAAGATTTTCCCATAAACACCTTATGAAACTGCCATGGTTGTACTTAGTACCTCTTAGACTACTTGTACAAATTATATGAAATATTTTTACTGTGTACTTTTTGAGTAATTTCAGTTTCAAAGTCCCCAGAATCAGCATTTTCGACTAACTTTGATGTGGGATAAAAAAAGATTTTCCCATAAGCACCTTATGAAACTGCCATGGTTGTACTTAGTACCTCTTAGACTACGTGTACAAATTATATGAAATATTTTTACTGTGTACTTTTTGAGTAATTTGAGTTTCAAAGTCCCCAGAATCAGCATTTTCTACTAACTTTGATGTGGGATAAAAAAAGATTTTCCCATAAGCACCTTATGAAACTGCCATGGTTGTACTTAGTACCTCTTAGACTACCTGTACAAATTATATGAAATATTTTTACTGTGTACTTTTTGAGTAATTTCAGTTTCAAAGTCCCCAGAATCAGCATTTTCGACTAACTTTGATGTGGGATAAAAAAAGATTTTCCCATAAGCACCTTATGAAACTGCCATGGTTGTACTTAGTACCTCTTAGACTACGTGTACAAATTATATGAAATATTTTTACTGTGTACTTTTTGAGTAATTTGAGTTTCAAAGTCCCCGGAATCAGCATTTTCGACTAACTTTGATGTGGGATAAAAAAAGATTTTCCCATAAGCACCTTATGAAACTGCCATGGTTGTACTTAGTACCTCTTAGACTACCTGTACAAATTATATGAAATATTTTTACTGTGTACTTTTTGAGTAATTTGAGTTTCAAAGTCCTCAGAATCAGCATTTTCGACTAACTTTGATGTGGGATAAAAAAAGATTTTCCCATAAGCACCTTATGAAACTGCCATGGTTGTACTTAGTACCTCTTAGACTACCTGTACAAATTATATGAAATATTTTTACTGTGTACTTTTTGAGTAATTTCAGTTTCAAAGTCCTCAGAATCAGCATTTTCGACTAACTTTGATGTGGGATAAAAAAAGATTTTCCCATAAGCACCTTATGAAACTGCCATGGTTGTACTTAGTACCTCTTAGACTACCTGTACAAATTATATGAAATATTTTTACTGTGTACTTTTTGAGTAATTTGAGTTTCAAAGTCCTCAGAATCAGCATTTTCGACTAACTTTGATGTGGGATAAAAAAAGATTTTCCCATAAGCACCTTATGAAACTGCCATGGTTGTACTTAGTACCTCTTAGACTACCTGTACAAATTATATGAAATATTTTTACTGTGTACTTTTTGAGTAATTTCAGTTTCAAAGTCCTCAGAATCAGCATTTTCGACTAACTTTGATGTGGGATAAAAAAAGATTTTCCCATAAGCACCTTATGAAACTGCCATGGTTGTACTTAGTACCTCTTAGACTACCTGTACAAATTATATGAAATATTTTTACTGTGTACTTTTTGAGTAATTTGAGTTTCAAAGTCCCCAGAATCAGCATTTTCGACTAACTTTGATGTGGGATAAAAAAAGATTTTCCCATAAGCACCTTATGAAACTGCCATGGTTGTACTTAGTACCTCTTAGACTACTTGTACAAATTATATGAAATATTTTTACTGTGTACTTTTTGAGTAATTTCAGTTTTAAAGTCCCCAGAATCAGCATTTTCGACTAACTTTGATGTGGGATAAAAAAAGATTTTCCCATAAGCACTTGATGAAACTGCCATGGTTGTACTTAGTACCTCTTAGACTACCTGTACAAATTATATGAAATATTTTTACTGTGTACTTTTTGAGTAATTTCAGTTTCAAAGTCCCCAGAATCAGCATTTTCGACTAACTTTGATGTGGGATAAAAAAAGATTTTCCCATAAGCACCTTATGAAACTGCCATGGTTGTACTTAGTACCTCTTAGACTACGTGTACAAATTATATGAAATATTTTTACTGTGTACTTTTTGAGTAATTTCAGTTTCAAAGTCCCCAGAATCAGCATTTTCGACTAACTTTGATGTGGGATAAAAAAAGATTTTCCCATAAGCACCTTATGAAACTGCCATGGTTGTACTTAGTACCTCTTAGACTACGTGTACAAATTATATGAAATATTTTTACTGTGTACTTTTTGAGTAATTTGAGTTTCAAAGTCCCCAGAATCAGCATTTTCGACTAACTTTGATGTGGGATAAAAAAAGATTTTCCCATAAGCACCTTATGGAACTGCCATGGTTGTACTTAGTACCTCTTAGACTACCTGTACAAATTATATGAAATATTTTTACTGTGTACTTTTTGAGTAATTTGAGTTTCAAAGTCCTCAGAATCAGCATTTTCGACTAACTTTGATGTTGGATAAAAACAATTCTTCCCATAAGCACTTTATGAAACTGCCATGGTTGTACTTAGTACCTCTTAGACTACCTGTACAAATTATATGAAATATTTTTACTGTGTACTTTTTGAGTAATTTCAGTTTTAAAGTCCCCAGAATCAGCATTTTCGACTAACTTTGATGTGGGATAAAAAAAGATTTTCCCATAAGCACCGTATGAAACTGCCATGGTTGTACTTAGTACCTCTTAGACTACTTGTACAAATTATATGAAATATTTTTACTGTGTACTTTTTGAGTAATTTCAGTTTCAAAGTCCCCAGAATCAGCATTTTCGACTAACTTTGATGTGGGATAAAAAAAGATTTTCCCATAAGCACCTTATGAAACTGCCATGGTTGTACTTAGTACCTCTTAGACTACCTGTACAAATTATATGAAATATTTTTACTGTGTACTTTTTGAGTAATTTCAGTTTCAAAGTCCCCAGAATCAGCATTTTCGACTAACTTTGATGTGGGATAAAAAAAGATTTTCCCATAAGCACCTTATGAAACTGCCATGGTTGTACTTAGTACCTCTTAGACTACGTGTACAAATTATATGAAATATTTTTACTGTGTACTTTTTGAGTAATTTGAGTTTCAAAGTCCCCAGAATCAGCATTTTCGACTAACTTTGATGTGGGATAAAAAAAGATTTTCCCATAAGCACCTTATGAAACTGCCATGGTTGTACTTAGTACCTCTTAGACTACGTGTACAAATTATATGAAATATTTTTACTGTGTACTTTTTGAGTAATTTCAGTTTCAAAGTCCCCAGAATCAGCATTTTCGACTAACTTTGATGTGGGATAAAAAAAGATTTTCCCATAAGCACCTTATGAAACTGCCATGGTTGTACTTAGTACCTCTTAGACTACCTGTACAAATTATATGAAATATTTTTACTGTGTACTTTTTGAGTAATTTGAGTTTCAAAGTCCTCAGAATCAGCATTTTCGACTAACTTTGATGTGGGATAAAAAAAGATTTTCCCATAAGCACCTTATGAAACTGCCATGGTTGTACTTAGTACCTCTTAGACTACGTGTACAAATTATATGAAATATTTTTACTGTGTACTTTTTGAGTAATTTCAGTTTCAAAGTCCCCAGAATCAGCATTTTCGACTAACTTTGATGTGGGATAAAAAAAGATTTTCCCATAAGCACCTTATGAAACTGCCATGGTTGTACTTAGTACCTCTTAGACTACCTGTACAAATTATATGAAATATTTTTACTGTGTACTTTTTGAGTAATTTGAGTTTCAAAGTCCTCAGAATCAGCATTTTCGACTAACTTTGATGTTGGATAAAAACAAGGCTTGCGAAAGGTAATGTGTGTTTTCATGCCTTTTACTTATCCACACCTTGTAGAGCCAAATTTGGCTGTGAAATGGCTTACTTGCATGTGTACATTTTGTGTTATAGTACTTTGGGTTTTCTATTTTGTAATTTAATATACAAATTGAAACACCATGATTTATTTTTAATAAAATAAGGCATCATATTCCTAAGAGAACTTAAAAGTATTTGTATTGCTGTTATAGATCAACTTTAATGATTATCAAGCTGTGATCGCCTTTGTAAATGTTGACGAAACACACTGGAAGTTGCTGGTTAGTGATTGTTTTCATTCAGAAATCCCTTTCATTTAAATATGTATATAATGTTCGATGCTGTTTTGAAATAACATCACTTTTTTTTAGTACGTATTTCCTGCCATAGGATCAGTATTTTTGGTGGATCCAGCGGCAAATACCAAAGAGCAAGCAGACTCGGAAAATGCTGCGAAAAGAGTACGGTAAGTCAGCAAATTAGATATTAAGTGATCTTAGAATTATATTTTGTGTTTAAGTAAACATGTATAAGTATGTTAACAGAAGTTCCCAAACCCACACCACTGAAGCATTTATTTTGTGCTCGGTGGTCTCAGCTGTTTTTTAAATGATATTTCCTTATCCCGCCCTTAGTATCTGTGTACACAATTCTAAATGAAGTAGCTCAGTAAGCAAGGTAACCTACAATATTTTCCAGTGTCCATATTGTTCGAATGGAGTGTTTTTATTTTACACAATATTTAAAGATTTGTATTCTACATGTGTCTGTTGGGAGTTACATTAGAGACTATTCCACAATGTGTTTTACAAAGGGATTACTTCAAGATGAGGAGGACCTGCTATGGCAAGGAGGACTGGGGGACTGTCAAATGGAGAGGAGCAACCATGAACCATCCAGTTCAACGTGATGGCAGTAGCTGTGGGGTCATAGTTACCATGGTAACATCGTTTTTTACTTTAACTATATGTAATATTTATGCTTCTGCTACATATATATATATTCTTATATTTATTTCAGTCGCTTGATTATTATACAAGTTTAAAGAATAAAATAGTCAATGATGTTAAAAGATAAGTCATTCATTTCTAAATTATCAATTTTCAGTTTATTTTTTAGGGGAAAAGTGATGAGGGCTGGTTGTTGACACAGCAGTTTGTCATGTACATTCTTCAAGTTGTGTTAATTACCTCATTACAAGTATTAGTTATTAATAGTTTGATCCTTTTTATTGAAATATCAATTCAATTTATAAATTTTATTGGCAAAAACGATGTAGCGCAGAATAGATGACAAGTGTGATTGTGTGTGTTGGTGTGTAGATGGCAAGAGCAGTGATGGAGGCCTTTCCTGCATTACCAGTTATGTCCTTTGGGACATCCAAAAAGGAGATGGCTTGTGAGAGGAGAAAGTGTGCACTTTCAATACTCAATGGTTCAGGTTTGTAAGTCATTTGTCCTGCTTTATGTTATGGTTCTTAGTTAGTTGTTATGGAAATAATTATCTTCTATTAATCCAATGCAATCAAACAAATCTACAATAACTACAGCCTGTAAAATTGCCTTTGAGTCCACACACTACAGCATTTATAGCCTACAGCATCATAGATTTTAAGCACAGGGCCCAAACCAAATATCCCATACATATCTCACTTGAACCCATAACTTATATTAATTTTACTTATATTGAGACATTAACAGTTGAAGAATAACTTGTTTTCCTGCTGCAATAAGGAATGTTGACACTTAACCTGTCACGGTTTGTATCAGGAGAGCAGGGAAGAGGAAACGAATACAGATTGTTCCAGGCATCCAGGAACAGTTTATAGGTGGTTTATTGAAAAAAATAACAGAAGATTGATTGATTGATTGAAAAGTTTATTAACAGATTGCAGAATGGGTACAGTACAGCTCAATACATACAGGGGTGTTAAGGGGATGCAGACCAAAGAAATACTTTCGTCTTGTTTACATCAGGGTCCCCCATTTTCAATTCATCATAACATATATGACATACATGACATACAGATAGACAGTACTGCTACATCTATACATTTATGACATATCAGATTTGCAAATACAGTACTGTTGTGATACAAAAAGTGTCCAGAAAAAGAGTATATACATTTGACGTAGAAACTGTACATTGGAGGAGGTTGGGTGGGGTCGGGTGGGTGGGTGGGGGTTGTACATTGGAGGGGGGGGGGGGGGGTTGGGGTAGGGGGGGACACACACTGTACAATGTACATTGGAATACTGACAAAGCCATACTTGGTAATTTGCTGTACAACTGGGTTAAGACATTTGTAGGGGCCAGTTTCGAATTGCAGTCTCCCATAGGTGTTCTTTGAGAGTGTTGCTTACAGGCAGAGTGGCAGGAGGCATGGGTGAAATATGGAACACAAAACAGGGCTTAGAGTGAAACAGTGACAAATATTAATTCCTGCATTTTTTTATTTGTTGCATACAGGTCATTGCCTAGTAATGTTTCGAATATTACGGATTGTTTATGTATGTCTGCTTATATGTTGTTCTGTTCTGTTAACTGTATACATATACAGTATGTCTAAATAACATATTTTCTTTTCCTGCAGTGTTTCAAATGGAGGACAACTGTGCAATGTGCTCTGCCTCAAAGCCCCCAGGATCTGGGCCTCCCACTACAGATTGGGTGAGTGTTTGTCGTAGTGTATAGTGTGTCTAATCAATTCTAATCAAATTCTATTTATGATATTAGATGTATTTACAAAACTGTTGAGTCACTGGGTCTATCCAGATCAGGCGGTCCAGTGAAAATGCTGCAGGGCCATGCTTCGATTTCTACTTTTCGGCGCATGGCGAATAATGTTTTTACGCCAACCTCGTGCGTCAGCCCTGCTGCAGCCCACACACATTAACTCTATTCAAAATGACTGTGTAACCGATATAAATTGATTTACTAACAAAACAGTCAAGACAACTTCTCTCAGATAAATGGTAATGTATATACATTGTTTACACATATAATGAACAGAGAGAATATAAAATGTGATGAGTAGTGGAATAGGGATACTGACAATTCTAATCATGTCTAATAGCAACATATTAAATTAAAGTGTAACTTCACCCCAGGTTTGAGCCTAAGTCCACCCACATGATGACAATAGCCTCAATGCAGCGTTGACAAAGCTACATTAGCTTGGAAAATAGCAATATGGGGCACTGAATTAGCACACCCCGCGGTTCCTCCACCTCACTCTACGCCGCTGGGAGACTGATGGTACATGTCCACCAGATCAGGCCTGGAAACCAAATTATACCTTGAGGCAACACAAATTGACCACTTGGAGAGAGGTTTGTGTGTGTTATCTGCTGGTGTCCTCTTTCACACACCAACATCCTGTAAGTCACTATTAAAACATGGGAAGCAGGGAGAAGCAGGTCGTATGCAATACATAACTGACCAATGAATACCAAAAGGTAACTACATTATAGTGATGCAACATGGGGTTTTCCCAGAACTATAAATCTTCTACCTATAACTACCTAAAAAACATTTCTATTTGAAAAACTGAAAATTTAGACATAATATACTTATTTTCTGATATTATTAAACTGGTGTTTGAGGCGAGTATGCTACAGACTATAGCTACATGTAATAAAGTTGACATGAATCTAATTTTGCCAAAATTATTCTCTATTGCACTTCATTACTTCATCATTTCCGATGACAAGATGTATCAGATTTGATGGTGACTCATTTCATTTTACAGCTACAGTGTGACACCTGTGAAAGATGGTTCCATGAGCAGTGCCTGGGGGTGAATCAGGACCAACTCCAAGAAGCCAGGAAGCCAGGAAGCAATTGGAATTGCTGTCTCTGCAACTAGGGCAGAATAATTAAGAAAAAGGGGGGAAAATCTGTGTTGACAGAGTCACATGGGGAGCAATAACTGGTCATGACGACGAGGTCTCCTTTAGCCTTAACTGGCGTGGTTTATTTAATATGTACATTTGCGCCACTAGACCTGCTCTCCATGAGAGCTAGAGAGAGAGAGAGACAGAGGGGCAGGGAACAATCCCTTATACCTGATACCTGACGTCAGTTACAATAGCTGCGTCTCCTTACGCCTATAGCGCCCTCTTACTGTGGAACAGTTAAAGTGCAGTTACATGCAAACATTAATACTGTACTTACACTTAACAATCTGTTTGCCTGTTTTTGTCATACATAAACACAATCACTGAATGACAGTGTTTCAGTTGATAAGCTTTCATTTTTTGTTTTTAATATTTTCTCCTTTAGCCTTAACTGGCGTGGTTTATTTAATATGTACATTTGCGCCACTAGACCTGCTCTCCATGAGAGCTAGAGAGAGAGAGAGACAGAGGGGCAGGGAACAATCCCTTATACCTGATACCTGACGTCAGTTACAATAGCTGCGTCTCCTTACGCCTATAGCGCCCTCTTACTGTGGAACAGTTAAAGTGCAGTTACATGCAAACATTAATACTGTACTTACACTTAACAATCTGTTTGCCTGTTTTTGTCATACATAGACACAATCACTGAATGACTGTTTCAGTTGATAAGCTTTCATTTTTTGTTTTTAATATTTGCTCATCTCCTATGCTTATCTATGTAGTTTAGTTGGATATTCATATTTTTATTATTGGCATGACTACTTACTTTTAGTAGAATGTATATATATAGTTAAAGGTGTTCATATTCATTTTATTTTCAAATATATGTTATAAGTATCTACGTTTATTGATATTATATGTGTAAATAGTAATTTTGTATTTCAAATACATCATGCTAATTTCAAAGATGCTTGTATGTGTGTTTTTATTGCAACATCAAAGCAACCTAGGTAAGTTGAACATCAAATGCCAAAACAAAAGTTAAAAAACAAACTATAAAAACTCTAATATTGGCACGTGCTACTACAGTTATACTGTTTTAAAGGTAAAAGTTAAAATATCTTCTTGCAATACATCCAAAAATCATTTTCACTGTGTTTCGTGAAATTTTGACAATGCAGTCTAAAAGTATAATGAACCAACCCTGTTCATTTGTGCTAGATAATCAAAAACAGTCATTCCACAACTACATGTTCATGACTTTTTGCTAAAACTATTGTATTGATTCAATCATTTAGAATTGCAATGTCATTGTGAAATAGAAATGTTCATCATATTTTTTTATTCAGCACAAAATCAAGACAGTACAGATATGCAGATATACTTTACAACACGTTTAACATCATGTCTGTACCGAGACTGCTATGCTTGGGGAAGGGGCGTGGGGGAAACATAAAAAGAAAAAGAAAAACAGGTACACCAGAATTTGCAGATAAAAAAATACAGTACTGTTGAGTCCAGAAAAGAGAGTATATACATTTGACGTAAAAAAGACGTACATTGGAGGAGGTTGGGTAGGTGGGGTGGAGTCGGGGGGGGGGGGGGGGGGGGTTGGTTAGGCGGGGTGGGTGGGGAACACTACAAGCAAAACTGTACATTGGTAAGTATTACTGGTGAGATAAATCAAACACATTTTTAAAAGAAAATGACAATCAAATGGGAAATAAGATGAAAATAAATATAATGCAGTGCCTTTATAGCCCTATACGCTCTATACAAGCCCACTTTATATCGAACTGTTCACCTTGCAACCTGATCAGATGAGTCATCCTCTCCATGTCCTGAATTTCTTTAACTTTGTTTAGCCATTGGTTATGTGTTGGGGGACTGTGTGATAATTTTCTTGGCAGCAGTTAACAGTATTTGAAGAAGATACACACTTTTCCTTCCCTCAATGCCCTCCGTTATGACTCCGAGGATGGCAGTTTTGAAATCTTGTGGGATGTCCATGTCGAATACTTTTTTTTACATCCCTGAATGCAAAAAGTCCAAAAGCAGGACAACAGTAAGATTTTGGTGGGACAAAGTGGGACAGATAGATAATGTACATTTTTGTATTAGAATAACTCGTCTTCACCGAATAGATTAAGGTTAAATCAAAATAAATACAAATTAAATACAGAATTATATCTCTCCACATTCATCTTGGCACTGGCAGCCGGCTTGTTACCACCTAACATCTGTTTTAAATATTCAAACTTTATCACTTGACAGGAATGTCTTGTGTTCGATTTTTGCTTCGAAAAGAGGGACATCCTCTCAATACGTGGGACGCGGTCTCAAATGGTGGAAACAGTACAACCAAAAGGGGGACACCTGGTCACCGTACCCAGAAGTGACATAATTTTGGGCATGTCCAGAAAATGTATGGTTAATTTGTTCACCACATCCCCTCCAGCATTGGCTTGTGGGAGTTGTACCTGCTTTAGCAGTCAATAAGGGGGTCTTGAAAAACATACTAATGACCTTCCATATATATTCTCTCCAGGAGTTAGAATTAGTCACCTTATGTAATTCAGTACAAACATCGAACCACTCCTCTTCTTGTGAGATCTCCTGTTGGAGCTCAGCCTCCCACTTCAACTTAATGTATAGCGAGTCGTTGGGGTTCATTGATATTAGGTTTTGATATAATTTAGAACGAATTTTTTGTTTTGAAGCATCAATTTGTATATTAGCTATAAAGCGTTCTATTGGAGAAGGGTGTCGAATTTTTTGTCCCAATCTTCCTGGTTTTCAAAAAAATGCCTTAATTGGAGACATCTGAAAAAGTCAGTACTAGGAAGGCTAAACTCCACTCTGAGTTGTTGGAAGGATTTAAGCTGGCCGGAGTGAATAAATTGGTAAACAAATTTCAGACCCTTTGTCCTCCATCCACTGAATCCTGCATCCAGAGTTGATGGTGTAAAGTCCCCAATGAAACCAATTGAGGTCAGGCCCGATGTTAAAGGCAAACTGAACTCTTTCTGGACCGCTCTCCATATTTGTATCGTAAATCTCGACCATGCTTGGCCAGCTGTAATGTTTTAAAACGCACTAGGTAATTTCCCCTGCCATATTAAACGTGAGAGTAATTGATTTAGTAAATTTAGTAAAAGTGTGGTTACCAATTGGGATGGCCAGCATTAGAAACGGATACAGTAGTCTAGGGAGTATGTTCATTCTGATTATTTCCACCCTCCCTATCAAGGAAAGAGGCAGAACAGTCCATCTATCCACGTCCTCTCTGATCTTATTGATAAGCCTCGTGTACTTGGCTTTATACAAATTGGTCAAATGTGGGTGTTATGGTATGCCTAAATATTTAATACCAGTACTTGGCCATTTAAAAGGGAAGAGGGATATGGCCTGTTGAGAAATGTTCCCCCCAATAGCCAGTGCCTCTGTTTTGTCTATGTTAATTTTATATCCAGAGTAATAACCAAATGTTAAAATTTTACTCATACGGCATGGAATCGACCTCGAAATAGAAATGTTCATTAAAAGGAAAAAGGAAAAATCTAAACCCAAGTACTAAGTACAACCATGGCAGTTTCATAAGGTGCTTATGGGAAAATCTTTTTTTATCCCACATCAAAGTTAGTCGAAAATGCTGATTCTGGGGACTTTGAAACTGAAATTACTCAAAAAGTACACAGTAAAAATATTTCATATAATTTGTACAGGTAGTCTAAGAGGTACTAAGTACAACCATGGCAGTTTCATAAAGTGCTTATGGGAAGAATTGTTTTTATCCAACATCAAAGTTAGTCGAAAATGCTGATTCTGAGGACTTTGAAACTCAAATTACTCAAAAAGTACACAGTAAAAATATTTCATATAATTTGTACAGGTAGTCTAAGAGGTACTAAGTACAACCATGGCAGTTTCATAAGGTGCTTATGGGAAAATCTTTTTTTATCCCACATCAAAGTTAGTCGAAAATGCTGATTCTGGGGACTTTGAAACTCAAATTACTCAAAAAGTACACAGTAAAAATATTTCATATAATTTGTACAGGTAGTCTAAGAGGTACTAAGTACAACCATGGCAGTTTCATAAAGTGCTTATGGGAAGAATTGTTTTTATCCAACATCAAAGTTAGTCGAAAATGCTGATTCTGAGGACTTTGAAACTCAAATTACTCAAAAAGTACACAGTAAAAATATTTCATATAATTTGTACAGGTAGTCTAAGAGGTACTAAGTACAACCATGGCAGTTTCATAAGGTGCTTATGGGAAAATCTTTTTTTATCCCACATCAAAGTTAGTCGAAAATGCTGATTCTGGGGACTTTGAAACTGAAATTACTCAAAAAGTACACAGTAAAAATATTTCATATAATTTGTACAGGTAGTCTAAGAGGTACTAAGTACAACCATGGCAGTTTCATAAGGTGCTTATGGGAAAATCTTTTTTTATCCCACATCAAAGTTAGTCGAAAATGCTGATTCTGGGGACTTTGAAACTGAAATTACTCAAAAAGTACACAGTAAAAATATTTCATATAATTTGTACAAGTAGTCTAAGAGGTACTAAGTACAACCATGGCAGTTTCATAAGGTGCTTATGGGAAAATCTTTTTTTATCCCACATCAAAGTTAGTCGAAAATGCTGATTCTGGGGACTTTAAAACTGAAATTACTCAAAAAGTACACAGTAAAAATATTTCATATAATTTGTACAGGTAGTCTAAGAGGTACTAAGTACAACCATGGCAGTTTCATAAAGTGCTTATGGGAAGAATTGTTTTTATCCAACATCAAAGTTAGTCGAAAATGCTGATTCTGAGGACTTTGAAACTCAAATTACTCAAAAAGTACACAGTAAAAATATTTCATATAATTTGTACAGGTAGTCTAAGAGGTACTAAGTACAACCATGGCAGTTTCATAAGGTGCTTATGGGAAAATCTTTTTTTATCCCACATCAAAGTTAGTCGAAAATGCTGATTCTGGGGACTTTGAAACTCAAATTACTCAAAAAGTACACAGTAAAAATATTTCATATAATTTGTACACGTAGTCTAAGAGGTACTAAGTACAACCATGGCAGTTTCATAAGGTGCTTATGGGAAAATCTTTTTTTATCCCACATCAAAGTTAGTCGAAAATGCTGATTCTGGGGACTTTGAAACTGAAATTACTCAAAAAGTACACAGTAAAAATATTTCATATAATTTGTACACGTAGTCTAAGAGGTACTAAGTACAACCATGGCAGTTTCATAAGGTGCTTATGGGAAAATCTTTTTTTATCCCACATCAAAGTTAGTCGAAAATGCTGATTCTGGGGACTTTGAAACTGAAATTACTCAAAAAGTACACAGTAAAAATATTTCATATAATTTGTACAGGTAGTCTAAGAGGTACTAAGTACAACCATGGCAGTTTCATAAGGTGCTTATGGGAAAATCTTTTTTTATCCCACATCAAAGTTAGTCGAAAATGCTGATTCTGGGGACTTTGAAACTGAAATTACTCAAAAAGTACACAGTAAAAATATTTCATATAATTTGTACAGGTAGTCTAAGAGGTACTAAGTACAACCATGGCAGTTTCATAAGGTGCTTATGGGAAAATCTTTTTTTATCCCACATCAAAGTTAGTCGAAAATGCTGATTCTGGGGACTTTGAAACTGAAATTACTCAAAAAGTACACAGTAAAAATATTTCATATAATTTGTACAGGTAGTCTAAGAGGTACTAAGTACAACCATGGCAGTTTCATAAGGTGCTTATGGGAAAATCTTTTTTTATCCCACATCAAAGTTAGTCGAAAATGCTGATTCTGGGGACTTTGAAACTGAAATTACTCAAAAAGTACACAGTAAAAATATTTCATATAATTTGTACACGTAGTCTAAGAGGTACTAAGTACAACCATGGCAGTTTCATAAGGTGCTTATGGGAAAATCTTTTTTTATCCCACATCAAAGTTAGTCGAAAATGCTGATTCTGGGGACTTTGAAACTGAAATTACTCAAAAAGTACACAGTAAAAATATTTCATATAATTTGTACACGTAGTCTAAGAGGTACTAAGTACAACCATGGCAGTTTCATAAGGTGCTTATGGGAAAATCTTTTTTTATCCCACATCAAAGTTAGTCGAAAATGCTGATTCTGGGGACTTTGAAACTGAAATTACTCAAAAAGTACACAGTAAAAATATTTCATATAATTTGTACACGTAGTCTAAGAGGTACTAAGTACAACCATGGCAGTTTCATAAGGTGCTTATGGGAAAATCTTTTTTTATCCCACATCAAAGTTAGTCGAAAATGCTGATTCTGGGGACTTTGAAACTGAAATTACTCAAAAAGTACACAGTAAAAATATTTCATATAATTTGTACAGGTAGTCTAAGAGGTACTAAGTACAACCATGGCAGTTTCATCAAGTGCTTATGGGAAAATCTTTTTTTATCCCACATCAAAGTTAGTCGAAAATGCTGATTCTGGGGACTTTAAAACTGAAATTACTCAAAAAGTACACAGTAAAAATATTTCATATAATTTGTACAAGTAGTCTAAGAGGTACTAAGTACAACCATGGCAGTTTCATAAGGTGCTTATGGGAAAATCTTTTTTTATCCCACATCAAAGTTAGTCGAAAATGCTGATTCTGGGGACTTTAAAACTGAAATTACTCAAAAAGTACACAGTAAAAATATTTCATATAATTTGTACAAGTAGTCTAAGAGGTACTAAGTACAACCATGGCAGTTTCATAAGGTGCTTATGGGAAAATCTTTTTTTATCCCACATCAAAGTTAGTCGAAAATGCTGATTCTGGGGACTTTGAAACTGAAATTACTCAAAAAGTACACAGTAAAAATATTTCATATAATTTGTACAGGTAGTCTAAGAGGTACTAAGTACAACCATGGCAGTTTCATAAGGTGCTTATGGGAAAATCTTTTTTTATCCCACATCAAAGTTAGTCGAAAATGCTGATTCTGGGGACTTTGAAACTGAAATTACTCAAAAAGTACACAGTAAAAATATTTCATATAATTTGTACACGTAGTCTAAGAGGTACTAAGTACAACCATGGCAGTTTCATAAGGTGCTTATGGGAAAATCTTTTTTTATCCCACATCAAAGTTAGTCGAAAATGCTGATTCTGGGGACTTTGAAACTGAAATTACTCAAAAAGTACACAGTAAAAATATTTCATATAATTTGTACAGGTAGTCTAAGAGGTACTAAGTACAACCATGGCAGTTTCATCAAGTGCTTATGGGAAAATCTTTTTTTATCCCACATCAAAGTTAGTCGAAAATGCTGATTCTGGGGACTTTAAAACTGAAATTACTCAAAAAGTACACAGTAAAAATATTTCATATAATTTGTACAAGTAGTCTAAGAGGTACTAAGTACAACCATGGCAGTTTCATAAGGTGCTTATGGGAAAATCTTTTTTTATCCCACATCAAAGTTAGTCGAAAATGCTGATTCTGGGGACTTTAAAACTGAAATTACTCAAAAAGTACACAGTAAAAATATTTCATATAATTTGTACAAGTAGTCTAAGAG
Organism: Notolepis coatsorum; assembly: GCF_963971535.1. Classification (NCBI taxonomy): domain Eukaryota; kingdom Metazoa; phylum Chordata; class Actinopteri; order Aulopiformes; family Paralepididae; genus Notolepis; species Notolepis coatsorum. The sequence goes on from NC_140172.1 coordinate 71,674,017, forward strand.
GTACTAAGTACAACCATGGCAGTTTCATAAGGTGCTTATGGGAAAATCTTTTTTTATCCCACATCAAAGTTAGTCGAAAATGCTGATTCTGGGGACTTTGAAACTGAAATTACTCAAAAAGTACACAGTAAAAATATTTCATATAATTTGTACAGGTAGTCTAAGAGGTACTAAGTACAACCATGGCAGTTTCATAAGGTGCTTATGGGAAAATCTTTTTTTATCCCACATCAAAGTTAGTCGAAAATGCTGATTCTGGGGACTTTGAAACTCAAATTACTCAAAAAGTACACAGTAAAAATATTTCATATAATTTGTACACGTAGTCTAAGAGGTACTAAGTACAACCATGGCAGTTTCATAAGGTGCTTATGGGAAAATCTTTTTTTATCCCACATCAAAGTTAGTCGAAAATGCTGATTCTGGGGACTTTGAAACTGAAATTACTCAAAAAGTACACAGTAAAAATATTTCATATAATTTGTACAGGTAGTCTAAGAGGTTCTAAGTACAACCATGGCAGTTTCATAAGGTGCTTATGGGAAAATCTTTTTTTATCCCACATCAAAGTTAGTCGAAAATGCTGATTCTGAGGACTTTAAAACTGAAATTACTCAAAAAGTACACAGTAAAAATATTTCATATAATTTGTACAAGTAGTCTAAGGGGTACTAAGTACAACCATGGCAGTTTCATAAAGTGCTTATGGGAAAATCTTTTTTTTTATCCCACATCAAAGTTAGTCGAAAATACTCATTGTTCTATAAAAAGGACTTTGAAACTCAAATTACTCAAAGTACACAGTAAAAGTAGTTAATATTATTTGTGCAAGTAGTCTTGAGAAGTATTAAGTACAAACATGGCAGTGTAATAAACTACTTATGAAATAATAGAAATGAACCACATGCCATCCTTTACTTTGAAATCCTCACCGGAAGTGTTCCTCTGTGGAATTGTCTGTAGCTTTTGTTTAGTGGTCGAATATACTGCGCGTCCTATTGATTCGATGTTCAATAATACTGCACATACGAAACGTCCTATTGATTAGACTAAACGTCCTATTGATTCGATGCGCATTCAATGTCATATTAAGTATTTCTGTAAGATCTACTTGTGAGACTGTGTTCAAAAGTCACGTCGGTTCATTACAACAGCGTCCCAGGCTTGTTTTAATGCATTACCGTAAACCTGGAACTAATCGCGCACTCGAAAAACAAGAGCGGCTCACTTGACCACGCAAAAGCAAAAGACGGCTCACTTGACCGCAGTGTTTAGAGTAGACAACACTGCTTGGGACAGACCACACAGGCTATTTCCATATTATTAGGCTATTACTTCACATAAAATATCATGTCTAAATGAAATGCACAAAACAAAAAATGTATGTATCATAACGTTACCCTGGTATAGATCTGTATGCATGTATTTATGTATTTATTCATAACGTTATACATATTCGTTCACGTTAGATTGTGCATGGCTTTTACATTGAAAAATGTACTTGTCACGTGGTTCCGTTCTCCATTCTTCACATATCAAAACGTACACGGCCCATTATTGACTCGTTTTTTTCATTTGATTCTGATACCAAAATACGAAAAACAGGTCCGTATTTCAGTTTTTGCCCGTTTTTTCGAGTTTGGTTTCAAACGGAAATAGGAAACACCCCGTTTTTTCGTTTTTCCTTTTGAAACGAAAAACGAACTACGAACTATCAAAACGTACACGGACCAACCACACACACCCCCTCACTCTACAACACTGGGCAACAGTAGAGATAGCATTTAGGAGGGTCCGTGTACGTTTTGATAGTTCGTTTTTCGTTTCAAAAGGAAAAACGAAAAAACGAAAAAAAACGGAAATACGAGGTGTTTCCTATTTCCGTTTGAAACCAAACTCGAAAAAACGGGGAAAAACTGAAATACGGACCTGTTTTTCGTATTTTGGTATCAGAATCAAATGAAAAAGAACGAGTCAATAATGGGCCGTGTACGTTTTGATAGTTCGTTTTTCGTTTTTGATGTGAAGAATGGAGAACGGAACCACGTGACAAGTACATTTTTCAATGTAAAAGCCATTCACGATCTAACGTTAACGAATATGTATAACGTTATGAATAAATACACATGCATACAACAGATCTATACCATTACCAGGGTAATGTTATATACATAAATTTTTTGTTTTGTGCATTTCATTTAGACATGATATTGTATGTGAAGTAATAGCCTAATAATATGGAAATAGCCTGTGTGGTCTGTCCCAAGCAGTGTTGTATAAACGCACGTTATACAGATATCCTAGTTCAGTGCAGTGGTCGGCAATAGGCGGCTCGCAGGCCGAAATAGGTCCGCCAGCAATAATATCTGCCGATCAGATTATTTTGAGAATATGATTTGTGATGAAGACTCGCTTTATTGTATCGGAATCGGGAGACTTAGGTAAAGTTAGAAAGATATTCACAGATTCGAATTTCCGCGTCAATAATTCTTAAGCGAAATGTTTTTAAAACACAAAGGACACCTCTTTCCTATCGTAGTAAGGTAGACAATGAGCTACAACCTTACTTTCACCTAAACGAGGCGAGCCGGCCTCGGAGCTGTACATTTAATAATAATAATAATTGATCTATATGTGCAGTCGGCCTTGACGAGGCAAGTGCGCAGCCAGGGACCGTCTAAAAAGTGCAACACCGAAAAGAGGCACTGCAAAAAGATTGATTGATTGATTGATTGAAAAGTTTATTAACAGATTGCAGAATGGGTACAGTACAGTACAGCTCAATACATACAATTGTTAAGGGGATGCAGACCAGAGAAAGACTTTCGTCTTGTTTACATCAGGGTCCCCCATTTTCAATTCATCATAACATACATGACATACAGATAGACAGTACTGCTAGTACTGGGGGGGTTGGGTAGGGGACACACACACATTTTACACTGTACATTGGAATACTGACAAAGCCTTACTTGGTAATTTACTGTACAACTAGGTTAGGACATTTGTAGGGGCCAGTTTCGAATTGCAGTCTCACGTAGGTGTTTTTTGAGAGTGTTTTTGAAAGTGGGTAGTGATTCACATTCCTTTACAGCTTTAGGTAGGGCGTTCCACATTGATGTGGCATAATTGCGAAACGTGTTTAGTCCCTTGTTTGAGCCGAATCTGGGTTTTACATGATTTGTGGAGCTCCCTCTGGTGTTGTGATCGTGGTATTCACTGACCTTTGGGAAGTATTTTGACATGTACATGGGTACCTTGGTCGCGTAGTGTATCTTGTAGACCAGGCCCATTGCAAGTTGCTGTACTCTGTCGTCTACTCTAAGCCATCCTAGGTTGTCAAAGTGGGCAGGGGTGAGGTGGGTTCTAGGAGTCAGGTCAAGCAGTAGTCTGACTAGCTTGTTTTGAGATGTTTGTAATTTGTTTTTTAGTGCCTTTGAGGTGCTTTGGTACCATGAGGTGCAAGCATAGTCGTAGTACCCTTGAATGAGTGCTCCTGCTAGAGTCTTCAGGGTATTCTTGTTTACCAGAGAGGAGATCCGGTACAAGAATCGCGTTCGTTGGTTGACTTTTTTTATTACATTGGATGCCATTTTGTCACAGGAAAGATTAGCCTCTAGGATGGAACCCAGGTAGGTAATTTCATCTTTCCTTGTGATAATATTGTCACCCACTGTAACCGAGAAGCCGTCGGTCTTGCTGAGTTTGTTATTTGAACCGAAGAGAATGGACTCTGTTTTGCCCATGTGTAATGATAGTTTGTTGTCGGCGAGCCATATGCAGATTTTGCCTAGTTCCGAGCTGAGGGCTTTTTCAACCTGTAACTTGTTCTTGTCAGAGACCAGCAGGGCTGAGTCGTCCGCAAACAGGAACAAGTTGCAGTCACAAGCTGACGACATGTCATTTGCATAAATTAGGAATAGTGGCGGTCCTAGTATGCTTCCTTGTGGAACACCACAGCTCACTGTGAGGGGGGGATAGGGTACCGTTTACCTCCACCATCTGTTCCCTCCCCTCCAGGTAGGATTGTATCCAGCTCACTGATAAACTATCAAAACCAATTGCTTTTAGCTTCACGTCATACAGTGTATAGTGTCACCAAAATCACTGCACACATCATCAATGGTATCCTATTGGTTATACTACAACACTTAGATTTGAAAAAAATGCTTTTTCATAATTCTGGGGATTTTGTATTGGAAAAAAACATTACATATCTTCACTCAGAGTGTAGTGTCACCAAACTCTCTTAACAGATCAATTTTATCCTATTGGTTATACTACAACACTTAGATTAAAAAAAAATATATATATATATATATCCTTTTTCATAATTTGGGGGATTTTTGATTGAGGAAAATAGTATAAAATAGTTCACTCTTGTACACTGTAGTACCACCAAATTCAGTTAAAAAAAGCATTGCAAAATCATCACAGTAGAAAAAAAAGATTGCACATCGGCAGAAAATATTGCACATGAACCATTATTGCATTATTGCACATGTCCCAACATCTGTCATATTGCACATACAAGTATAAATTATAGTGAGGTGGGTTGTAGATGTGGTGGCAACAATAGGGGGCGGGGGGGGGGGGGTGATTGTTCAGTTCAGTGATGGCTCTCTGCAAGAAGCTGTTCTGCAGCCTGGAGGTGGAGCTTTGAAGGCCCTGTATCACCTCCCAGTTGAACAGTTTAGTAATAGTGCAACAGTAGGTTGCTAGCTACATCTGCTTCCACGTCTTGTGTTGAATGTCAGACTGGGACTTGACATGACATTACCAACATCTTTGAATATTTATTTTTTATTTTTTTTATAGTTGACCAATGAGGTCAACAGGCTACTACCGGCAATCTATGTCTGTAATAATAATAATAATAATAATAATAATAATAATAATAATAATAATAAAACAAGAATAAAACATAAAAAAATGTAATTACAAAAAAAAAAAAAAAAAAAATTACATTCAGCCCCCCTAAAAAGGGTCTAGAACCGGCACTGGCTTGCACACAGATGGTTATTTTTGAAAATGATTTTGTTTATGGAATTCATTCTTATATACGTATATAAAATTCATAAAAAAAAATCAGAGTTGATAACTTGACACTTTAGGGAGTACAATTAACACTCCCAAATAGTAAAAATGTAACTTGGAGCAGTGTTATTTATCTAATCCCCTTAGTGTTACTTTAACTCTGTTTTGGAGTTAAAGAAGGAACTGGCATAGTGTTAAATGTTTAACTATTTTACAAGTGTTAATTGGAGCTATATAAACCCTGAAAAAGTGTTGAAATCAACTCTGGGAGTTAATTCAACACTGGTCTTTTTGCTGTGGGCCGGTCCTTCAATGTGTCCAATAGACTGCTGCAGTCATTCTAGTCTGTAGTGGCCAGCATCCTCTTCTATGCTGGGGGCGCTACATCAACTCAAGGGACACATGATGTAAACAAGACAAACGTCTTTCTCTGGTCTGCATCCCCTTAACAATTGTGTGAATGAATGAATGAAAACTTTATTTAACAGATTTCAGAATGGGTACAATACAGTACGGCTCAATACATACAATTGTTAAGGGGATGCAGACCTGAGAAAGACGTTTGTCTTGTTTCCATCAGGGTCCCCCATTTTCAATTCATATAGACATTTATGACATACACAACATACATGACATTTATGGCATAGGGACATATAGGTATTTAGTACTGATACATTTGTGACATAAGCGGTATTCAAATATACAGTACTGTTACCCCTAGATCCTGACAGAGTATATACATATGGTGGGGAGGGGATTGTACATTAGGAGGGGGTGGGTGGGTGGGAGGGAAATATACATACGGCGGGGAGGGAATATATACATGCGGTGGGGAGGAGACTGTCTATTAGGAGGTGGTGGGGGTTTTGGGCATTTACGGTGGCCAGTTTCGAATTGCAGCCTCCCGTAGGTGCTCTTTAAGAGCGGTTTTGAATGTGGGCAGGGATTCACATTCCTTTACAGCTTTGGGTAGGGCGTTCCACATTGTTGTGGCATAATTGCGAAACGTGTTTAGTCCCTTGTTTGAGCCGAATCTGGGTTTAACATGATTTGTTGAGCTTCCTCTGGTGTAGTGGTTGTGGTATTCACTGACCTTTGGGAAGTATTTTGACATGTACATGGGCACCCCGGTCGTATAGTGTATCTTGTAGACCAGGCCCATTGCAAGTTGCTGTACTCTGTCGTCTACTCTAAGCCATCCTAGGTTGGCAAAGTGGGCAGGGGTGAGGTGGGTTCTGGGGTTCAGGTCAAGTAGTAGTCTGACCAGTTTGTTTTGTGATGTTTGTAATTTTGTTTTAAGCGCCTTTGAGGTGCTTTGGTACCATGAGGTGCACGCATAGTCATAGTACCCTTGAATGAGTGCTCCTGCCAGAGTCTTCAGGGTATTCTTGTTTACCAGAGAGGAGATCCGGTACAAGAATCTAGTTCGTTGGTTGACTTTTTTTATTACATTGGATGCCATTTTGTCACAGGAAAGATTTGCCTCTAGGATGGAACCCAGGTAGGTAATTTCGTCTTTCCTTGTGATAATATTGTCACCCACTGTAACTGAGAATCCGTCGGTCTTGCTGAGTTTGTTATTTGAACCGAAGAGAATGGACTCTGTTTTGCCCATGTGTAATGATAGTTTGTTATCAGCGAGCCATATGCAGATTTTGCCTAGTTCCGTGCTGAGGGTTTTTTCAACCTGCAATTTGTTCTTGTCAGAGACCAGCAGGGCTGAGTCGTCCGCAAACAGGAACAAGTTGCAGTCACAGGCTGACGACATGTCATTTGCATAAATTAGGAAGAGTAGCGGTCCTAGTATGCTTCCTTGTGGAACACCACAGCTCACTGTATTGAGCCGTACTGTATTGTACCCATTCTGCAATCTGTTAAATAAAGTTTTCATTCATTCATTCATTCGTTCAACAAACTGAACAAGCTGAGCTCTGTGGTGGGAGTCGAGCTGGTCAGACTAGAGGTGATGACAGAGAGGGGGATGAGAAGGAAGCTGGCTGCTATCTGTGTTATCGAGACATGCACTATATGCCTACTGCATATCACTACACTATCCACTACACTATCCTGGAGAATCCCTCCCCCACCCCTTCTACGAGGATAACCAGTAGGATAACATTGATGTGTGTGCAGTGAGTTTGGTGACACTACACTCTATAAGAGTGAAGATATTTAATGTTTTTTTCCAATACAAAATCACCAGAATTATGAAAAAGCATTTTTTTCAAATCTAAGTGTTGTAGTATAACCAATAGGATACCATTGATGATGTGTGCAGTGATTTTTGTGACACTATACACTGTATGACGTGAAGTTATTGAATCTTTTTGCAGTGCCTCTTTTCGGTGTTGCACTTTTTAGACGATCCCTGGCTGCGCACTTGCCTCGTCAGGGCCGACTGCACATATAGATCAATTATTATTAAAATGTACAGCTCCGAGGCCGGCTCGCCTCGTTTAGGTGAAAGTAAGGTTGTAGCTCATTGTCTACCTTACTACGATAGGAAAGAGGTGTCCTTTGTGTTTTAAAAACATTTCGCTTAAGAATTATTGACGCGGAAATTCGAATCTGTGAATATCTTTCTAACTTTACCTAAGTCTCCCGATTCCGATACAATAAAGCGAGTCTTCATCACAAATCATATTCTCAAAATAATCTGATCGGCAGATATTATTGCTGGCGGACCTATTTCGGTCTGCGAGCCGCCTATTGCCGACCACTGCACTGAACTAGGATATCTGTATAACGTGCGTTTAGACAACACTGCTTGGGACAGACCACACAGGCTATTTCCATATTATTAGGCTATTACTTCACATAAAATATCATGTCTAAATGAAATGCACAAAACAAAAAATGTATGTATCATAACGTTACCCTGGTATAGATCTGTATGCATGTATTTATGTATTTATTCATAACGTTATACATATTCGTTAACGTTAGATCGTGCATGGCTTTTACATTGAAAAATGTACTTGTCACGTGGTTCCGTTCTCCATTCTTCACATCAAAAACGAAAAACGAACTATCAAAACGTACACGGCCCATTATTGACTCATTTTTTTCATTTGATTCTGATACCAAAATACGAAAAACAGGTCCGTATTTCAGTTTTTCCCCGTTTTTTCGATTTTGGTTTCAAACGGAAATAGGAAACACCTCGTATTTCCGTTTTTTTTCGTTTTTTCGTTTTTCCTTTTGAAACGAAAAACGAACTATCAAAACGTACACGGACCTAGGAGGATGTGAGGACGGCTGGTGTAAAGTATATACAGCGAGTGCGACCATTGGGTAAAGATAATAATAATAACATTATTTGCATAGCACCTTTCATACAGGGGATTGCAGTTCAAAGTGCTTTACATCAGTAAGAAATAAGACATAAAATCAGTGTAAAACAAGCAGCAAGAGCAAAGCATAAAGTGGGATAAAATAATGCAGATATATTAATCAAATCATATCAGAACCTCACGTTCCAATAGGCTTCTGTAATCTTACAAAACATAATAAACGAGTATGCACCCAGCGGATAGTGGGGAGTAGAGATAAAAGTAAAAATAAGTAAAATAATAGCAAGGGTAAAATGAGCAGAGATTAAATCACAGTTTTTCACATTAGGATCTAACATCTCAACAACCCCTTGTTTATGGTTTGATTCAGTTTTAGTAGAATAGAAAAGACATGAATGATGAAATTAGCACAAAGTGCAGACATACTATTAAAATCACCGTTTTTTACAGTGCAATAAAAAAAGATGGAAACTGATTAGTATTTCTCTACAGCAAAACTGTCCTCTTGGATTGGACATTAGGGAGCTCCATAGTCCTGAATCCTCTGTGTGCCTTGTCCTGTGTGATTGTGCCCTCTACTGGAATTCACTCATTAAAGCCTCTGATTGTGACCTTGATTCACATGCCGTTCCTCAAAGTGACATAGTAGGTTAACCCTTTCAAAGGGTAACCCTTTCACTGCTACAATACAGAAGGTTAAACCCTTTCACGGCCACACTACAGACTGTTAACTGTCTGTAGTGTGGTAGTGAAAGGGTTAACCTTCTGTAGTGTGGTATTGAAAGGGTTAAGTGAAGCACAAGTCCGTGGAGGTGCCCGTGGTTAAGAACATAGTGTTCTATATATATCTATGGTTAAGAAGTGCTCCTCTCCTGTTCAGACAACCTTTGACCTCTTAGTAAAACCGGGTCAACTCTACATGGACATTGGTTCTGGGTGAGACGTGACTACAACAGCTCAATGCCACCTGGAAAAGCCTGCAGTTCAAAAGCAGATCGATATACACGCAGCTATATAGAAACACTATGTCATTTTACATTTAGTATTGAAATCACATGAAGCTCTTCTCTCTTTACATGAATTTACTTTAGCAGAGATTTGTATTGTGTCTTCAGTTCTCCGCTGCAGGTATAAGCTGCTGATATTTTGTGAGGTAGAATTGTATTATATTTGTTGTAGTAAAATTGTAGTTTACATTCAGTAATTGGCAAAACTGTGGTATTCTGTAGCAATGAGAAATAATAACCTTTAATCTGTCCTACACATAGTAACCCATTATGTTTTCCAGTTCTCTCTAAGCTCCACCTCTTGTTCTAAATACAGGAAATAAACATCTGTGTCACCCGACCCTGAGATTCACCTGACTGCAGTAAAACATTCCAGACAAAACCCACAGCTCGTACTGAAGGAGCAGGACTAGCTTTAGACAAACAGAGGAAGGAATAGTGATCAAAACAGTGACTTCAACCAGCTGCTGACTGAATCAAAGTAAGTTTATAACAATCGTGATTGAAAGAGAACGTCAGGGAACAGTCCAGAGAAAGGAGTGTTACTGAGTGACAAAATGGCTTCCATGTTGTCTCATTGTGAAGAGGATCTGTCTTGTGCTGTTCTGTGTGCTGTGACATAAAGCAGGGGTGTAAAGTACTTGAGTAATTGTACTTCGTTACAATACACTACTACTGTTTTGGGGGATTTGCACTTATTAGGTTTGTATACGTGTACTTTTACTCAATTACATTTCAGAGAAAAAAAACATACTTTTTACTCCTTACATTTAAAATGTAGACCTACAAAGTACAAATCCTGCAGGTCCAACCATTTGAATTACATTTGTTTCTCTGGCCGAACTAATGTTAACGTTATTAATCCTGCGGCCGCACTTTATTTAAAAACAGCTAATCAAATCCCCATTATAGGAGCACATGAGTTATACCTTATTTCTATTGGCTTAGTTGGCTACACTGTTTAGGTCTACAGTTCAGAATACAATGGGACATAGCTGTATATTTAGGTTATTGTATTATATGAATGTTTGTTTATTTTTATAGAACCGGCTTATTTGTCATAATAGAACATTCTAGAACATTTGTGATGTCACAGTATGATGTGCAACTTGTTCCTGTTTGCGGACGACTCAGCCCTGCTGGTCTCTGACAAGAACAAGTTACAGGTTGAAAAAACCCTCAGCTCAGAACTAGGCAAAATCTGCATATGGCTCGCTGATAACAAACTATCATTACACATGGGCAAAACAGAGTCCATTCTCTTCGGTTCAAATAACAAACTCAGCAAGACCGACGGCTTCTCAGTTACAGTGGGTGACAATATTGTCACAAGGAAAGAAGATATTATACCTACCTGGGTTCCATCCTAGAGGCAAATCTTTCCTGTGACAAAATGGCATCCAATGTAATAAAAAAAGTCAACCAACAAACTCGGTTCTTGTACCGGATCTCCTCACTGGTAAACAAGAATACCCTGAAGACTCTAGCAGGAGCACTCATTCAAGGGTACTACGACTATGCTTGCACCTCATGGTACCAAAGCACCTCAAAGGCGCTAAAAACAAAATTACAAACATCTCAAAACAAACTGGTCAGACTACTGCTTGACCTTACTCCTAGAACCCACCTCACCCCTGCCCACTTTGACAACCTAGGATGGCTTAGAGTAGACGACAGAGTACAGCAACTTGCAATGGGCCTGGTCTACAAGATACACTACACGACCAAGGTACCCATGTACATGTCAAAATACTTCCCAAAGGTCAGTGAATACCACGATCACAACACCAGAGGGAGCTCCACAAATCATGTTAAACCCAGATTCGGCTCAAACAAGGGACTAAACACGTTTCGCAATTATGCCACATCAATGTGGAACGCCCTACCCAAAGCTGTAAAGGAATGTGAATCACTACCCACTTTCAAAAACACTCTCAAAAAACACCTAAGGGAGACTGCAACTCGAAACTGGCCCCTGTAAATGTCTGAACACAACCCCCTCCAATGTACAGTAAATTACCAAGTATGGTCTTGTCAATAATCCAATGTACAGTTTTGTTTGTACAGTTGTACAGTGTCGCCCACCCACCCCTCCTACCAAACCCCCCCCCCCCCCCCCCCACCCACCCAACCACCTCCAAATGTACAGTCCCCCCCCCACCCCCACCTACCCAATCCAATGTACAGTTTCTACGTCAAATGTATATACTCTTTTTTTCTGGACTCTTTTTGTATCACAAACAGTACTGTAATTGCAAATCTGATATGTCATAATAAATGTATAGATGTAGCAGTACTGTCTATCTGTATGTCATGTATGTCATATATGTTGCGATGAATTGAAAATGGGGGACCCTGATGTAAACAAGACGAAAGTCTTTCTCTGGTCTGCATCCCCTTAACAATTGTATGTATTGAGCTGTACTGTACCCATTCTGCAATCTGTTAATAAAGTTTTCAATCAATCAATCAATCAATGTCATAATCAAACATTCTAGAACATTTGTGATGTCACAGTATGATGTCATAATCAAACATTCTAGAACATTTGTGTATCTATATATATATATATTCAACAATTCTCTCAGAAGAGCTCATTGTGCATCTTGAAACAGTACTGAACAGATAGAATAATGGAAAATGAAACCCACCTATACTCATGCTGATTGGTCCTTGTGCAAGACTAGAAAGCGAGGATCTTTGATTAAACACCTGCTATCAGAAGAATAGACTTGTCAGAAAAAAACATTTGTACTTTTTAGTACATTTAAAAGTAGAAACTTTTTTACTTTTACTCAAGTGTGTTTTTAGCCTGATACTCTGACTTTTACTTGAGTACGATTTTGAGACGGTACCCATACTTTCACTTATAGTAAGTATAATTTCTGGGTACTTTTTACACCCCTGCTATAAAGATCCTGTTGTCCTGTCATGTAGCCACAGCTTCTGTAAAGTCTGTCTGCAAGAATACTGGAAAGAGAAAAAAGAAAAGAACTGTCCAGTTTGTAGGCGCTCTTCAACATTTGAACCTCCTTGCAACTTGGTTTTGCAGAACCCGTGTGAGGCCTTGATGGAAGGAAGCCAGAAAGTGTCAGCAGGCTCTGAGGTGCTCTGCAGTCTGCACAATGAGAAACTCAAGCTCTTCTGTCGGGATGATCAACAGCCCATCTGTGTGGTGTGTCAGACCTCCAAAAATCACAAGAACCACAACTGCTGCCCCATAGAGGAAGCTTCAGAGGAGCACAAGGTACAGCAACATCATTATTATACTACTATTCAATACTACTACTTATTACATGGCGTTTTAACATTCGCCGAAATGCTTGATTGTGATTGGTCAATAGCCCCTGACAGCGGTGAATTGATAACTCACCTCTGCCATGGGCAACGCGCAATAATCACCGGTGATTATTGCTTTTCGCAGCTGGAGCAATCAAGCCTACTGACACACACTGCATCAGTGCAATCAGACACACCTGCCGGCTGCCGGCGATAATAATAATCACTTTATTTGGGCTGACAGAGCCACAGAACAACTGCGTCTGCATTTGATCTCGTCTTGTCGATGGTGTAAAATGAATTAGGTATATTGTTAGTAAGTTAGCCATGTAATAAGAGGGATAATGTATAGCCTATACTCGGTCATTGTTGCAAAATAATTGACCTTCACTTCACTATGTTTAAAACACCTCGGCGAGGCGCCTCTGTGTTCTAAACTCCGTGTCGGTCAATTATTTTGCGACAATGACCTATACATTATCCCTTACTTATTCAACATGTGTCAAATCCAACTTATGATACATTACATTGGCTTCAAATAAAATGTATTAATCATGGTAGATCAAACTAAACTCTGGAGATGTACAATGTATCGGCACAGTGTTCAACATATTGGTTTGTTTGCTTGTTCATTTCTCTGTATGTCACTTCAAACACAAAGGAACACTTACGTGCTTATCCTTCAAAGTAAAAGCATATTCCTATTGAACAAAATGCTTCACTGCAGGAGGAGCTCCGGATTGCATTGAAGGCCTTAAAGGACAGGCTGAAGGCCTTTAAAGAAGTTAAACAAGAATGTGACCGAACAGCAGAACAACTACCGGTACATATAAACTTCAGTAGCAATGAAATAACAATAATAATTCAATTGTGAGAAGTTACATAATTGTAAATTTCTAGTCTATTGTGGGACAGAGGTAAATGTTTAACCCCATGTCTCCAGGTCCAGGCCCAGCACACAGAGAAGCAGATTGAGGAGGAGTTTAAGAAGCTTCACCAGTTTCTACAGGAGGAGGAGAAGGCCAGGGTAGCTGCAGTGAAGGAGGAAGCTGAGGGGCTGAGCAAGCGGATATCAACCATTTCAGACACAATCAGAGCCATAGAGGAGGAGCTGAGAGCTGAAGACGTCTAATTCCTGCAGGTCAGGACTGTTCTCTCCAAGTTCATATGGAATGACTGGCTGAGGATGTTTAGTATTGTTTAACTTAATCTGTCTTTACCTCCACAGAACTAAGCCCACAGCGACACTGACTCCTGAATGTTCTTCCAGAGCTCAGTACAACCTGCCAGATCCACAGCACTGATGGACGAAGCCAAACACCTGGGCGACCTGACCTTCAGAGTCTGGGAGAAGATGAAGGAGAGGGTCAAGTTCACTCCCGTCATTCTGCACCCAAATCCTGCAAACCCCAATTTCTCTCTGTCTGATGATCTGACCAGTGTGGGAGGTGGAGGTGGGAGACCAACCTTTCGGTTCGAGTTATCACCTGAGAGCTATGGGGGCCCTCGAAACTGCACGCCGCCGTAATTTCTTTTTACTTTTTTATTTTCTTTTTCCTGAAATTGCGGCCGTTTTCGAAGTCATATTTAGAGGAATATCTCATTAGGATTAGAGTCTAATACTAGTGAGTAAGGGCATCACACAACAGTCTAATCATTAGACTATTGTGTGATGTCATTATTCAGTCTAATTCTTAACCATCAATATTTGCTCATTTTCGTACTCACCTCTGATATATAATGCCATATTTACTTATTTGCATTTTGCATCTGATAAAATACAACAATTGAATTTGACAAATGAGATTTTTTTTTATCAAATCTTTTTTATTACATTTTTTCCACATGAAACAAGACACAACACAATACAATAATAATACATACAAAGACATCACAGGACAGTAACTTATTACAATAATGACAAGACAATAATTGAGACAGACTGTATAGTGACCATATGAGACAACATTTATTAACTTGAATGAACATTTATTTAACTCTGTCTGCACTTATAAATCAAACTAACCAAAAAAAAGGAAAATAAATAGTTGTATGGCACATTTATCAGGATACAGTAACATCGACGGATAGAACATAAAATCATAAATACTTGTATGAATCAAAATAAATAAATTAGTGCTGTCAGGCGATTAAAAATTTTTATCTAATTAATTACAGGATTTGTAATTAATTAATCGCATTTTAATCGCATAACCAATTTTTAGGCCTGATATTCTATATTCTATAATCATATTTCAAATTGCATGTGTCCGGATGGCAGAATTCAGTACTGTATCTACAAAACCTTCTGTTTAATCATTTGCTTAGATTTTTCAGGTCTGGTCAATTTTAGCATGGTGTTATTCACAGTCAAAGATTAAAACAATTTAATTGATATTCTCATTTGGTTCATTACAATTTACTCAAGCCTAGTAACAGACACAGTACTTCTGACACTGGGAATACATTCCCTGAGATCCATAGATGTCCCTAGAATCAGATGCCAAGAACATGCAAATAGACCATATTAAAAAAAAAATCTGTAAATGTGTATTCTTATGGAATGAATGAGTAAAAAAGAAATCTATATATATATTTTTTGTAATTAATTTTGAGTTAATTTTAATAACGCGATAATTTGCTGTGTAATTAATTAATCTAATTAACGCGATAAACTGACAGCCCTAAAATAAATGTTATAAACAAATGTGCACATGTATCAAGAACAGATTTTTTTTGCACTGAACAGAAGGATATTTCAGTAGCGGCATCTTCTTAGAACAACAACAAAAAGTATACTACTGCAGCATATATTAAAGTATATTTAGTTTTTAAGAATTGTAAAGGATAGGCAAAAATAAGCATGTGCTTCAGCCTATTCCTTTTTTCGGTCATTGAGTTTGGATTTTGTGTGTGAGCTTACTTTGAATATGAGCTGACCGCAATGCGGTCCACGTTTAGCCACATACTCATCCCCGCCGACATACCACAAAGCGCATTTGGGCAGTCCTTTGTGCCGGTGGCAATCAGGCTCCACAACCAAGCAGGGCCAGGACGGGCCAACTGCTGTGAACTGGAGGAGCTGGGTTGTGGACTGTAACAAATTAATTTAATTATTTAACAACACATTCATGATTGGACTTGTTTCTTTTCACCACTCTTTTTGAGCAATTTTTAGTCCTATTTTAGCTATTTTTATCCCTGTGTACTTGTCCATCTTGTTTTAACACATGTATGTTATGTATAAACTTTTTTAATTGCTGTTTTTAAATTGCTGTTACCTTAATCTCCCCTCTGGGATAAATAAAGGTTTTCAATTCAATTCAATACATTTGTGATTTTTTCTTTTCCTTTTGAAAGTCCACACGTGTGTTTTTGATTTATCTGTAAACAAAGACCGAAAATAAACTATTCATCATCATCATCATCATCATCATGTCACAAAATAAGCAGCAACATTAAACAACAGTAATAAAATGCATTCTTCAGTCTCAGTTCAGCTCTCTTGTCTTCCTCCGTTTCAATATATATTTTTGGGTGCAATTATTCCTTTAAGCCAGGTATGCCTACACTCTATTCACTGTATTATTTTACAGATTACGTTTGTTTTTCTACTTTAAGTGTAAATACCATAAAAATACAGTAAATAACCTTTGATACAAATATTAACCATTAAATAAAGGTTGTAATCTGTAAATTGATTTAATGAGAAATAATCTTTTTTTTACAGGATTATTCCATTGCTTAATTGTCTTGAATGTTAAATTACATGTAAAACACCTATACATCCTTTTATTGTATGTGAAAATAAGGCAACTTTCAGTTTTTTGCTGTTAAACTTTAAATGTAATGTTAAATAATGTTAAAAAATAAAATAATATAATTAAAAAACAGTAAAAACCTTCAGTTATTCTACAGGTAATTCTTTTTAAATACATGTATTTGCTTAATTGTGTTGAATGTTAAATTACATTGAATTGTATGTAAAAACACATAAGATACTCATAATTTTACTGTATGTGAAAATAAGGCAACTTTCAGTATTTAAAAAAATTATGATCAAACACCTTGAATAAAGTGACAGAACTTAAAGTTCAGCAGTGAAACACTGTTATTTCATAAGTTTTTCCTACATTTACGATGAAACACCTTCAATTAAGTGACAGAACTTAAAAGTTCAGCAGTGAAACACTGTTATTCTTCAGGTTTTCCCATAATTATTACAATCAAACTCCTTCAATTAAGTGACAGAACTTAAAGTTCAGCAGTTAAACACTGTTATTTTACAGGTTTTCCCATAATTATTACAATCAAACTCCTTCAATTAAGTGACAGAACTCAAAGTTTAGCAGTGAAACACTGTTATTTCACAAGTTTTTCCTACATTTACGATGAAACACCTTCAATTAAGTGACAGAACTTAAAGTTCAGCAGTGAAACACTGTTATTTTACAGGTTTTCCCATAATTATTACAATCAAACTCATTCAATTAAGTGACAGAACTCAAAGTTTAGCACTGAAACACTGTTATTTCACAAGTTTTTCCTACATTTACGATGAAACACCTTTAATTAAGTGACAACGAAAGGTTATCCTATAACCTAGTTATATGAATACTGGCTGAGCGTCTCGCTCTAGCCATAATGAGATATCTCTTATCTCCAGCACCTACTGTGCTCATGAACAAACAATTGCACTCTCATGCACGTGACCAGGCCACGCCCCCGCGCCCTACTATATGACGCCGGACATGGTCACACTCCCCCTTCCTCAGAAAAAGTTTCCAACACTGAAAACCCAACCAAGGGACCTCAGGGCGCTAAGAGCGAGACGCTCAGCCAGTATTCATATAACTAGGTTATAGGATAACCTTTCATTATATTATCATACTGGCCAATCGCGTCTCGCTCTAGCCATAATGAGATATGGGGCAGAGCAGACGCGTGGCCCGACAAGTGTACCCCCTGAGGGCCCGCAAGCCCTACTACCAGGGGGGAGGGGAGTCCCGTCCACCCGCCTGTCCTAACGAAGGGGGGAGGCAGTCAACTCCACCAAAGTGCGAAAAAGAGGGAAACAGAGACCCCCTAAAAATGCACAGTACAGGCGGGACCATGTGTGACACATCACCCCGTGGCACACACCCACACACCCCTGCTAACCCACCGACAGGCGGGACGCAGGGGAGGTCCCAGACCTCAGAACCGCCTGGGAGACAGAACCCCCAGTCATGTCCATGAGGTAAAACTTAACGAAGGGACCCGGGGAGGACCAGGAGGCCGCAGCACAGATGTCCTCCACCGAGGCCCCCCTAACAAGGCGGCAGAGGTGCGCCTTGACACCCCCAGGTGGGGCCAGTCCAGCCAACGTGTAGCAAAGGGCAATGCCCTCGCACAACCAATGTGACAGGCGCTGCTTGGACAGTTCCTTACCAGCGCGAGGGCCACCGTAACAAACAAAAAGTTGATTGGCAGCCCCGAGATCCCGAGTCCGACTGAGGTAAACCCCCAAAGCACGGACACGACACAACAGATGAAGGCTCGCCTCTAACCCACTAGCGTGAGGAGGCGGATGAAACGCCTGAATCACAATATCCCTGGAGTGAAAAGAGCTCCGGATATTCTTTGGCACAAAGACTGGATTAGGCCTCAGAGTCGCACCGCTATTGGCACGAATAGACAGGCACTCAGGCCGCACCGAGAGAGCACACAGCTCACCCACGCGCTTAGCGGAGGTGACGGCCAGCAGGAACGCAGTCTTGAAGACAGCTGCTCCAACGGCGCCTGCTCAAGAGGCTCAACGGGGCCTCAGACAACCGGCCGAGCACCAGTTGGAGGTCCCAACTCGGAGACAGAGAACATTCCACCGGCTTGAGACGCCGAGCGCCAAGCAGGAACGTCCCACGAGAGGGTGGCTGAACAACGTTCCGCCCCCACACTCGACCATACGCCACTCCCCAGCGTAAGCCGTGGTAGAGGACGGAGCGCGCGCATACCGGATAGCGTTAACCACAGAATAGTCAAGACGCATCCCCACCAGATTCACAGCAGCCAAGCCTAGATGCTGCCCCAGAACAGGAAGGCAGAACAGAGTTCCGCGTGCCTGAGAGAGGGCCCGTGGTGACCACGGAACAGGCCACGGCGGGGCCACACAGAGCTGAATCAGGGCCGGGGACCACACAGCTGAGCCCCGGCTCGGCACGACCAGGACCAAGTCCCGCGCTCCCGACGTACCCGCCCCAACAGCTGAGCTATCAGGTGTAAGGGGGGTAAAGCGTACAGAATCCCAGACGGCCACGGAATTGGTCCCAGACCTGCCCGACTATGTCTGGACGTAATCCCCACTCGTCAGGGTCAGGACCGCCCCGCGACATCACACCTGCACCCACATTCACCCTGCCGGGGATGTGGAGAGCCCTCAGGCAGAGCAGATGGAGAACGCCCATAGCCAGAACCCGACCGCCGCCCGGTGCAGACGGGGGGAGCGCACTCCACCCTGTCTGACAATATACGACGCTGACATCGTGTTGTCCGTCCTGACCAAAACATGCTTGCCCACCACAAGGTGGTCGAGCCGTTTGAGGACCAGAAGGACTGCCTTCAATCCCAACACATTGAATGTAGCGCAGACCGGGCAGCATGGCAGCTGCCCCCTACTGCGTTGGTCCGACACGTTCCCCCCCCATCCCGTGAGGGAGGCGTCGGTGAAGACCGTGACGTGTGACAGCCTGCTGCCTAAAGCAGTCCCGGCGCCATGGGCGGGCATTAGGGGGCCGGGCCCGCCCACTGAGTCAACTGTGCCCACCCTGGTAATTTTTTTTTTTTTTTAATCAAAGTCAACTATCCAAATCCTTAGTGGGGGACAGCCCTAGTGGGCACTGATGTCAACAACAACACTACTGAAGCTAGCACGGCACTCTATGAGAATTCGTTTTCTACCCTCAAGAACGTCTTTACCTCTCCGCCACCCTCGCTAGAGTCCAGCTCCACCCCAACCACGCTACTGGCCTTCTTGACCATCTTATCCAGCCTGTTTGTGTCCCCTGCTCTCAGTCCGCTGCCCCAGCAGGTCTGTTATATATATCCGTTCAGACTATTTTTGTATAAGTGAAAGTTCTTAAGATAGAGAGAAATTAGATTTTTCAATTGCCTCTCTGCTGTTTAGTTCAGCACCGTGGGCAGCGCCAAGCAAGCCACAGCGCCGCTGTCCCAGCTGAAACGTATAAAAGGGAACCTGTGTTGAAAAACCATTGTGCCCCCCCGAGAACATTTTATGCCCCCCCACTGATTTGTTTCTGCAGCCTGGTCTGGCCTAAGGGGACCCCGCAGGTGAGGGCACCAGACCCTCCCCAGAAGACGATGTCCCCCAGTACCTTCAGCCGCTTCCATATGTCTCACACCGGGTCCATTTCCATACTGGAAAAAACCACCTCTGCATCCTCCCCATGAAGAGGAGGCCAAGAGGGACCCCAGCAGCAGGCGCATCACGGACAGCGCCATAACCGTCCTAGGACGGAACCTCCCGAGCGCGCCGAGAACCCAATCACTCGCCGCCGCTCCGAGAGGGATGCCCATATAGACCTTGAGCTTAGAAAAAGCCCAAGTACTCCACCCGTTGACTGGGAAGAGGAGAACTCTACTTTCAGTCTACAGCAAAACCCAGGCTGGTGAGACACCACCCACCTGGTATGAGACCTGGCGATCTACCCTGACCGGCCAAGGAGCAGAACTTCGTCCAGGGCAGAATACACTTCGTAACCCCCGACCACGCAGAGGCCCCAGTGCGGTCTACACGCACTTGGTGAAGATGCGGGGAGCCAGAGAATAGCCGAATAGCCGAAGCTAAGCCCTGCAAAGGAAGCGTAGGTAAGCCCTAGGATGGAAGATCGGGATGCGAACACGCATCCTACAGGTCTATGGAGGAGAACCAGGCCCCCACCTGACAGCGTCTAACAGGTGGGAGACAGTCAAAATTCTGAACCTTCCATGGGACAGGTCCAGTATGGGTCTGACACCCCCCCCCCCCCCCCCCCCCCCCCCGATTTCTCGGGCACCAGAGAATACCGGGAGGAAACGCCACACATCGCGTCCTCCTTTGGGACCACGACGATGGCTTGCTTCGCCCACAGAGATTGGATCTCGTCGGCCAGAGCTGTCACTGCTGTTGACCCCGACAATAGGGTCTGTACCAAACCTGAAAACGGGTGGGGTTGTGTAAACACAAGTCCCCGCCTCAGCGTTCTCCATCCACCTCGACATATGGCACTGCTGTATCCCAAGTGCGTTCTCCATCCACCTCGACATATGGCACTGCTGTATCCCAAGTGCACCCGCCGCCACTTGGCGCTGGTCCGCCAGGAACCATAGATAGGCGGCCCGGTCCCACCCGCTGTGCGTTGCCAACCCTGGACCCGTCAACCGCGCAAGCAGGGTGTCTCGCGGAGTCGGGATATCGGACCCTGACACTACCAACGAGGCAATCGCACCCAAGGGGGGACCCCGACAGAAAGGGTCGATTTGATACGGGGAGCTGGGTTGTGGACTGTAACAAATTAATTTAATTATTTAACAACACATTCATGATTGGACTTGTTTCTTTTTCACCACTCTTTTTGAGCTCTTTTTAGTCCTATTTTAGCTATTTTTTATCCCTGTGTACTTGTCCATCTTGTTTTAACACATGTATGTTATGTATAAACTGTTTTTTAATTGCTGTTTTTAAATTGCTGTTACGCTGCTTATGCTGTAAAGGACATCTTAATCTCCCCTCTGGGATAAATAAAGGTTTTCAATTCAATTCAATACATTTGTGATTTTTTCTTTTTTTCTTTTCCTTTTGAAAGTCCACACGTGTGTTTTTGATTTATCTGTAAACAAAGACCGAAAATAAACTATTCATCATCATCATCATCATCATCATCATCATCATCATCATCATCATCATCATCATGTCACAAAATAAGCAGCAACATTAAACAACAGTAATAAAATGCATTCTTCAGTCTCAGTTCAGCTCTCTTGTCTTCCTCAGTTTCAATATATATTTTTGGGTGCAATTATTCCTTTAAGCCAGGTATGCCTACACTCTATTCACTGTATTATTTTACAGATTACTTTTGTTTTTCTACTTTAAGTGTAAATACCATAAAAATACAGTAAATAACCGTTGATACAAATATTAACCATTAAATAAAGGTTGTAATCTGTAAATTGATTTAATAAGAAATAATCTTTTTTTTTACAGGATTATTCCATTGCTTAATTGTCTTCAGTGGCGGCTCGCCACTATATGCCCCTGGTTATATGAGAGAAGAACAAGAACATTTTTTTTTTAGTTTTTTGTTTTATAGCGCTATAAATAATATAAACATGTTTAAAATGAATAATATTTACTAATTTTAAGTATGTTTGTGTTTCCAATGCACAATATAACGTTAATATATAAAATAAAAAATACTCGTTTTCCTGAACAGGAAGTGACTCATTTTTTTTTTTTTTTTTTTTGTATTTCTCGGCCCGGGCTAGACGCAATAACGCTCTGAGTGCGCGTCACTGTTTGATCGCTGTATCCGTCGCAGCCAATCAGTGCGTAACGCGTTGTGCGTTGAAATATGACTATTATGTTGGAATCCGGGCGCGATTTGAAGCGGTCTAGGCAGCAGCGTCAAGAATTTCTGTAGCCGCATTTCGCGGAGACGCTCTCTGATTGGCCGACGTCAGTTTTTTTTCTCCGTAGCAGCATTTCGCGGAGACGATCTCTGATTGGCCGAATCCAATTTCTATGTTCCAATTCTAGCTTGGT
Organism: Notolepis coatsorum; assembly: GCF_963971535.1. Taxonomy (NCBI): domain Eukaryota; kingdom Metazoa; phylum Chordata; class Actinopteri; order Aulopiformes; family Paralepididae; genus Notolepis; species Notolepis coatsorum. Next base: position 71,696,432 of record NC_140172.1, read on the forward strand.
GGTAGAGATGGTTGTGTTGTTGTGACTGAGATGCGAGCTATTTGTCTTAGAGCGTGACTGCAAGGTCTTTCGACGGTTAAGCTTAGGCACTCTTTCAAAGTTGGTTAAGGTTAGAGTTTGTCTTAGAGCATGGCGATAGAACGCCAGGTAGTTTGCAGTCTGTTCGACGCGGAAATGGACAAAGAAATCAAGTACTGTCTTGTTGTGGTGCTAACAGCTAACAAGCTATATGGCGGATCGGATGCAGTCTGGACAGTGGACAGTGGTCTGGATATACATCATCAACAGCGGATTATACACTTTATCAAGCCCACCACGTTTCAATTAAAGGGGAACTATCGTATAAATGGCATTTTTGAGTGTTTAGCATTGTTTCCTAGCTATGTGAACTTATATTAATATGATCTATGTCTCTAATTCTCATATTGGCGCATTCTTCCAATTCTCCTCTCACAATATTCACCCTCACTGAACTGAGTCATCTGAACATGTGCTGATTTGTGATGTCAGAGAGACACAGCTGCATGATAATGTGGCTGTGTGGCATCAGGCTCATGATGAGCTGCACACAGTGGTTGGAGCCCAGGCTCAAAACGGCTCGAGATCTTGAGGTAGACAAATGCTGTTTTTGAGGACTTGATTAGAAATACAAAACAATGAATAAAAAAAATAAAAAATTACAGAGGTGTTCCATAGACTCACAGGAATTGTGTAAAAGTGCCCAAATGGTGAAAGAAATAGTAAAATAGTTCCCCTTTAAACAAAGTGAGTTTATGCTGTTGTGAGATGCAGCTATTTGTTGTTATCTCACACAGTACTTGTTGGCTATAAGCTATATATGGATGCAGTGTGGAGGGACATGCACAATGGACACTGCCATGGAGTGGATATATACTTTATCAAGCCCTGCTGCCTGCTCTGCTGTCAATTTAACAACAACAACAAGGTAGATTTGCAATACTCTGTCTTAGCTGGTGAGTCGCGATCTTTTCCTCTCTCTCTCTCTCTCTCTCTCTCTCTCTCTCTCTCTCTCTCTCTCTCTCTCGCTCTCTCTCTCTCTCTCAGCCACTCAGCTAACGCTTCTCTCTCTCTCTCTCTCTCTCTCTCTCTCTCTCTCTCTCTCTCTCTCTCTCTCTCTCTCTCTCTCTCTCTCTCTCTCTCTCTCTCTCTGCGTGTGTTTGGAGACGGAGCGAGTTTTGTTTCTAACTTTTCTATTTATATATTGTTTTTTTTTTTTTTTTTTTTTATTTATTTTTTAGCGTTTATCGCTTTCCTGGTCAAGCATGACCGACAGTTGTAGGGTGAAACGGGAGAGAGAGCAGGGGGAGACATTCGGCAAATGACGGCGAGTCCGGGAATCGAACGCGGAGTCAACCAGATCCGTGACGCAGCACGGAGTTCCGCGACGCAGCGCGGTAACATGGTGTGCTACTGGAGCACCCTATATATTGTGTTTCAAGTTGTGAATTAGACTGTACTTTATTTGACTGGTTGTTGTGTGTTGTTGTAGTAACAGCTGAGCGACTCGTTCATAAGAGCCGATTCATTGCCGTGAGCGTGAGTCGAATCGCTCACGTCTTGCCATGAGTCGGTTGCGTGGTACATGTTTGCAAAATGTTTTGGTATAGCGCCCCTAGTGGAGAAAAATCCAGCAGCCACCACTGATTGTCTTGAATGTTAAATTACATGTAAAAAACCTATACATCCTTTTATTGTATGTGAAAATAAGGCAACTTTCAGTTTTTTTGCTGTTAAACTTTAAATGTAATGTTAAATAATGTTAAAAAATTAAATAATATAATTAAAAAACAGTAAAAACCTTCAGTTATTCTACAGGTAATTCTTTTTAAATACATGTATTTGCTTAATTGTGTTGAATGTTAAATTACATTGAATTGTATGTAAAAACACATAAGATACTCATAATTTTACTGTATGTGAAAATAAGGCAACTTTCAGTATTTAAAAAAATTATGATCAAACACCTTGAATAAAGTGACAGAACTTAAAGTTCAGCAGTGAAACACTGTTATTTCATAAGTTTTTCCTACATTTACGATGAAACACCTTCAATTAAGTGACAGAACTTAAAAGTTCAGCAGTGAAACACTGTTATTTTTCAGGTTTTCCCATAATTATTACAATCAAACTCCTTCAATTACAGTAAGTGACAGAACTTAAAGTTCAGCAGTTAAACACTGTTATTTTACAGGTTTTCCCATAATTATTACAATCAAACTCCTTCAATTAAGTGACAGAACTCAAAGTTCAGCAGTGAAACACTGTTATTTCACAAGTTTTTTCTACATTTACGATGAAACACCTTCAATTAAGTGACAGAACTTAAAGTTCAGCAGTGAAACACTGTTATTTTACAGGTTTTCCCATAATTATTACAATCAAACTCCTTCAATTAAGTGACAGAACTCAAAGTTTAGCAGTGAGACACTGTTATTTTACAAGTTTTTCCTACATTTACGATGAAACACCTTCAATTAAGTGACAGAACTTAAAGTTCAGCAGTGAAACACTGTTATTTTACAGGTTTTCCCATAATTATTACAATCAAACTCCTTCAATTAAGTGACAGAACTCAAAGTTTAGCAGTGAAACACTGTTATTTCACAAGTTTTTCCTACATTTACGATGAAACACCTTTAATTAAGTGACAACGAAAGGTTATCCTATAACCTAGTTATATGAATACTGGCTGAGCGTCTCGCTCTAGCCATAATGAGATATCTCTTATCTCCAGCACCTACTGTGCTCATGAACAAACAATTGCACTCTCATGCACGTGACCAGGCCACGCCCCCGCGTCCTACTATATGACGCCGGACATGGTCACACTCCCCCTTCCTCAGAAAAAGTTTCCAACACTGAAAACCCAACCAAGGGACCTCAGGGCGCTAAGAGTGAGACGCTCAGCCAGTATTCATATAACTAGGTTATAGGATAACCTTTCATTATATTATCATACTGGCCAATCGCGTCTCGCTCTAGCCATAATGAGATATGGGGCAGAGCAGACGCGTGGCCCGACAAGTGTACCCCCTGAGGGCCCGCAAGCCCTACTACCAGGGGGGAGGGGAGTCCCGTCCACCCGCCTGTCCTAACAAAGGGGGGAGGCAGTCAACTCCACCAAAGTGCGAAAAAGAGGGAAACAGAGACCCCTAAAAACGCACAGTACAGGCGGGACCATGTGTGACACATCACCCCGTGGCAGTGGCACACACCCACACACCCCTGCTAACCCACCGACAGGCGGGATGCAGGGGAGGTCCCAGACCTCAGAACCGCCTGGGAGACAGAACCCCCAGTCATGTCCATGAGGTAAAACTTAACGAAGGGACTCGGGGAGGACCAGGAGGCCGCAGCACAGATGTCCTCCACGAGGCCCCCCTAACAAGGCGGCAGAGGCCGCCACTTCCACGAGTGGAGTGCGCCTTGACACCCCCAGGTGGGGCCTGTCCAGCCAACGTGTAGCAAAGGGCAATGCCCTCGCACAACCAATGTGACAGGCGCTGCTTGGACAGTTCCTTACCAGCGCGAGGGCCACCGTAACAAACAAAAAGTTGATTGGCAGCCCCGAGATCCCGAGTCCGACTGAGGTAAACCCCCAAAGCACGGACACGACACAACAGATGAAGGCTCGCCTCTAACCCACTAGCGTGAGGAGGCGGATGAAACGCCTGAATCACAATATCCCCGGAGCGAAAAGAGCTCCGGATATTCTTTGGCACGAAGACTGGATTAGGCCTCAGAGTCGCACCGCTATTGGCACGAATAGACAGGCACTCAGGCCGCACCGAGAGAGCACACAGCTCACCCACGCGCTTAGCGGAGGTGATGGCCAGCAGGAACGCAGTCTTGAAGACAGCTGCTCCAACAGCGCCTGCTCAAGAGGCTCAACGGGGCCTCAGACAACCGGTCGAGCACCAGTTGGAGGTCCCAACTCGGAGACAGAGAACATTCCACCGGCTTGAGACGCCGAGCGCCAAGCAGGAACGTCCCACGAGAGGGTGGCTGAACAACGTTCCGCCCCCACACTCGACCATACACCACTCCCCAGCGTAAGCCGTGGTAGAGGACGGAGCGCGCGCATACCGGATAGCGTTAACCACAGAATAGTCAAGACGCATCCCCACCAGATTCAGGGCCAAGTCCCGCGCTCCCGACGTACCCGCCCCAACAGCTGAGCTATCAGGTGTAAGGGGGGTAAAGCATACAGAATCCCAGATGGCCACGGAATCGGTCCCAGACCTGCCCGACTATGTCTGGACGTAATCCCCACTCGTCAGGGTGAGGACCGCCCCGCGACATCACACCTGCACCCACATTCACCCTGCCGGGGATGTGGAGAGCCCTCAGGCAGAGCAGATGGAGAACGCCCATAGCCAGAACCCGACCGCCGCCCGGTGCAGACGGGGGGAGTGCACTCCACCCTGTCTGACAATATACAACGCTGACGTCGTGTTGTCCGTCCTGACCAAAACATGCTTGCCCACCACAAGGTGGTCGAGCCGTTTGAGGACCAGAAGGACTGCCTTCAATCCCAACACATTGAATGTAGCGCAGACCGGGCAGCATGGCAGCTGCCCCCTACTGCGTTGGTCCGACACGTTCCCCCCCCCATCCCGTGAGGGAGGCGTCGGTGAAGACCGTGACGTGTGACAGCCTGCTGCCTAAGGGGACCCCGCAGGTGAGGGCACCAGACCCTCCCCAGAAGACGAGGTCCCCCAGTACTGACATGGGAACCTTCAGCCGCTTCCATATGTCTCACACCGGATCCATTTCCATACTGGAAAAAACCACCTCTGCATCCTCCCCATGAAGAGGAGGCCAAGAGGGACCCCAGCAGCAGGCGCATCACGGACAGCGCCATAACCGTCCTAGGACGGAACCTCCCGAGCGGGCTGAGAACCCAATCACTCGCCGCCGCTCCGAGAGGGATGCCCATATAGACCTTGAGCTTAGAAAAAGCCCAAGTACTCCACCCGTTGACTGGGAAGAGGAGAACTCTACTTCCAGTCTACAGCAAAACCCAGGCTGGTGAGACACCACCCACCTGGTATGAGACCTGGCGATCTACCCTGACCGGCCAAGGACCAGAACTTCATCCAGGGCAGAATACACTTCGTAACCCCCGACCACGCAGAGGCCCCAGTGCGGTCTACACGCACTTGGTGAAGATGCGGGGAGCCAGAGAATAGCCGAATAGCCGAAGCTAAGCCCTGCAAAGGAAGCGTAGGTAAGCCCTAGGATGGAAGATCGGGATGCGAACACGCATCCTACAGGTCTATGGAGGAGAACCAGGCCCCCACCTGACAGCGTCTAACAGGTGGGAGACAGTCAAAATTCTGAACCTTCCATGCGTGCTCATCTAATGTAGCCGATCCCTCTGCCGCCAAGGCTGCCGGCCTTGCGATCACCTGTTGTATTTGTGTCCAGGGTACCTCAGGCGGGGGAAACATGGCCTCTGGTTGAGGGCCTCGCCACAGCCGCTGGTGAGGCCGTGCCTTCACCTCTGGCTGTGCGGTGTGAGGCGGTGTGGGGCCTAGGTCAAATACCGCCCGCCCTCCTGCAAAAAGACCAAAGTCCCTCTGCGGAGAGGGGAGCCCTGAGGAGGGAAAACACTTCTCTCCTCCTCAAGGGGAGACTGATCCAACCAAGATGTCTGTAAACAAGCGTTGACAGCATCCTAGCCCTCCCTGCGGTTATAGCTTGCGGCTAGGTCAAAGCTAATAACCTCAAAACCTCGCACGATGTTTCGGCCCTAAGGCCCCGCCAACCGACACCATTTTTTACAGAAAAAACAGCAATTCGAACAATGTTACTAGTCGCTGCTAATTCTATACTGTGGCGGTATAGGCTTAACAGCCCACCAGCCACCTGCCGGGCCGACTCGCCTCATGGCGTCGGCCGGGCAGGACACCGTTCCACCATGTCAGAGGCAAAGGACTGATGCCACCTGCTTCACAAGCACTGAGCACCAGTGGTGGCTGCAACAAAAAACTACTACTAGTGAAGCACTGCCTCACCAGTATAAATGCAGCAACCTCCACTGTGGTGTGCACCCATGAATGGGTAAATGAATAAACAAACGAAAACTCCACTAACACACTGCAGAATGGGCTAGCCCATACACACAAATGTTAAGGGGATGCAGACCAGAGAAACACCAGTCCCGCACACAATTCATAGATTCACAAAAAGCACACCAGCCCTAGGCCTCAGCCCATCCACTCATGAAATGGTAAACAAGCCCCCGTCAAAACTCCCAACAGTAGACATCGATTGACCGTCAGCATGAATGGTTAAGAGGAGGGAAGACCTTTTAGAAAAGACAGCCCTCGGCGGGGAACAAGAACGGAGACCCAGCATTGTAGCATTCCCAAATATTCTGCCCCTCGCGCCAATACACAACTCGGCTGTCTCACGGGACAACGAGCAGTATCACAAATGCTAGCATTAACACAATCGCGGCCACTGGGATGAGTCTAATAAATCTCAAGAGGACCAGGAAATGTAAACAGACGTGGGGCTGTTTGTAGAGCTAAATCTATACTTTATAGTATTGCTATCTGTCCATTCTCATTGTCAATTGAGACCATAAACCGTCCCTTCAAAATGGTTTAATACGTTCTCATTTTATCGCGCTGTGAATATAAGCGTTATATGGGATTTGGTCTAGTATATTTCCTGGAAGGCAAGATACAGGGCTAATAGCTACTACCGTTATATCCAATGGCATTTCCGTTATACATATGCTACAGAAATAACTCAAACTGCATATGATCGGCACGATCCTCAAGCATGTATGCATGAAAGGGGGGGGGGGGCGGGGGACGTCGTTTCTGATGATTGATTACCAATAACCGCGTTAGCCTCATTAGCCTCATTCATTGATCGGATGGATAGCTATCAAAACAAGGGATGTACTTTACGTGAAAAAGATCTTACCGTGGGCCGGTGGGATCCCCCCGAGCATTTCCCCATTATCGATCGCCATCTGGTAGATCGATATGTCCATTGGCTGATGATAAATCCCCTTATTGCATAGTGAAATCTGCGACCCAAAACGTAATCCAAGCTACAGGCTGCACATCCAGAATCGAGCTAACTGAAAACTCCATTGAAAGTAAAAAAAAATATTCCACGTTCAGCCACAGGGCACACTCCATTATCGCGACAGCGGCCCTAAGAGGATCTGGCCGGTAATGCACGTTGGCGAATTCAAAGAGTAGCGTAAATCTGCAGTGCCACTCGGCGACCTTGAATAGGTTATTAAAATGGAATAAAAGCAATAACAACTTGCCACGGATATATCCGTGCTTCTGTCCACAATGGGTGGAATCGAAACACGGAGATCTCCGTGGTCGGGCGCCATTGTGTTAATGCCTGGCAGCGCAGGCCCTACCTGTGCGCGACCTAGCCCGACAGCTAGCCGCTGCGCGACGTCCCTCGGTCCGCTGTCACAAGACGAGGAAACCCAGGACAGGCCCGATGCGCTGTTAGTATGTGCCGAGAAAATTCCAGGGGCTGGTGAATCTCCGGCGAAAACCCAACATTGTGTAATTTCTCTCTGCATTTCATAACAACTAGTTCATGGAGTGCACTGCAGCGTCCATGTTGGAAACAAAAAAAAAGGAAGGGGGAGTGTGACCATGTCCGGCGTCATATAGTAGGATGCGGGGGCGTGGCCTGGTCACGTGCATGAGAGTGCAATAGACCTGTCGCTAAACCACGCCCCAAAATAGAATTTGTCCAATCATATCACAGCAAAAATCCTCGCTGCAGAAACCTCGTCAACTCGGTTTGTTGGCTGTATCAAACCAGACGGCTGTGATCGAAACCACTGTGTAAGAGTTCAGTTTATATGTTATTATCTACCTAATATCCGATGGTGAAACGCTGTGCGTGGGGTACCTGTAATTCGGACACCAGGTACCCTGAAAGACTGGATGGAGGAGTATATTTCATACCTTTCCCAAAGCCCAAACGGAAACTAGAGAAATGCAAGCGGTGGATTATGTTGTGTCGTCGACCACATACACAACTGAATGTGAAGACCATTACCAAGGACACTTACAGTAGAAGCCCTCGAGAATCACGTCCCCACTGCCACTCATCTACCACTCCAATGTCACTTTAGAACTCACTCAGGTGTTAATTTTCGGGGGCTGGTACTTAATTTAAGTGCTTCCCCAGGGAGGGGGTCGGGGGCTACTGCCCTCAGACCCCCAAGATCATTTTTATATGGGCAGTCTGACTTGGCATACTGACCATATATTAGTGTTGCAATGTATGATAAATAAACAGTGAAAAAATCTAAGAAATCGGATGGGGCTGGGACATTTGGGACGAATAAAAATGTAAGATGAAAATCTCCCCAGCCGTGGAGGTGTGAAATCTGGCCCGGTCGAGAACAATAGGAGTCACAAAATCAGAGTGGTGAAGTAGTGGCAGAGTAGCAGTAAATGCCTGACTTCTAAGGGCTTCTACTGTATGTTTGCTCAAAGGTAAGGTCAATTCATAAAGACATAATATTTGACGGCATGTATTAGAAACGTAGACCAAACTATTAGTTTGCTAACGTTTGACTTTGACTGCGAACTAGCTATCGTATATCCAGCCCAGTTAGCTAACGTTAGCAGCTAGCTAACGTTAGCTGCCAACATGTTTGCTATCTACTCGTCCTCGCTAGTTAGCTGGTGTTTTTAGCTAACTTTTGCTTCTGTCTTTTCACCCCAAAGCACTTCAGAGATGGGAAGCCAACTCTGGAAAATCCAGATCCCATCCGACCCTCACCCAAAAAAAGTTAGCCTTCTGTATCATAAGGTTAGCTTTCTGCATCGTAACGTTAGCCTTCTGTATCATAAGGTTAGCTTTCTGCATCATAACGTTAGCCTTCTGTATCATAAGGTTAGCTTTCTGTATCATAACGTTAGCTTATACTCTGGACTGGATTTATAGCAGGGCTAGTACTAGTAGAGCCAGCTAGTTCCCCATCTCATCAGCAACGTTACCGCAAGCCAGGTGCATAACAGTGGAAATGATGACCAACAAGGACAGTTATAGTTATAGATGTAATGTAGTGACCACCATTGATAGTATAAAGAACTGGCTAACAGACAACAGAATACTAATAACATGAATACTACTACATGCACTAAGAATGCTCGATGCACTTCAGATGCCATAGTGCCACTTGAAACCAGTAACAGCAGGGACAACGATGTAAATAAGTCTGACTTTTCATTTTATCCCTGACAAGGCAAATACAAATGTTGATCTGTCAAAGTTGTTATGTTTGTTGTCAATAAAATCCACTTTGAGCTGCATTTTATGTATGAAAGATGCTCCATAAATGAACTATTATTATTATCTGTCTATGCTTAGCTAATACTCAGCTTTTTGTGTTTTTTTCACAGAATGAGGTGTGCTGGAGATGTTACTGCCCTCACAGAGACAACACAGGTCAACCCAAGACAGGACATGAGTGACAATGAAAGAGGTCTGATTTATGTTTTTGGACTAAAGTGAGCATCATGGAATGTGTGCAGCTTTACAATCATGTCATTGATGAACTGAATAATATCCCTCTCTCCTCATTCACCTCTCCCCCTCATCCCTCTCCCCTTATCCATCACCCCTCTCTCCTCCCCTCTTAGTCCAGATGAGGAGTGCCGGCCTGTGGGCACCAGGCTCCCCCAATGGAAGGTGGACATTACTAGAAAGCTAAACAGAATGCTTAATAGGAATGTTAGAGGTTCTAGAAGGTACTACTATAACATCATCACCAACGTTCCAGAATGATCGGGCAGAACTAAGGTTCTATAATGTACTGCCATGACATCATCACACACGTTCCAGAATGTTCGGGCGGCACTAATTTTCTAGAATGTTCCTAACAATAGGTCCGTGGGTGAATTATGTACCATTACAATCACTACAGTACTGTATTAAGTTTCAAAAGTAAAAGTACAGTACATATTCTATAGGGTGTTCTTGTATTTCAGTGTTTGAATGTTTCTCCTTCCAAGGGTCATCAATAATCACAGCAAATGTTGTGACTATGACTAACGGGTCAGGAGATTGACAATGTGCATCCAGCGATAACATTTTAATTCGATTTGTGAACTATGGGTGTGAGGTTTTGCCCGCTGCTCACCACCTTCTCTCTGTTTCTTTAAAGCCTACTGTTAGAAATTCCCTTCTCACTCACTCTCTCTAGCCCCCACCCTCTCGTTCTTTACTCTCGTTTACTCTCAGTGGCCACACCTGGACTATTATCAATTACCTCTCGCACCTGTGGTGGCAGGCTAATTAGTTCCCCTGTGGGCTTTAAATACCAGGGCTCTTCCCCTCGTTTCGGGTGGGGTCGTGTTGTATTCATGCTGAGTCATATTCTCTAACATCTAGACTCTTTCGGGAGATCCTCTGGTCTACCAATGCTGTACATGGATTTCTCCAGCCTTGAGATGTTTTGCTCCAGCCTTCATCTGCTGTCGCCGTAGCCTGTGGAGGAGACTGTTCTGCGCTCCCTGTAACTTCCACGGGAGGCACCCCAGCGTTCCTCTGCAGACCCCAGCGCAGCTGTTCGTCCTGACGCACATCTAGACCAACGCGCATCTTCCGGACCCTCGGGCTTGGCACGCTCTCCAGTCACCAGCGCGCAACGCGCATCTGCAAGGGCTTGGCACGCTCTCCAGTCACCAGCGCGCAACGCGCATCTTCAAGGGCTTGGCACGCTCTCCAGTCTCCAGCGCGCAACGCGCATCTTCAAGGGCTTGGCACGCTCTCCAGTCTCCAGCGCGCAACGCGCATCTTCAAGGGCTTGGCACGCTCTCCAGTCTCCAGCGCGCAACGCGCATCTTCCAAGGATCCTCGTGCTTGGCACACTCCTCCTCGCAGACGCACCCCGAGGCGTCTCTCGGTTCCGACGCGCACACCAAGGTGTGGCGCGCACTCTGTTCCTCGGCTCCGACAGCGGCTACCCGGTGGACGACACCCTCGCCACCGCCACTGTTCCGACGCGCACACCAAGGTGTGGCGCGCACTCTGTTCCTCGGCTCCGACAGCGGCTACCCGGTGGACGACACCCTCGCCACCGCCACTGTTCCGACGCGCACACCAAGGTGTGGCGCGCACTCTGTTCCTCGGCTCCGACAGCGGCTACCCGGTGGACGACACCCTCGCCACCGCCACTGTTCCGACGCGCACACCAAGGTGTGGCGCGCACTCTGTTCCTCGGCTCCGACAGCGGCTACCCGGTGGACGACACCCTCGCCACCGCCACTGTTCCAGCACTCTGTTCCTCGGCTCCGACAGCGGCTACCCGGTGGACGACACCCTCGCCACCGCCACTGTTCCAGCACTCTGTTCCTCGGCTCCGACAGCGGCTACCCGGTGGACGACACCCTCGCCACCGCCACTGTTCCAGCACTCTGTTCCTCGGCTCCGACAGTCGGCTACCCGGTGGACGACACCCTCGCCACCGCCACTGTTCCAGCACTCTGTTCCTCGGCTCGGACAGCCAGCCACCCGGTGGCGATGCCCTCGCCCCGCTGCTGTCCCTGTACCATTACGCATACGCCTGGGTGAGTTTTGATTGTGATGTCACTCACCCAGCGTAGTGCCCTTGCCCCCGTTCCCGCTGCTGTCCCTGTACCTTCACGCATACGCCTGGGTGAGTTTTGATTGTGATGTCACTCACTCAGCGTATTGCTTTTTGCCCCCGTTCCCGCTGCTGTCCCTGTACCTTTACGCATACGCCTGGGTGAGTTTTGATTGTGATGTCACTCACTCAGCGTAATGCCTCTTGCCCCCGTTCCCGCTGCTGTCCCTGTACCTTTACGCATACGCCTGGGTGAGTTTTGATTGTGATGTCACTCACTCAGCGTAATGCCCCTTGCCCTCGTCCCGCTGCTGTTCCTGTACCATTACGCATACGCCTGGGTGTGTTTTGATTGTGATGTCACTCACCCAGCGTATTGCCTCCTTTAGTTCTTAGTTTGGACATTTCATCTCCCACTCTGTTTTTGTTCTCACTTAGATAGTATTTTTGGACATTACATCTCCCCCTGTGTGTTTGTCACACGAAGATATTATTACTTTGTTACTTTGATTATTTGGACTGTTCTGCATCTGCTCTGTTTGTTCCCTTTTGAATATTAACCCTCTCCTCTGTTCTGCAGAGCGGCCCAGATGTTTTCCCACCAGTCCCCAGTTCCTCCCTGTCCCCAGCCCGCCTCCGCGGGTCTCTGTCCCCAGTTCCTCCCTGTTCCCCAGCCCGCCTCCGCGGGCCTCAGTCCCCTCTGTCCCTAGTTCTCCTAGTCCCTAGTCCTCTATTCCTAGTCCCTAGTCCCCTATCCCTAGCTCTCCTAGTCCCTAGTCCTCTCTCCCTAGTTCTCCTTGTCCCTAGTTTACCTAGTCTCTAGTTCCTCTGTCCCTAGGCGTTCCCTTAACCTTCCCTTAGGCGTTCCCTAACTTTCCCTTAGTGTTCCCCTTTTCCTGCCCGCCTCTTAAAGGCACCTTTCCTTCCCCTCATATTATATTCCTGTATTTGTGATTCTCCCTTAAAGGGACAGTGCCCTTTTCCCTGTTTTTCCCTGTTGTTCAATAAATATCTGTTTCTTGGCAAACCATCATACCTGTCTTGTGTTGTGCGATTGGGGTCGGTTACAAACCATAACAGTACGACCCCACCAAATCGACGACCCCAGCCAGCACAGACGGTGTATGTTGAGTTTGCCTTTTTTTTTCTTGTTCCCTCTAGCTCCCCTGTTAGCTCCCCTGTTAGCCCTGTTGGCTTCCCTGTTAGCCCAGTTTAGCTCCCCTGTTAGCCTGTTAGCTCCCCTGTTAGCCCTGTTGGCTTCCCTGTTAGCCCTGTTTGACCCCCCTGCAGCTTGTTAGGCCTCTACTACCAGCATGGCCCCTGTCAGCTAGCCTTGCCCTGGCAGCTAACCCAGTCCCTCAGCAGAGCCCCAGTCTGCTAGCTTAGCCCCGGCTGCTAGCACAGCCTCTATGTTATTGCAGCCTTGCAGCTGGCATAGGCCCTGTAGCTAGCCAGGCCTAAGCAGCTAACCCGGTCCCTCTGCATGGCCTCCACTTTTTTGTGTAGTTTCCCCACTGCTAGGACTGCCCTTTCAGCTAGCAAGGTCAGTATTCCCACTGCTAGGACTGCCCTTTCAGCTAGCATGGTCAGTTTGCTCCCACTGCTAGGACTGCCTTTTCAGCTAGCAAGGTCAGTTTATCTCACACAGCTAGGACTGTCCTTCCAGCTAGCTTGTGCTCTCATGCTGGTCCAGCCCTGTCTGCCAGCCTAGCTCCGGCAGCTAGCGCAGCCTCTATGTTGATGTAGCAGTACAGCTAGCATAGGCCCTGTAGCTATCAGTGCCCTGGCAGCTACCCTTTCCCTCTGCTAGCCTGGCTCCGGCAGCTTGCGCAGCCTCTATGTTGATGTAGCAGTACAGCTAGCATAGGCCCTGTAGCTATCAGTGCCCTGGCAGCTAACCTTCCCTCTGCTAGCCCTTTCCCGGTGCTTCCATGGTTACCCCTTAGCTACCCTGCTCGCCCCTCAGTTCCTCTAGACCAGTTGCTCTAGACCAGTTCTCTAGACCCAGTTCCTCTAGACCAGTTCCTCTAGACCAGTTCTCTAGACCAGTTCTCTTGCCCAGTTCTCTAGACCAGTTCTCTTGCCCAGTTCGCTAGACTAGTTCTCTAGACCCAGTTCCTCTAGACCAGTTCCCCCAGTTGCCCCTCTGCTACCCTAGTTACCCCTCGGCGACCCTGTTTCTTTTGCTAGCCCCACTCTTGTGGTGGCTTCCCCTGCTGGCTTGGCCAGTACCTCTTGTTTTGCCCCCTGCCACTCTGTCTGTATTTGTTTTGGGTCGCCAGGTGGCTCCCGTTGAGGGGGGGGTACTGTGAGGTTTTGCCCGCTGCTCACCACCTTCTCTCTGTTTCTTTAAAGCCTACTGTTAGAAATTCCCTTCTCACTCACTCTCTCTAGCCCCCACCCTCTCGTTCTTTACTCTCGTTTACTCTCAGTGGCCACACCTGGACTATTATCAATTACCTCTCGCACCTGTGGTGGCAGGCTAATTAGTTCCCCTGTGGGCTTTAAATACCAGGGCTCTTCCCCTCGTTTCGGGTGGGGTCGTGTTGTATTCATGCTGAGTCATATTCTCTAACATCTAGACTCTTTCGGGAGATCCTCTGGTCTACCAATGCTGTACATGGATTTCTCCAGCCTTGAGATGTTTTGCTCCAGCCTTCGTCTGCTGTCGCCGTAGCCTGTGGAGGAGACTGTTCTGCGCTCCCTGTAACTTCCACGGGAGGCACCCCAGCGTTCCTCTGCAGACCCCAGCGCAGCTGTTCGTCCTGACGCACATCTAGACCAACGCGCATCTTCCGGACCCTCGGGCTTGGCACGCTCTCCAGTCACCAGCGCGCAACGCGCATCTGCAAGGGCTTGGCACGCTCTCCAGTCACCAGCGCGCAACGCGCATCTTCAAGGGCTTGGCACGCTCTCCAGTCTCCAGCGCGCAACGCGCATCTTCAAGGGCTTGGCACGCTCTCCAGTCTCCAGCGCGCAACGCGCATCTTCAAGGGCTTGGCACGCTCTCCAGTCTCCAGCGCGCAACGCGCATCTTCCAAGGATCCTCGTGCTTGGCACACTCCTCCTCGCAGACGCACCCCGAGGCGTCTCTCGGTTCCGACGCGCACACCAAGGTGTGGCGCGCACTCTGTTCCTCGGCTCCGACAGCGGCTACCCGGTGGACGACACCCTCGCCACCGCCACTGTTCCGACGCGCACACCAAGGTGTGGCGCGCACTCTGTTCCTCGGCTCCGACAGCGGCTACCCGGTGGACGACACCCTCGCCACCGCCACTGTTCCGACGCGCACACCAAGGTGTGGCGCGCACTCTGTTCCTCGGCTCCGACAGCGGCTACCCGGTGGACGACACCCTCGCCACCGCCACTGTTCCGACGCGCACACCAAGGTGTGGCGCGCACTCTGTTCCTCGGCTCCGACAGCGGCTACCCGGTGGACGACACCCTCGCCACCGCCACTGTTCCAGCACTCTGTTCCTCGGCTCCGACAGCGGCTACCCGGTGGACGACACCCTCGCCACCGCCACTGTTCCAGCACTCTGTTCCTCGGCTCCGACAGCGGCTACCCGGTGGACGACACCCTCGCCACCGCCACTGTTCCAGCACTCTGTTCCTCGGCTCCGACAGTCGGCTACCCGGTGGACGACACCCTCGCCACCGCCACTGTTCCAGCACTCTGTTCCTCGGCTCGGACAGCCAGCCACCTGGTGGCGATGCCCTCGCCCCGCTGCTGTCCCTGTACCATTACGCATACGCCTGGGTGAGTTTTGATTGTGATGTCACTCACCCAGCGTAGTGCCCTTGCCCCCGTTCCCGCTGCTGTCCCTGTACCTTCACGCATACGCCTGGGTGAGTTTTGATTGTGATGTCACTCACTCAGCGTATTGCTTTTTGCCCCCGTTCCCGCTGCTGTCCCTGTACCTTTACGCATACGCCTGGGTGAGTTTTGATTGTGATGTCACTCACTCAGCGTAATGCCTCTTGCCCCCGTTCCCGCTGCTGTCCCTGTACCTTTACGCATACGCCTGGGTGAGTTTTGATTGTGATGTCACTCACTCAGCGTAATGCCCCTTGCCCTCGTCCCGCTGCTGTTCCTGTACCATTACGCATACGCCTGGGTGTGTTTTGATTGTGATGTCACTCACCCAGCGTATTGCCTCCTTTAGTTCTTAGTTTGGACATTTCATCTCCCACTCTGTTTTTGTTCTCACTTAGATAGTATTTTTGGACATTACATCTCCCCCTGTGTGTTTGTCACACGAAGATATTATTACTTTGTTACTTTGATTATTTGGACTGTTCTGCATCTGCTCTGTTTGTTCCCTTTTGAATATTAACCCTCTCCTCTGTTCTGCAGAGCGGCCCAGATGTTTTCCCACCAGTCCCCAGTTCCTCCCTGTCCCCAGCCCGCCTCCGCGGGTCTCTGTCCCCAGTTCCTCCCTGTTCCCCAGCCCGCCTCCGCGGGCCTCAGTCCCCTCTGTCCCTAGTTCTCCTAGTCCCTAGTCCTCTATTCCTAGTCCCTAGTCCCCTATCCCTAGCTCTCCTAGTCCCTAGTCCTCTCTCCCTAGTTCTCCTTGTCCCTAGTTTACCTAGTCTCTAGTTCCTCTGTCCCTAGGCGTTCCCTTAACCTTCCCTTAGGCGTTCCCTAACTTTCCCTTAGTGTTCCCCTTTTCCTGCCCGCCTCTTAAAGGCACCTTTCCTTCCCCTCATATTATATTCCTGTATTTGTGATTCTCCCTTAAAGGGACAGTGCCCTTTTCCCTGTTTTTCCCTGTTGTTCAATAAATATCTGTTTCTTGGCAAACCATCATACCTGTCTTGTGTTGTGCGATTGGGGTCGGTTACAAACCATAACAATGGGTCTGGGGTTGGGACAAAATAATTTTTTTTCTATCCACTTTTTCTCCCATTTTTCTATATTTTCTCCCATCCCAATTTCGTATCATCCAATTCAACCCTCCCCTGTCACGAACGCTGTTTCTTGCCTCCCACAAGCCGGCTGCAATGTGGACTAAGTCATACATAGCACAAGTCCCCTCCGGTACTTGAGGTAACAGCAGTCGCATCTTTTCACCTGCGCAGCTCGATCTCTCAGTGGCGAGGAGTAACGCGTGGGAGGCTCACGCTGCCCCCGACACTTCCTGATTCTACTGCGCAACGATTTATATTTGATATATTACACGTTATTGTGCATTTTAAACACAAACATACTTAACTCATTCAGCACCAGGGATTAGCCGGGTCCCGTTGTAGCTATGCCATGCTTTAAAGATAGGAGTGCGTCACCTTGTTTCTAGAGCTATGTCTATATAGCTATGGAGACAATACTATAGTCATTTGACACTGACTTTCTTCCATCGAACATGCAAAAAAGAGATAATGTTTTCATGCATATGTAGACACCTGAATATGTCTGACAATAATTCAATGTGTCTAACGCTAATTCCTTGCATTCCCTGTGTTCGCGAGGGCGTTGTGTAACCGGCTGACCGTTCTTGATCCTTCCTACCCTAACATTGACACTTAACTTGCTACCTCTCTTGATGGGTCCCTATCCTAACATTGACACTTCATAGTGGGACAGGATACAGGTGCCGCCAGGGGGAGCTGGTGACGACGTTGGGCAGGGAGATACAGGTGAAGAAGGATGGGCTCAAGGGCGGCGCAGACGGGAGGCACTTCCTCTTCAGCGTTTTCCACAGAGGGGAGAGGACGCACGGAGCTAGAGCTCCGGAGATCAAGCACGCGAGATATAAACCCTGTTACGAAGCGGGTTAGTAATGAGTATGCGATAGCTTAGCTTTTAGTTAATGCAGAAGAGACATTGTGAGCGTAGAAGCAGTCGAGCGACTGCCGAAGAGTGTGGTAGAGATTGCCCACATTGCGTTTTAGTAAGTATATGCGTCATGACAGGGGGTTCACCACGATCCACAGCTTAGCTTTGTTTAGGCTAGCACCACAGTTTAGCCCGCACGTCGGCCACCTTCAGCCCAGCAGCGGACGTCACTACACTGCACGCTCCTCCAGCCCCTCCGAGCCGTTGCCCCAGCAGTCACCTGCCCAACGTCTACCCAGCCCGGCTGCCTGCTATAACGGGACCTCGAGACTGCCATCTCACCACACGGACGGTTGGTGGTGAGAGCGGGCCTGCCATTTGGATAAGTACAGCAAGCGCTCCGAGTGCTGAAGTTTTATTGGTAGACATTCGCCACTGGGCGGCGCAGGCTCTCTAAGGGCGAAGAGAAAACAGTGCTTTGAACTGACGCTGATAACAGTGTCTAGGGGCGCCCCGACCATTTATTATTTTGGGGAAAAGCCGGCTATACAGTATATAGGACTTTTATTTGTAACGTGGGCCCACTGTCATTTGGTTGAGTGTAATAATAACGTGTGTTCTTTTACAAAAATCCCATTGAACTCCTTTATCCCTCTCCCTCTTCTTCCCCTCTCTCCCCCACCTACGGAGAAGCGGAGCAGTAGATAACCCTTAAAGGGAAGAGGTTATTACTGTGTCTAGCCCAGTGTGGGAATAACTTGAGTCTGTAGTATAGAGCGAGAGCACTAGGTGCCCAGTGTGGAAATAACTTTCATAGGTGTGTAATAATCTGTAACGTGCATCAGACTTCCAGTAAAGGAGAAGTAAATGGGACCACTGTGTGCGTGTCTGTTAATGTGCATTCTGTCTAACCCTTTCCTTTCCGGGTAATGCTCATTACAGTTTAACCCTTTCCCCACCCCCTGCCTATAGTTCATTGTGAAAGGTCTCTACTCATCATTAAGGAAGGGTACTGCTTTGGGGAGCAAATATATCATCCATCTTTACTGCCATCGGGTGTGGGAGGGCCCAGGAAGTATTGGGGAAAGTGTGGGTGTGTGGGGAGCTACTGCTGATCGCCCTGGAGGGCAAGAAGGACCAGCGTAACACCCCTAGGTCAGTGAATCCTAGGCCCCATCCGCTCCTGCTGCTCGACCTCCACTTCAACATTCCTGGCCTAAAGTCGGGGACTCAGCTGGACCCAGCTCTTCTGCGTCCTCACTACCAGGTGGCCGTGTACATTCACTCCCATAAAGCAGGGATAATCCACCCTGCTACACATACATTTGTGCGTTATCCCGTGGTGAATATAAGTATAGTTTAGGAGGGATCCGGGATAATTCATGAAACGCTGAGTTATAGGGCGCTACGTGTATTCTACTATAAGCGTTATTGTTTCTTGCCTGGACACGGTACTATTTCCAAATCAAATGTATATAATAGGTATTATGTTTCATCATGAATGCATGAAAGGGGGGGGGGGTCATCTTTTTATGCTTTGATGGCCAGTAACGGCATTCGTGTTGAACACTACAGAAGCCGATCAGCTAGATCGACATTGTTGGATCAAGCTGAAATTGATGTCAGATAGTCCTTACCTCTGGTCGGGGGTATTCCAAAAAGAATATTCCAATTGTCTGATCGTGATTTCCAGTATTGGTGTCCATCTGGTCCCGGACATAATTTGGCACAACTTATTGATTGAGTGTGCCAGATGCGTTTTGAAGTGGTCGGCTGAAGCGATTCATTCGGCTCCGTCTAAATATAGTGCCCGGACACATTTGAGGGTCTGGAACAGGGTTTACTGCACTCTCGATACTGCCACCTGGGAGGATCTGGCCGGTACTGCACCCTCGGGGTCCCAGTATGCCTTCTAACGGCAACATACGGGTCCGTGACATTGAATAGAATATTAAAATCGAAAAAAAAAGGAAAAACGATCAAATAATGAGTATACTCGTGGCGCTCAACCGCTGGCGGCCAGTGCATGTGAGCGGATCGGAGCGTGAGCGGCGCGGGGCGCGGAGCGGCCGGTTTTGACGTGAGCGAGGAGTGGGTTTTAAAATGAGTCGGCGCGACGTCCGGAGCGAGAGTTCTCCTCCGCTCCAATCCACTCCAGGCCGCTCACAGTGGTTTAACACTGTTGATGTAATATATACATGCAGTACAATGTCAAAGCAACAGATGGCGATGTACAAACATGAAGGCCATTTTCAACCAATGAGAAGGGTTCAGGCTTCGTCACTGTAGAGACGCCCACCATAGATATCTATGACGCCCACACTCACTCTCCTGTTAGAAAAGGTATCGACGCCATTGTTGTTGACGTTAGCTTACATGCTAACGTTAATGGCAGCGACCATAGCATTGTGGCTCGGCTAGCCTATCATCGCTTAATAGAACTAGTGAATGGATAAACAACGTTATTTAACATTGCAGAATGGCTACAATTACAATGCGGCTCAATACAAACAATTGTTAAGGGGCCCAGGGGGTGTAGACTGTTGTAGTTTGAGCTCATTTACACCATGCTCCAAAAAAGAAAAAGAAAAACTGCCGAGCGATCTGGCGCGGGGAGCGGGGAGCGCTCGATTCAAGGTGAGTGGGGAGCGAGCGGAGAGCGACTTGGGGGCGGGGTCAACATGAGCGATTAGCGGAGCGGACCAAGCTTTAAAGAGCGAAGAGCGGATTTCTCGGCCGCGCCGATCCGCTCACATGGTCTGCTGGCGGCCAATAACAAGTATACTCGTTGTTGGCGGAGAAAGTATTAACATGAGTAATTATTATTTATTTTAAAAATGTTTATTATATTTTTAGGGGTCAAAATCTAAAATCCAAAACCACTATTTCTTCTTTCTTCTTCTCTCTCCACCAGGGGGGGGGGGGGGGGGGGGGGGGGGGCGGTGCCCTAGCGCCCTCTATGGACCAGCCGCCACTGCCTGAGAGAGTCCTAGTTACACGGGAAGCGACACAGGTTTTGACCACACACTCACCCACAGAGACTAAATATATTGTTTTATGGGATTTATTGGATATTGGATTTATGTTGAAACTGCAGAGGATATTTTTGTTAAGCTTAAAGCAAATAAATGTGATTTTTGTTGTAATTTTAATGCTGGATCTCTGCTTATTATTTTCTGGATTGTGGAGGATTTGTGCGTCAAGAAAGTTTGAAGAAACCACCCGCTCTAACTTGGACGGTGGCTAATGTTTTGTTGAAAAGAAGCCACTACAGTATATGCATACACACACACACACACACACACACACACACACACACACACACACACACACACACACACACACACACACACACACACACACACACACACACACACACACACACACACACACACACACACACACACACACACACACACACACACACACACACTACTAAACAATATGGACAGAGAGGGAGAACAGATTCTAGCCAACACAACAGTGACTGAAGAGCATGTTATTTCTGTGAAGCTGTGGTATATATAGGCCACATGTTGCAACTACAGTGGTCTGCTATCACAGCAGTAATCATGATCATATAATTAAAGTAAAATATAATGAATAAAATAACTCATTGATAGCCAAATTGGGTTCTCAAAATAAATGTTTTCTTTTCACTTCTCTTTCCATTCTGTGTGTTTCCCCCTGACTCGTGTGTGTGTGTGTGTGTGTGTGTGTGTGTGTGTCTGTGTGTGTGTGTGTGTGTGTGTGTGTGTGTGCATGCGTGCACGCGCGAGCGTGTGTGTGTGTGGTGTAATGTGGCCCCAGGGGAGAGTATTGTCCTGGTCCACTACAGCAGCACGAGACAGACTGCCTCCTTTGTCTACAGAGAGAGAGAGAGAGACAGAGAGAGAGAGAGAGAGAGAGAGAGAGAGAGAGAGAGAGAGAGAGAGAGAGAGAGAGAGAGAGAGAGAGAGAGAGAGAGATGGGGAGAGGAAAAGAGAGAGATGGGAGTGGGATATAGAGAGATGGGGTGGGTGGAGTAGGAGAGAGTGAGGCAGGGAGGGAGATGAGGAGGCAGGGAACAAGAGGAGGAGGTGGGGTGGAGAGGAGAGGAGGAGGCAGGAAAGGAAAGGGGGAGGTGGACAGAAAGGGTTAAAGGAGGATGAATGTAGCGTTACAGCAATATAACCCCTCATTCTTTCAGATATTGTGAAAGATATACATGAATGGGAAGATGGAATCTTTTGAGGATTAGTACACACAGTATGTAATATTTACAAGTAATCACTGCTGTAGATACAAAAACATACTTGTATCTACAAAAGGGTAAATGTTTTAGAATTCAATAAAAAAAAACTTGGTTTTCAGATTGACAGCCATGTATTTTTTAAGTTATACACAGTAAATTTCGCAGGGTAAATTTTACTCAAACTGAGTAAAAAAAATTTACTCTGCGAAATTTACTGTGTACAGTACATTCTTTTTTGGATGGTTCAATGTAGGTGTGTGTGTGTGTGTGGGGGGGGGGTCATGAAACCTGCTCACACAACATAGAGCATATTTTTGTGTCAATAGAGGCCTCTCGTGGAATGCTTAGATTTTGCCCATTTGTCCTTCATTGTTGGAAGAATCAACGGTTGCCATGTGCCGATATGATAAATATATGAACAAAGATCTATGAAGTGTCTTATTACTGGATCTTGTAAACAAGTCGCGGTGGAACAGTAATATGTTTTTCCAGTGTTTTACCTAATCTGCCACTGCACAGAAATTGGGCATTTTCTTTTGAAAGTGGTTACCAATGGTTACAGGCAGCCATGTTGGAAGAAGGAAAACTACACAGACATTCTGTGCAAGGCCTCCATTCAATTAGAAGCATGAAAATTACCTGCATTGTAGATACAAGGCTTTCACCCGACAGCAGGAGGTACCAGGCTTTCACCCGACAGCAGGAGGTACCAGGCTTTCACCCGACAGCAGGACGTACCAGGCTTTCAACCGACAGCAGGAGGTACCAGGCTTTCACCCGACAGCAGGCGATACCAGGCTTTCACCCGACAGCAGGAGATACCAGGGGGACATCCCCATCAAAATGAAGAATACCTATACTGTAGGGGAAATATCACTGGAGTTCATGCCTTTATTTATTTCATTACTGCCACGTTGACTTCACCCGAGTCAAGCTGAGGAATAGCTTAATTTCATAATTATTTAATAGAAGCTAGCGTTAGCAGAATAAGAATTGTGTTTAAAAGAAAAAGTTTAAGAATGACTATTGTGATCATATCATACTGTCACTCTCCAATGATATCTCCCCAATTAAAGTATACAGTTCATACAATTATGGACTAAATGATAAATAACAACAAGTCTTCTAAGATGAGTGTCACTGGAGTGTGGGTCTACATGATGAATTGAAAATGGGGGACCCTGATGTAAACAAGACGAAAGTCTTTCTCTGGTCTGCATCCCCTTAACAATTATTTGTATTGAGCCGTACTGTATTGTACCCATTCTGCAATCTGTTAACAAAGTTTTCAATCAATCAATCAATCAATACTGTAGCCTTGCCCTTCTGGTCACACGGATAACAACACTGCCATCTGTCGGCCACTTACAGCATGGGGGGAACCATGAACAGATAGATCAACGTTTTACAATGAAGGTACATAATTAGAATAGAGCCTGACATCTGAAGATATTTACTTTTTCCCCACATCGTTGTTCAGCTGTAAACGAGGTAAATGGGCTTGGGATTTCAAGTAAACTGTTCGCTGTCATTGTCGCTATGTCCAGGCAGTCTCGCTTATTCTAAAGTGTGTTCAGTATTTTTAATACAAGGACCAAACTGATCCCAATGGAAAATCGCTCTGAGATCCACAAGTGTCTGCATATGATTTAGGCTACATGTATTGGCCACTAGGGGGAATGTTAGTAAATAAATATGTACATGTAACTGCCCAGATTGTATTAAATTACCCTTACTAGCGAGACACACCTCCATGGTTCTAATTAAATCCATTTGGGATCTAAGTCATAATTTGAAGTATTTGCTGAGAAGTCTGTGCCAATTTCTATCCTTCAACATCCTCGTTGGATTTACAACACTGGCAGCCTAGTGTCTGCAAGTCTCACACGTCAACTCGAGGGTATCAACCTCCATTATGCTTTCACGCAAACTAGTACAGTAATGCCCTCTAGCGTGTGTTCTTAACGCCATCCTGCCATTCTCTGCTGCTGCCGCTACAACAGCGAGACGCGCATGGAGGAGCCCCGCCAGCCAGCGGCGGTTGACCAGTCTCTGCAGCAGCATCGGTGCGCCCTGCAGCTCGCAGCCGCTCTTCTATCCCGAGACGCAGGTGAAGGAATTCCATACGTTTGAAAAGGTGAGTACATTCAAATAATCTATATCTGTCCTCTTAAATGCAACGTGTAAGTGTTCATCATACGGTACCGGCGTGGCGTGTCGATGTCGAGAGCGGAGACATGAATGATATTATACGGGCTGCTGGGTGAACTTCAATGCTGCTCCATCGCGGAGAGAAAAGAAAACGCTCATGGAAATGGTCTCCTTCTCCACAAGCGATCATCATGTATACGCTCTGTCCAGCCGCTATTTCAGCTTAATTATCCTACATGAATTAGGCTGTATTCTTTATCGGCAATGCAATGCAATGCATATATGCATTTATGTATGTATTTACTGATAATTTAAAACAGTGCAGATATGGCCTGCGTGTTTTTACAGGCTACCCCAAAACGCTTCGGGGTGACAGCCTTCCTCCGGTGCTCAGGACAGTGAAACGAGATAGTGTGTGCCTGAAACAGTAGCTGTGTAACGGAGAGGCGGTATAGAGAGAGAGCCTCTCAGTCCTTCCCCAGCCTTCAGCCTGAACCAGTTCCAGTGCAGGGTGCTTTGAACTCCACACCGTCGCTTTAGGGTCGCTGTCTGTTTCACGGGGGTTCATTATTATAGGTGTCATGCTATACGTCGTTCATTTTGACAGCGGGCTGTGTGTACATAGCTGGAGCAGCCCGGTACCGGTGGCTTGACTGAGGCTGCTTCACCGGGGAAACGTCTGAAAATCTGGTATGTCATAAATGTATAGATGTAGCAGTACTGTCTATCTGTATGTCATGTGTGTCATATGATGAATTGAAAATGGGGGACCCTGATGGAAACAAGACGAAAGTCTTTCTCAGGTCTGCATCCTCTTAACAATTGTATGTATTGAGCTGTACTGTACTGTACCCATTCTGCAATCTGTTAATAAACTTTTCAATCAATCAATCAATCAATCCGCACCGGCTCGTGCCTCTCAGCGGCAGTATAGCAGGTGTGGTTTTCAACGGAGCTCAGCGGGGTGTGGAGCTCAATACATGGAGTGTGACACTGTGTCACCGAAGTCACTAAAGGTAAATAATGATGCTATTTATAAGGATAAAAGCGTCCACCGAATCGCACTGTGCGGCCAGGAGAGCATGATGTGACCCCGGCACCATCCAAGGAAATGGTCATTATTGGCAAATTATTATTATTTTATTGGACTAAAACAGCTTCATGGCTTGACTGACTGTCAGCCAGGAACAGGGATTATAACTTCAAACGCCTCTCAGCCACATCTCACTACTCCTTTTGTTGCCAAATAAATCCTACTGTGTTGACAGTCTGCTATGGGGCGACAATAATATGTTCATGAGGCATGGTTTCTATCTTTAGCCATAAACAGCGTGGTTTATTTCACATGCTCCACAGCAGTACATGATACATCCTTCTCTTATGAGAGCGAAGGTGGAAGAGACAGAGGGGGAGTACATCTCCTTAAATACCCTCTACCTGGCGGCAGCATTAACGGCTCCGCCTATAGCGCCCTCTTGTGGAATCAGTTATATACAGTTAGACAGACCCGAGGATAGTCGGGTTATCTCGCCACCCGTTCAGCGCCAGACCCGAGTATAGTCGGGTTTTCATCGTTATTTATTTTATTCGATATTTCTATTCATTACAGGCACATGGACTCGGGGTTAACATGGGGAATCATCCTGAGAATGCCAAAGTGCAATACCGGCCGCATCCTCCCAGGTGGCAGCATTGAGAAGCGTCTAATGCCCCTGATGCATCTGTTGTGGTGGATTATGTTGGTGACACGATGGACACCAATACTTGGACTCGCGATCAGACAATTGGAATATTCTTTTTGGGGTACCTCCTAGTGAACGTAAGGACTAAATGATATCAATCCTGCTTTGATCCAACCATGATTTCACCTCGATTGCAACGCATTTGTGTAACGACGTTACTCCACAACGTATGCCGTTGGTGACGATCATAGCATCAAAAAATTACCCCCCCCCCTTTCATGCATTCATGATGAAACATAATACCTATTATATACATTTGATTTGGAAATAGTAGCGTGTCCAGGCGAGAAACAGCAAAGCTTTTAGTGAAATTCACATTTTGCTGCATATCGTCGTTTTCTGGGATTAGACAGGATCACTCTAAAACTATGCTTATATTCACCACGGTATAACGCGCAAACGTATTGATGAAAAAAATTATTCTTTTTCACATATTGAACGATAGATAGTTGATGTCAAATGGGCCATAGTATTGTATCCATAGCTATAATATAGAATATATATAGCCCTGCAATAGGGCTGGGCGATATGGCCAAAAACTTTATCATGATAAAATAATAAAATAATTTTCATATCACTCGATATCGATAATTATCGATATACATGAAATAATTATTTCTGTCAAGTTTAATTAACTTCTTATGCCCGGCGGGCTATTAACACATTGAGTGCCAGCAGGGGGTGCACGATTTATCGCTTAAATGCCAGCCTTTTGCGACTGTTTTTCCGATATTTCATGATTTTCGCGGAGCTATTTCTATATTCTATATTATGGCTGTGTCTAATGCGCCCGTCGCTTATCAATGACTTGCTTGCAGTCAACATGTACGAAATGGATTGTTTTTTCATCTGTACATTTCCGTTTTATACCGTTTTGAAAAACGGAAGTTTTTGGACATTTTTAGAAAAAAAATTATTCTGCAGGAATCGTCCTTTAGTGGAATACACACAACACGTTGTAATTTTCCGGCTGATTTATGAATCGTTTTCATATAAACGCTAGATTATCGATAGTATGTGTACTTATGCACGCTAGAGAAGTGGGCTGAAAAATCGATTATCTATGACCTGGTCAGCGCTAACGTCATATACACACAAATAGGGGACACGTTGTGAAATATGTGAAAAAAACATCTGATTACCCCAAGACTGGTAAAATAGATTCCTTACCTCACATCAGATGTTCTGCAAAAAGATTATTCCAATTCCTGATCGCCATTCCAAATATCGATCGCGTTTATTGATCCAACGCTATGTACTCGAAACACATATTCCACGCTGAGGGTCCCCAATGAATGCAGTAGTCTCGGGTTACATTGCCTGAGAAGTCAAATGTGGAATCCGGGTTTTTTCCCCCCCATGCATTTCCATTGAGTCCAATCCAATGGGTGCAATACCATCCGGGAGACGATAGGGGGCGGTATTTGCCCTTTTCGAGGTCAGAGCCAGTCCCAATGATAACGTGAGGCTGGATTGATGAAAAATTAATGGATATCGCTAATAAAAGCAATAACGATTAAATAACGAGATTTCTCGTTGTTAGCACTCAACGCATGGCGGCCAACAACGAGATTTCTCGTCGTTGACACTCAATGTGTTAACACTTTAATCGCCGGAAACGCCGAAACTCGTCATTGCCCGCCATGCTCATTCTGCCGAAGACGCCGTAACACGTCTTTGATATCAATATTTCAAAAATCTGTGATCGAAATCATATTTCTCCTCCGGGGACCTGAGATATACTGCTGAGCTCCACTCAACTCTCTAACGGTTCAAGAGCGCCATCTGGTGGCCGATCGGCAGATCGCCCAACAGGAAGTTATGTGGATGACGTGGTGCTCACCCATATTTCGTCCGGGCACTCGCTATCATTAGCAGGACTCCATCTTGACACAGTGAACACCGATCGGTGCAAATAACTCGACAAACAACATGATTTGGACGTATATACTATTATACAACCTGGAGATGGATCTGGTATTTCGACATCCCATAATAGAAAAAATTCTATTCCACGCTCATCCCCCAACGGCGCGAGGAAGATACGGTGAGTTTCAGCGTTATTTTCTAATGTCTGCTATACTAACTGCTCTGATGATCATATGACCCACACTAGATGAATGATATAACGTTGCCCACGGAATTATAAACGACCCCCCGCCCATCCGGTCAACATCAGATCATACGTAGTAACTTCTAGAAGTACCTCCAGTTGAAATTTTTTATCTGGCACCGATCGCTATAAACTGTATTTGATCATCAATATAATGCATTTGGGGCTATAAATCAAGTTCTGGAGAAAGCTGCAGAAAACGATAAAAACATACTTATACTTTAGACCGTATTTTAGTATGAATATGTGAATGAAAAAGTATAACGTTGCTACACCCTGAACAATAGATATAGGACATTGAATGGGCCATAATAATGTCAATTTAGCAATACAATTTAAAAAGTTATAGCCCTGCAAAGAAGGGGAACTTCTCCATAGACAAATAGAGCTGGCTAGGGATGGTAAATTATGAATTTAACCATGGCGATCAAAGTGTTAATAGACGCACTTTTTTGCTGCGGTAGAACGAAGTAGAACTCAACGTCACTACGAGTTGGAGAGCCGTCGTGTGTCGAGCCAACCCTTTGAGAAGCTTTGTGGTCCTGGCTTGAATTCTCCATGAATGTGTCTATATTAGTGCTGTGAATCGATTAAAATATTTAACTTGATTAATCGCATGATTGTCCATGGTTAACTCGCGATTAAT
The DNA here is from genome assembly GCF_963971535.1 of Notolepis coatsorum. Classification (NCBI taxonomy): domain Eukaryota; kingdom Metazoa; phylum Chordata; class Actinopteri; order Aulopiformes; family Paralepididae; genus Notolepis; species Notolepis coatsorum. The sequence goes on from NC_140172.1 coordinate 71,724,714, forward strand.
TTTATCGCATTTTCTTTTTTTTTACCATAAACTGATATTTTTCAAGTTTTAATACTCTTATCAACATGAGAGTCAACAAATGCTTGCTTTATGCAGCCATTTAACACAAAAGGATGACCCTCATGCATTGCAAATTTGCATCAAATTCAAAACAGAGTGATGCACAAAATAACTTAAAAGAAATAATAATTTAAAACAATGAATAAAGTGCATGAAATAATAGGGGAAAGAAAACGTTAGGAACTTGTTACATTAACCCACACAAGGGCTGAGAACTCTCCCAGCTCTCTCTCTTGCCCCTTCCTCATCTCTCTCACCCCCCTCTCACCCCCCTCTCTATCTCTCTCTCTCTCACACACACACACACACACACACACACACACACACACACACACACACACACACACACACACACACACACACACACACACACACACACACTTTGAGTCAGAAACAAACATAGTATCAATGAGAGTATCAATAATACACCTGTTTTGAAAACGTTAATCTTGAGTTAAAAAAAATAGTGCCGTTAATAGAATCGGGCGATAACGCGTTAATACCGCATTAACTTTGACAGCCTTAGTCCATATATATATAAATCCATTCTGTTAGATACAACACTGTCTGAATGTTTCTTGTGATCCGTAGCGCCGCTACGGAGGTGCTTGCAGTTGCAGCACAAGCTTCACTGGTTCTTCTTGGCTGTCGGCTAACGCCACCACTCCTTTCCGACTAAATTCGCTTGCATTCAGTGTACTCTAATGGGTGATACTGTTTCAGGTGATGGAACATGTTTGTCGTGTCGGTGTTACCCATTTTGGTTAGCACCGGTCTTCAACACATTTTGCAACGAACGCTGCTCTGATTCTTGTCCGACTTTAGAAACCCAAAATGTGTCCATACTGCCGACGTTGAAACACCTTTCTTATTTACAATTTCTTCTACATTTTAGCTAAGGCCGTAGGGTTGTCGTCTCCTTCGCTGTCGCTCGAATTTTCGTTCATTTTCCTAATCTCCTCAGAATAATAACGAAACAAAACAGTAGCACATGGACTGCTGTGGTGCGTGAGCGCATCATCATGTAACGTAGCTCTATTCCTGATTGGTTGTTAGTGCGTGTGCATGATATCCAAGCATGGAAAATAGATATATCGAAAATGTGCGACCACGTTTCCTGTTTATTTCGAGGAAATAATTTATCGCGATAATTATCGTTATCGTTTTATTGCCCAGCCCTACCCTGCAAACACCGCCACTTATTCCTATCTTTTAGAGCGTTGGCGTGGTAGGAACAAACAATGCTCAAGTCAGTGGCGTCCAATGAGTTAAGAATGAAGTAATTCTTTTTGGCAATGTGGATATTCTCCATTATATAATTTAAGTATTAATTAATGTTCTCACTTGGAAGTGGCGGGTAGGATAAGATAAGCTTAGGCTTCTTTCTACTCCTTTTCGAACAGTGATATCTATATTTTTCGTTGTTTGTCTTTTTTATTCGTTTAATTTTTTTTAAATGATGTTCGAAATAAAGATTCATTCATTCATTCCTGCTGTTGCTCTTGAGCAAGGCACTGGCATTACAACTGGGGTTGGTCCCTGGGTGCCACGACCACCTCAAACAAGAGGTGGACGCGGGCAAATACTGCACCATGGTCATGCTGGAACTCCAAAAGGCTTTCGACACTGTCAATCACTCCTTTCTGATTGACAAGCTAAAAGCAATTGGTTTTGAATTTTTGATAGTTCATCAGTGAGCTGGATGCATTCCTACCTGGAGGGGAGAGAACAGATGGTGGAGGTAAACGGTACACTAATCTTTCCTGTGACAAAATGGCAACCAATGTAATCAAAAAAGTCAACCAACGAACAAGATTCTTGTACCGGATCTCCTCTCTGGTAAACAAGAATACCCTGAAGACTCTAACAGGAGCACTCATTCAAGGGTACTACAGTACGACTATGCTTGCACCTCATGGTACCAAAGCACCTCAAAGGCACTAAAACAAGATTACAAATATCACAAAACAAACTGGTCAGACTACTGCTTGACCTTACTCCTAAAACCCACCTCACCCCTGCCCATTTTGACAACCTAGGATGACTTAGAGTAGATGACAGAGTACAGCAACTTGCAATGGGCCTGGTCTACAAGATACACTACACCACTAAGATACCCATGTACATGTCCAAATACCCAAAGGTCAGTGAATACCACGACCACAACACCAGAGGGAGTTCCACAAATCATGTTCAACCCAGATTCGGCTCAAACAAGGGACTAAACACGTTTCGCAACAATGTGGAACGCCCTACCCACAGCCGTAAAATAATGTGAATCCCTACCCACCTTCAAAACTGCTCTCAAAGAGCACCTACGGGAGGCTGCAATTCGAAACTGGCCCCGGTAAATGTCCAAACCCCACCCCACCCAACCCCCTCCAATGTACAGTTTCTTCCCCCTCAAATGTATATATTCTCTTTTAGAAACTCTGTCTCTTAAACAGTACTGTATATTTGTATATCTTGTATGTCATAAATGTCTGGATGTAACAGTACTGTATATCTGTGTCGTGTATGTCATAAATATTATGATGAATTGAAAATGGGGGACCCTGATGTAAACAAGACGAAAGTCTTTCTCTGGTCTGCATCCCCTTAACAATTGTGTGTATTGAGACGTACTGTATTGTACCCATTCTTCAATCTGGTAATAACGTTTTCAATCAATCAATCAATCAGACTGTGGACGCCCACTGCTCCTAAATAGTTAGGATGGGTTAAATGCGGAGGACAAATTCCTTTTGTGAGCAAACATGCACTTGGAAAATAAAGAGATTCTAATGAAAATGTAATTCTAAGTCAGGGGTTCCCAAACTTTTCAGGCCGCGACCCCCAAAATAACAGTGTCAGAGAGCCGCGACCCCCACTATTATAGGAGGGGGGGGGAAATAATTATAATATATATATTTTTTTATAAATGGAAATGTATGGTTGAAACATGCAAACGTTCAAACGCACACACACTAATAAGCATTGGAGGCTTTTAACCAGGGCCGGACTGCGGAAATCATTCAGGCCAGGAAATATAGTGCGAAAATATAGCCCCAGTCAGGCCACTTTTTAAGCAGGGGGTCTGGGGTTCCCCCACCAGGACATTTAGTTACAAATACTTAATTTCCTGCATTTTGGTGTAGTTTTTTTTTTATTTGTACCCTTTAAATGCCAGTGTTTGTGATAACGTCACAAATTATTGTTAAAAAATAGGCTAGCATAGATTAGCAACAACACTGATTTTGATGGATTTTTAGTTTTGTGTTAGGGTCCCGTGTGTGTGTGTGTGAGCAAGAGAGAGATAGAAAGAGATAGTTCTCCAACTTGTGTGAGTTGCAGTGATCTCCTGGTTGTTCCCCACCTAGGTTATACTATTGGCCTGGCCTGCTTCTAAGTTCAGTGGCCTAACTGCATTAAATTATTTTTAATTTTTTGGATTTTTTATTTATATATATATTTTTTTATCATATGGCGACCCCCCCCCCCCCCCCCCCCCCCCACGGCCAGGATGCTGTAGCCTCTCATACGGTTAGTAGAGGAGATGGGAGGGGCCAGGATGCTGTAGCCTCTCATAGGGTTAGTAGAGGAGATGGGAGGGGCCAGGATGCTGTAGCCTCTCATAGGGTTAGTAGAGGAGATGGGAGGGGCCAGGATGCTGTAGCCTCTCATACGGTTAGTAGAGGAGATGGGAGGGGCCAGGATGCTGTAGCCTCTCATAGGGGGAGTAGAGGAGATGGGAGGGGCCAGGATGCTGTAGCCTCTCATAGGGGGAGTAGAGGAGATGGGAGGGGCCAGGATGCTGTAGCCTCTCATAGGGGGAGTAGAGGAGATGGGAGGGGCCAGGATGCTGTAGCCTCTCTGCATCATCCAATAGGAGTCCTAGGTATGATGACGATAAGTGGGTCTACTTTCCCACTGAAGTACACTGCAGAGGAGGTGATGAAGCTGGGAGGTGTACTGCGGAGGAGGTGGTAGGGAGGTGTACTGCGGAGTAGGTGGTAGAGCTGGGAGGTGTACTGCTGAGGAGGTGGTACAGCTGGGAGGTGTACTGCAGAGGAGGTGGTAGGGAGGTGTACTGCTGAGGAGGTGGTAGGGAGGTGTACTGGTGAGGAGATGGTAGGGAGGTGTACTGGTGAGGAGGTGGTAGGGAGGTGTACTAGTGAGGAGGTGGTAGGGAGGTGTACTGGTGAGGAGGTGGTAGGGAGGTGTACTGGTGAGGAGGTGGTAGGGAGGTGTACTGGTGAGGAGGTGGTAGGGAGGTGTACTGATGAGGAGGTGGTAGGGAGGTGTACTGGTGAGGAGGTGGTAGGGAGGTGTACTGGTGAGGAGGTGGTAGGGAGGTGTACTGAATGAGGAGGTGGTAGGGAGGTGTACTGGTGAGTAGGGGTGGGACGATACATCGATTCAGATCGATATATATCGATCTATTATCAATAATCAAATAGGATCGATGCAACGTAAAAAGATCGATTTATATTGCGATACTCTTATTTTGAAAATCCCGCGAGTCATATCCGCCGGCGCCCAGTATTGTGAAACTCCGTGAAGACATTACAGCAGTGTTTGCGTCTGCTGTAAAGCACTACAGAGCGTCTATTTTGCGACCCGATATAAGTCTGTGCAGTTTTTTCCCCGCAACGGGTCAAATACATCTAACATGCGTTGCATCGTCGCCATTCCTTTATGCCCACGTTGCGTTAAATATCTAAATGAACGTCACGTTGGCTGCTTAAGCTAAGCAGCTAACCGTGAGAGAGAACAGGAGAGAACAGAGGGGAAGGTGGAGGGGCGGGGGCAGTCTACCTTTCAAGTCAAGTCAAGTCAAGAGTTTTAATTGTCACGGCATACAGGTATACAATGAAATGCGGCTGGTCTTGCCCGCGACGATGTGCAATACAGTGGTACAACATATAATAGAATCCAATAAAATACAGTGGTACAACATATTAATAGAATCCAATAAAACAGTGCAATAAACAGGTACATGGTGTGCCATCTCGGTATCTGTACATTAGTATTTACAGAGCATATAGGACATGCTAGGTAGCTTTAGTAGTGCAATACACTGTTCCTGATGCTATACTACTTTAAGTGGCCTTTCCTCTGGCCAAAAGTGTGCGTGTGTGCGGCATGAGTGTTAAAGTGGCTGCTAGTGTGTGAGCGTGCTCAGCGTGCGTGTCGTGTATGTGCTTGTGTGTGGATAGTTCAGTTTCTGTGTCTCTCAATGTTCATTGTTCAAGGCTCTGATGGCCTGGGGGAAGAAGCTTAGCCTAAGCCTCTCCGTCCTAGTAGCTGGAGTTCGCAGGCGTCTGCCTGACCTCAGCAGCTGGAACAGGCTGTTATTGGGGTGGTGGGGGTCTTTCATTATCCTGCAGGCTCTGGATTTGCACCTCTTGTTGTATAGAGCCTGCAGGGGAGGTAGCGCAATACCTGTGGTACGCTCGGCTGAGCGCACCACACTCTGTAGGGCCTTCTTGTCCTGTGCCGTGCTGTTCCCATACCAGGCAGTGATGTTTCCGGTCAAGATGCTCTCTACAGCTCCTGAGTAGAAGGACTGGAGTATCTTCCCCGATACTCTGAACTTCCTTAACTGTCTCAGGTGGTAGAGGCGCTGCTTCGCTTTCTTTACTACTGTGTTTATGTGTGTTGACCATGTCAGGTCCTCTGAGATGTGGACCCCCAGGTACTTGAAGCTGCTCACCCTGTCCACGGTAGCCCCGTTAATCGTCAGTGGTGTGTGTGTCTCCTGCTGTCCTCTCCTATAATCCACGATCAGCTCCTTGGTTTTACCAATGTTCAGGAGCAGGCTGTTGTCCTGGCACCAACGTTCCAGTACCTCAACCTCCTCTCGGTAGGCCTTCTCGTCGTTGTCCGAGATCAGCCCCACCACCACCGTGTCGTCGGCGAACTTCACAATGGAGTTGGAGCTGAACTTGGCCGCACAGTCGTGTGTGTAGAGTGAGTACAGCAGGGGGCTTAGAACACAGCCCTGGGGGGACCCGATGCTCAGGTTGATGGTGTTGGAGGTCTGACCCCCCACCCTGACCGCCTGGGGTCTTTCACTCAGAAAGTCCAGTACCCAGGCGCTCAGGGCGGAGCTCAGGCCTAGCTCGATCAGCTTGTCCACCAGTCTGGTGGGGACTATGGTGTTGAACGCTGAGCTGTAGTCAATGAACAACAGTCTCACATAGCCCCCCTTCTGACGGTCAAGGTGGGAGAGAGTGCTGTGCAGTACCTGGGAGACCGCGTCATCAGTGGACCTGTTTGTCCTGTATGCAAATTGCATAGGGTCCATATCACTGGGGAGAGAGGCACAAATGTGGTCCTTGACCAGCCTCTCGAAACATTTCATGACCACAGAGGTGAGTGCCACCGGTCTGTAATCATTTGGACATGTTGGGGAGGGTTTCTTCGGTACAGGGATGATGGTAGACATCTTGAAGCAGGCAGGGACTACTGACTCCGCCAGGGATTGATTAAATATGGCGGTGAACACCGGGGCAAGCTGGTTTGCACAGGACTTAAGTATGCGTCCTGTTATACCATCTGGGCCTGCAGCCTTCCTGGTGTTCACCTGCATAAATGCTCTTCTCACACTGTGTTCCGACAACGAGAGAGCGCCCCCGCCCCCCCGCGGTTGCCCCCCCCCCCCTCCACAACAGCCGGTGCGCCAGTGACGTCACTAGCCAGAGGGCTAGCGGCGACACTGTCTACACCGAACCGAGCGTAGAAGGAGTTGAGTTTGTCCGCTAGAGAGGCGTCGTCGCTCCCCATTGAGGGGGCGCTGACTTTGTAGTCAGTTATTGTCTTCAGTCCCCTCCACAAGCCTCTTGTGTCGTTTTGTGCCATTTGTGTCTCCAGTTTCTCAGCATATGTCCTCTTAGCAAGTTTAACAGCCTTGCGCAGAGTGTAGACTGAAGCCTTGTACTCTTCCATATTTCCTGACTCTCTGCCCAGGTTATAAGCCGTGGTGCGTGAGTTTAGGGCTGTTCTTATAGTGCTGTCCACCCAAGGTTTCTGGTTTGGGAAAACCCGCGCCTTCTTTGTGAGGACAATGCCGTCTACCACTGTTGCTATGTAACAAACAACGGTATCAGCGTACTCGCTGACGTCACTGGCGCTTCCTTTAAACATGTCCCAGTCTGTATCCGCGAACGCGTCACAGAGATCGGTCTCTGATTCGTCAGACCACTTTTTTGTCTCACGTGACACGACGACGTCACGCGATCTTTGTTTGTATGCTGGAATTAAAAAAATGGAGTCGTGATCGCTCGCGCTTGTAGAGCCCATCAGTGGCGGAGCCGCTACAGCCTTGTAGGCAGCTCTGAACGGGGTGTAGCAGTGGTCGAGTGTGTTCCCCCCTCTTGTGGAGCAGGCGATGTGCTGAAAAAAGGTCGGCATCACTTTTTTCAGGTTTGCCTGATTGAAGTCACCAGTCACTATCGTCGCGGCTTCTGGGTGCTTGATCTGCTGTTTGTTGATGTAGTCGTGTAATTCCCCCAGCGCTTTGCCAGTATTTGCCTGTGGGTGAATATACACGACGGATAAAATGACCGCGGTAAACTCACGGGGTAGGTGATACGGGCGACACAGGATCTGGAGATGTTCCATATCTGGGGGGGACTGGGGGAGGGGCATTGTGTGTGCGTGTGCGTGTGCGTTTGTGTGTGTGTGTGTGTGTGTGTTACTGAGGATGGACAGATAATGTTGATATTTAAACATGAATACATAATAAATGTATTCATGATCATCATGCAACATAAAACAATTGTAGGAAGTTTGGGAGAGGAAGGGGTTTTAGCTTGCGTGTTGTGAGTTCCAAAACATTTTACTTAAAGTTTAAAGCTCAATATATAAAAAGTTAACAGGTCTATTTGTATTAAAAACAATAGATTGTTTTTCATTTAAATGTCTGGAAGTGCTAAAAAATAAAAACATCAATTGATATTTCCTTAGCCTTTTTTTAGTTGATCTAAATGTGACTGATTGTGTTAAATGGGCACATAATATCGCCTCATATCGATCGATGTTTATGTTGTCAAGTTTGAAAAGTACTGTATTGCACACGTTACCACAACGCTTTACGGTATTTTCACAGCACTGTCGCAACACCGTTGTGATCCACATACACAACAGTTAGCTCTCAGAATAGCCAGTTAGCCCGCAGCACCAGCAACGGTAAGCGTGTCTCATTTAATTTCCACCACTGAAGCGGGTTTCCCCCTATCGTTTGCGTCTTCCTGTGTGTAGACAACCAGCTCTGCGTGTGCTCGCTCCACTAGTGAGGACTGGTCTCGCCCTCTGCTGGCGTGTGCTGTGTGTGCACTACAACCAATGCCGTGTAATAGAAACTGAAACGCATCTGTGATTTTGACGGTATTGATTTTCAATACCGTCGAGATTTCTAAATACCCTGGTTAGGGGTGGACGGTATAATTTGAAGCATAGACGGTAACGGTATATATCACGGTATCAGTGTTTCCGTTAGAATATATTTTTTTGCCTGATAGGCAGGCTATATAAAGAATGACATCCTCAAGGCATGTAGATTTATAATATTTTAACTTAAAACTAGGCTACTTTTGCGTATAAAGTCATTATATTCCAAATAAAATAAGTCCCGAGTCGAGACTCCGTGCTGCTCCCATTGCAACAGCGGGGCTGGATGCTGGATTTTGCTAGAAGCATATGTAGCTGCAGAGCCGCAGAGCCAGGGGCTCTTTCAGGGCAATTCAGCCGTTGGGTGGGGGGGCGCTGTTGAGCGGCCTGTGACCAGACCTGAAAGAGCCCCTGGCTCTGCGGCTCTGCAGCTTCATGCTATTTCGCAAATCCACTGCTGCAGCCGTCCTCCCGTCCTCGTTATCATAACACTACACACATATCATAATGTTTACAGCAAACTGTAGTTGATCACCAGGTATGTTTTATTAACGTAGAATAATTCATATAAGAAAAACGATAGGTAAGATCTCTTACCTTTCTCCACTGGTTAAAAATGCCAGGAACTGAAATTGAAACTTGCTGTGCGCCGCTGTGATATGTGTTTATTATGAAATGACAATTGCGTGTTGACTGCGCCCACTGCGCGAAGCCTCCTAAATAACTTTTTCCAGTTTGCACATATCTATTATCTATGACTAATTCTATCTATTTTTAGGGGCAAATGCGATTGAAATAGTCGCGCTGTGGTTACATGACGACGACGTCATTGCTATTTTAGAGCTTCTCTACCGGTTACACGGTATAGTCAAAATCCATACCGTAGAGCAAATTCATACCGTTTATACCGTATACCGTTTATACTGTCCACCCCTAACCCTGGTATACCGTAATACCGTCATACCGCCCAAGCCTAGTATAAATGTTGCCCCCTCTCAGTCAATTAGTCGATAAATCTGTCAGTTTGATCATAGTCCATAAAAACTCAGTAGATTTTTTAAGTAATTTCTTTTTATGATTTGCACCCATCCCACCCAAGTCGTTATGCCCTTCCTGGTCATTGCGCACATTGCCCTACTGTCGGTATTGGGAGGGTGTGTAGACTATCACATGCTGCCCTACTGTCGGTCTTGGGAGGGTGTGTAGACTATCACATGCTGCCCTACTGTCGGTCTGGGGAGGGTGTAGACTACCGCATGCTGCCCTACTGTCGGTCTGGGGAGGGTGTAGACTCACATGCTTCCCTACTGTCGGTCTGGGGAGGGTGTAGACTACCACATGCTGCCCTACTGTCGGTCTGGGGAGGGTGTAGACTACCACATGCTGCCCTACTGTCGGTCTGGGGAGGGTGTAGACTCACATGCTGCCCTACTGTCGGTCTGGGGAGGGTGTAGACTACCACATGCTGCCCTACTGTCGGTCTGGGGAGGGTGTAGACTACCACATGCTGCCCTACTGTCGGTCTTGGGAGGGTGTAGACTACCACATGCTGCCCTATGTCGGTCTGGGGAGGGTGTAGACTCACATGCTGCCCTACTGTCGGTCTGGGGAGGGTGTAGACTCACATGCTGCCCTACTGTCGGTCTGGGGAGGGTGTAGACTATCACATGCTGCCCTACTGTCGGTCTGGGGAGGGTGTAGACTCACATGCTGCCCTACTGTCGGTCTGGGGAGGGTGTAGACCACAGGTCGGCAATAGGCGGCCCGCGGGCCGAAATTGGCCCGCCACCAATAATATCTAATATAATAGAGACACACACACACACACCCCGAAGCAAGATGGCGCCTGTGTCGGCCAGCCGTCGGCCTCGTCGGTACTGTCCGTTTAGTCTCCTGCTTGTTATTACTCTGCTTCTATGTATCTTCTGCCGAGACATCTCCACCCTACTGGTTTATGATCGACAAGCTCTTTTAAATCTAAGAGCCTTCAGCGAAACGCTTTCATCACATTGTTTGGGTGTGTGGGATATTTGTGGATATCCTGAAGAAGAATGTTTCTCAGTCAACCGAGGCTTGGATAATAACAAAGGTTTATTAACCAAACAGATAGAATTACATAGAGAGAATGCCTGAGGGCTTCCCCCCAGGTGATCAGCTTAATTACCCAGGTAAGAAGCCCTGGATAGATCTCAAGAGGAGATCTATATAGTTACAGGAGGGGGTGTGGTCCCATTTGATAGGTCAGATGGGGGGGGGGGGGTACAGGTAATGGGGACACAGGGGAGGGGAGTGTCTTATTCCACAGAGAGGGGGGGGGGGCACAGGTAAGGGGATATAGGGGAGGGGACTATATTTACATGAGAACATTAGATATTATACCACAATACTCACTTTTCTTTCTTATAATGTGGGTGAGATTAATGTATAATATACCAGGATTGTTTGGAACAGGTAAAAGTGAAAATAGAAAACAATTAAAATAATGACATTTTTGGCCAATGTGATCTGGTTGTTGGCATAACAGTTTAAAATAGAATTATTTACATACATGATTCATGACATGATCGACTGGACTGCGGTCTGTGTTATTTTGATATCAGAGATGTGGGAATAGATATCACTCTTTTCTTTTATTAATCGCTCAAAATACCTATATCAATGAGTGGTCCTCAACTCTGATATCAAACAACAATTAACATAATCATTAGAAGCTATCGCTGTGCAAATATCTTGGCATACCTTCAGTCGTTCATGTCGTGACTCAGGGGAGCTAATGTCATGGTTGTACATATACAAACATAGTAATATTTACAATAGACATTACCTTAGTGGCTAATGTGTCAAAATAAAATTGAAAACCGTTAACCTAGTGGTTAATATAAAAGGTGATTATGATAATCGTTATGCATTGTTCTGTGGTGCATACTATCAATGGTCAAAACAAATTGGTGTCTTGGAACAATCCAACTGGTTCTGCCCTGTTTAACAATACCATTTTGCAATGTGACTCTGTGATCATTTCTCATTGTCATTATAAAATTGGTTAATGCAATCTTACTGATTGTATTTCATCATATTCCTAGTCAATAATTTTCCAGATACATATGAACTCTGTGAAACAGTTCTTGTTTGTGAATCTGACAGTTGCTGTGAAGTGTTGATCATCTGTTCTCGGTCTGTCGTGTGGCAGGGCCAATACATACATAACAATGTGGACAATGTGTGTTCAGAAGTATCTTGTTCCACAGGTCTCTGATGATGTCTCTTCTTGACGATGCAGTCGGGAACATTCACTGGTCGTCGTTCATTCAGAGGGGGCCTACAGGAGGTCGCCGTCCGCTCCCTGTGTACCTTGTCAAGGGTCACCGGTAGCAGTCAACTATAGTGGTCTTGCAGACTCTTTTCCTGCAGCAATTGTTGTTCTCCACCACCATCACATGTCTGCCACTGTGCTCACGCTTGGCCCCTATCAGGCCTAGAGACATGGTGGTCAGGGCGTTCTTGAACGTGCTGTGTGGTGGTTGGTCCCCCCCGTTCCTCGTCATCGCGGTACTAGAGGGGCGAGGGGGCGGGCGTTTTTGAATGTGTTGTGCTGGTTTCGCTGTCCTCTCCTCGTCATTGCGGTACCACTTGATGGAGGGCGAGGGCCCGCCGGTGTAGTGGCTAGTCAGTAGGACGCTCTCTCTCACACGGATGGCAATCTTGTCATCGGAATCCGTCTTGATGGTCAGGGCTCTGGTTCCCTTTTGCAGATGGTCTGCCGCGGGTCGCTGGGGTGAGGTTGCATGTCGTCCTTTCTGTCTCTGCTCCCCTTCCTTTGGGGACGTCTGTGTTGTGTGGGCTGGTGGTTCTCCCACGGTTGTTGTCGTCGTCTCTGGTTGTGTCCGCAGCTCCTTGGCGGCGTCCCTGGTGGTAGTATGCTGTCGTGGGTCGCTCAGGTCGCTGGGTTGTGTTCCTCGTCCTGTCCTCTCACCAATTCGTGATCTGAGGATGATAAAAACTGCCTTAGAAAACTCCTCACATAAATGATTCAAAATAGTCTGTGGTGTTAAATTGAAGTTGATCTTACCTCAGGATGCGTTGGGTGTGCCTCAGGATACTTACCTCGCCACGACTTCTCTGGCGTTATTCACGTCTCAGTGTGGCTCGTCATAATTTAGCATGGGGAAAAAACATAAAATCTAGGTAGTCAGTTAATTTTGCATGAAAAACAATCATTAGTTTTGTCATCTAACCCTAACTAACCTTACTGTCATGCATTTGTCCTAATAAACTAACCTACACTGTAGCACTCAACACTAATAAAACTAACCTACACTGTGGCACTCAACACTTTGATGAACATTGTTAAGGCGCTCCCATAGTCCAGCAGACTGTACACAGAGCAGACTCCGCGGATGTCCGCGGACGTCCGCGCGGACTCTTGAGCTTTGATCTCAGCGGACAGCAGACCCACAGGTGCGACGCTCCTATTTTCTGAGGCGCGGACATCCGTCACACAAAACTGGTTGACATCGAACTGCATTTAATGTGACGCCGCGCGAGCGATTGGTGGCGCGAGGAGAGAGATGAGCCCGTGAAGCGCGCTCTCTCTCTCTCTCTCTCTCTCTCTCTGTCTCTCTCTCTCTCTCTCCCTCCCTCTCCCTCTCTCTCTCGCGCTCTCCCGCTGATAATGTTCCCTCTGATCTGCAGTAGAACAGACAGAATTGTGGGAAATGTAGTAAAACTGGTGCGAGAAATGTAGGAAATAGACCGCGGACGTCCGCTGAGATCTGCTCGACTATGAAAGCTCAAAGAGCCGCGCGGACATCCGCGGAGTCTGCTCTGTGTACAGTCTGCTGGACTATGGGAGCGCCTTTACTCAGCTGATAGAGTTGTGCCCTTTTTGATGTCCTGTCATACAGTGTCAGCTAAATGATCAATGTACGTGTATACCTTGTACATTTAGATAATTGTGTTTCAATTTTGTGGTTGATATTTTGCAGTCATGGAAATGTATTAGTTGTTAAAAGAATAGTCTAAGGAATAGTCATGCATGTTATTGGTTATAAACAGAGAATAGAAGGAGGGGATTGTAAGTAAAGTTGTTTTCATCATTAATCTTTCATCTCGGGCACTTCTCTAATTCATGTGCCTCTTGAAAAGAGATGATGAAAACGACTGGTTAGTTATTGTTAGTATGGGAGTTAGGTAGATTTTCATAACTGCAAATTCATCACCTGTGTCTAATTCATGTTAATTAAGTGGTTCTCTGTTGCCATCCACCGCCAGGTGAGTTCATCAAGTCTGTGGTCACGAGTGCAGGCCTTTGCATTGCTTTGTCTCCCAAGTGCCCACTCTGAAGAAATTTACATGTGGGTGTTTGGATGTAGATTTGTTCCGAATGGTCAATCGATTGTCTCTCAGCTCCACACGACCTTCGGCTGAGTCTTGTGGTAACAAAGAGAAAATCTGCATCTAAAGCGATACTTCCTACTATACTAAGTGGAGATACTAAGTTGAGTCTCTATAGGTGTGGTCAGACTGGCTATTTGCATTGTCTTTCACTCCACATCGTCCTCAGCTGGTTTGAGTGAGTGTTTTAAACCCTGCTTTGCAATTCAATCCAGAGGCAAATCCGTCTGCCTCTCCTAATTGTCTGCCTGTTTCCTGCAAACACAAAAATATGTTAGTGACGCTTTGACTGTCTGGGTTGTGTTGATTAGAATCCTATTTAAAACTATAGCTTCTGCATCTCGTCTCAGAGCCTGACTGAAAATAAAAACACATGTTAATTTTCCACTTCTAATACCATTTGAGTGGGTTCTTTGTTGATTGTCTGTGAACTTAACAAAACATCAGCTATTTCTCATCCATCCCGTCCTAGGATGTAATGATAGTGTTATCATTTATCAATCATATCGCATATGTACACAAGCATCATATGAATGTGGAACCACACATTTTGAATCATGTTTAAAAATGTCTTACAATGGAAAGGGCTAGTTATCTTTCATTGGTTCTTTAGATAAACACATTAACTCAAGTGAATATAACCTAAACATCTTACTTTTAAACATAATCTATGTTGTTTGTGTTTCAAGTTTTCAACATTGAAAGCTTATAAAGTCTAATCTAACGCTGTTTATGTGGACTACAATTCCTGTACTGCCATATACTGGGAACCGGAAGTGTTTGTTTAGCTCCCCGTATTGGTCAGGGTACGCCCACAGATGTATTATAATTCTGAAACAGACATTGTAATTAGCTTTATGTGACTTATAATGTGTAAATTAAAGCAACATAAACACTCAAGTGATCTGAGATAGTTGTAATTTGCTGTAACTGAGATGATAGTTGTGTATATGTACAGTTTCTACGTCAAATGACTCCCTTTTCTTGACTCCTTTTGTATCACAAAAAGTACTGAATTTGCAAATCTGGTATGTCATAAATGTATAGATGTAGCAGTACTGACTATCTGTCTGTCATGTATGTCCTAATATGTTCTGATGAATTGAAAATGGGGGACCCTGATGTAAACAAATCTGGTATTGAAAATGGGGGACCCTGATGTAAACAAGACTAAAGTCTCTCTCTGGTCTGCATCCCCTTAACAATTGTGTATTGAGCTGTGCTGTATTGTACCCATTCTGCAATCTGTTAATAAAGTTTTCAATCAATCAATCAAAGCATCTATATTTATGATTTTCATACTCACCGGGGACAACTGTTGTGTTGACGTTGGATCCGTTACGTGTCGTCAATGCAATGTTCGGCTCGTTTCTCCGGTGGTCTGGGATAATGCAACCCGCATCTCGCCACCGCAGCTCAACATTTTCCAATGGCAGCGCGGCCTTGGGCACATTAAACTTTACGTTTGCCTATGGATAGTTTAATATAAAATCATAACTTAACGGCGCGCATAGCGTCACGTCATTGCTCCATGCGACGTTCGTGTGTTCTCATTCGCCTCGGAAATAACGCTTTGCAATTCATACAGTATTTTTCCCACGAGCTCTCAATAGCCTGGAATTCCTATACCAGCGTTTTGTTACCGAATGAACGCGCCTGTGCATATGTGAAACGTAAACAAACTGAAACGATAAAACTATACTTCCCCAAATGGTTGTTCCCGTGGGCCGGTTCCGGAAATTACTATCCTAGTTTGTCGCGTGAACTGCACTTCAATGTTATTACCTGAACTTCAATGTTATTCTCTATATAACGGTAATAGTCTCTCAATGCTCGGCGCACGCAAATACAAACGAGACTTTAAACAGACAAAACAACAATAATACATATAAGTTAACGTGTGTGTATATCTGACTGTATTGGATCGCTGTTCGTTTAGTCGGCCAGCACCCTGCTGCGACAAGGCATTTATACCCTTGATATATAACTACACATCGTTATTAAAATCATAACGACCGAACCTGACTTCGAAATTTACCAGCGATATATTAGATTATATATACCTTTTAATCATACTCTCGGCCTCTTAACCCGCGACTAACGTCCTGTTTAATGTACTTTCCGCGACTGATGTCCCGTTTAATGTACATTCACGTACTCCCGGGACATCGCATAATCATGTACTACTAGGACATCGCGTGATCATCTTCCCGCTATCTGTATTGATCAATTGGTTAATTTAATCCAAAATACATCGTTTTCAGGAATGGAAGAGATTGTGGGCTTAGTTTGAGGTTGAAACAATGAATATTATGACGCTACTCTGGTAATTTCTAATTATGATTCCATCAGCTTCTCGGTCCTAACTTCCCGCCTCTTTGCAAAGGAATCACAGAACGTTTTTAACAGAGTAGCGTTTTCAAGGATATCACATCATAATAAGCTCACGTATCTTCTTTTGTTGCCTATATTTTTAGTCTGAATTAGACTTGGGTTAGCAAACCAACAACCTTACTGTGTGCCTTAGCTTTTGGTCGGCTCCGACTCGACCTGGAATAGCACTTCAACCTTTGTGCCTAAACTTTTGGGACTAGCACATATAACCCATCCTTTCAGAACCGCCTGATAAGGACCCAGGTGCACGCGCGCCCTGGTAACGATTCTCAATACAGATCAGATATATTAATGCACATTATTCTTACTCAGCCATGATCTCAATATTTGACAACATTCTGTAATATTCACCTGGCACAGAGAAAAGCGGGAAGGTTTTAATTCCTTTCCATACATTTTTGGTCGACCAGTCTATTATACTCACTTTTCTCTGTATAGTTGAAATGATACAGCACGCCGGGAGGACGCAAAAAGTCCGTCACAAGTTCGTAGACGCCAATTGTGGGATATTTGTGGATATCCTGAAGAAGAATGTTTCTCAGTCAATCGAGGCTTGGATAATAACAAAGGTTTATTAACCAAACAGATAGAATTACATAGAGAGAATGCCTGAGGGCTTCTTACCTGGGTAATTAAGCTGATCACCTGGGGGGAAGCCCTCAGGCATTCTCTCTATGTAATTCTATCTGTTTGGTTAATAAACCTTTGTTATTATCCAAGCCTCGGTTGACTGAGAAACATTCTTCTTCAGGATATCCACAAATATCCCACAGGTGAGAAAGTGACAAGTCTCCCCCCGTTCTCCTGAATATACCTGCTCACCTACGCCGGCCTCCCTGTGCCTCCCTACGTAAAAAACGTTACAGGAGAAGGGGAAAACGAGGTGGTGTACACGTCAAAATCAAGGCCTACCTGCTGGCCTCCTCGTCCAGGATCAACGTCGGTCCCCTCTATGATGGATGTCATCTCCCTGCAGCCAAACGCTCTCTGCTCCCCAGAGACCGCTGGCTCCGTGCTGTTCTTCCTGAGCCGCCACTCTCGGGACCGGGACTGTCTGCCGTCACCCCCTCGCCTGGCCCTGCTCCCCTTGGGCTGACGCGGGACCCCCCGCATCAGCGCTGTATTCCATGGACCCGCAGGCCGAGCGGTGGTGTGTGTTTTGATGTCCTTCGGCGGCTGGAGCGCGCCCCACCGCCGGCTAGCCCAGAGCTAAATTTCCACTTAGCCCTGTTGAATGCTAGGTCGATAGCCAACAAAACGTTCATTATAAATGACTTCTTCACCTCCCGTGGCCTGGATTTCATGTTCATTACCGAGACGTGGCTCCAAGTTGGCGAGCTACTGCCGCTCTCTGAACTTCTCCCCCCCGAATGCACTTTCTTCAACACTCCTCGCCCCTCGGGCAGAGGGGGTGGAATAGCCTCAGTGTTCAAATCCACGTTCCACTGCCGCCTGTCACAGCCGGCAGCGAAGTACACTAGTTTCGAAGTTCAATCTTTTGAAATAAACTTGTCATCCGTTGTGTTCTGCGCCGTCATATACCGCCCGCCTAAATACAACCAGGACTTTTTAAATGACTTCATGGACTTCCTCTCCGGACTGATGGTTAGATACGATCACATCCTCCTATGCAGCGATTTTAATATCCATGTGTGTTGCGAATCACATCCCCTGTCGCGAGATTTCCTAAATCTCATTGACTCTCTCAACCTCACCCAATCTGTCACAGTACCAACGCATGAAAAAGGACACACACTTGATCTCGTTCTGTCATTTGGGCTATCTGTCAATATAATTGACATATGTGCTGCTGCTTTTTCTGACCACTCACCTATTGTTTTCTCCATTAAAATCCCCTGCTCTGCTATTTCCCCTCATGTACCTACAAAACAATCCCGCACGTTTACCTCTGACACTACTGCCCACTTTTCTGAAGCCTTCTCCAGCTCCCCAATTTGTGTCCTAAATGCAAACAGTGTCCCAAATATCGATGACTATCTCTCCATGTTCAATGAGTCATGCACCGATATTTTAAATACTGTAGCACCTTTTAAAACGAAACGCGTACTCTCAGATGTGCATGTAGACGTGCCGAGAGGAAGTGGAAGAAGGACAGGTTGCATGTATCCCTCCAAATCCTACACAGCGCTCTGTCCATCTACCAAACGGCTGTCAAAACTGCAAAAACAGCTTACATTTCCAACTTAGTCATAGCAAATTCAAACAAACCCCAGGCCCTGTTCAAAGTCCTAAACTCCCTCACCAACCCCTGTGCCACCCCCTCTATTGTACCTTCATTAGCCCTATGCGAAGGCTTCCAACACATCTTCATCAGCAAAGTCTCTGCCCTTAGATCTCTCTCCCCCTTGCCCCCCTTGTCCCCCCTACCCCCCCTCCTCCCCCCCCCACCCACTGCCTGCTGTTTTTGACCAGTTTGCCCCGGTCTCCCTCTCCTCCCTCTCTGATGCCATTAAACACCTGCGACCAACAAATTGCCCCTCAGACGCACTCCCCTCACGCATTCTAAAGGAAGTACCTGACCCTGTCCTCCTCACATTACTACCACTACTAAACGCTTGCCTCAGCACTGGATGCGTCCCGGCTGCCTTTAAGCACGCTGTGGTCCAGCCCCGGATAAAGAAGCCCAACCTCGATCCCTCTGTCTTCGCCAATTTTAGACCCATCTCACAACTACCATTTTTATCAAAAATCCTGGAGCGCATAGTCTACATACAGTTACAATCATTCCTTGAACACAACAACATCCATGACAAATTCCAATCTGGCTTTAAACCACGACACAGCACTGAAACTGCTCTCCTCCGTGTCTTAAATGACCTGATTACAGCTGCTGATGCAGGAAACTCATCCCTACTATTACTCCTTGACCTCTCAGCCGCCTTTGACACGGTAGACCACCACATCCTTATAGCTCGCCTCGAGCATTACGTAGGCCTTAGGGGCCCCGTCTTAGACTGGTTCCGGTCCTACCTGAGTAATAGGACCTTCTCTGTCCAACTCGGTGATCTCACTTCCTCTGTGGCCCCCCTCACCTGCGGGGTGCCCCAAGGCTCGATATTGGGTCCCACTCTCTTCCTCGCTCCTATACATACTCCCCCTAGGCCAGATCTTGGCAAAACACAAGATCTCATTCCACTGCTTTGCAGATGACGTGCAGGTTTACCTCCCCTTAAAGCCCACCCAAGGGAAGACATCAATAGAACCACTGCTTGACTGCCTGGCAGAAATCAAGTGCTGGATGTCCGAAAACTCCCTGACATTGAACGAAGGGAAAACCGAGGTCATTGTTTTTAATAGTGCCCCCCCGCCCCCCCTCATTGACGCACTTGGTCCCCTGGGCCCAAACCTCTCCACCTCTGTCAGGAACCTCGGGTCATCTTCGACAGTAATTTTAAATTCGATAGACAGGTCAGCGCCGTAGTGAAAAATAGCTTTTACCACCTTAGACTCCTGGCGAAGACAAAGGCATACCTCTCCCAAAGTAACCTAGAGACGGTGATACATGCCTTTGTCACCACCCGCCTCGACTACTGCAATGCTCTGTACACTGGCATTGACAAGTCCCTCCTCCGCCGCCTACAACTGGTGCAGAACGCAGCCGCGCGCCTCCTCACCAAAACAAGAAAATACGAACACATCAGCCCAGTTTTGGCCTCGCTCCACTGGCTGCCTATTAGCTTCAGGATCGATTTAAAATTAGCACTAAATGTTTTTAAATCATTAAATGGCACGGCTCCCTCCTATCTGTCCGAGCTCCTGCACCGCCACACCCCCCACCGATCCCTCAGATCAGCTGACCAGATGCTATTGGTGGTACCCAGAACCAGGCTCAAAACTAGGGGAGACAGAGCTTTCTCCACCGCAGCGCCTAGACTGTGGAACAGCCTCCCCCTCAGCGTACGGACTGCCCAGACCGTACAGGCTTTTAAATCACTCTTGAAAACCTACCTGTTCTCCTTGGCCTTCCCCCCTACTTAACTACCACTAGACCCCTGACCCTTCTATCCTCTTTGTTTTACTGTGTCCTACCAGTTTTTATTACTTTCATTGCTTTATTATGTTTTTAATCTTATATCTTGCACCATATTGTTTGTTTTGTTGCTTTCATTGCTTTGCTATGTTTTTTTATTTCTTTCTTTTAATCTTATACCTTGCCTCACACTAATTTGTTTTTATCAACCTGCTTGTGAAGCACTTTGGTGTCAGCTGCCGCTGCCTGGAAATGTGCTATACAAATAAAACTGACTTGACTTGACTATCTGGCCCCTCAGATTATAAGATAAAACTTATTTTTTTATATACAGTATATCAGACCAACTAAGCTAGGCTATACGTTAGCTATAATGTCCAAATAGAGAAACTACCACCACCTAAAGAATGCTTATACTTTGTTTTATCCATGTTGAGAGTGAATAACAGGTAGGCAGCGAGGTGCAATGTAGTGCTTGATCAACATGAAAAAAGTCGGTGGAGAGCACCTGGTGCTGAAATAACAAACGAGCAGTGTGGTGTGAAATTAAAACGCCAGTTCAGTAAGTCATTAAAACTTTATCTTTACTTATATATGACTGTGATGGCACCACACATGTGAACAGTAACAATGCAATAAAACTGAAGTCAAATCGGAGCAAAAAAAGCTGAATCCGCTTCAAGAAGATGCGCTACATTAGGTATATAAGGAATTACAACGAGACATTTACTAACTAAATAAATAATTCAATTTGGCTTTTAACCCTCTAAAGCCGGGCGCAACACTAGACATGTTTTGTAAAACATTAAATATCTTTGGATTTGTTTGTGATAAAGACTTGCTTTCTTGTATCGGAATCGATTGTCATCTAAACATTTTGTGAATCTCCGAGAATGCGCGGATGTAAAGCATAGAATCTTGAAATATCTAGATTGGTTGTTTTCTCTGGACTGCATCTAATCCGCTGTATCTATCCATTTATCATATATCTATGTCTGTCACTATAGCCAATGGAAATGCTAGAAATGGTCACGTGGACTGGGAGAACCAATGGAAAATTCCTATTGTTTCTCAATAGTCCAGTGCGCTCCACAGAAAGGGCCGTCAGATACAGACAGAGAGAGAGAGAAGGCACAGAGAGAAAGAGAAAGGCAATAAAGTCAGAAAGAGGGCAGAGAGTGAGTGCACAGAGAGGGGAGAGGAGAGAGAGAGAGGAGAGACAGAGAGAGACAGAGAGAGAGAGAGAGAGAGAGATGGGAGTGGGATATAGAGAGACGGGGTGGGTGGAGTAGGAGAGAGTGAGGCAGGGAAGGAGAGGAGGAGGTGGGGGGGAGAGGAGGAGGCAGGAAAGGAGAGGGAGAGAGAGAGAACGAAGTGCACATAATAGATTGTAATCAGCCAGACAACTGACTACATGGAGGAGCTGCTGTAGGTTGATACAGAAACTCATAACACTGTCCCTAAAGGGCCACTTCACTGATTCTCAACCTGAATCCTATTGTGCTGTTGTGAGGAGGACATGTGATAATAGGACATACAACATACCAAGGTGTTCTGTGTCTCAAGAGCTCAGCTGCACATCCCCAACCCCCACCCCCCAGAGAAGAATAGAATAGAAGCTCAGCCGGATGACTTCACAAGGTGGAGAGCAGACCTCTACTGAACTTTCAACTGCCGTCGGTCCAACTCAAGGAAAGTTGAAGAGTTTAGGAAACAGTGTCTGCAGTTTTCTCTCTCTTATTTCTGGGAAGGCTTCTACTATTGAAATGGAGGATCAGTGATATGTTGTTTGCCACATTGATCTTACTGTTGAATTTACTGGCGGTGTAATATTGGCATTTGTTATATGAATTGGTAAAAAAAATTGTTGTCTGGGTCTATTTCATTATAATAATAATAACTTTATTTGTATAGCACTTTTCATACAGAGGTTGCAGTTCAAAGTGCTTCACAACAGTAAAAAATACAGGCATAAGCGAGCATAAAAAGATAGACGGGTAGAATCACAGTGTTTCACATTAGGATCTAGCATCCCAATAGGCTCTCCGCTTACAGTTTTCAGTAACACAAATAGTAAAAATAGTTTAAAATGATTCAGTTTAAAAATAGTCAAAAAATTATAAAATAGAACGGACATAAAAAATACAGGCATGAGCGAGCATAGCAAGATATGGCAAATCACAGTGTTTCACATTAGGATCTAGCATCTTAATAGGCTCTCTATTCAGTAATACTCCTGTAGTTCATGAACAAATAATCACAGTGTTTCACATTTGGATCTAGCAAATAATAAGAATAAAATGATTCAGTTTAAAAATAGTCATAAATAATCCTGTATGCATCGTTGTTTAGTGTGTATGTGTGTTTATTGTGTTGTGTGTGTGTGTGTGTGGTTGTACTTCAGCTACTACTACTCTACAACTACCACTCCAGGACACAGTTAACCTAGATCTACTCTACTCTACAACTACCACTCCAGGACACAGTTAACCTAGATCTACTACTACTACAGCTACAACTACTACTACTCTACAACTACCACTCCAGGACACAGTTAACCTAGATCTACTACTACTCTACCAGGACACAGTTAACCTAGATCTACAACTACAACGCTACTACAACTCGGTGTGTGTGTGTCTGTGTGTGACTGTGTGTGTGTGTGTGTGTGTGTGTGTGTGTGTGTATGTCGGTGTGTGTGTCTGTGTGTCATTGACCTGTGTATGGGATTTATATTGTGTGTACTAGGGCTGACCTTAAATCTTTTTTTGGAATTCGAAGCTTCGGGGCCGAGATTCGATTTTAATTCGAAGCTTCGAAATACAAAGAATAAAAAAATATTTAACCCATTCTCTGCCACCACTTTGACCATCCTAAACCATCCTCTGCCAGGGCTATTTGTCTATGGAGATGTTCACCTTCTTTGCAGGGCTATAACTTTTTAAATTGTATTGCTAAATTGACATTACTATGGCCCATTCAACATCAATTATCTATCGTTCAGGATGTAGGAACGTTTTACTTTTTCATTCACACATTCATACTAAAATACCGTCTAGAGTATAAATATGTTTTTATCGTTTTCTGCAGTATTTCATAGAACGTGAGATATAGGCATAAATGCATATATTAGATTATCAAATGCAGTTTGATACCTATCCATGCTATATTAAAAATGTCAACTGTACATGGTCCTAAACGTCATGACTGATCATCTGCGGGTGAACGGAGGGGGGGGGGGGGTCGTTTATAATTCAATGACCGACGTTAAATGATTTATGTAGTATGGGTGATATATTGATCAGAGCAGTTTGTATCGAAAATGATAAAGAAAAGCGCTGAAACTCACGTCAGTCTCCTCGTAGCGTTGGGCGATGAGAGTGGAGCAAACCGATCCCAATTATGTGATGTTGATCGATGCGATCCATTTCCGGTTTGTATATTACTAAATCATGTTGATTATTGAGTTATGGAAAAGATCCATATCCACGGTGTCTGTATTGGGCCTCGGGACGATAAACGAGTGGCCGGACGAAATTAGGGGACGTTGCAGAGTTGTGCTGGCTCAGACAGCATCAGCCAAGACTCCGTGGGTGAAATATGAATACCATGACGAAAATATTAAATATTGATCTCAAACACGCCTTACGGCGTGATTGGCAGACAACGCATGGCGGAGAAACACGCCTTAACACGGTATTGGTGGAGAATGGGTTAACCCTTTAATCGCCAATGACGTGTTTAGATGTCATTCCTCGCCATGCGTAATCTGCCAATGACGTCGTACAGCGTCTTTGAGATAAATATTTCAAAAATCTGTCATGGCAACCATATTTCACCCACGGAGACTTGACGGGTGCTGTAGAGCTCCTCTCAACTCTCCAACGGTGCAAGACCGCCATCTGGTGGCCGATCGGCGAGGTGCCAAAACCGGAAGTGAGCGGCCGGAAGTGGTGCTCACCCATATTTCGTCCGGCCACTCGCTATGACTCCAGCTTGATACACTGGATAGCGATCCGTTGCCAATAACTCGATAAACAACATGATTTGGACGTATATAGTATTATACAACCTGGAACTGGACCAACAAGATCGACATCCCATAATAACGATCTTTTTGCTCCAGTAGCATCCCCCATCGCTACGAGGAAGCTGCGGTGAGTTTCAGCGTGTTTGATTATTATTGTCCATACAAACTGCTCTGATCTATCTATCACCCATACTACATAAATGATTTAACGTCGGCCACAGACTTATAAACCCCCCCCCCCTCCGGTCACCAGCAGATGATGAGGCATGTCGTTTAGGACCTTGTACAATTGAAATTTTTAATTTGACGTCAATCGGTATCCAACTACATTTGATGATCATATGTATTTATGACTATAACTCACGTTCTGCAGAATGCTGCAGAAAACGATAAAAACATATTTATACTTTAGACCGTATTTTAGTATGAATATGTGAATGAAAAAGTAGAACGTTGCTACATCCTAAGATCCTAGATACTTGACGTTGAATGGGCCATAGTACTACAATTTAAAAAGTTATAGCCCTGCAAAGAAGGGGAACATCTCCATAGATTCCTACCTCATCTTAAATAACAAACAGCATTGCTTGTTGTAATTAACAAAGAGAGGCAGATTTAGCAAAATAAAAAATTCATATATATATATTTTTTATAATCTAATTTTATTTTCATATTCAAATCCCATGCCCATCGAACAAAGCTTCGAAGCTTCAAATTATTTAAGACAGCCCTAGTGTGTACGCAAAACTGTGAAATTCAGCTTCAAGGCAATCAAAATCAAAATCAATAATGATGGAAGTATCGTTCTCTGTGTCATCCCCTAGCGAGGACGGGCAATCACCATCAGCTGCACTGGCCATGATGTAAAACTGTACCAATGCGCATAGGGAAAGTAATCAGGGAGCGTCTCTGACTGGTACCGTGACCGAGAGTATAGCAGCCTACACACTTCACACACACAATCACATTCGTCCACATACACATACAAAACAAAGTTGAAAGGAAAATTCAAAATTTTAAAGTTTGGCTACTAAATGAACCAACCATGGCTTAAGGTGGTCTAAGTCTTATCACCACTTCTGCTCGGTCTGAAACGATAGAAGGAAAGGAAATATAGCTAAACCTAAACACAATATAATGCTCAAATTAAATTAAATTAAATTAAATCGCCGCCTTTTATAGGCTAAGCTCATACAGCTTTGAGAGTTCAGAACAAGGACTGTCATTTACAGATTTGACAATAAATCAAGGACTGATAAACGATGTCTCCACATTGACGGGAAACTAAGTAAACACTCACTCAGGAGGACGACACTTCAGTTCTGCAGTTTATCCTGGCGAATTCAAGGAAGAGTTCACTGATGATGGCAGCAAGATGGCCTCTGCCTCCTCGTGAGAGTTGAACTTCTTCCATTTGCCATCAATCTTCACTTCAAGTGTGCTGCCACGCAGGGCGTACTCGAACCCCCTTTCCCGCAGTTTCTTCTTTACAGTGTTGAAACTAAGGCGTTTGTCATGCATTGCTTTACTGTAGTCGGGAAAAATATAGACGCGATTTCCCATGTAAAGCAACTCCTTCTTTTCTCTAGCAAGACTCATGATCATGGCTATATCCTGGTACCTGTAGAATTGAATGAGGATGTGCCGCTCTCTTCTGTTTCTCTCTCCTCTTGCTTCCATCTCCTCTCTCTTTTTCTCTCCTCTCCATTCTCTCCTCTCCATTCTCTCCTCTGTTTTTCTCTCTCTCCTCTCCTCTCTATTATCTCTCTCTGTCTTTCTCCACTCTAGTTTTATTTCACATCACTTGAGAAAGTCTGTAGTGACGAGAGTTAACCTTCCAGAGGCCTGTGTCACTGCTTAGCTTTCCACCTTAAAGAGGTCATATTGTGCTTTTTATATTTCTCCCTTACCTTTACTATGTTATATAGCTGGAGGTGCATATAGAACGTCTACAGATTTACAAAATCCAATAATAATAATAATAATAATAATAATAATAATTTAAGATAGCGGCTTGCTTGTAAACTCTTGTATTACTCTTCTTCCACCTAAATGGCTTACTAAAATAGGTTTCTTGAGTCCAGACATAAGACATATAATTGTTGGATCTGATCTGCAACACATAGTTTTACAGTTTGATCTGAATTTCTTGAACCGGGAGGTTTTGTGAATAGGGCACCAGGATGGCTCAGTGGTAGGGAGACTGTGCCATCATCACCGAAAGGTCACAGGTTTGACAAGTTTGATTTTGTGCAGCTGTATGTATGTGTGTAGCCTCTGCCTGCTTACGTGTGTGTGTGTGTGTGTGCTGTTGCTGTCCTGTGATAATCAACAGCTGTTTAGGGTTTAGGGTTATCTGTAGTCCATGGGAGGTTGTAGATTACTATACACTGTAAATAACATGGACACACTTTATCTAAGGTCTAACTGTCTTTAGTCAGCTTGATGGACATACTGTGTGTGTGTGTGTGTGTGTGTGTGTGTGTGTGTTTGTGTGTGTGTGAGGTTTGGTTCTTTCCCCACCACAGGCTTCTTAAAGTACTGTGATGATTGGTCCGCTGCTCACCCACTCGTTCTGTTCCTTTAAGATATTTCGGTTAATTAATTGCATTCTCCTCTCCACACGCTTCTTCCTGTAGATGCCGTTTGATTGGTGCTCCCCCAACCACACGCTTCTGGAGCAATGATCAATCTCATCCCGCAGCTGTCACAGCTTGTCATTAAGCACCCCTTGGCTTTATATACCCTGATTCCCCTATTATTGATGTTGGATCGTTCTGAAATATTCTCTGCATTTGCCGTTTCCTTCCGTCGCTGCTTTCCCTGTGCTTTGCCTCCCAGGACTCGAGGAGTATTCCGTTTGGAGAACCTGCTTCCCCGTTACGAAGCGCTCGCCCTGTTTGATCCGCTCGCTTCACGCACAGCGCTCTGGTGAGTTTTTGCAAGACAGTCTTTTGGATTCAATCGTTTTTTGTGTGTTAAAGCACTGAAGAGATCCTGTTTTTCGTTCAGACTGTTCTCACCCTTTTTGCCTGTTTGGATATTCACTTTGGATTTATTATTGTTTGGACATTGCTCACTGTGTGTTTCACACCGAAGATTCTGTCACTTGGATTTATTGTTTGGACATTGCTCACTGTGTGTTTCACACCGAAGATTCTGTCACTTGGATTTATCTGTTTGGACAAGTCACTTCACCTGTCACCTGTCAGTTTCCAATTGTGCACTGAGCTAACTCGGACTCTCTCTCTCCCTATCCGCCACCACCCCGGAGTATATGCTGGGAGGATTCTGCAGAGCGGCTCAGACGTCACGGACAGATTCCACAAACGTAACCCCCCGGGAGAGGCTGCAGAGCAGCAAACATTCCTCACATGCTTGTTTCCCAGTTTGTTCTGTTCTCCACCAAATTCTTTCTGTTTACTCAGTAAATAAACAAGCCCTTGATTTTGGCTAACTCTGAAACAACTCTCTCTGTGCCGTTTGCGTTTGGGGTCGGTGTCAAACCATAACAGTGTGTGTGTGTGTGTGTGTGTGTGTGTGTGTGTGTGTGTGTGTGTGTGTGTGTGAGTGTGTGTGCACACATACAGCAGGGTTTCCGTTAGAAAAAATGTTTTGCCGGTCTCCGTGTCCTTGAAGATTTCAATCTTCCGGACAAATGGGAGAAATTCCGGTCAGAGTTTATTGAGCTTAAAAACAATTGATAACGCAAATAACGTTCTGATTAGGGATGCCCCGATCACGTTTTTTGCTACCGATACCGATCGTCGTGAGCCATATCGGCCGATACCAATCCGATACCGATCATTTTTGATTAAAAAATTCAAATAAAAAATTATTTTATATACATTTTTTATTTTTTTTATAAAATATATATATTATATAATTAGACTTGTACTTGTATTATCTGCAAGACATCGCCACCACGCAACAAGTCAAAATGCTCGCTATCTGCAAACAGCTCCACTGTCTGTGTGTACTGAGTAGCCTCCAGCTACGGCCAGGATTCTCCGGCGCTGCAGCTGGACCCTAGTATTGGTATAAATCACATTCAGCAAGCCCTCAGCCCGAATACGCATCGAATCAATGTTATAAGACATTGATATCAGGAGCTATCTGTAGCTACTGCTAGCCGGATATATAACGTTAAGACAACGCCTCAGTGAACAATTTAGTTCAATGGGACATTTCGTTTTGAACAGTGAACTAACGCGAGCTAGCTAATGTGAGCTAACAGAGGTATCAACATGCACTACTAGACTTGCTGGAGCATTTGTTGATATCAGGAGCTATCAGTAGCTAGCCGGCTAAATACCGTTAGACAATGCCTACTAAAAGTGAATAGTTGACTGGGTAATTTTGTTTAAACAGTAACGATAGCTAGGTAGCTAACGTTAGCTCACGTCGAATGCACTATAGACTCGAGCAGAGCCTCCTCTCAGTCCTCTGTGTTTACAAACTGTACACAGGTGCGGGCGGGGCAAGGGAGAAGGGAGGAGGAGCAGCGGCAGTTTGCAGGTCCTGTGTGTCTGAGACAGACAGCGAGTGAGATCTACGCTTGATCGGTTTCCGCGATCGGCGAATATGACTCATTATCGGAATTCACCGATCGCATATTTATACTGATTATCAGCCGATAACGATCGGTGGCCGATCGATCGGGGCATCCCTAGTTCTGATTAACAAAGGCATTCGTTTTGTGGCATTAACGTTACCTAGATTTATCAACATTCATATGTACATTTATCATACACGGAAAGCGAGCGGCGCAAGCACACACACACACACACGCACACACACACACTGGTTGTCGCTTAAATAACGTTCTGATTAACAAAAGGCATTAGTTTTGTGGCATTCACGTAACTAGATTTATCAATAGCAATAGTAATATATATGTTTCTTTAGACTAGAATAAGTCAAATTAACTTACTGTCTCGGAAAAGTTGCCGCATGTCAGTGTTGTTGAGTCAAGTTTACTCTGGAGTAGAGCTAAAGTAATGGCCGACTTTCAGAAACTCAAAAAGCAAATAGTCGCTTCCCATTAGTGCTGAGCACAGCAGAGGCGGGTGAAAGCGCTGTGTAAACTCAGAACAATCTCGCCTTCTGGTTGGTTGCATTTTCCTGAGAATTTGCCTTTCCATTTTGGCCTGAATGCGCGCAGGACATTATGACCGGAGAGATTTAAATATGTCAGACTTCAACAGATTTTCCCGGTAAAAAAACTGTAATTACCGGATAACGGAAACCCTGACATACAGTATGCTTGTTCATGTATGCATGTCTTTGGCTGTCTCTTTCTCGCTCTCCATCTTTATTACACCCCACAGTTTGGGAAATTATTTGTGGTGGGCAGGTCTGATATTGTGGCGTCCATGAATATAGTAGGAATGATTAAGAGGGCATGCCCCAAAAAGGTCACTGCTCCATAGGAATACGATTAAATAATAATTAAGGGTATTAACTCACTGGACGCCAAAAACGAGTATACTTGTTTTTGGAGCCCATGCGTTGAACGCCAAAAACGAGTATTCTCGTTTTTATGTTTTTTTTTAAATTATTATCATACTAAACAGTCCGCCCGACCTTGTGTGTGATCCTGGTAACCCTAACATAATTAGAATTTAAATGACGATCGAATTCTGATAGGTGGCAGTCTCGCCTACCTTTTGATGTGGTCTAGTTTCCTGTGGGGGGGTTGCTCACACTGGCCAGAGTAGCCACTAGCCAGCAAACTGCCTCGACAATCGCAATGCGTGGAGCGAACTATTGGAGATTATTATGAAGAGGACAAAACGATCACACTTATGGATGATAAGGTGCGTTTTCACCAGACTACATTGGACTCAGCACTTCTGGTAAATCATAAAAATACTATAGTCAAACCGGCCGAACATGTAACGTTATCTGTTCACCGCTCTGCGGTAGTCGCTGCCACCAGAGTTGAGAGCACTCCAGAGCCAACTAATGTTTAGCAATGGCGATCGCGTAGATTATTATGAAGAGGACAAACGGTGATGATTAGGGCTGGGCAATTAATCGAAATAAAATTGCGATCTCGATTCATAGACCTATGCAATCTCATTTCTAATTTTTTTTTTTAAACAGTTAAATTTAACTTTTTCTAGGGATGTCCGATATTATCGGCCTACCGATATTATCGGCCGATATCGGCATTAAAATGTGATATCGGTTGATATCGGTATTGGAAATTAAGAGTTGGACAATATCGGTATATCGGTATCTGTAAAAAAGCCAATATCGAGCATCCCTACTTTTTACTAAACTTTTTTAAATGATGACGATTCTGACTTGAGTTATTTAGTATGTTACTTAGAGAGAAAAATCGTGATTCACATTTGAGCAAGAATCGCCCTGCCCTAGTGATGATCCATCCATAACATAAGGTGCATTTTCACCAGACTATGTTGGATTCTAGTATTTTCTGAGGCTGAGGATGTAACGTTATCTGTTCACCGCACCGTGGTAGACGCTGCCAGAGCCAAATAACGTTATTTATTTAAATTGTTCCTGTTCTGACACTGACACTTCGGAGCAAGAGTGGGTAGGGTTTTGGCTGACCTGCTGACAAAGGTAACGTCTATCTTACCGAACAACATCATAAAACATGCCTTTGTGATGATCCCAACATCAGAAAACTAGTCCGATGACTATGGCGAGGGACCCCCCCCCCATGGTGGCTTTGTGAATAGAACAATTCTATGTACTGTATGGTCATGTTTACCTTACAGATGAAGCACTTCAGATTCAGTTCCCTACTGCTGCGCTTCTGCCACTCTTCTGTTACTTTAGAACAAGCACTCAGGTGTTAATTTTCGGGGGCTGGTGGCAAAGGGAGGGTACTTAACTTAAGTGCTTCCCCAGGGAGGGGGTCGGGGGCTACTGCCCTCAGACCCCCAAGATAATTTTTATATGGGCAGTCTGACTTGGGGTACTGACCATATATTAGTGTTGCAATGCATGATAAGTAAACAGTGAAAAAAGCTAAGAAATCGGATGGGGCTGGGACATTTGGGACGAATAAAAATGTAAGATGAAAATCTCCCCAGCCTGTGGGAGGCAGTGGAGGTGTGAAATCTGGCCCGGTCCAGAACAATAGGAGTCACAAAATCAGTTTGGAGTGGAGTGGTGGAGGAGTGGTAGAGAAGCAGTAGATGTTTGATTTTTCAGGGCTGTATCTGTAGGTGTCAGGCGAGCAATCCGCACGAAATGCACATGCTGCACACAAAACACGCAATATCTCGCGTTCTAGGAAATTAGCCTGGATTATTTTTAAATGGGACGCTTTTTAGCCTGGGATTGAGAAGGAACGAAGATATGTAGAAATAAACGGTTTGTTCCCTGTTGGACTATAAATATTGCCTTTCAAATGAGCCATACTATTGTCTCCATAGCTATAATATAGAATATACGATGGGTCTGCAAACATCGTCAAAATGGTCTAAAACGCTGGCGCCAGATATTGAAGATGGAAAAACAGCGTGGCAGTCAATGAGAAGAATGCCCACTTCTCCTGCAGCTAAAATGGTTTGATTAGACCATGTTAACAGCAAGACATTTCAGCCACTGTTGTAACGGTCCATGTTGGTGTTAACCCTTTCACTGCCACACTACCAAATGGTTAACCCTTTCACTGCGACAATACAGAAGGTTAACAGAATGCAACCTGGAGGTGTGCTGTCTTCATAGCAATAGTAAATGGACTTTTGCACCTTTATCCAAAGCACTTCACAAATTATGCCTCATATTCAACCATTCACTCACACATTCACACATTCACACACACACACACACACACACACACACACACACACACACACACACACACACACACACACACACACACACACACACACACACACACACAGATACACACACACATTCACACACACACGGCGGAGGCGACCATGCAAGTCGTCAATCTGCTCATCATTCTCTCATACTGATATTCGATTGTTGCCTAGTATTGGTCAGTCAACCCTTCCTGAGTTTGCTCTGAACAGGCTAAATCTGCATGTTGCTATGTCGGTAATCATTGATGATGTGATGGAGTGTATTACTGTTGAAATATGTATGGAAAGAAGCAACAATTTAATTATCAGTTGTGTGTATAGAAAAACAGGATCCAACATTGATACCTTACAGTCAATGTGGAAAGGTTGTTTACTAAAACAAAAAAAGCGATCAATTATGTTTGTGGGGATTTTAATATAGACTTGTTGAATCCTAACAAGCATAATTCAACAGACGAATTCCTGGAAGTAATGTACAGTATGGGTCTCTTTCCAACAATCACAAAACCAAGTAGAATGATAATATATTGATAAACAATGTGGAGAGTAACTCTGTGACTATTAATGAATGATATTAGCGATCACCTGCCTGTCGTTACAATTTATTAATGTAACTATAGGAAGAAAAGGGAGTTTTATGAAGTAACATACAGGAGAATTAGAACTGAGGAATCTATGCACGCATCACCGGGGCAGAAAGGAACGTAATCCTGGTCAGAACAACAGGGCAGACTAGAATATTTGCATTTGTTAGCCATGCTAGCGATCTAAACAATCAATCCATGCCAATGCTAGATATGTAAAAGGTGAAAGACTCACACTCACAGCCATGCTGATTTGGCTAAATGACATCCAGCCGTTTTCGTTTGAAACAACGTTTAGTCAGGGGAGTGTCATGGTTTCTCCATAGAGCCCCATTATACTTTTAGTCAGAGGATTGATTGATTGAAAACTTTATTAACATATTGCAGAATGGGTACAATACAGTATGGCTCAATACAAACAATTGCAGACCAGAAAAATACTTTTGTCTTGTGTCATTTCGGGAGTGTCATGGTTTCTCCATAGAGCTCCATTATACTTTTAGTCAGGGGAGTGTCATGGTTTCTCCATAGAGCCCTGTCGTATTCTTTTAGCGCATCAGCCTGCGCAAGTCCGAGGCAACTTAGTCACGTGACTCAGTTGGTATTGCTGATTGGCTCGAACACGGTATGTTTGTAAACAGCGAACAGGTCTATAGCCGCATTTAGAAATGATTTATTGAATTATGATTGGAATGGAGTATACGTAGCCGCTGATATTGACAAACCATATGACATATTTTTAGATATATTTAAAACATATGACAAAAATTGCCAAATTAAACGGTACAACAAGAAGAAACATTCAGAGACCCTGTGGATGACCCTGTGGATTTTCTTTACATGAAAATGTATGTAAAAAAAGAATACTCTGTATAAGCAATTTATAAAATATAGAACATCAGAGGCTGAACAAAAATATAAGAGATACTAAAAAAAGCTGACTAATATTATGAGGGTATGTAAGAAGGATTATTATAACAAAATACAAGAAAATAATAAACACAATGTAAAAGGAATGGAATATATTAAATAGTATTATTAGAAATAGCCAACCTAGTCCAACTTATCCAGAACATACTTACTTACTTAGGCCCATCGCTCCCAATGGAGCATAGGCCATCTACGACTTTTCTCCATCCAACACGGCTTTGGGCTGTCCTTTCTGCCTCCCCCCAGGTAGTTCCTTGTCTCTTGAGCTCCGCCTCAGTGTCCCGCCTCCAGGTGTTCTTAGGCCGCCCTCTCTTCCGCTTCCCTTGGGGATTCCAAGTCAGGGCCTGTCGTGTAGTACTGGTAGCCGGTTTCCTCAAAGTGTGGCCTATCCATCCCCACTTTCGTCTCAGGATCTGCTTCTCCACTGGTTCCTGTCTTCCTTTCAGCCATAGTTCCTCATTCTTGATTTTGTTTGGCCACCGGATCCCAAAGATGCGTTTCAGACAGCTGTTTATAAAGGTCTGTATCTTCTGCAATGTTCTTTTCGTCATTCTCCAAGTCTCTGAACCGTAGAGAAGGACAGATTTGACATTTGAATTGAAGAGCCGCACTTTGGTTGTCATGGCGATGTCCTTGGAGGACCAGATGTTCTTCAGAATGATGAATGCTGCTCTGGCTTTGCCTACTCTTGCTGTGACGTCGCCATCTGTGCCGCCCTTCTTATCCAAGATACTGCCTAGGTAAGTGAAGGAGTTGACTTCCTGTATGGATTCATCACCTACTGTGACTGTGTTGTTGGTAGAGGTGTTGATCATCATTAGGTTGGTTTTCTTCCTGTTTATTCTCAACCCAGTCTCAAGGGATGTAGTTGCCAGCTTGGTTGTCTTGTCCTGCATCTGGTTGTAGTTGTGTGACAGGAGAGCCAGGTCATCAGCAAAGTCGAGGTCATCCAGTTGTGTCCATAGGGTCCACTGTATGCCGTTTTTATTTCCTTTTGTGGTGGTCTTCATAATCCAGTCTATGACTAGAAGGAATAGAAAGGGCGATAGGAGGCATCCCTGACGCACACCGGTCTTGACCTCAAAACTCTCTGACAGTTGGCCTGCATGTAAAACTTTGCATGATGTTCCTTGATAGGTGTTTTGAATCAGAGTGATGATTTTCTTTGGGATACCATAATGCCTCAGCAGTTTCCACAGAGTCTCTCTATCCACACTGTCAAAGGCTTTTTCATAGTCTATGAAGTTTATGTATAATGGAGAGTTCCATTCGATGGATTGCTCTATAATGATGCGCAGGGTGGCGATCTGGTCCGTGCAAGATCTGTTGCTCCGGAAGCCTGCCTGCTGGTCTCGAAGCATGGGATCCACAGCAACACTCATTCTGTCCAGTATAATTCTGTTGAGTACTTTTCCCGGTACTGATAGAAGCATTATTCCTCTGTAGTTGTTGCAGTTGGTAAGATCTCCCTTTTTTGGTAGCTTGATGATGATTCCATCTTTCCATTCTTCTGGAATCTTTTCTTCCTCCCAGATCTTGGTGAAAAGGCTATGAAGCATATCTACCGCAGTCTTCAAGTCGGCCTTGATGGCTTCTGCTGGTATTTCATCTGGTCCTGCAGATTTTCCGTCCTTTGTTGAGATAATAGCTTTTTTGATCTCTGCTTTGCTGGGTTTATCACAGTTTATTGGAAGTGTTCTCTCCGCTGGTGTAATGTCCGCTGGCTCTGTCGGGGCTGGTTGGTTCAGTAGTTCTTTGAAATGTTCAGCCCATCTTCTCCGTTGGTCCTCTGTTGTTATAAGTGGGTTTCCCTGTTTGTCTTTTACCGGTTTGTCCGTTTGTTGGAACTTGCCTGCTAACTTCCTAGTGATCATATAGAGGTCTTTCATGTTGCCTTGCCCTGCCGCTGTTTCTGCTTGTTTGGCTAAGTTGTCTATGTGATCTCTTTTATCCTTCTTAATGCTACTCTTCACCTCCTTATTGGCTTGGGTGTATTCTTCCTGTGCCTTTGCTTTTGCTGATCTTGTTTTGCTTGTGTTCAGTATCTCTTTCCTCTCCTTTCTTTCTTTCAGTTTCTGGAGTGTTTCCATTGAGACCCATTCCTTGTGTTTTGTCTTCTTCTTTCCCAATATTTCTTTGCAGGTGTCCAGCCACAACGTCTTTGTGTGCTGCCATTGAGTTTCTATGTCCACATCTGTGTCTCCATCCTGTTCCTGTAGTTGCTGGTACCTGTTGGTAAGGCTGATCTGGAATCTACTCTGTATTTCTTTGTTCCTAAGAAGTCCAACGTCATATCTGGTTCTTGCGCCGGTGGTTGTGGCATACTTCTTCAGACGTAGTTTTATGATCGTCAGCACGAGATGATGGTCTGATGCCACGTCTGCCCCTCTCTTGACTCGTACATCTTGCCATGACCTCCTGAACTTTCTGTTGATGCATATGTGGTCTATTTGATTCTCCGTAACTTGATCTGGAGATCTCCATGTGGCCTTGTGGATACGTTTGTGGGGGAAGATGCTGCCTCCTATTACCAGTTGGTTGAGGGAGCACAGGTCTGCAAACCTTTCTCCATTTTCATTCATCTGCCCCAATCCATGTACGCCCATGATGTCTTCGTAGCCTATGTTGTTGGCTCCTATCTTGGCATTGAAATCACCCATGAGGATGGTGATATCTTTTTCTCTCCGTCTGTCCAGTACAGCCTGCAGTTGTTCATAGAAATTGTCTTTCTTCTCGTCTTCGGTGTCGTTTGTCGGCGCGTAGCACTGAATGATGGATAGTCTGATGTTGTCCTTCTTAGTGGTGAACTTGGCGGTGATGATTCGTGGGTTCACCGGTTCCCAACCAATGAGAGAGCGCTGTGCCTCCGGAGCCAGCATCAGGGCCACCCCTTCCGTGTGTGGGGCGCCTTCTTCTGTATGACAGGAGTAGAGCACCATCTCCCCAGATGCCAATCTCAGTTGTCCTGCTTGTAGCCACCTTGTCTCACACAAGCCAAGGAGAGAAATGTTGTAGTTCCTCATCTCCTGTGCTACCTGGACTGTCTTCCCTGGTTCGTACATCGTCCTGATGTTCCATGTGGCAATTCTGGTGGTTTTCCTGGGGGTTAAGAGGGGAGTCGGCCTTACAGCTTCCTTTCGGCTTTCACTGCACGGCGTCATGCGCCTCCTGTGTGGGAGCCCTTCTTTTCCCAGGTCGAGTTGGTTTTGAATTATCGTAGATGCTTTAGTAACGTGCTTTTTTTCCAGGTAGGGTTGTTGGCCCTACGCAAACCCATTTAACCTCTGGGGGAGGGTTTTGGAGTTGGCTTGTTAGTCCTCTTCCCACGCCTATTGTCTTCCAGGTGATGGATTGCAGCCTCATACCACGTGAGGCCAGACAGGCTGAGGGTCGTGTACAAGCTGTCTCGGCACGTCAAGCCCAACCAACTCCTGCTACTGTGTATTGAAAGCTGCACTAGGCGAGCTAACCCTACCAGCAACGCAAGACAGATCCAGAACATGGTATTGATAATAACTAGGGATGCACAGAAATTTCGGCCACCGAAAGTTTTCGGCCGAAAATGGCAAAAAATTGCCTTTCGGCTTTAGGCCGAAAGAGTTTTTTCACCGAAAATATATCACTGAAACAGAAACAACCTGTAACCTAACGCGTGTTGTTGTGATGATGTCGCGCTGTCGGGAGTCGCGCTGTTTCTATGTAAACTCTGCGCGCAATGCATCTTTAACATCCTTATTTACTATATGCCCGTCGCGGTTAATCACTGAGTGATCTAATATGCATATTCTTCAGAGCGAAAGGGGGGGGGGATAGTGTTTCTCACATTGACGCTGTCTGTCGTTGATAATATAATCTTTCTCGAGCATACACGTCGCGCGTCTACTGTGCCGAGTCAAGAGAGCACATTCATCTGGGGATTAGAAAGGTGCGCTCAGTAGAGCACAGATGTCCGCCGCGGTAGCCAGAGAAAAGATGGAATTAATGTACTGTATGCATTCAGAAGTGCTGAATAAATGTTTTATGGACCCATAATAGTGATTATTTATTATTTAAGTTAAGTTTTGCCATAATCATATATTTTTCCATAATCATAATGTTCCACAACATTGGTAAAAAAAATCTATTCTATGAATAATTTTCGGCCTTTCGGCATTCGGTTTTCGGCCAACTGTTTTCTATTTTCGGTATCGGTTTCGGCCAAGAATTTCCCATTCGGTGCATCCCTAATAATAACTTGACAATTACTAATAATGAATGATGTGGTGGAGGGATTTAATAACTTCTTTGTTAATGTGGGTCGAAAATTGGCTGAGGAAATAATCAATACTGGGGATAGGTGTGCTGATGAATAATTTGAAAAAAGAAACACAAACTCAATATTTTTGGGAATTGTAGAAAAAAAGAAATTATTGATATTGTAAATAAGTGTATGAATAAAACTTCCACTGATTGGAGTGATATTGATATGTCTCTGGTAAAGAAAGGAATCTATGGAATTGTTGACCCACTTACACATATATGTAACTTATCATTTTTATATGTATGGTATTAGAGGGGTGGCTTTTGATTGGTTGAAAAGTTACATAGGAAATAGGCAGCAATTTGTATAGGTGGGTCAGCACAAGTCAATGTGCCTAAACATTACCTGTGGTGTCCAACAGGGGTCAGGTCTGGGCCCCAAATTATTCATCAATGATATTTGTAAAGTGTCAAATGCATAGGCGGCAGGTGAGCCGAACATTAGGCAAGGCTATAGTTGGGAGTCGCGTGAGCATGCAAAATGTCGCAACATGCCCGGAGACAGCGCATTGATTCGAGACGAGAACTGAGGTTCGGCACTAGAAGCCACTTAAGTATATATACGGCGGCAGGTGCGAACAGTAGCTGTTCGCTGTTCATCGTTCATCACGCAGTGTGATTCTAATGTAGTGAGAAGCAGTTCGTCTAACAGAGCGTTGAGAACCACGTGCGAAGTGAATAGTAAAAGTGTCAGATTTAATGCAGTAACGTCAAGTTCGACCTAGCTTAATGTGAAGTAAAGAGTCGTTAATTATTGTGTATCGTGCCAACAGCAGTTCGTTCGTGTGTAGCGTTACCCAGCAGTTCGTTTGTTTAGCTAGTGGACCTCAGCCAGGGTGCATGGACTAAATACATTGGTGCCAGTACCCGAGGAGGCCTAGTCGGAGAACCTACTGGACATGTGCACATTGGAACCGACGGCGGCGATTGCAGAACCAGTATTGGTTGGATTATAGTGATTGTGGAACGTACTACCCTTGGAGAAGAGCATCGTTAAGCTCCACTGGCGTTTGGATTTAACCACCGTGAGGACCTACTTCGGGCTGGCTTCGTGGATTGAGGCTAGCTGGCTATCATCATTGCTATCGTGCAATTGGATTACAGTTATTGCTTTGATGCTGAGTTTTGGATTACAAGGACTGGATTCTGTACGTGAACCCCCTTCTTCTTCAATTGATCAGACTGAGTATCCGAACATTCCTCTCTCCTCCAGAGCTTACATCTCTGGGAGGAACCCCCTTGTCTCCAGCGGTACCAGCGTTTCTCCCTATAATTGCCATCCTACGCCAGGCAGCGTTAGCCTAGTACCCCATCGTAGGAATTATTCTATTCCCACTGACTTCTGCTACTGACTGACTTATGCATATTCTTTGCCATACAAGCGCGACCCTAATTCTCATATCTGTACATTTACTGCATAATAATAAATACCCTCAATGATATTTCTTTGTCCCGTGCCGTGTTATTATGAGTGTCTGCCATATTTAGATGTACTGTCTGGCCAGTAATACTAAGTACATAACTAGCAGTGGTTTAATCTATCACAATCTTTAATACAGTCAGGGTTTTGTAACCCCTCAGTTACAGTTTCCTTTTTTCTTTTTTGCTTGTGCACGTTGCGTGCACCTGCAAATGGTGCTATCCATATTTAAAACCATTAACACACTTGTCAGCCCCCCCCACCCCCTACACCAGTGCTGTCAAATGAGGACTGTAACCGCTTTCTTCAATTTTTTGTCACCAAGGTTGCAAACATAATGGCAAACATCACTCCTTCACTATCCCCCCTTCCCCTCCATCCCACCACTCAAGCATCCCTGAGCGATTTCTCACCTGTCTCTCTGGATGATCTCACCATCTTAGTCACCTCCATGAAGACCTCCTCAAGCCCCCTAGACATCCTTCCTACATCCATGTTTAAGGAAGTTTTCTGCTCTATTGGCCCCAGTCTAGTCACTATCTCATCCCTAGCCTCTGGTTCTGTCCCAATCTATTTTAAGGAGGCAGTCGTACAGCCACTCCTTAAAAAGCCCAACCTAGACCCCACCATCCATAACAATTTCAGACCCATCTCCAAGCTTCCTTTTGCATCAAAGGTGTTAGAAAAGGTTGTAGCCAACCAGCTCACCACCCACATGTCGCAAAATAACATCTGTGACAAATTCCAATCTGGCTTCCGCAAACTCCACTCCACTGAATCTGCCCTTCTCAGAGTATCCAATGATCTCCTGATGTCTGCTGACTCTGGTGAATGCTCTGTTCTGGTCCTGTTGGACCTGAGCGCAGAGTTTGACACGGTCAACCACAACATCCTTTTGGACAGGCTCAGGGAGTGGGTGGGCATCTCTGGGAGCGCTCTAAACTGGTTTGCCTCTTATCTAAAGGAGAGAACGTTCTCTGTGGCTGTGGGTCCTTTTAAATCTGACCCCACCCCCCTCTCATGTGGGGTACCACAGGGATCGGTGCTAGGACCACTCCTTTTTGCCATCTACATGCTTCCCCTAGGCCTCCTCATCAATAAATTCACCGGCATTAAATACCACTGCTACGCAGACGACATACAACTACTCTGCTCTTTTAAACCCGACAACTTGGAGAAACTCAGCCTTCTCCAGGAGTGCCTGCTCGGCATTGAGAGCTGGATGGGGAGTAACTTCCTCCAGTTAAATGCAAAAAAAACTGAGGTGCTGATCGTAGCAGCTGAAAAGACTGCAGCTAGAGTGGCCACTCAATTGGGGTCCCTTAAAGACAACATACGTCCCCACCTGAGAAACCTGGGTGTTGTCTTCGACCAGGCCATGAACCTAGACAAACATGTCAAAACACTCACACGCACCTGCTTCTTTCACCTCAGAAACATTGCAAAACTACGCACCATCATATCTCACTCTGAACTAGAACTGTCCGTGCATGCTTTTATTTCCTCTAGGCTTGACTACTGCAACTCACTTTTCACCTGTCTCACCAAATCATCCACAGATAAACTACAAATGGTCCAAAATGCTGCAGCCAGGCTACTCACAAGGTCAAAAAAATCATGCCACATCACTCCCATTCTGGTGTCCCTGCACTGGCTCCCGGTACACTATAGAATTCACTTCAAAGTCCTCACTTTCACTTTCAGAGCACTTCACGGTCAGGCCCCTATCTACATCACTGAACTCATCCATCCCTACACCAACACCCGCTCACTCAGATCTGCCGATCAGCACCTCCTGGTGGTCCCCAGGTCCAGGCTTAAAACAAGGGGTGATCGAGCCTTCCAGGTGACAGCACCAAGGCTCTGGAACGCTCTTCCCCTGGACCTGCGAATTGCCCCCTCTGAGAACTCTTTTAAAAAACAATTAGAAACACATTTGTTCAGACAGGCTTTTGGTCATGCATAGGCACTTTTTCTTGTCCTCACTGTTCTATAGTTTTGTTTTAATTAGTGACTCATGATTTTATCCAAATTCTTTTATTCTACTTTTTCTATCTGGTTTCACTGTTTTTAACTGCTGTTTGTTGTTGTTGTCATTTATTTCTGATTTTGTTTTTATTGTGTTTTTATATTAAGCTGTAGTGTAAAGCACCCTGTGCATTCGTGCTGTGAAGGGTGCTATATAAATAAAGGTAATTCATTCATTCAGTCCATGGTTCATACAATACACACACCCACTAGGCTACTACAGCGAGCCCCACTCATTTAATATATAGTGCAAATTAAGTGTTCAAATTAAGGCATCCAATATGATTAACCATAGTCTTACCTTAATGCAGCAATATGCAACGTTTCGTCTTGGCATCAATGATCTTTTCTGCTTTAAGTTTGTCTGTGAGGTGCGGTCAGGTGGCGTAGTGGAGATTGCGCTCGTCACCAATGCAAGAGGCTGCGGTCTCGACTCCCGGAGTCAGCATTGCCTTGGCTTGGGCTGATCGCTATACTAACCCGTTTGGCTGGGTTAGGGGGAGGGAAATCACGGGTGGGAATCTGGCGTTGTGGACAGCAACGCCTACAGGTCAGGTCTGGGCGCTTGCTCAGCGGAGGCAGGACTTGATGAAGGCAGCGTGACCTCCCACGCGTTACACTTCACCAATGAGAGTCCTCGCTGCCAGGTGAAAAAATAGTCACTGGCTGTCGCCGCGCGTGTCAGAGGAAGCGTGCGGATGACTTCAGGATTCCCTTGTACCGACCAGTAGGAGAACATGCGCACAACAAAATAGGTAGGGGAGGGGGGGGGGATTGGCACAACGACTAAATTGGGACGGGGAGAAAAACAGAGAAAAATCTATAAGTTTGTCTGTGAGATCACTTTCAATGTGAAGCAGACTCAGAGTTGACTGTTTTTCCTGGCGCATTGTTGTTCTTAGCCAGTTTCGGATGCACCTCATTGCTGAGAAAGACCGCTCACAAGTTGCGGTGCCGACGCGCAATGAAGGAAACGTTTTTCGTAATTTGGATCTCATCATGTTTTGAAAATAATTTACATACAGTAGCTCTAAAAAGTGTCCACGATTTGATGAACTCTGACTCTCATCATGCCCTCGTAAAGCAAGCCCTTCTTTGCCAAGATAAAGCAACATACAATAGCCTCAGGTGATCCGGTGTTATGCCCAGGGGCAGCTCGGGCATGTTAGGGTGGCGTCTAGTTTGGAACCCAAGAGCAGAACACAAGGCACAGGAGAATGAGGTGGTTTAGGGTATTTAATTAGGTATCCGTACCAGGCAGATGACAAGGCAGTAAGGCTGAGCCCGAACGTTCGAACGTTCGTTCGTTAAGCTGACATTCGGACTTTAATTAATGGGTTCGAACGTTCGGTGAAAAAAAATAAAGCAGGCGCAACGACGGTGAGGCGATGTGAAGCGGCGCGTCCCCCGAGTGCCGAGTCGCTCGGCTCAACCAGTATGGTCTCTGCCGGGCTGTTGCTGGATACTCAACCAGAGCTCTAGTCTCAACCAATGCAATAGAACAATTTTGATTGAATGACAGGCGATTCTGCCAATTACGTCACACCGCTTGCACCCGCCTCTGCTGTTACCACCAATCGGCAAGCGTTTATTATTTTTTTTACTTCCGGCAATGCCGCCATTGATCTGCTTGAGAGAAGCATTAACGTAGCGTTAGCTCCCCGCCAAGGAAGTAAAAGTCGTAACAAGGTTTCCATAGGTGAACCTGCGGAAGGCTCATTAATGAATACCAGCCTTTTTCGGCCACGGAGTGCGAGCTTCATGGCGGGAGGTGGTTGCGTTGGAAACAACTCTGGCCGAGGCGGCAGGCGTGTTGGGAGCCCGGCGGGACCCCCGCGCCGGTGTCTCTCTGTCTCTCTGCCGTCCCCCGTTCCGAGGTAGACTGTGGAAGGAGCCGAGGCGCGCGCCTCTCTCCTTCCCGTCGACCAAGAGTGAATACCTGTTATTGAACGTGTAACACTAACTATATAACGTTAATGCCACAAAATGAAAAAAAGATATAAAAAAAGAAAATGTAATAAAAAAAAAATGTTATTAAAAAAATTACAAAAAACGAACGTTCGAACGTTCGTTCGATAAACCCTGGCGAACGTTCGAACCCTAAAAACAGGGTTCGGGCTCAGCCTTACAAGGCAGATAATGAAATGTACAAAAGGGTGAGGAAGGTCACTCCATGTGATCCTAGGCAACGTCCAGGCTGGTGATGTCCACGGGTGAGGCGCAGGCCGGGTGTGTGCAATCCTACACACAGAAGAGAAAGGTTAGAGCAAGGCAGGTACAGAGACAGTGGAAGCATACAGTATAGAGTCCTAGTACCACGGCAGGTGAAGCAACACTCGGACGAGGAGTGGCAGGAGTGCAGGCCTCATATCCAGGCTCGGTGATGACATGATGAGTCTCAGGTGTGTAGGATGACCCAGGTGATGAGGAGTTAGGAAGCAACCCATATAAGGGCATGGGAACCTGCTGCCAGACAGGAGAGAGAGAGGCCCTGGCTGTGGTTGTAACAGGGCAGGGCTTGCTGTGGCTGCAGGGGTGCAGTAGCTGGTGCTGCTGCTGGCAGCTTCTAAATTACTTTGTTTATATTTTGTATATCCATTTTGCTTTTTGAAATTGTACTCAAAATAGCACG
Source organism: Notolepis coatsorum (assembly GCF_963971535.1). Taxonomy (NCBI): domain Eukaryota; kingdom Metazoa; phylum Chordata; class Actinopteri; order Aulopiformes; family Paralepididae; genus Notolepis; species Notolepis coatsorum. The sequence continues at coordinate 71,768,663 of NC_140172.1, forward strand.
CTGGTGTTCGCTTCAAAGCGATTGGTGGGCGGAAATTCGGAATGCAGATGTTTACAAAAATGTTTTATGCTTTGCGGCGGGATCAGGATGTGATTGGCTACATTATTTAACCTGAGCCTACCCATAATCACCAGATTGTAACCAGGGGGCTGCAGCGACAACACACACAATATAGTAGCCATTTTCCAGATTATTCCAGATTGTGAAAGTACAGAATGTAAGCTTTCAAATGATGTGTCATACGTTGAAATCTGAGAATGTTTTGAAGATGATGTGCTCATTTATATCTTGTAAAGCAGTCTTTTTTCTCAAAGATTGAAGCAGAGAAACTGCTCACAAATAGGCCGTATGGTTAAGGCTGAGAAGTGGCTAGAAAACGATTCTCGTTCCCACCTCCCCGAATTACACAATTTTCACTCTGGGTGTAGATTTAGGAACAAAAAGTTCTCCATTGACAAACTAGCCCATTTTGCGCAATCATAATTTAAACTTCGGGAATAGATCTTTCCTCGCGAACGGATATTTGGTCACCACCAGTGTTGTGCTAGTTACTGAAAAATAGTAACTCAGTTACTTTACTAGTTACTTCATTTCAAAGTAACTTCGTTACTGTACTAGTTACTTACACCCAAAAGTAATGAGTTACTGTGAAAAGTAACTATTTAGTTATTTAAAAAAAAATAAAAAAAATAAATTGCTCAAGTCCCATGCCCCATATACTCAAAATCGGTTGATCAACTTGACAGTTTCCATTCACATCACCGAACTCTGCTAAGCAATGTGGTCTAGAGCGTTTCATTATATATTCCCTCCCCGCTGTATGTATATTTCTCTCCCACCCACCCACCCCCTCCTAATGTACAGTCCCCTCCCCATCATATGTATATACTCTGTCAGGATCTAGGGGTAACAGTACTGTATATTTGAATACCGCTTATGTCACAAATGTATCAGTACTAAATACCTATATGTCCCTATGCCATAAATGTCATGTATGTTGTGTATGTCATAAATGTCTATATGAATTGAAAATGGGGGACCCTGATGGAAACAAGACAAACGTCTTTCTCAGGTCTGCATCCCCTTAACAATTGTATGTATTGAGCCGTACTGTATTGTACCCATTCTGCAATCTGTTAAATAAAGTTTTCATTCATTCATTCATTCATCCATTCATTAATTCATTCATAACCATCTTGCAGCGTTGTTATCAAAGCATTGCAACGTTAGAATAGTTAGGATATCAATTGTGCATGAAAGGACTATATTTATATTGTTTGATTAGTATTATGAGATTCCCTGGCAGATTAAGTACAGTCAAAATCCGTTGATCTTGAGTTTCAGTGAACACATTGCACTCACCGTCACCAGTCTGCGGTGGTCGAGATGTAACGTTAGTCCAGTTGACTCCAGCAGCCCTTCAAACATGTTCTTTATCTCGTTTCCATGTTGTATATTAATTATCTCTCCAAGTAGTTGCTAAATGGTTTGTTAGTTCGTTATTATTACTGCGTTCTTATTATGTAGATTCATAGCGAGCGTCCTCTTGTTGTTTACTGTAGAGAGCGCCTATTTCTTTCAGAACGTCAGTGGCCAATCAGAAGTGCGAAACCAGAATGAGGCTACGGAAAGAAATAATAATAATAATAATAATACTTCGTTTTATATAGCGCCTTTCAGTCTACAGTAAACAAAACAAACGCAGGCGAAATAAGGACGCTCGCTATGAATCTACATAAAAAGAACGCAGTAACGAACTAACAAACCATTCAGTAACGTAAGTAGCGTTACTGAATTTCAAAAGTAATGCGTTAGAGTACTAGTTGCGGCAAAAAGTAACTTCGTTTCTGTAACGCGTTACTTTGTAACGCGTTAGTCCCAACACTGGTCACCACATAGTTTTATTTGACGCAATTGGTGCGAGTTCGGTCACGTATCTGGCGCTCGACCAATAGCAGCTCTCGTTGTTGCCAAGTTACAGACCACAAGAGATTTGTGTAAACAGTAGGAATAGAAGGCAGTACACATCGACGAGTACAGAAGAGGACGAAAATGGAGAAAAAACACCTTCTAAAGTTTGCAAAAAGGTTTCTAAACAATGTTATATGCATCTCACGTCTGTTCAGAAAGAAAGTGTACAAGATTTTACACAGACACGGTGGGATAGATATAGAAACTGCGTCGAGTGGTGGCTTAAATTGCCAGGCGAGAATCGTATCATTGCAGATACATACAAACATTGTTTAGAGATCGAGTTTGCCAATGTTCCTGGATATGCTGGTTTTCACGCTACTTGCTATAGGCGTTTTTTATCGACAAAAAACGCTTGGATATAGCACATGGAAAGCTGTGTCACTGTGTGACTGTAACAAACAGTTCACAAACTCTCTGTGCTGTTGATGAGCTAACATGTGACCACGAGGAATGTGACACCAGGGTGTTTAAATAAACGCACAAAATGCTGCACAGATATATCAAACTGTAGTCATCAAGAGCCCTGATACAGATGTGGCAGTGAGTCTGCAGGCAGAACTGCCATGTAGTGTGACATCCTCCGGGCATGACGCAATTAACACAAGTCGATTTCTTGAACTGATTTTAATGAAGCTTTGTCCAATCTCCATCCAAACCGTAAAATCTGTATAACATACAAATGCATACAAAAGATACCATTAACATTGAAAGTCCATTAAAACCGTGGTCAGAACATCAACTGTCACATATACCAAATCATCATCCATAACAATCAATACCTTATTGGCTGTGTGCCAGTATAAGAGAACATCGATGCATTATGGTGTTATGTCTTTAATCCTCTTCTTGGTAGATTGTCTTGTTAGGTTGTCTTGGTGGATTGTCTTTTGCTTGTTAGGATTGACAGGAAAGTCAATAATCCACCCACAGTCATGTCGCAACTCAAGAGAAGGAAGGCGGAAACACGTCACTGGATACCAAGTGGACCAAGTCTTGTGAGACTAAAATAATTGCACAAACAAATAGAAATCGTGCGCCACTCACTTATATAAACCCATAAGAAATACAATGAAATACAATTGTGTGTATTATTATTAACACTTTGGGTGCCGGGAGCCGTCTTTAGACGTCTTTGCTGGCCATGCTAAAGTTGCCGGGGGACGCTGTACGTCGTCTTTATATCAATATTTCAAAAATCTGCGATCGGATTCATAATGTCCCTCCGCTGGCCTGAGATCCACCAGCAGGACCCACTGAGCTCTCTGGCGGTTCAGGAGCGCCATCTGGTGGCCGATCGGCGCAAGCGCTTAACAGGAAGCGCACTAGAGGTTTTGCTAGACGTCCGTATTGCTTCCGGCCACTCGGTACATGTCCCGTGACTCTAGCTCGTCACTCTACATAGCGATCGATTGCCAATAACTCGATAAACAACATGATTTGGACGTATATACCATTATACAAGCTGGAGATGGACCGGGTAATAATATATCCCATAATGATAAAATTTCTACTCGACGATGATCGCCCAACGGCGCGCGGAGACTGGGGTGAGTTTCAGCGTGTAACGTTACCGTCTTCGATAATAACTGATATTATCAACATTTGACCCACATTAGATGATTGGTATAACGCTGCCCACGGAATTATAAACGCCCCCTCGCCCATCCGGTCAACATCAGATGACGTGTAGTAACTTCTAGAAGTACGTCTAGTTGGAATTTTTTATATCGCGCTGATTGCCATCAAACTGTATTTCATCATCAATATAATGCATTTGGGGCTATATATCACGTTCTGGAGAAAGCTGCAGAAAGAGATGAAAACATACTTATACATTAGACCATACTTTACTATGAATATGTGAATGAAAAAGTTTAACGTTGCTACACAATGAACAATACATATAGGACTTTGAATGGGCCCTAATAATGGCAATGTAGCAATAGAATTTAAAAAGTTATAGCCCTGCAAAGAAGGGGACTTTCTCCATAGACAAATAGCGCTGGCAATCTATGGTATATCATTAATTTAACCTTAGGCAACCAAAGTGTTAATATGCAAAAAATAAGCATATCAAATTGTAAACGAATATAACTATATTAACCAACTGTTAACCATAGCTGCAGTTACACTCCCACCAATTACACATACTAATAGAATGTGGAATGTCTTATTGCACATACTTATAGAATGTGGAATTTCTTATTGCACATACTTCAAAGGATATGTCTCTAAGATCAATTGGATTCGGGGCGGCTAGGTGGTGTAGTGGGCAAGGCACTCGCCACCAGTGTGGAGACGCTAGGATTCGCGTGTTCGAATCCAGCTCTCCACATTGTTTTCAGTTTAGCTGGTCGTCCGCAGTAATACACATTGGCCGTATTACGGGGAGGGAAAACTGAAGGGTGGGGATCGAACGTTGTGAACAAGCGACTCCTACAAGTCGGTTGGTGCGCCTGCGCAGTAGAATCAGGAAGTGTCGGGGGCAGCGTGAGCCTCCCACGCGTTACTCCTCGACACTGAGAGATCGAGCTGCGCAGGTGAAAAGATGCGACTGCTGTTACCTCAAGTACCGGAGGGGACTTGTGCTATGTATGACTTAGTCCACATTGCAGCCAGCTTGTGGGAGGCAAGAAACAGCGTTCGTGACAGGGGAGGGTTGAATTGGATGATACGAAATTGGGATGGGAGAAAATATAGAAAATGGGAGAAAAAGTGGATCAAAAAAAAAAGATCAATTGGATTCAACCAGGTAAGAATCTCTTTCCAGTGTAAGACAAAAAATAAAAAAAAATCCTATTTCAGAGTAAAGGTAAGCAGAAAATGGGTAAGTGCCAAAACAGCTTAATGTTGAGTCACTAGTGCTCTAATCTGCTTCTATCAATGTAATGATCTTGTGTATTGGTCTCTCTAAATACACTGTACTGGTTGTAGCTTTCCCTTTGCTATCGTATGTGGTGTGGCTTACTAGCAGCTTCAACTTTCTGACTCTACCATCTTGTCCTGGGTAGACTTCAGTGACTCTTGCTAGTCGCCATTCGTTGCGTGGTGTCAGTTCATCTTGGAGAAGGACGATGTCGTTGACTTTAGAGTTCCTTCTGGTTTTACACCACTTCTGTCTCTGTTGTAGGTTGAGAAGATATTCTTTCCTCCATCTTGTTCAAAACTCATTGGCAAAATACTGAACTCGGCGCCACCTCTTTTGTAGGTACAGATCTTGTTTGATGAATTGTCCAGGTGGGGGCATAATGATTGTAGATTTCATCGTTAGAATGTGGTTCGGGGTTAAAGGGTCAGGTCCGGATGGGTTGTTCAGAAACTCAGCGGAGAGCGGCCTGCAGTGTTGGGCAGTAGCTAGCTACAAGTAGCGACGCTACATAGCTTAACTACAATTCTCAGTAGCGTGATGGTAGCGCCGCTACTTTTGAACCAAGTAGCGCTCTATGTAGTGTAGCTATTTTTAGACCCAAGTAGTGAGTAGCGTGAGGAAACGCTACACGCTACTGTCTGGAGAACTGGACTGCTGAATAAAGATTTGTGGGGGAAAAACTCCCCGGAGAAAACCCACTATGATTGGTTGGTTGGTTTACATTTACATTTACATTTACATTTAGTCATTTAGCTGACGCTTTTATCCAAAGCGACTTACAAGTTCTGTGCGACAAGACAGCAAGAAGGGTATAACTCTATCAGCTGAGTAACAATGTTCATCAAAGTGTTGCGTGTTACAGTGTAGGTTAGTTTATTAGGACAAGTGCATGACATTAAGGTTAGTCGGGGTTAGATTTTTTTTTTTTTTTTTTTTATCATTTCAGATAATGGTTGAAGAAGTGAGTCTTTAGTCGACAGCGAAAGATTGGACGGGATTCGGCTGTCCTAACTGGTTTAGATATGAGTGTGACGACTCACGATTGGGTAAGGTTACCAAAACATTACGGGTAGGCCAATCAGAGGCGGGATAGGGCGGGGCATGCCACTCCAAGGCTCCGCTAAGCAGGAAGTGAAAATCAAAACACAGACCACATGAACCAGTCCGCGCGAAATAGCAGAGGCAGAGGGATTCAATGTTTCCAGGGCTGATGGCATTGATGAGGATGTCAATAACAACAAAAAGCCAGACAGAGGGCTTGTTTCAGTTTTATAATAAACAATCAAACTGAGAATTTTTTTGCCTGCCTATTTGTTTGGTGGAAACTTGATCATGAAGTAAAAAAATAAAAATAAAAGTAGTGCCGATGTAGCTAGCTATTTTTGCCATGTTCTTGTAGTGTAGCTTGCGACATTTCTCTGGGGATAGCTTCCATTGTAGTTGAGCTATATTTAATCTAGAGTAACTAGTAGTGTAGCTTACTACATTTTCCAAGTAGCTTGCCCATCACTGGCGGCCTGCTATTGATTATGGACATGACTTCGTACAGGTAAGTCCGGAGAGAGGTGCTGTCAAGCCTTTGTGAGGACTGGTCCAGAATGGTAGTCAGTATGCTTTTTATCGTTCTTATTTGCCTCTCCCATACAACGTTATCGCCCGTTTCACAGCTGTATTCAATCGATTGCCTATATCAAGTAGCGTATATGCATATAACATTGTTTTGAAACCTATTTTGTGAGCGTTAGAATGTGTTTGTTGTCCATTTGCGTTGAGATGTACTCTGTGAATGACACGATAACATCACGCTACTGTTTACACAATCTCTTGTTGTCTGTAACTTGGCAACAAGGAGAGCTGCTATTGGTCGAGCGCAAGATACGTGACCGAACTCGCACCAATTGTGTCAAATAAAACTCTGCGGTGACCAAAGATCTAGTCCCAACTTTAAAATTATGATTGCGCAAAATGGGCTATTTTGTCAATGGAGAACTTTTTGTTCCTAAATCTACACCAATATATCTTTCACCCAGAGTGAAAATTGTGTAATTCGGGGAGGTTGGAACGGGATGAAACGATACAGCCTTCACCTTACGGCCTAAAAGGAGAGGCCACATTTGAACACTTCTGCCGGTTTGGGCTGGGCGTGAACAATACCCCCCAGCCACTCCTCTCACCTGAATAGCATTAACATAATTAAGTGATGTCACAGTAAATGCTGTCATGACTGTGAAATAGCTGTTAAACTCCTCTCCTCTCATTGATCCCCCACTCTGTATCCCCCCCATGCTGCTTTGATACCTGAATTTCCCCATGGGGATCAATAAATGATGATCTTATCTTATGTGCTTCTCCTCTCGATACCTAAGACAGAAAGTACTTAGCCAGTGGCCACTCCTCTCAGACGCAACTGTAGTTTTTTCACACAGCGAGGAAAATAATACTGTCGGACAATCTAACAATAATTAACACATTTACAAGTCGTATTAAGTTTTGCAAATAAGGAGACATAGAGAACATTTCAAAGCACTCAACATTGCCAATATCTCCATTTCAACCCATTTCTGAATTGCACAACATTTTCTCAACAGTACTGAACCAGAAAAATTATTTAGGAGCAATCTTTTTGCATGATTAAAAACAATGGTTCGAACATCCATTCGAAAAACCCTGGTGAAGTTCGAATCCCAAAAACAGGCTTCGGGGACAGCTCTAGGGCTTAAGGGTTAAAGTGACGCTATTTACGTCTTCAGAGATTTGGTGGTAACTAAGTGCATTTATAAAGGGGTGTCATGTGAAAGAATATTTCTAATGAGAATATCACTTTTTGATTTAAGCGAGACCGAAATCATCCGGAGACACAGGTTGCCAGCTCAAGCTATTCATTTACATTTACATTTACATTTAGTCATTTAGCTGACGCTTTTATCCAAAGCGACTTACAAGTTCTGTACGACAAGCCATCAGGAAGGGCACAACTCTATCAGCTGAGCAACAATGTTCATCAAAGTGTTGAGTGCTACAGTGTAGGTTAGTTTATTAGGACAAGTGCATGACAGTACGGTTAGTTAGGGTTAGATTTTTTTTATTGTTTTTTTTTTTTTTTTTTTTTTTTTTTCTACTCGATGAAATCAAGGATGCTATTGAGCCAGCCACCCAGAGATCCCATGCAATCTTATTTATAATTTAAATATTGTTATTTAACTTTGTCGGCTTCGGGGGGGCAGGTGGCGCACGGAGATTACGTTCGTCACCAACACCGGGAGACACTAGGATTCGCCTGTTCGAATCCAGCTCCCGGCGTTGCTATCAGCTTGGCTGGCCTCTCACACTGATACAATTGGCTGTATCAGGGGGTGGGAAAGCTGAAGGGTGGGTCCTGGGCGTTGTGGACAGCGACCCCTACAGTTCGGTCGGGGCGCCTGCTCAGCGAGGGTTCGAACTGAGGAGAGATAGTGTGGCCTCCCACACGCTACACTCTCCCCGGTGAGAACCTGCGCGGCCAGGTTGGCCTGCCCCAGGCTGCACATGCGTCGGAGGAAAGCATGTGACAGTCTCCGGTCTCCCGGACCAACAGTAGGGGAAAGTATGCAACAACCAGGAAGGGTGGGATGGGAGAAAAATCGGGAAAAAGGAGGGGAAGAAAGATAATAAAAAAAAAAAAAAAAACTTTGTCGGCTTCCCCAATGTTGTCGGCACTATTAAGCAAACATAACACCCAGTGTGCAACACCAGTAATATAATAACTAGGGATGCCCCGATTGATCGGCCAGCGATTGGTATCGGCCGATAATCAGTATAAATATGAGATTGGGGAATTCCGATAATGCTTCCTACTCGCCGATTCGATGACGCAAGCGAAAAACATAGGGCTGTCTTAAATACTTCGAAGCTTCGTTCGATGGGCATGTGCTTTGAATATGAAAATAAAATTCGATTATGTAAAAAAGAAGAAAAAAAAAAGAAAAAAATATATATGATTATTATTATTATTTTTTTTGCAAAATCAACTCTGCCTCTTTGTTAACTACAACAAGCAATGCTGTTTGTTATTTAAGATGAGGTCGGACTCGGCACTGACAGATTTGTGTTCATTGTGCTGCTTTTATAAAGCCTCAAATGACGGCTTACAATATTTCATGGAAGCAAAGTGTTTAGTTTGTCTAAGATTTAAAAAGGTTTAAACTTTACAGGACTGACAAAGTTGAACAAAGTGCTGTACAAGTCCCACAACATAAAAAAAAATAAAAAATAAAAAAATAATTATAATAATTTTTTTTTCCGAAGCTTCGAATTAAAATCGAATCTCTGCCCCGAAGCTTCGAATTCCAAAAAAAAAATCGAAGGTCAGCCCTAAGAAGCACAACTCTCACCGGAGTTGGAATGAGAGCATCAGAGAGCGAGTGTGTGAGAGAGAGAGCGTGTGTGTGTGTGGGAGCATGAGAGAGAGCGTGTGTGTGTGTGTGTGTGCGAGCGAGCATGAGAGTAAGTTACTTACTAAGTGTAGTAGACTCGAGACGACAGAGGCCCGCTACACCATAGATCAGGGGTCGGCAATAGGCGGCCCGCGGGCCGAAATTGGCCCGCCAGCAATCATTTCTGGCCCGTCAGTTTATTTTCATCATTATTTTTATTATATGCATACTTTGTTTTATCCATGTTGAGAGTGAATAACAGGTATAGGCAGTGAGGTGCAATGTACCGTATATATAGGCTTGCTCAAAGTGAGGTGGACAGCGCGTGGTGCTGAAATGGGAAACACTAGTCCATGAAATAAAAACACCAGTTCAGTAAGTCATTCAAGCTTTATCTTTACTCATGACTGACGGCACCACACATGCATGTGAACAGTAATGCAATTAAAAACAATGCAAAAACAATGCAATTAACTTTAAACAAAAAGAGTGCTTGAAGAAGCTCCTGAAATGAGGCGCTATAGGTATTTGAATTACGAGACATTCGGAAGTCCATTAGCTCCATTTCCAGTGCAGCCTCATCTAACAAGGTTAACTATCATAATCGATCGTCCCACTATATTCCTTTATCCGTAATTGATCAGTCTCCCCAGTTAGTAGCTAGATTAATATATTTAGCGGAAGTGTCAATAATCGATCGCGGAGGATTCCCCAATCTGGATGCGTCAACCCCAGTCTCCGTAGACCAGACCGTCTCATTTAACAAGACGAGGCTTGTGCCTGTTCGATCCCAGCGCTCCACATTGCTTTCAGTTTAGCTGGTCGTTCATACTAATACACATTGGCCGTATTAGGGGGTGGGAAACTGATGGGTAGGGACCGGGCGTTGTGGACAGCGACTCCTACAGGTCGGTTGGTGCGCCTGCGCAGTAGAATCAGGAAGTGTCGGGGGCAGCGTGAGCCCTGAGAGATCGAGCTGCGCAGGTGAAAAGATGCGACTGCTGTTACCTCAAGTACCGGAGGGGACTTGTGCTATGTATGACTTAGTCCACATTGCAGCCGGCTTGTGGGAGGCAAGAAACAGCGTTCGTGACAGGGGAGGGTTGAATTGGATGATACTAAATTGGGATGGGAGAAAATATAGAAAATGGGAGAAAAAGTGGATAAAAAAAAAAAAAAAACAAGACGAGGCTTGTTTGAGATTCAATAAGTATAATAATAAGTAAGACAACGGATACGTTTAACGAATTCCATATAAATCGATAGTTTTAACATTAAACATTAAACCGGTCCGTGGCCGTCAGATAGACGGTTGCACGCGCGTAATGTAGGATAGACCGATAGAGAGGCGCTTTATAATACAATGGAAAAAAGACAAAGGTATAATGTTCAGTGCATGTATATGTCGTTTACAGTTTATTATGCCACCTATGCAGCTCGTTTATTTTGACAGAGTTAAACATGTTTCACTATCATTATATTAAATTAGCCATTGTTTTTGGTTCTGGCCCACCATTCAATGGCTTGGGAAAAAATTGGCCTGCCGCCAAACCTAATTGCCGACCCCTGTCATAGATATATAAACATTATGCGCTACACTACACTGCCCCAGGTGAGTAGGGTGTATCTGCAGTGCAGGTCGCTGAGAGACAACCAAGCATGCCGTGAAGACCCGCCCTACTCTGCCTCTGATTCGCAGACTGTCGGTGGGGGAATGTGATTGGACCAAAGCAGAGTCACATACAGACAGTGGCTCCAGTCGGACATGTATTTCAGACAGAGACGCTGCTTGAATTAGAGAGAGCGGAGAATTTCGACTTGTGTGTTGGCGCTGTCTCGCAGATAATACAGATAATACATATGAAAATGGCTCAAATACTCAAATAGAGGACGGGCCTCTTATAATGGCTGACATTACATATGATGGCTATGATAGTGTTAGCTAAAGCTACTGCATGCATGTTATCAACTCGATTCGACTCGAGGTAGAGTCGAGAAGGTACCACATGCTAAATTGTCCCCGGACCCCGCAACCTATAGACAGTTCCAACTTCAGTGTGTGAATTACATTAATCCACCACAGTTTCACAATTACAATTGGCCAGTTTGTGAAATTAAGGCCTGCCTCTTATATAAGCCTCTCTCTAATAAAGGCCTGGGCCCTCATTTATCAACGTTGCGTACGCACAGATATGTGCTTAACCCGTGCGTACGACCATTTCTAAGCAAAGTGTGGGATTTATCAATTTGAACGTGAACTTGACTTTGTGCTTATATCTACGCACAGCTCGGAGCATGCGTACCTGACGCCCGGTGGTAGAATATGATACTGCAGACGGACGGCATATGCGCTCATCAGTTTCATGCATGTTTCAATGCGGAAATAAGCTTCCGTGCATTACTCCCGACACTGGCGCGTGTTCTGTATGAACCGTAATTCATTATAGTTCATTGTGAAATAGTGATAGTAGTGTAATTATTGTCAAACCCTAAATAGCATGTGGAATAGGTATTTCCGAATGAATTCAGCCTGGTTCATAGCGTTATTATAGGAATACTTCTCCGGTGTGCGCTCAGATGTTTTCAGAGATACATATAGGGCATGTCTATTTGCAGAGAGAGAGAGAGAACATAATAATATTAAGTAGAGTTCGCTACCCGAGACACATTCTCCTTGATTTGTACCGCAATTTGAGACCCACATTGGAGCGTGGAGCAAAACGCAGTGTTGGATGTCTAATTTCCCCAACCATATACAATATCCATATATCAATAACAGGAGGCCAGAGAGGATTTTACGCCAGGTTACCCAACATCATCGGAGCAATATATAGACTGTACCCATATAGCTTTCAATGCTCCATCAATAAACAAATCCAGTAATGTGAACGGGATTCCACTCGGTCAATGTACAGATAATCTGCGATGCACATTTTGGCTGATAATGTGCCGGTGGCCGCGTCTCATTCAGGCCTAATTGTATTTAATTCAATTGTAATGTTATTACTGGGGTATCTAAAACATCACTTAAATGCAGATCAGGGTTATCCACTGAAGCCATAATGACTCTGACCAGAACCACGGGCTCATGTCGAGCGCACATAATAGGCATTGTAGAGCGCAGAGTTGGCCTGCTGAAATTGATTTCATTTCAGTCATTACAGTGCTTAATGTCGGGTCAGCTTGTCATTTATTTCTGTCAATGTGCTGGTTCTGTAGCAGGACTGGGTCAGTCAACATCCTTGGCTCCCGGCGCACCGAAGATAGTCTACACGCTCCCTCCTCCTCAGCGGAGTTGTCTGTGAACTTGGCAACTTCATTGGATTTATTTATTCTCTAAAAATATCTATAATCATACGATTAAATATTGTTTAAATAAAACGCTAAATATTATTATTCTGTGTGTCATGTTTCCAAATAAGATTGTTCACAACGGGAAATGCTGTGTATACGTTCAATTTGTTGGTTGGACCTCGGTGATCACACTCGCTCTCAGTGAAGTCTCTCAGAGTTCGCTCGGGTTAGACCATTATTTCACATCCCATGGGGGTGTTTCATGACCATATATGGATAATCAAGGCGGTTCTGGTATGCAAATACTTAAAACCATGCACGAGCTCCAACGTAAGATCAAAGTGATATTTATCAAGACAGGTGTGCGTAGGACCTGTGTACGCACGTGTGATAAATCCCGTTTTTTTTGTGCGTGCACACATTCTAAATTCTGTGCTTACGTATGAAAATAGAACACTTTCTAAGAATATTTGATAAATGAGGGCCCTGGTGCTCTTTGCAGCTGAGGTAAATACAAGACCCGTCCAATATTAGAGGATTTACGGTAGTCTTTTTTTATTATGTATAGGTTACTAATAATTATTTAATAAATATTAATGAACCCAAATCCCATTTTTACAGTATAACAAAACCAAAAACTATCGGTATCGGCAGTGTATCGGCCGATATGGCTCATAGACGATCGGTGATCGGTATCGGTGGCAAAAAACGTGATCGGGGCATCCCTAATAATAACGAATGTGGTTGCCAAATTCCCTGGGTCTGTGCACGACAGCAACATTTTTAGGAACAGCAGTGGAATGATGCAAGACATGGATGACACAAAAGCTTGTGCTGTAATATATTCATTGCAAATGTGTGGGGGAAAAGTATGTGCTTTTGTATAGGTGACGGCGGCTACTAGGGATGGGTACCTTTCACATTTGAACCGGTACCTGTGAATCGATACCGGTACCCAACGGTACCTTTTTTCGGTACTTTAGTCTCAAGAAATGTAATTTACCTACCTCAATCATAAAAAAAAAATCCAAACTTCAAATAACTACAATTTCGAGAGTTTTCGGCTTGCCATTGCTCTGACTGCTTTGTTGTTGAATCAAGTCAAATCCTAGGTAAGCATATATTGTGCGTGTGAACGTTGACATAAAAAAAAAAGTAAAAAAAAAAAAAAAGTAAAACAAAAATATTTTTTTTCTTCTGTATCTCACTTGAATCGATACTCGGTAGTACCAACGTGTTTCGGTTCGGTACCTCAAAAGTACCAAATTCGGTACCCATCCCTAGCGGCTACCAACTCCAGCCATGGCTGATGACTCCCGTACATAATCCTGCCAATGTTGGAGAGGCGGTGTACAATTGGGCACATCAGAACACATCTTAAAAAGCCGGTTTAGATGCCTGGATCGTAGCGGTGAGGCAATGCTCCTTTGGGTGCTGAGTTAGGTAATAATCACAATAAAGAGAGTAGAACCCACACACTCATATGCTCCAGAATAAACTTTACATTATAACGTTTCGGCAGGTCCATGAGGAGTAGATGCTGGAAAAAGTTTAGTCTGGCGTATATGAGTGTATGAGTATAATGTGGGTTCTATTCTTGTAACTAGACATTAAATACAACTTCATTTATCACTCCAAAAATATTCCTAAATGAGAAAATATTTTCACTGGCACAGCACCATGGACGGGTCTGCTCAAAATGTTTTATTTGGGGATGACATGACAACACAAATGCAATGACGAAAGATAGTGACAAAAACAATGGATGCAATGTGTCATGAAAATACTAATTGAGCAAGCTTAATTACGAGCAACATTCCGAAATAAACAAAATACAAATTGTGAAAAATACTGTTATGTCTAAAAGCTTCCCTCTCCCTCATTTCGGATTCTTTTTCCCCCTTCCTGATATCTGCCAACAGCGCTGCCAGGTGCAAACTGCTCTGCGAGCCAGATATCAGGAGCAAATTGCACACCTATGGGCGTGTTTACGCTAGTTTATACAACGGCATGCAAATTTCTCGATTCTGATTGGCTATCTACACGTCTTTATTGGCAACAATCCACGGTCCTGGGCTCAGGACCCGCCCACAACCGAATCACATCACTCCCCGGCTCACTCCGGGAGAAAACAAGATCGCGGACAACAAATGGATATGTTGATAGCACCATGACGACTAAATATGAAGCGATTCTGTCAAGGGGAATGTGTTAGTCCTTTAAACAATGTTGGATGATGTAATTGATGGGTCTTGAGTCAATCTAGAACAAAAGAAAAATCGCGGATTGATTGATTGATTAATTGATTGATTTAAATGTCTACTTCCTTCCCACTGACTGCAGCGTTCACTCTCACACTGTCCGACGCTGGCGTACCCACAAACACACATACACACACACACACACACACACACACACACACACACACACACACACACACACACACACACATACACCCACACACACACACACACACACACACACACACACACACACACACACACACTGTGACACACACACACACACACGCACACACACACACACACACACACACACACACACACTCCTGTCTGCAACAGCGGGGGAGTCAGACTGAGAGAGAAGCAGCGCTGTTTTAAGTGAGCATGGTCTATTGAATTGATTGATTGGTTGATTGCTAATTTTATTACTGTACCCCTGGTTTCCAACTGGTTAAGTTTAGGCTAAAAGAAATAAATAAAAAAATAGGGCGAAGAAAACGTTTTTTTCCTATAGGGCAAAGAAAACGTTTTAATTTGTTTTACCTACTTTATATAGAAGCATCTAAGAATGAAGTTCTATGGAAAGTAGGTCTGCATTCCCTTAACAATTGTGTGTATTGAGCCGTACTGTATTGTACCCATTCTGCATCTGGTAATAACATTTTCAATCAATCATTCCAATAATACACAGTTGGATGTGTTAGTTGGTTGGATGCACTTCAAGCTGCTTCCACATGAGGCAACTTCTCTCAATCATTCCAATAATACACAGTTGGATGTGTTAGTTTGGTTGGATGCACTTCAAGCTGCTTCCACATGGAGGCAACTTGTCTTTTTTGTAGTTGTGGGAACTACTTTTTCTGGCGGATGGTTTTTTCAATAAATCTTCGATTAATGTGTGTTTATTGTATAGAAATAAGGTTGGATGAATCTGGCAGTTGTATAAAAGCTTTACACCACTTGTAGTCGTGATTTGTGACCAATAAACCATGCCTAGGGGGGTCTAACGACCACCCCTAGGCATGGTTTATTGGTCACAAACCACTCCTGCGCGTGATGTAATGCTTAAATATCATCCACGCAATATCTTTAGTGAATAGCTCGCAAAGACAGAGCAAATAGTGTACTAAAAATCTAAGCAAATGAATATAGGGCAGATGATTTACAGGGGGGTTTGTAGATACAGTACTGAATTTTCGCATCCGGACACATGCTATTTGAAATATGAATATAGAATATCAGGCCTATAAATGACCTTATTGTGGCCATTGAAAATGAAATGAAATTCGGCAGAGCCTATTTACAATATCTCAGGGAGCTCTTCTTAATCTGCCCCACAATCAGACAGACAGTTCACGCAGGAATTCCCTTGAATGCATTGTTATCCCACCATGCTTTATTCATGCGTATCCGTTGGGTTGTAAGCGATAGTTTTTCTAAGCCCCTGGCGGAGATTTTCCACATGGCCTGGTTCACCATGCCTCTTCATGCTTCATCTCGTGGATGAGTGACTGGCTGCTCAGAGAGGTCCTCTTGGCCCATATACACTGCAAGAAATTGTACTAATGGTTTTACCTTGTATTCATTCTGACCTGTCATGCTTCTGACTAATGAAATTAGTCAACAAAATCCTGTGATTATTAGTTGGAGTGTGTGTAGTTGGGGAGAAGCCCTGTGTGGAAGAATCATCTTACTGTTCGCGACATTTCTAAAAGCCGTTGCACTGATGTGCAGTGAGGCTTTAATTCACCATTATGTTTAAATATGCCTAATCATTCTGGATATAAATCTCTCATCAATCAAATCTCTTAGTGGCCTAAGCTTAATTTTTACAGGACGGAGACAGCAGTGTGGCTGACAGACCGGCGCTCTGGGGGTTAACAGCTTTAATCCTTAGCACAGGGTTATTATTCTGAACATAGGGTTATTATTCTGATGATAGGGTTATTATTCTGATCATAGGGTTATTATTCTGATCATAGGGTTATTATTCTGAACATAGGGTTATTATTCTGATCATAGGGTTATTATTCTGAACATATTATAAATATTAGCTATTAATTGTTCTATATTTTTCTTCATGAATACTATTAACTTCAGTCCTCACCATACATATCCAATATTCATTGATTTTCAGAATTGTAACACCCTAAAAATATCTGAATTTCTATGGGAAAAAAACTCGCTCCGTTTTTCTCGTTTACCTTATTATAGCCAATTCGCACATTTATGGATCGGGCCAAATCTCCTCTTTCAAATGGCAGTTTATAATTTGGATTTAGTATCACCATCGAGAATGAAGAATAAAATCTACTGTATGTACAGTTCGATTCTTAGAATGGATATGGCTCAACACAGATGGTTGCTAAATGTTCGGTAGACACACTAACCGCGCTCTAATCTATGCCAATAACGCTCAGTTTTGTGATAGAGTATCCTGAGAAATAAGAGAAATTATTTTATTTCATACAGAAGTAATTTGCTTGCAGGAAGCTAGAATTCGCTGGGTACTGTAGTTTTTCGAAATTTCAATGCTCATTGAGAGCTCTGGATGCCCTATTCTCATATGACTACAAATCATCATCATTCGGCGACGGCCGCTAATTCAAAATGGCGGTTTTCCGCAAAATTATTAACACATTTCAAAAACTAAAATCTCACTAATAACACTTTAACCTATTGTTTCAGTATATCTTTTATTAAACTGAGGTTACAGCACTGCGCATGTCCACACATCACATCCGGTCAAGCACCACTAGGTGTCCCTCTAACACAGGCTATAAACATATGCCTGTAACACCTATTGGTAAACAAACGTATTGCTGAAGATATACACTATGACTGCTGTTGTGATATGGTTAGGATGTTTACTCTTGTATACATTTGAAAACAAATCGCTACCTAATGTCATACAGTCTAGAAAGATTGATTTATGACGTGATGTCATTTGCGGTCCGCCGATGGACCTTATGGGTAGAAGAGGTTAATGGAGTGGGTTAGTTCTAATTTGTACCATATTAACATACCTCTCAAACTATTCCCTGTTTGACCCCTGTTAGCTTGGTGGATGGTACCAGCAGATCTCTGTAGTTTGCAGGGCAGCCAGTAGGAATATTTCCTCTGTGCCATGTCTCTTGTAGGACCATTAGGCCTGTCACGATAACACATTTTGCTGGGCGATTAATTGTTATTATATTATTATAAATTATTGTGATAAGCGATATTATTGCGGTTTTGAGAGAATCTTTTTTTGAGAAATGTATTTCCCAAAAGTTTTCAATTAACCTTTTTATTTTTTTTACTAATATAATAATAGCATAATAATGCAAGGAAACCGTTTCAAAGTGCAATAAACCTTTATTTAACATTGGAAGACATTTTAAATATCCTAAATAAAAAAATTCTCAGTTTGATTGTTTATTATAAAACAAACTGAAACTAGAAACAAGTCAAGTCAAGTCAAGAGTTTTAATTGTCACGGCATACAAGTATACAATGAAATGCGGGTGGTCTTGCCCGCAACGATGTGCAATACAGTGGTACAACATATAATAGAATCCAATAAAAAAACAACATTGTGCAATAAACGGGTAACAGGTAACATGGTGTGACATCTCGGTATCTGTACATAGTTATTTACAGAGCATATAGGACATGCTAGGTAGCTTTGGTAGTGCAATACACTGTTCCTGTTATTCTAATTTAAAGTGGCCTTTCCTTTTGGCCATAAGTGTGCGGCATTAGTGTGTGCCCGCTCATGTTAAAGTGTTAAGTGGCTGCTAGTGTGTGAGCGTGCACAGCGTGCGTGTCGTGTGTGTGTTCATGTGTGCTTGTGTGTGGATAGTTCAGTGTTCTGTGGCACTCAATGTTCATTGTTCAGGGCTCTGATGGCCTGGGGGAAGAAGCTGAGCCTAAGCCGCTCTGTCCTAGTAGCTGGGGTTCGCAGGCGTCTGCCTGACCTCAGCAGCTGGAACAGGCTGTTATTGGGGTGGTGAGGGTCTTTCATTATCCTGCAGGCTCTGGATTTGCACCTCTTGTTGTATAGAACCTGCAGGGGAGGTAGTGCAATACCCGTGGTACGCTCGGCTGAGCGCACCACTCTCTGTAGGGCCTTCTTGTCTTGTGCCGTGCTGTTTCCATACCAGGCAGTGATGTTTCCGGACAAGATGCTCTCTACAGCTCCTGAGTAGAAGGACTGGAGTATCTTCCCCGATACTCTGAACTTCCTTAACTGTCTCAGGTGGTAGAGGCGCTGTTTCGCCTTCTTTACTACTGTGTCTATGTGTGTTGACCATGTCAGATCCTCTGAGATGTGGACCCCCAGGTACTTAAAGCTGCTCACCCTGTCCACGGTAGCCCCGTTAATCATCAGTGGTGTGTGTGTCTCCTGCTGTCCTCTCCTATAATCCACGATCAGCTCCTTGGTTTTACCAATGTTCAGGAGCAGGCTGTTGTCCTGGCACCAGCGTTTCAGTACCTCAACCTCCTCCCGGTAGGCCTTCTTGTCGTCCGAGATCAGCCCCACCACCATCGTGTCGTCTGCGAACTTCACTATGGAGTTGGAGCTGAACTTGGCCACACAGTCGTGTGTGTAGAGTGAGTACAGCAGGGGGCTTAGAACACAGCCCTGGGGGGACCCGATGCTCAGGGTGATGGTGTTGGAGGTCTGACCCCCCACCCTGACCGCCTGGGGTCTTTCACTCAGAAAGTCCAGTACCCAGGCGCTCAGGGCGGAGCTCAGACCCAGCTCGATCAGCTTGTCCACCAGTCTGGTGGGGACTATGGTGTTGAACGCTGAGCTGTAGTCAATGAACAACAGTCTCACATAGCCCCCCTTCTGACGGTCAAGGTGGGAGAGGGTGCTGTGCAGTACCTGGGAGACCGCGTCGTCAGTGGACCCGTTTGTCCTGTATGCAAATTGCATAGGGTCCATATCACTGGGGAGGGAGGCACAAATGTGGTCCTTGACCAGCCTCTCAAAACATTTCATGACCACAGAGGTGAGTGCCACCGGTCTGTAGTCATTTGGACATGTTGGGGAGGGTTTCTTCGGTACAGGGATGATGGTAGACATCTTGAAGCAGGCAGGGACCACTGACTCCGCCAGGGATTGATTAAATATGGCGGTGAACACCGGGGCAAGCTGGTTGGCACAGGACTTAAAGGGGCTATGCACTGCTATTCCTAGCACTATTTGGGCAACTTTACACAATTCCTGTTAGTCTATTGAAGACATTTGTAAGTTTTTTTTCAAAAAAATTCATTGTTTTATATTTCTAATCAAGTACTCGAAACCATCATTTTTCAGCCTCAAGAAATCAGGCTGTTATGGCCTGGCTCCGCCCATAAGCACTTTGAGTGACAGTCAGACCACAGTCTGCACTGGTAGAGGGAGGGAGGGAGGGGGGGGAGAGAGAGAGAGTTCAGTTCAGTTCAGAGTTTTTATTTGCCACATGGAATAATACAATCATAGTTTCTTCATTAAAAAATCATAAATAGTCATTCCATGGACAAAAGGAGCAGGAAGAAGAATAAATCTTATAGTTATATAGTTACCTGCCCCTTATTCCTAAACTAACATGTATTTTCTTAATGGTCGGCGTATAACCTTATTTACACAAATAATCATTTATACCATGAGAGAGAGAGAGAGAGAGAGAGAGAGAGAGAGAGAGAGAGAGAGAGAGAGAGAGAGAGAGAGAGAGAGAGAGAGAGAGAGAGAGAGAGAGAGAGAGAGAGAGAGAGAGAGAGAGAGAGAGAAGCCCCTCCCTCTCTCTTCCTTTTTTTTCTTTCTATCACTCTCCCGTTCGGAGGTGTGTGTCGCGCGGACCTCCGTGCGGCAGGTCCCCCCCCCCCCCCAAGTGCCCCCTCTCTCTCCCTCCCTCCTTCTCTCTTCCTTTCTCTCCTTTCTCTCCCACTCGGCTCTCGCTGATGAGACGGGGCAACTTTTTTCTTTTCTTTCTTTCAATCTCCCGTGTGGCGCGCGGCCGGCAGGTACCCCCCCCCCAAGTGCCCCCTCTCTCTCCCTCCCTCCTTCTCTCTTCCTTTCTCTCCTTTCTCTCCCACTCGGCTCTCGCTGATGAGACGGGGCAACTTTTTTCTTTTCTTTCTTTCAATCTCCCGTGTGGCGCGCGGCCGGCAGGTACCCCCCCCAAGTGCCCCCTCTCTCTCCCTCCCTCCCTCTCTCTTCCTTTCTCTCCTTTCTCTCCCTCTCGGCTCTCTCTCCCTTTCTCTCCCTCCAAAGCGCACGGCCCGCAGCTTCACTCGCTGTCTTTTCTAGGTAGAATGGGGGCGGGCATTAGCTCCAACCACAGAGCCAATCGCATCACTGTGCGCCTAATGACGTGACTCAGGACTTCAAATCAAAATGACCCGATTTACTAGAGGTCGAGAGGGGCTGGGCTGAATCGGAGCAATCCGCCAATATGGTATTTAGACCCTAAAACACATTGATACGAACTCCTATTACTATAATACAATGCTAGAGACTGAAAAATGACATTTATAATGCATAGCCCCTTTAAGTATGCGTCCTGTTATACCATCTGGGCCAGCAGCCTTCCTGGTGTTCACCTGCATAAATGCTCTTCTCACACTGTGTACCGTCAATGAGAGAGCGTCCCCACCCCCCCGCGGATGCCCCCCCCCCTCCACAACAGCCGGCGCACCAGTGACGTCACTAGCCGTTGGGCTAGCAGTGCCACTGTTTGCACCAAACCGCGAGTAGAAGGTGTTGAGCTGGTCCGCAAGGGAGGCGTCGTCGCTCCCCATTGAGGGGGCGCTGACTTTGTAGTCAGTTATAGCCCTCAGTCCCTGCCATAAGCCTCTTGTGTCATTCTGTGCCATTTGTGCCTCCATCTTGTCGGCATACGTCCTCTTAGCAAGTTTGACAGCCTTGCGCAGAGTGTAGACTGTTGTCTTGTACTCTTCCATGTTTCCTGACTCTCTGCCCCGGTTATAAGCAGTGGTGCGAGAGTTCAGGGCTGCTCTGATGGTACTGTCCACCCATGGTTTCTGGTTTGGGAACACCCTTGCCTTCTTTGTGGGGACGATACTATCAGCCAGTGTTGTTATGAATGACACCACAGCATCTGTGTAATCGCTGACGTCACTGTTACTCCTCCTGAACATTCCCCAGTCGGCGATGTCTAGTGCGTCCTGAAGCGTGGCCTCTGATTGGTCGTCCCATTTTTTACCTCACGTGACACGACGGCGTCACGTGATCTCTGTTTATATGCTGGGACCAGCAAGATGGCGGCATGATCCGACGTGTTTGTTGCTCCCGCTAATGGTAGAGCCGGTACAGCCTTGTATCCGGCTCTGAACGGGGTGTAACAGTGGTCGAGTGTATTTCCTCCCCTTGTGGAGCAGACGATGTTGCTGGAAGAAAGACGGCATGACTTTCTTCAGATTCGCCTGATTGAAGTCCCCGCTATGATCATGGCTGCGTCCGGATGTTTGATCTGGTGTGTGTTCAGATGTTCGTGTAGTTCCCCTAGCGCCCTGCCGACGTTCGCCTGGGGGGGGATGTACACTGCAGTCATGATCACTGCAGTGAATTTGCACGGAAGATGGAACGGGCGACATTGGATCGTGAGGTGTTCCATGTCGGGAGAGCATGAACGGGAGAGTATCTTCACCTCCCCGGGGCTAGTCCAGGCCGTTGTTGGTCATAAGGCATAGCCCCCCGCCGATGCTCTTCCCGGAGGCTTCTGTACGGTCCGCTCTGAAGATGGTGAAGGAGTTGGAGGGAGAGATGCTGTGATCGGGAGTCACTGTTTTCAGCCAGGTCTCCGTGAAGCACAGGATATTGCATTCCTTCATCTCTCGCTGGAATCGGACCCGCGCTCGTAAATCATCCATCTTACTCTCTAGCGAACGAGCATTCGCCAGGAAGATAGATGGAATAGCCGGACGGTAAGCAGATTTTCTTAATCTTAATCTGATCCCGCTCCTCTTCCCCCTGTGTTTCTTCTTTGTCTTGCGGCCGTCTTTGTCTCCCGCGTTGTCTTTGTCTCGTCTGATCTCCGTTGGCCATTCTTGGCATGATAAAGTGTCTCTAAACTCCTCTTTGAGTCCGGAGTTTAGGTCAATAAGTGACTGGCGGTCATATGACATCCCCGCCAGTGATGCTTCGAAAAAAAAGTAGTAAAAACAAACATAATAACAAAAAATGTGCACATTCGTTGCTGAGCAAAACCCATGGCGACTGACTCGGGTCGCGCCAAAAGTTAGCGCGACTGTCTGGCTTTTTGTGTCATCCTTTTAACATGTACATGTATTATTAATGTACCTTGCGGTACCATGTACAAAATGTTAATAAAGTATGAGGAAAAAACTGTGGAAACGTAATAAATAAAAAGGCAGTGAAACAATAATCAAATAAACACCAAAATATATACTATCTCTATTGGAATGGAGACTTCAGCACAGGATAAACTAGGGATGGGCAAAAATAATCCAGATCGATTGATCACATGATGTACTCGAGTACTCGTGGAGGAAAACGCTGTACAAAATAAACATCTTTTCCGGTGTTTTAGACTTTTATTTTGAAACCCACCAACCGGAGCGGAAGTATTGTTGTTATTATCCTAGCAGAACCTATGAGCGGACAACTTGTCTCGTCCGGTTCTGTGTTTTTGAGCTAATGATAAAACAAATGTTGAGATTGTTGGTGAACAACTAACTTTAGGTTAGTTTTAACGTTAGATATGCAGCCAGGGGCGTAGCTGTAGATTCTGGGCCCCATGAAAGAACGTATTTGTAGGCCCCCAGTGGATGCGAGAGATTTTTTTTTTGCCATTTATTTATTGATGAAAACGCATAATATGGTTTTTACTAGAGCTGGGCCGTTAACGGCGTTAACGTGCTGCGTTATCGCGAGACTAGTATCGCGCGATAATATAATTGACGCCGTTAATCTTTTTCTCAACGTTGGGTCTGTATTGTCCTTAAATACTTGCCGTAGTTCCCAGCTGTGGTACCAGGAAGTGATTGCACTACCGGAGCTGTAGTCAGAATAATGTGTTAAACTAAAGTAGTGGTCCGGTAATCATTGTTATACAGGTGAGGTTAAGAAGTCCTCAGGATATAACACAATTCGGCGATGAGGACGTCTGAATCTGCGCAATGCAAGAAAAAAGAAGTCCGTTGCAAGCTTTGTTTATTAACGACGCGAGTTAGCATGTTAGCTCACGTTGATACGGGCGGCACTGGGAAACATCTACAAGAGGAGGAAATCCACTTTACACACTAAAGGAAGGATCGACTGGACTATCGTGAGTGTTTACAACAGAAATGGCTTGGGTTATTGGAAATATTGGACCGTTTGATGACAATGTAGCCCCTTTCGTGACTGTGATGCACGGAGTGAATCCACAGTCACTTGCTCCTCAATAGGAAACTAACCTAGATTTACCATGAAGGACTGGTTCTGGCTGAACCGTTCGTTATACAAGAATCACAGAGACGTTTCAAAGGTGCTCACAGTTGCACGAGGGTTTCGGACAGAGATACGGGGATGGTTTGAAAGCTCTGCGTTGCTAATAAACATTTTAATTTTTTTTTATAAACTGCTCAAAACGGCATTATTTCCGCCGTTGGGTGATCACAGCGC
The DNA here is from genome assembly GCF_963971535.1 of Notolepis coatsorum. Taxonomy (NCBI): domain Eukaryota; kingdom Metazoa; phylum Chordata; class Actinopteri; order Aulopiformes; family Paralepididae; genus Notolepis; species Notolepis coatsorum. The sequence goes on from NC_140172.1 coordinate 71,793,071, forward strand.
ATTCGCACCATCCCTTATCTCTGTCCGAAATCCTCGTGCAACTGTGAGTACCTTTGTAATTTCTCTGTGATTCTTGTATAACGAACGGTTCGGCCAGAACCAGTCCTTCATGGTAAATCTAGGTTGGTTTCCTATTGAGGAGCAAGTGACTGTGGATTCACTCAGTGCATCACAGTCACGAAAGGGGCTAATGACAATGTGGAGCAAATAAATGAAAATGGGGGACCCTGATGTAAACAAAAACGTCTTTCTCTGGTCTGCATCCCCTTAACAATTGTATGTATTGAGCCGTACTGTATTGTACCCATTCTGCAATCTGTTAAATAACGTTTTCATTCATTCATTCATTCATGGAACTGTTACACTGAGCTTGCACTGAATTTGTTGAGAAACCTGCTTCTGCAGCAGTCTGTGTGTGAGCAACCAGTCAGCAGCATTGTGAATTTAGAGATTCACTAAAAGACACATTGAGAGACAGGTTTGTGTGTGGATTAAGAAATGAAGGTTCACAGAAGAAACTACTGACAGAGAGTGATTTGACACTGGAGAGAGCTGTCAATATCAGTGTAACAATGTTAATGGCATCAAAGGAAGGGCACAGAAAATTACGATAAATCTGGTTTTAAAAGAAACACTGGAAATTACAAAAAGAAGAGACATGTTCATGCTGTTGAACAAGGAGATAGAACACCTAGTGACTCCTCAGATGAAAAGGAGAGGATAAATCTCCTCCTCTGGTCATTATTTGGGTAGAACACACCTATTTTGAACACCTTCGGCAGACATTTTTTATTTTTTTTTAGCCATTTTAATCTAGATTAATCTAGATTAATTCCAGGATTGCAGGTAGATTAATCTAGATTAAAAAAAATTATCTATGCCCAGCTCTAGTTTTTACCTATACATTCGGATCAGCAGTTCAGCACCTGCACTGTTGGTGGGTGAGCCTAGTAAAGGATGTCGCATTGCATTCATCTTCAATGAATGGACCAATGCAATAGTCTACCAAAGCCCCCCCCCCTCTCTCTATATATCTCTCACACCCCCCCTCTCTCTATATATCTCTCTCACACACACACACACACACACACACACACACACACACACACACACACACACACACACACACACACACACACACACACACACACACCACACACTTCAGAAACAAACATAGTATCAATGAGAGCATCAATAATACACCTGAGTGATGTCTAGTAAAAAATATATATATATATTTTTGGGGGCCCCCCCCAGTGCTGGGCCCTTGGAATCATCCTAACTCCCCCCCCCCCCAGCTATGCCCCTGGATGCAGCTACTACAGGCAATCAACGATGAGGAGGAAGCGTCAAAGCCGTATATAATAGAATTAGGGGTGCACCGATATGAAAATTTGACACCAATACCGATTGTTCAACTAACACAATCGGCCGATACCGATACCGATATTTGTGGCAAAAAAAAGTGTTTAATTCTTTTATTTTTTTTATATATATTTTTAAACTACTGTATATGTGCACGAGCGCCCATATATGTCACCACCACGTTAACCTGAGACGTGAAATTAAGTACCAACATGGACAAAGTCTCAACCCATAACAGAGGATCGCCAGCTGCCCCCTACTGGTGCAATGGCAAACCCATTTACTGCACATAATAAACCATTGATAATGGCCAATGGTACCAATACATACATGATACATTGGTGCACCCCTACTACCTGTCATCATCATCATCACTGTCATAATGAATGAGTGAAACACACTACCTGTCATCATCATCATCACTGTCATAATCATCATCACCACCATCATAATGAATGAGTGAAACACACTACCTGTCATCACACCACCATCACCTTCATAATGAATGAGTGAAACACACTACCTGTCATCACACCACCACCTGGGCTATTTTGTGTGTGTGTGTGTGTACTGTGGGTATACTGTGTGGGTATCAGATGGTTTTAAACTGTCTGGGTATCAGATTGTTTTAAACTGAGTATCAGATGGTTTTAAACTGTGTGGGTATCAAACAGGGAAGAAAGACTGTCAGGTTTTAAACTGTGTTGGTATCGAACAGGGAAGAAAGACTGTCATGTTTTAAACTTTGGGTATCAAATAGGAAGAAAGACCGTCAGGTTTTAAACTTTGGATATCAAATAGAAAGAAAGACTGTCAGGTTTTATACAATACTCACAGGCTTTCATAACCTTACAGACTAACTTCTTGTCTTGCTCAAGACTTGTTTATGACTTATGAGTTTTAATAAGAGAGAGCACCATCAGGCGGTTAGGTGGCCGAGCGGAGATTGCGTTCGTCACCAACCCCGGAGCTGTGAGCTGGATTCGAATCCAGCTCACAGCTCCGGGGTTGTCACCAGCTTGGCTGGCCGTCTGCACTAATACAATTGGCTGTATTAGAGGGTGGGAGAAGCTGGCGGGGTGGGTCCGGGTCGTTGTAAACAGTGACTCCTACAGTTCGGTCGGGGCGCCTGCTAAGCGCGGATAGGACTTGAGGGGGATAGTGTGGTCCTCCCACACGCTACGCCCTCTCGATGAGAATCCGCGCTGCCAGGTGAAAAGAAGCGGTGATTGGCTGGACGTGTGTCGGAGGAAGCACGTGGTAGCCTCCACTCTCCCAGATGATCTGACTGTGGGGGGTAAGTGCGCAGCGACCAGGAAGGGACTGGGAATTGGCATACGACTAACATTGGGATGGGAGAAAAATCGGAGGAAAATGGAGGGGGAAAAAGATCAATATAAAAAAAAAAAAAAAAAAAAAAGAGAGAGAGAGCACCATCTCTCTCAACCAAAGCAATGCATGGTGACTGGTGGCGGGTGAGCCCAGTATGGTCTGCCGGGCTGCAGCTGGATACTATTGCGGGTGACGGCAACAGAACAATCTTTATTGACAGTCGAGTCTGCCAATTACGTCACACCGCTAGCACCCACCTCCTGCTGTTCTTACCACCAATTGGCAAGCGTTTATTCGTTTTTTACTTCCGGAAAGTCCGCCATTGATCTGCAGCGAGAGATCAACAACAAACGAACTCGCTAATGACGTTGGCTCCCCGCCGGCCACGAGTAGATTACCAGCGCTCCGCAGGATGACCAAACGAGGCATAATGATTTTACTGCAACGAATGTTATAATAAAACAAAGCTTTTCTATACATTTGTCTGATTGAAAACTTTATTAACAGATTGCAGAATGGGTACAACTCAGTACGGGCTCTGAGCAACGGAAGGAACTGAGCTATGAATTGAGTAATGCTTGCTACTTGCTATGTTCGGGTAAATAATATGCTGATGTTATTGAACGTGTAACACTAACTATATAACGTTAATGCCACAAAATGAATGCCTTTGTTAATCATAATAGGGCTGCAACAATTAGTCGACATAATCGATGACGTCGATCATAAAAACTCGTCGACACAGAATGTTTGCGTCGATTAGTCATAAATATATATATTTTTTATAATTTTTTTTTGCACTAACTATCTTTGTGAAAGTGGCTTCTCAGCTCTGGTCCAGCTGAAGACAAAGCAGAGGAACAGATTGGACATTGAGCATGACCTCAGAGTTGCTTTGTCTACCATCACCCCAGACTTTGAGACTCTTGTCAGGAGCAAACAACATCCCCAGTTATCCCATTAGTTCCCTGGGATGTTAAGCTAAGAAGTCTGCTATATATTTTTTTTAGTTATTTAAACACTTCCACTTTCATTTGTATTATTTAATTTATTTATCTTGTTATGAGTGATTGTTGTATTGTGCAAATACATTTTGATTGAAAGTTGCTTAAGATCCAATTCAAATGTTTCATGAGTCATTATTTTAATTTGCTATGGGATCATCATGTTATGTTAAGTTAACTGTTAAGGCAGAGGGACTGGACAACAGGGTGACATTCACAGGTGTGCAGACTTGAGCATGTGAGGTAAAACATGCATTGGAGAAGGAGCCATGCCCACAGGAAGCAGAGATTGAGGGTGTGACAAAAATAATCGTTAGATTAGTCGACTAATCGAAAAAATTATCGACAGATTAGTCGATTACCAAAATAATCGTTAGTTGCAGCCCGTGTCGTGTCAAAAGGCAAAAAAAAGTTCAGTCAAGCGACCTCCTGCACAACGCCGCCCCCCCACACACACACAAGCTACTGCATCAAAGTTACTACTTATGATTAACAAAGGCATTCGTTTTGTGGCATTAACGTTATATAGTTAGTGTTACACGTTCAATAACATCAGCATATTATTTACCCGAACATAGCAAGTAGCAAGCATTACTCAATTCATAGCTCCGTTCCTTCCGTTGCTCAGAGCCCGTACTGAGTTGTACCCATTCTGCAATCTGTTAATAAAGTTTTCAATCAGACAAATGTATAGAAAAGCTTTGTTTTATTATAACATTCGTTGCAGTAAAATCATTATGCCTCGTTTGGTCATCCTGCGCCGCTGGTAATCTACTCGTGGCCAGCGGGGAGCTAACGTTATTAGCGCATTGGTTAATACCATAAACATATTTCTTGATGTTTCCTTTTTTTAAGTAAGTAAAGAGGCCTATGTTCATATCGGTGAGCACAATTTGTAACAGAAAAAGAGAGAGGTGTAGCCTATTTATTTAATATTTTATTTATTCATTTTATTATTATTTTATTTGTTGCCATGGCTAAAATAATAGTCAAGCATAGGGCTAAAACATTTTCATAAACAATAATATAATCTTTTGTTATTTGGTTATAATAAGGGCTTTTCTATGCATTTGTCTGATTGATTGATTGATTGATTGAAAGCTTTATTGACAGATTGCAGAGTGGGTACAATACAGTACAGCTCAGTGGACTGGAGGATGAAGACCAGAAAAAGACTTTCGGCTTTTTTACATAAGGGTCCTCCATTTTCAATTCATCAAAACATTTAGAGACATACAAATATACAGTAGTTTCATAAAAAATATATGTATTACAAAAAAATATATATATATTACAAAAAAATATATATATATTACACATTTTTATTTTCTTTTGCCGCAAATATCGGTATCGGTATCGGCCGATTGTGTTATTTGAACAATCGGTATCGGTGGCAAATTTTTATATCGGTGCATCCCTAAATCCAGGTTTATTCCACTTTGAGTCTATTTTTTTCAGTTTCCAACCTAAACTTTTTCAGGATCTTCAGGAGCTCATGGAAACACAACCTCTCTCCTTGAGGGCTTCACACTTCCCTCTCTCTCTCTCTCTCTCTCTCTCTCTCTCTCTCTCTCTCTCTCTCTCTCTCTCTCTCTCTCTCTCTCGCTCTCTCTCTCTCTCTCTCTCTCTCTCTCTGTCTCTCTCTCTGTCTCTCTCTGTCTCTCTCTGTCTCTCTGGGTGTTGGCAACGAATCGGTTCCTGGCTCGGGTGGATCCAGGGGTGGGTGATGGGTGCCCCTTTTGCGGAGTATCTGAGACTGTAACCCATGTTTTCCTAGAGTGTCAAAGGATTAATAGGGTGTTGGGGTTCCTAAAAGGGTTGTGTGTGAAGCTGGGGGTGATGTTCTGTGTGGAGAGTTTCATCCTTGGCCAAACATATTCATTAAGTAACAAGGTTGTGAGCGTTTTACTGAACTTTGTTTACGGGCAGGCTAAGTTAGCCATTTGGCTGACCCGTAGGAATAGGATCAAGGGCGTTGGTCCTACGGAATCGGTGCCTATGTTGAGGGGTATGATTTCTGCACGCCTTAGATTAGAGTTCATGTATTTCTCACTGAGACATAATGTTGATGCGTTCGTGAATGCTTGGGGATTGGGGAATGCAATGTGTACTGTGGGGGAGGAGGGGCTGAACATATGCATTTGAAGGTCAAGTGGGTTTTATGTGCTGAAGGAGTTTTTGGGGTGTGTGTGCGTGTGCGCGCGCGCGTGTGTGTGTGTGTGTGTGTGTGTGTGTGTGTGTGTGCGGGTGAGTGTGTGGGGGTGTGTGTTGTTTTTATGAAGATGCCGTGAGGTTTTTGTGTCTCTACTGACTGTTTTTAGTTGACATGTTTTAATAAAGAACATCAAAAGTCAAAAAGTCTCTCTCTCTCTCTCTCTCTCTCTCTCTCTCTCTCTCTCTCTCTCTCTCTCTCTCTCTCTCTCTCTCTCTCTCTCTCTCTCTCTCTCTCTCTCTCTCTCTCTCTGTCCTCCTCTCTTTGTCTCTCTCTCTGTCCTCCTCTCTTTGTCTCCCTCACGCACGTACCATAGTAGTACCACACACGTTCACTCTCTCTCTCTTTCTATCATTCCTCTCTCTCCTCTTACCTCCCTTTCTTCCTCCTTAACACTCCCTTCTCTCACTCATTCACACACACACACACACACACACACACACACACACACACACACACACACACACACACACACACACACACACACACACACACACACACACACACACACACAGTCTCAGCGTGAGGTGATTGATTGTTGCTGCCTGAAGGGACATGCGTTGCCACGGCAACAGTGGACGCTCCAGATGTGGGTTAGCAATGAGAGATGACTCTTCTTTCTTTATCCCACTCTCTCGCTCTCTCTTTCTCTCTGTCTGTCTATCTGTCTGTCTCTCCCTCTTTCTCTTGAGTGTCACTCTCTTTGTCTATGCCCCCCCTCTCACTCTCTGTCTCTGCCCCCCCTCTCTCTCTCTCTCACTCTCTGTCTCTGACACCCCCCTCTCTCTTGAGTCTCACTCTCTTTGTCTATGCCCCCTCTCTCTCTAATTCTCTGTCTCTGCCCCCCCTATATCTCTTTAAGTTCCACTACGAGGAACCAACTGAGGTCAAGCCAACTGATCACGTGGTGCGGGAACAACAACCTAATTCTCAATGTGGAGAAAACAAAAGGAGGTTGTTGTCGACTTCCGGAGAGCGCACACCCAGCACCCTCCACTGACCATCAACGGTGCAGTGGTAGAGAGAGTGAGCAGCACCACATTTCTGGGTGTGCACATCACAGAGGACCTCTCCTGGAACACTAACACTGCATCATTGGCGAAGAAAGCTCAACAGCGCCTCTACTTCCTCCGCAAACTGAGAAGAGATGGAGCCTCAATGCCCATCCTGTGCTCCTTCTACCGGCGCACCATCGAGAGCCTCCTAACCAGTTGCATAACCACGTGGTACGGTGGCTGCACAGCATCCTGCCACAAGACCCTGCAGCGCACGGTCAGAACAGCTGAGAGGACCGTTGGTGCCCCCCTCCCCTCCTTCCAGGACATCTACAATACACACCTGGCCCGCAAAGCACTACGCATCGCGAGCGACATCACCCACCCCTGACCCCTCGCAAAGTTTTTTCACTCTCCTTCCCTCCGGGAGGAGAATGAGGAGCCTCCGAGCCAGGACCAGCAGACTGAAAGACAGCTTCATATACCAGGCTGTCAGGAAGCTGAACTCTCTCCCAGCTCTCCCCCCTCTCTTACTCTGCCCCCCACAGACTCTGGACTAAACCCCCCCCCCACTGACACACACACAGACACAGACACACACTGCCACTTTACAAACTCACTGCCACTTTACTTACTGCCATTATTTAGTTTTATTTATTTAGTTGACATCATATTAGTTTACTGCCATATCCATCATCTCACCGCCACTTTACTACCATTATTGTAGTTTACTGCCATTATTTATTATTCATACTTACTATGTACCACTGCTGCTAAAGGTTTTGCACTAAGTTCTCGTTTACCTCTATATTTACATTCACTCATACATTCACTTTTTTTTTGCTACTGTCTACATTGTATATAGTCCTGTATACTGTCAATATGTTACTTTATGTTTATAGTGTACTGTACTATATGTTACTTTATGTTTATATTAGATCTTGTTTTTTATATACAGTACACCATGGGAAGGGGGGAACGCAATTTAATTTCTCTGTATGTCTTGCACATTACGAGAGGTGACATTAAAGCTGACTTTGACTTTAACTTTAAGATCTGACCAGGCAGATTACGATCTGCCCAGGTAGATTACGATCTGCCCAGGTAGAAAATTGTGATTTCAAAATGCATACACACCAGTGCAGACCTTACATTTTAGAAGCTATTCAGCCCGGTGCTCAACATTGCCCTGTGACAACTCCTTTCGCGAGTTATGCTGTTTCTATGTGCAGAAAAACTCTGCTGTTTGTGTGTGAGCCAGTGCCACTCGAGGAACGGGTCCAATGCGTTTGCATCCTCGCCATCCCTGTACGCCCAAGTCACAGTACAAATATAAACGAATGATAGCTGCTAACATTAACTCCTTAAGCCAGAGCGGTCCGGTACCAGTATGAAATTAATATCACATCATAAATAGATCAATACAGTCCATATTAATTAATGTTGCATTTCTTTTTCAAATGTAGCCAAGAGTAAAGACCCTAACCCTATCAAAACAGCAGTCAAAGTGTACATTTTCAGCACTACGTTTGTTTACCAATGATTTTAAGTGTTATTAGCGAAATATGAGTTTATAAAAATCTCGGCGGATGAATTAGACGTGAGGGAATAATGCGTCATGAAAACGTGAGAGAGGAGACCCAAGGCTTTCGATGGACATCAAAATTTCATACAACTACACTACCCAGCTCACACCAGCCTCTGTCAAAGCTGTTGAAAATATTATTAGTGAATAATTCTGATTCTGATGTTATTTTTGTGATTATATCTCACGGATCGAACAAACCTGAACATTATTGCCATAAAATAGAATAGTTTGTTTATTTACCTTTTTATGAACGTCTATAAAAAATCATCTCAATCTGATGAAAAATGGCAGAGCTATTTACATTATAAAAAAGTAACTCTACTTACAGTAGATTTCATTCATGGTCTTTGCTGCCTTGTTACGGGCGCCTGGTGATACTAAATCCAGATTTAACTCTGCCATTGGAAAGAGGAGAGAACCTAACCCTAACCCGATCCATAGATGTATGACTTGGCCATAATAAGGAAATCAATCAATCAATCAGATTTATTTATATAGCACATTTAACATGACACATGTCAACCAAAGTGCTGTACAGAGGGTAGATACATATAGACAACAATCACAACTCTGTTTTATGGGAGGGCACACAGGCAAGCACACAACAGGGCATGAGTCAGTGAACGGGAAAAGCTAATAGGTAGAAGTGGGTTTTGAGCCTAGATTTGAAGGCATCTATCGAGGGGGCAAGCCTAATGGAGGTGGGGATGCTGTTCCACAGTTCAGGGGCTGCGACAGCAATCTATAATCTCGATTTGAAATATTAATATTTGAAATATTAATATTTCAAATTGCATGTGTCCAGATGTCAAAATGCAGTACTGTATCTACAAAAAACTTTGTAAATCATCTGCCCTTTATTCATTTGCTTAGATTTTTTGTACACTTCTTTTGTCATCTGAAGAAGGTGCTGAACGAGCTCAGTGGCAATTCACTGTTCAATTAAATTTCACGTCTGGTCAGGCACGTTGGAAGGGGGGGGGGGGGTATTGGGGGGCGCGGCAGCTTCAGTTACTGCACAAAAGTAAAATGGTATTTTTATTAGTGCTGTCAGGCGATAAAAAAAAATTCTAATTAATTACAGGATTTGTAATTAATTAATCTAATTAATCGCATTTTAATCGCATAACCATTTTAGGCCTGATATTCTATATTCTATAATCATATTTCAAATTGCATGTGTCCGGATGGCAGAATTTAGTACTGTATCTACTAGGCTTGGGCGGTATGACGGTATTACGGTATACCAGGGTATTTCGAAATACCGACGGTATGATTTTCAATACCGTGACGTCACAGACTGTGCGCCGACTCTGTAGTGCACAGCACGCGCCAGCAGAGGGCAGGGCAGTCTGTCTTTCCCTCTCTCAGTCAGAGCAGAGCACAGCTGAGCAGGTGACGCAACGCGCATGTTCCGTTGGGTCTTTCATCTTGCATGTATTAATCTGCACGATAAATAAAGACTTATTCTTCTATAGAATGCGGTTATGGACCGTTTATTAACCATGGGCCCACTTCCAGACATTGGATGATTGAGGAATCGGGAAACGGAGCGTTTTTCGAACGTTTTGAAATTGATCCGTGCATGAATGTGGACTCAGGGACACGTTGTTTGGTTACCGGTAAGTAAGTTATGTTATGGTTAAGCGATTGGAAGATGAATGTATGAGATATGAATCCTGGTGGTAGTGTATGTTTGGTAAAGCGTTCCAGTTCGACTGTGTGTGTGCGTATTGGCTTCGCCATTCACTACATTGGTTTAATGGCTTAAGCTGGGTTTTGATTATTATTAATGCAGAATACATTTTGTGCGTCTGTGTAGTTGTGTACTACTGTCGTGAGTTTGTGAGTCATATTGCTCTAATGTCAGCCTCCGTTATACGCTCCGTATGACTAGTTTCATATCTGCGTGTATCGAATGTGCGTGCGTTTGTTTACACTTGGTAACACGGGTCGCTAAGGAATTTAGGCTTGAGGTTGAAGAGAGTGCACTTTTAGGTTGAAAGAACGGCCCTAATGTCAACATGTTTCAATATAAGCGTTATGTATGGTGATAACGAGTATATTGTTAACTTAACTTAGCTCCGCCCCCCCCCCCCCCCCGCGCTGATGAAAATGAAAGTCATACTGTCATATACCGTATACCGGGGTATTATGTCATCAAGGTATGACGGTGTGAAAAAAATTATACCGCCCAAGCCTAGTATCTACAAAACCTTCTGTTTAATCATCTTCCATTTATTCATTTGCTTAGATTTTTCAGGTCTGGTAAATTTTTGCATGGTGTTATTCACAGTCAAAGATAAAACATTTTTTATTGATATTCTCATTTGGTTCATTACGATTTACTCAAGCATAGTAACAGACCCAACATTTCTGATACTGGGAATACATTCCCTGAGGTCCATAGATGCCCCTAGATACCAGGAACATGCAAATGGACCTTGTAGAAGTGGAGCAATCTTCCATTTACTTAGGTATGTACTTTTATGCGAATTTTCTGAAAATATGGCTAGGTCTTAACAGGTTAACTAAGGCCATGGTTAGACTAGTGTATTTGTGGCGTTTTTTTATACGTTTTTGAATACGTTTCATGTCCCTATTACACAGAAATGCGTTTTTTGGCGTTTTTTTGTGGATACGGCTGAAACGCTAAATTGTGTTTGCGTTTTGGAGAAACGCAAAAAAACGCGTCGACGACAGCGTGTAGTCTGCACGGAGCCGTTGTTGCGAAAACGCCCATGCGCAGTAGATACCATCTGCGTGCCCTTCCGGTGACAACAGTGTGTGTGTTTGGGACATAGCTCCGTGTCCCAAATAGCTTCAGCTACCATGTGTTGTCAAGTTATTGTTATAAGGACCCCAGTCCAAGCTACAACAGTCTGCATTCCCTTAACAATTGTTTGTATTGAGCCGTATTGTATTGTACCCATATGCAATATGTTAAATAAAGTTTACATCCATTCATTCTGCTAGCATTACCGATTGCATGAGCAGCTGGCTAACGTGAGCTATCAGGATTCAGACCCTGTTAGCTCAGAGCTCCTCTTTCAACTTAACAAGCATTAAACAAAATGGCCCAGTCATCTATTCACCTTTGTTTAATACACACAGCGTTGTCTCTAATGTTATCTAACTACTGATAGCTCGCGATATCATCAGTTTGGTGCTGGCTAAGTAGCGTGAGCTAACGTTAGCTTCTAGCCACAATGCTATATTGTTATAATGGCATACTCCATTGACGTTAGCATGCAGCTAACAATGCTACCGATCTTTTTTTAGACTAAACTATCCGCTCTTGGTGGTCACTTTTGTGTTGATGTTAGTTTTGTTTCATCAACAAATGACAGGCAGAACACACAGTGAATGTATCCGTTTTGTTTATTGCACTTTTATTAGGCTTTGCTGAAAAAGAATTGCTGCATTGGGTAACTAGGCAAAAGATGGTGGCCGCCTTGTTGACATTTGCTTTGCAGGCACATTCAAGTTCTGATTGGTTGAAATTGCCTTCATGTTTGCCACCTACTGCCACCTACTGCTTTGGCAGTGTACTACATCAGTGTGCTCGGGTGACAAAAACAAAAAAAAAAACGAAAGTGTTGTGGTGGATTTTTGACGTCTCTAGGGATGGTTAAATGAAATACAGAGACAAGAGATTGGCCTTAAATCAGAGTGCAAACCACCAGGTTCTCCACGGACATCCAGCAGCCTAAAACAGTGTCACACTGCGAATTAGATATTCTGAAATAATAAAACAGGAGCAGAAAGAGACTCACGTTAAAGGAATACAATACAGGTTTATTGGAAAAGAAAATAATACAGTACGCCCATACGGACGGACTTTCAGTCTGTCAGAGTGTATATTCACAGGTCTGTCAGAGTGAAAGTGAAGACAAAGCAATATTGTAATGGCTTAACACAGTGAGAGATAGAGACGCCTCCTTCGATGCATTCTTGGGAGGCTCCAAAAAGGGCTTCTAGCCGGCGCTGACCTTGACAAACTTATCAGGCCAGATGAATGGGTGCCCTGTCTTTAAACAGAAATCATGACTTCACAAAGAGAGAAGGGGGAGGAGGAGGTGGAGGGGGGGGGAGGAGGAGGAGGAGGAGGAGGAGGAGGAGGAGGAGGATGTGAAATTACCCTTCACATTCCCCACTTTGTGCCATTTTTGGCACATCCTGGTAATTTCAACCATCAATATCACTAAACCACAGTCTCAAGACACCATGCAGAACATCAAATCAATCAACATTAATACATCATAATGTCATACTTGGCTAAGTAGGACGATAATTCCAAGCAGGTAATTGCAAAATGTTGCATCCTTAGGTACAATAAAAAATTTTTTTTTAAAACATAATAAGGTAGAACAATAACTCTTGAGAAAGAAAGAAGAGGGGGAAAAAAGTTCAGGTGCAAATTGAAAAGGGGAGGAGTCCCAGGCCGGGGACAGATTGGTCGCTGGCGCCTTATAAAGCGCTTCTCAGTGACCCGAAGCGCCGACAGCAGTTAATAGGAAACAAAGAACAAATAAAATAAAATGGCAGTCTTAATATAAGTAGTATTTTCAAACTCTGAATATGTACCCATATCTAAATCAGAAATTTGACTTTTTAATATGCACACTGGCTTCCCTTGTTGTCATTCTCAGTAGCAGTCACAGTGGACTACAGTAGCAGTCAGGTGTCTTCCCCACTCCTTCACACACAGAACGATATATCTGTTGCAAGGAGGCTGGATGCCGTTGAGTACAGTAGCAGTCAGGTGTCTTCCCACTCCTTCACACACAGAACGATATATCTGTTGTAAGGAGGCTGGATGCCGTTGAGTACAGTAGCAGTCAGGTGTCTTCCCACTCCTTCACACACAGAACGATATATCTGTTGTAAGGAGGCTGGATGCCGTTGAGTACAGTAGCAGTCAGGTGTCTTCCCACTACTTCACACACAGAACGATATATCTGTTGTAAGGAGGCTGGATGCCGTTGAGTACAGTAGCAGTCAGGTGTCTTCCCACTCCTTCACACACAGAACGATATATATCTGTTGCAAGGAGGCTGGATGCCGTTGAGTAGAGTAGCAGTCATCTCCCCATAGTTGAATACAGCAGCATACCAGGTGCAAAAGGGCTTGTATTGCCGACTGGGGTGCGTGGTAGGGGTTCCTGTGGATCCCAGCAGCGATGCGTTCTTATCTTCGTGGCAGGGCGGGGCTATTGCACAGGGAGCTTAGCTGGAGTTCCTGTCCCAGTTGCCCTCCCAGGGCCTCCACTGATCCCTGGGCCCCGCTTCCATAGCACCGGCCCTGCTGTGGTGTTGCCATATCATGCGAGATGTTGAGCAGGCGGTTCCTGTTGGACTTGGGACTGAACCTGATTAGGTTGTCGTCGTCCTCCGCGGGTTCATATGGGTATGGTGGCTGGTGTGCCGGTGGAGATGGGGCCCCTAGGTGGTGTGGTTGCCCAGGGACAGCGTGGCCCTGCAGTGGGAAGTACGGCCCTGGTGCATATTCGTTATCTTCTTTCTCCTGCGCTGAGAGAAACGCACCATCCTCCCCCTCACATTCCATAGATCTGAGTTCGACAGCATTGATTAATACTGCATCTTGGATGTCATGCGTCGCGTTAATGAGATTGCGCCGGCCAAAGGAAAAGAAATCAAACACAAAAAAAAAAAAAACAATTTCAAACATGGTCAGTGTGTTACATGTCTGGATATCCCTCATAGTTGTACTGGCTGGAAACAAAGGGGAAAAAAACTGTTTACAGTTAGCTGTCGCCCAAGTTGAAACATGTGGAAATAGTGACCACCAGGGGTTACAAGTTGTAACATGCAATCAAATATCAAAAGGAATGACAAATCCAACTTTAGGACACTGGTATTACAAACGCTGTGATGGCGGAAAGACAAGTGCCTCAATAAGCTGTATAAGACAGTGTCTATGGAATTTAGAACATTTGAATAGCACTTATATTCAAAAGTGCTTGGAATAGAGGCCAAAAAATAAATAAAAAAATGCCTAACTGCTGTGCAGTGGCAGAGCAGGTATAACATTGGAAAAGCATGATAGAGATAAACACAGATAGTGACCAAAGCCTTGAACTTATCGCATTGTCACATACATAATCAATAACACAGATAGTGACCAAAACCCACATCAAAGTTGAGCTTCTCGCAGTGTCACGTATGTAGCTTAACACAGATAGTGACCAAAGCCCACATCAAAGTTGAGCTTCTCGCAGTGTCACGTATGTAGCTTATCTTATCTTAACACAGATAGTGACCAAAGCCCACATCAAAGTTGAGCTTCTCGCAGTGTCACGTATGTAGCTTATCTTATCTTAACACAGATAGTGACCAAAGCCCACATCAAAGTTGAGCTTCTCGCAGTGTCACGTATGTAGCTTAACACAGATAGTGACCAAAGCCCACATCAAAGTTGAGCTTCTCGCAGTGTCACGTATGTAGCTTAACACAGATAGTGACCAAAGCCCACATCAAAGTTGAGCTTCTCGCAGTGTCACGTATGTAGCTTAACACAGATAGTGACCAAAGCCCACATCAAAGTTGAGCTTCTCGCAGTGTCACGTATGTAGCTTATCTTATCTTAACACAGATAGTGACCAAAGCCCACATCAAAGTTGAGCTTCTCGCAGTGTCACGTATGTAGCTTATCTTATCTTAACACAGATAGTGACCAAAGCCCACATCAAAGTTGAGCTTCTCGCAGTGTCACGTATGTAGCTTAACACAGATAGTGACCAAAGCCCACATCAAAGTTGAGCTTCTCGCAGTGTCACGTATGTAATCAATAACACAGATAGTGACCAAAGCCCATATCAAAGTTGAGCTTCTCGCAGTGTCACGTATGTAGCTTATCTTAACACAGATAGTGACCAAAGCCCACACAAAGTTGAGCTTCTCGCAGTGTCACGTATGTAGCTTATCTTAACACAGATAGTGACCAAAGCCCATATCAAAGTTGAGCTTCTCGCAGTGTCACGTATGTAGCTTATCTTAACACAGATAGTGACCAAAGCCCACATCAAAGTTGAGCTTCTCGCAGTGTCACGTATGTAATCAATAACACAGATAGTGACCAAAGCCTAACCAGGGTTGACTTCTCGCATTGTCACATACATAATCAATAACACAGATAGTGACCAAAGCCTAACCAGGGTTGACTTCTCGCAGTGTCACATACATAATCAATAACACAGATAGTGACCAAAGCCTAACCAGGGTTGATTTCTCGCAGTGTCACATACATATAGAGATAAACACAGATAGTGACCAAAGTAACCAGGGTTGACTTCTCGCAGTGTCACATACATATAGAGATAAACACAGATAGTGACCAAAGTAACCAGGGTTGACTTCTCGCAGTGTCACATACATATAGAGATAAACACAGATAGTATTACATTCAGACGGCCCCCCCCCCACTCCTGCTTACCTAACTCGCCGCGACGCTGCATGTAATGCCCGTGGAATGCCGTCCCGACCAGCCGATGCAGACAGACAATTCCTCACTGTCCCAGACGTGGCTGTGTTGTAGAGCGATGAAGAGCCCGTCTGCACCGGCAGGATCGGTTGGCATCCCCGCTTCAGACACCAAGAATGTGGTGGATTTTTGACGTCTCTAGGGATGGTTAAATGAAATACAGAGACAAGAGATTGGCCTTAAATCAGAGTGCAAACCACCAGGTTCTCCACGGACATCCAGCAGCCTAAAACAGTGTCACACTGCGAATTAGATATTCTGAAATAATAAAACAGGAGCAGAAAGAGACTCACGTTAAAGGAATACAATACAGGTTTATTGGAAAAGAAAATAATACAGTACGCCCATACGGACGGACTTTCAGTCTGTCAGAGTGTATATTCACAGGTCTGTCAGAGTGAAAGTGAAGACAAAGCAATATTGTAATGGCTTAACACAGTGAGATAGAGACGCCTCCTTCGATGCATTCTTGGGAGGCTCCAAAAAGGGCTTCTAGCCGGCGCTGACCTTGACAAACTTATCAGGCCAGATGAATGGGTGCCCTGTCTTTAAACAGAAATCATGACTTCACAAAGAGAGAAGGGGGAGGAGGAGGTGGAGGGGGGGGGAGGAGGAGGAGGAGGAGGAGGAGGAGGAGGAGGAGGATGTGAAATTACCCTTCACAGTGTGACTCGAGGCGCACGACGTCGCGGCGAAACGCATATGACGACGATACGAAAATGAAACGAAAGGTGTAACCGCACCCTAAGCTGGCCCCAGTTATACTGACCGTGGAGCAGCTCATAGGAGCATCCTCTGGACAACTTCGTTTTGCGATGATAGTTTGCTCTCTCTCTACTGTTAGCTTGATGAATGTAGGGAACACACTAGGGGTGGGAATCGCCAGAGACCTCGCGATACGATACTATTGCGATACTTGAGCCGTGATACAATAGTATCGTGATACTCGATATATTGCGATTTCTTTATTTTATTTTTTTTATCATCACATTTTTAATTATTTTTACTGCAAAGTAAAACTGTCAACATGTTTTATCTAATTAAATAAAGTTCAGTCTGTTAATCTCACTTCAATAATTTTTATTGCAGAACATGGTATTTTCTCAAGCAGACAGATGTAAACACTGTAATCTGTGTTGCATGTACCTGACGAACTGAACTGTTTGTATTACAGTCATATTCCAACTTAACTGAATGCACATGTGTGTTTGGACTACTGTAGGCCTACTATTACAGGTAGTGAAATGAACAATGCAACTTCCTTATACAAAAGAAATAAAAAGATTTTTTTTAATGAATAGCCTAATTAAATATCGATACTTGGCGTCCCTGTATCGATACAGTATCACCACCACGCAAAGTATCGCGATACTACTACGTATCGATTTTTTCCCCCACCCCTAGAACACACTGCTCTGTTAGCTTGATGAATGTAGGGAACACTGCTCTGTTAGCTTGATGAATGTAGGGAACACACTTCTCTGTTAGCTTGATGAATATAGGGAACACACTGCTCTGTTAGCTTGATGAATGTAGGGAACACTGCTCTGTTAGCTTGATGAATGTAGGGAACACTGCTCTGTTAGCTTTATGAATGTAGGGAACACTGCTCTGTTAGCTTGATGAATGTAGGGAACACTGCTCTGTTAGCTTGATGAATGTAGGGAACACACTGCTCTGTTAGCTTGATGAATGTAGGGAACACTGCTCTGTTAGCTTGATGAATGTAGGGAACACACTGCACTGTTAGCTTGATGAATGTAGGGAACACACTGCTCTGTTAGCTTGATGAATGTAGGGAACACACTGCTCTGTTAGCTTGATGAATGTAGGGAACACTGCTATGTTAGCTTGATGAATGTAGGGAACACACTGCTCTGTTAGCTTGATGAATGTAGGGAACACACTGCTCTGTTAGCTTGATGAATGTATGGAACACTGCTCTGTTAGCTTGATGAATGTAGGGAACACACTGCTCTGTTAGCTTGATGAATGTAGGGAACACTGCTCTGTTAGCTTGATGAATGTAGGGAACACACTGCACTGTTAGCTTGATGAATGTAGGGAACACACTGCTCTGTTAGCTTGATGAATGTAGGGAACACACTGCTCTGTTAGCTTGATGAATGTAGGGAACGCTGCTATGTTAGCTTGATGAATGTAGGGAACACACTGCTCTGTTAGCTTGATGAATGTAGGGAACA
Source organism: Notolepis coatsorum (assembly GCF_963971535.1). Classification (NCBI taxonomy): domain Eukaryota; kingdom Metazoa; phylum Chordata; class Actinopteri; order Aulopiformes; family Paralepididae; genus Notolepis; species Notolepis coatsorum. The sequence goes on from NC_140172.1 coordinate 71,811,274, forward strand.
CACTGCTCTGTTAGCTTGATGAATGTATGGAACACTGCTCTGTTAGCTTGATGAATGTAGGGAACACACTGCTCTGTTAGCTTGATGGATGTAGGGAACACTGCTCTGTTAGCTTGATGAATGTATGGAACACTGCTCTGTTAGCTTGATGAATGTAGGGAACACACTGCTCTGTTAGCTTGATGAATGTAGGGAACACACTGCTCTGTTAGCTTGATGAATGTAGGGAACACACTGCTCTGTTAGCTTGATGAATGTAGGGAACACTGCTCTGTTAGCTTGATGAATGTAGGGAACACTGCTCTGTTAGCTTGATGAATGTAGGGAACACACTGCTCTGTTAGCTTGATGAATGTAGGGAACACACTGCTCTGTTAGCTTGATGAATGTAGGGAACACTGCTCTGTTGACTTGATGAATGTAGGGAACACTGCTCTGTTAGCTTGATGAATGTAGGGAACACACTGCTCTGTTAGCTTGATGAATGTAGGGAACACACTGCTCTGTTAGCTTGATGAATGTAGGGAACACACTGCTCTGTTAGCTTGATGAATGTAGGGAACACTGCTCTGTTAGCTTGATGAATGTAGGGAACACTGCTCTGTTAGCTTGATGAATGTAGGGAACACACTGCTCTGTTAGCTTGATGAATGTAGGGAACACACTGCTCTGTTAGCTTGATGAATGTAGGGAACACTGCTCTGTTGACTTGATGAATGTAGGGAACACTGCTCTGTTAGCTTGATGAATGTAGGGAACACACTGCTCTGTTAGCTTGATGAATGTAGGGAACACACTGCTCTGTTAGCTTGATGAATGTAGGGAACACTGCTCTGTTAGCTTGATGAATGTAGGGAACACTGCTCTGTTAGCTTGATGAATGTAGGGAACACACTGCTCTGTTAGCTTGATGAATGTAGGGAACACACTGCTCTGTTAGCTTGATGAATGTAGGGAACACTGCTCTGTTGACTTGATGAATGTAGGGAACACTGCTCTGTTAGCTTGATGAATGTAGGGAACACACTGCTCTGTTAGCTTGATGAATGTAGGGAACACACTGCTCTGTTAGCTTGATGAATGTAGGGAACACACTGCTCTGTTAGCTTGATGAATGTAGGGAACACTGCTCTGTTAGCTTGATGAATGTAGGGAACACTGCTCTGTTAGCTTGATGAATGTAGGGAACACACTGCTCTGTTAGCTTGATGAATGTAGGGAACACACTGCTCTGTTAGCTTGATGAATGTAGGGAACACTGCTCTGTTGACTTGATGAATGTAGGGAACACTGCTCTGTTAGCTTGATGAATGTAGGGAACACACTGCTCTGTTAGCTTGATGAATGTAGGGAACACACTGCTCTGTTAGCTTGATGCATGTAGGGAACACTGCTCTGTTAGCTTGATGAATGTAGGGAACACACTGATCTGTTAGCTTGATGAATGTAGGGAACACACTGCTCTGTTAGCTTGATGAATGTAGGGAACACTGCTCTGTTAGCTTGATGAATGTAGGGAACACTGCTCTGTTAGCTTGATGAATGTAGGGAACACACTGCTCTGTTAGCTTGATGAATGTAGGGAACACACTGCTCTGTTAGCTTGATGAATGTAGGGAACACTGCTCTGTTGACTTGATGAATGTAGGGAACACTGCTCTGTTAGCTTGATGAATGTAGGGAACACACTGCTCTGTTAGCTTGATGAATGTAGGGAACACACTGCTCTGTTAGCTTGATGAATGTAGGGAACACACTGCTCTGTTAGCTTGATGAATGTAGGGAACACTGCTCTGTTAGCTTGATGAATGTAGGGAACACTGCTCTGTTAGCTTGATGAATGTAGGGAACACACTGCTCTGTTAGCTTGATGAATGTAGGGAACACACTGCTCTGTTAGCTTGATGAATGTAGGGAACACTGCTCTGTTGACTTGATGAATGTAGGGAACACTGCTCTGTTAGCTTGATGAATGTAGGGAACACACTGCTCTGTTAGCTTGATGAATGTAGGGAACACACTGCTCTGTTAGCTTGATGCATGTAGGGAACACTGCTCTGTTAGCTTGATGAATGTAGGGAACACACTGATCTGTTAGCTTGATGAATGTAGGCAACACTGCTCTGTTAGCTTGATGAATGTAGGGAACACACTGATCTGTTAGCTTGATGAATGTAGGCAACACTGCTGTTAGCTTGATGAATGTAGGGAACACTGCTATGTTATCTTGATGAATGTAGGGAACACACTGCTCTGTTAGCTTGATGAATGTAGGGAACACACTGCTCTGTTAGCTTGATGTGACACTAATGATGTGTCTGAAAGAGGGGAAGAAGAGAGCTCACACTCACTCACCTCTCACATCCAGCTGGGAAGCGCAGGGTGCTACGGTAAAAATGCCGTAAATCACAATATCATTCTTATTTTTGCCGGTATAACATCATATAATAAGAGCGGTTTTCAATTTTTTATTTTTATTTTTTTTATCTTTTCCCCCCTCCTTTTTCCTCAGATTTTCTCCCATCCCAATGTTAGTCGTTATGCCAATTCCCAATCCCCTTCCTGGTCGCTGCTCACTTACCCCCCACAGTCGGTCTGGGAGAGTGGAGGCTATCACGTGCTTCCTCTGACAGACGTCTAGCCAATCAACCGCTTCTTTTCACCTGGCAGCGCGGACTCTCACTGAGAGGGTGTAACGTGTGGAAGGATCACACTACCCCCCTTAGATCCTATCCGTGCTGAGCAGGCGCCCCGACCGAACTGTAGGAGTCGCTGTTTACAACGACCCGGACCCACCCAGCCAGCTTTCCCACCCTCTAATACTGCCAATTGTATTAGTGTGAATGGCCAGCCAAGCTGGTGACAACGCCGGAGCTGGGAGCTGGATTCGAACAGGCGAATCCAGCGTCTCCGGCGTTGGTGACGAACGCAATCTTCGCTACGCCACCTGACCGCCGGTTTTCAACCTTTTTAAGTTAATGGCCCCTAAGTAACACCACGAATGATGCTTATTCACAATCCCCCAATATGGCCTAAAACCATGAAAATATAGTTTTCTGTTCATCGCGCGCAGCAAGGGGTTAAGTGTCTTCTTCCGATCACCAAGAAACCGCTCTACCTCCTTGTCGCCATTATGAATCTCTTACAGACCAGATTCTTCCATGTTGGTATGTTAGGTAAATGCATTCCTCCTGTAGATACTGTAAGCGGTTTCATTTTGTGTAACTGAACGTACAACAGCCAATCACATTTACAAAAATATGTTGACAGACGGCCAATGCGAGAGTATTTGAATGTGGTATTTGTGTGCCGGTGTAAACAAAACGGAAACAATTATTGTTTAATTTAAATATGGATGTATGTGTAACTAGGAGGGATATCCAAGAGATAGTGGGAGATGATCAAAATGGATTCATAAAAGAGAGACAGGGATTTCACAACGTCAGACGGGTCTTCAACATCCTATACAACCAAAAAGGAGAGAGGGACACGGGTCTTCTCTCGTCCGACGCAGAGAAGGCCTTTGATAGGGTTGAATGGGCCTATCTTTTTGATGTTATTGAGCGATTTGGATTTGGAAATTACTTTTGTAACTGGATCAAATTACTACACCTAAACTCTGTAGCTGAGGTACTAACAAACGAAGTGACATCTAAACCCTTTAATATCACCAGGGGTTGCCCTCAAGGCTCGCCTTTATCACCGCTTTTGTTCATTTTAGCTATCGAACCGCTAGCAATAGCAATCAGGGCTAACAGACAGCTACATGGGATTGAAATCGGTAATAACGATCACAGAATAGCCCTTTTTGCGGACGATGTAATTTTGTTCCTAAAAAAACCTAGACACATCGATACCCGCACTGCTTGATATAATTGATCAGTTCGGCAGTATCTCCGGATATAAACTGAATGCCTCAAAATCATCACTTATGCTGCTTAATGACAATGAGAGACAAACCGCTGACCAACAAGAATTCCCTTTCAAGCTCTCGAACAGTTTCACCTATCTGGGAATCAAAATAATACCACAAATAGAAAATATAGCATCAATAAATTATGAACCTATGATAGACTCTGTATTCAAATCCATAGAGAGATGGATGTTCTTACCCATCTCTGTGATAGGTCATAGGGAGGATAAACATACTAAAGATGTCCATACTACCAAAGTTCCTATACTTATTTCAAAACATCCCTTTGGCACCACCGGTAGGAATGTTCAGAAAGATTGCGTCTCATCTCAAAATGTATATGGCGTATGAAGTGTCCTAGAGTCCGCCTATCTCTGTTGTACCTTCCATTTGATGCAGGGGGGTTGACGTGTCCTAACCTTCATTGGTATTACCTGGCTGCACAATTGAGAACTGTAATGTATTATTTTTCTAAGGAAGACCCTCCATCATGGATGGAAGTGGAAGCATACCCAATGCAACTACCACTACATTTATACATGTATTTAGCTGAGCCAAAATATTTAAGAAAACATACTACACACCCCATAGTGCTTAACATGATCAATGTATGGTATGAGGTAAAGAAATGTATGAAAATAAACAACTCCATGTCGCAATTCAGCCCAATCTGGGGAAACGTCTCATTTAAACCAGGCAAACTGGATGCCGGATTCAAACTATGGACAAAAGAAGGAATAAGTAAAATATCTGACCTTTACAAAGAGGGGGTCTTGATGTCTTTTGAGGAACTATCAATAAAATACAGCATCCCAAGGAAGCATTTCTTTAAATACTTGCAACTGAGAAGTTTAATTTCCTCTCTGCAAAACCAATCACTGGTAATTCCTACACTTTCATCTTTAGAAAAAATTATCATCAAGAACTGCAATAGCAAAGGCCTGTTATCAATGTTCTATAACTGGCTTGTATCTGGTTCAGAGACGTCAATATCTAGATTGGAGGCATGGAGGCTGGACTTGGGAGAGGAGATCTCAAACAAGGACTGGAACAGAGCATGCGAGGAGGCTCAGACACAAACAGCCAACACTAGCTTAAAACTACTTCAATACAAATGGCTGATGCGGACTTATATAACCCCTGTCAAACTGAATAAATACAACAGCAACACACCAGACAGTTGCTTTAAATGTACCGAGGTTCGGGGAACTTTTATACATTGTATTTGGGAATGTGACAAAATCAAGAAGTTCTGGGGGGAGGTGGTGAATAAAATCAAAGATATCCTGTCAGTGAATATCCCATTAGACTCCAAAATGATATTGCTACACCTATATGCAGTAAATCTCAACCTGAGAACCAAACAATTTAAATTTATTGATTTTGCTATACTACAGGCAAAAAGAGCAATAGCTTTCAATTGGAAGAAAATAGACGCAGGATATATGGAAACCATTTAATGACTATCTGAGAAGGGAAGATATAGGAGGGCTGCTATAGGATAAGTCCCCCCGCTCTCTCTCCCGCGGTCAGTCGTGACCCAGACCCCGGGGAAGAGCGGAGGCACGTCATTGAAGGTGTTGTAAAGATGTCACTTATTTATTTTTATTTTTAGCTTTATATTTTTATATTTATTTTATATTCTTCTTGTCAATTATTTTTATTTATGTACAAGCTATTTTACTGGAGGTACCAATGAATGTACGTACTATTTCTATATGACAACAGTAAAAAAACAGACTCAAATATGCTAAGAGAGAGAAAGGGGGAGGGGGGAGGGGGTATGTGGGTATACTTGTATAAACTTGTGGAGAAAAGGAATTAAGAATAACTGACGACAATGAAAACCTGAAATGTGTACTTAAAACCAAATAAAAATATTGTATAAAAAAAAAACTAGGAGGGATATGAGGACTGTGTAACTAGGAGGGATATGAGGACTGTGTATGTGTAACTAGGAGGGTTATGAGGACTGTGTGTATGTGTAACTAGGAGGGATATGATGACTGTGTGTATGTGTAACTAGAAGGGTTATGAGGACTGTGTATGTGTAACTAGGAGGGTTATGAGGACTGTGTGTATGTGTAACTAGGAGGGATATGATTAGTGTGTGTATGTGTAACTAGGAGGGATATGAGGACTGTGTGATTATAGTTAGTGCTTTCACCACTATGATTATAGTTAGTGCTCTCACCAGTATCTCACTATGATTATAGTTGTCTGCTGTATAATGTCATGTAGACTTTTCACAGTCATTACAGCATTTCTGTGACAGCAGTTAATTATGTTAATGCTATTCAGGTGAGGGGAGTTGCTGGGGGGGGGGGGGGGTATTGTCCACGCCCAGCCCAAACTGGCTGAAGTGTGAAAATAGGCAATTTCTCTCCTTAAAGGAAAACTCCAACATTTTGCGAAATTAGCTTATTTGCCATCTACCCTGGAGTTAGACAAGAAGATACATACCTTTTTTCGTCTCTGTGCATGCAGTAGGAGTAGGAAGACGTGCACGTTAGCCTATAGCTTAGCGTCAGTCACTGGAAGTAGGTTCCTCCATTAGCCTAGTTCCCAACGTCTTCCTACTCCTACTGCATGCACAGAAGAAAAAAGGTATGTATCTTCTTGTCTAACTCCAGGGTAGATGGCAAATAAGCAAATTTCCCAAAATGTTGGAATGTTCCTTTAAGTGTTCTAGAAAACAAACTGCTTTACAAGATTTAAATGAGCACATGATATTAAAAACATTCTCAGATTTCAACATATGACACATCATTTGAAAGCTTACATTCTGTACTTTCACAATCTGGAAAATGAAAATGGAGACATGTAGGCACAATCGCTGGACAGGGTCACATAATTGTATGTCGGAAATGTTTACTGTAATCCGGAATTCCTCAGCCCCCTCCCCTCCCTTCAAGAGGCGTTGTCTCTTGCCAGGCCATCATTGTAAATACGAATTTGTTCTTAACACTTTCAGCGCCAGCCATTACCCTTATCCCTGTAGCTAATGCGCCAGCTTTCCATAGCCTATTTTCACTGTGCGTCACTATGTTTGGAGAGCTATATCTATATTCTATATTATAGCTATGGAGACAATACTATGGTCATTTGACAGTCACTTTCTCCTGTCGAACATGCAAAAAAGAGATAATTTTTTCATGTATACATTTGTGCGTTATCCCGTGCTGAATATTGTATGGTTTAGGAGTGATGGGCTAATTCCTGAAAAGCTGAGTTATAGAGCGCTATGTGAATTTGCCTAAAGTCGTGGACACGCTACTATTTCCAAATCAAATGTATATAATAGGTATTATGTTTCATCATGAATGCATCAAAGGGGGGGGGGGTCATTTTTTGATGCTCTGATCATCATCAACGGCATTCGTTTTGAATACTACATACGTTGATCGACTGGATCGATATGAAATCATTGTAGGATCAAGGTGGAATTGACATCAAATAGTCCTTACCTTTGATCTGGGGTATTCCAAAAAGAATATTCCAATTGTCTGATCGTGATTTCCAGTATTGGTGTCCATCGGGTCCCCGACATAATCCGGCACAACACATGCATCGAGAGGCCATGGACGCGTTCCAATGTGATTGGGTGAACCGCTAGGCTTGCCTGGACCAAAATTCTCCGCCCGGAGGGGTTTAGATGTAACACCCGGTGTGAAATAAGGTTTCAAAGGGTGGGCGATACTGCCACCCAGCAGGATGCGGCCGGTATTGCACTCTAGCAATCTCAGAATGATTTCCTATGGTAACACAGAGGTCTGTGAACCTGTAATGAATAAAAAAATCGAATAAAAGAAAAAAGGATCTACAAACGAGTTTACTCATCTTTGGCGCTCAGCGCATGGCGGACAAAAATTAGTTAACTCGTCTTTGGCGCCCAATGTGTTAACTGATTTGCCTAGTTAAATAAAAATAAAAATTTCATAAATCTATCTCTCTCTCTCTCTCTCTCAGGCCAATGTGTCCTCTAAAGCAGCAGATCTCTGGGGTAGTCATCAGTCACCACAGCTCCCTGCGGTACAGAGCAAACGGGGCCCTATAGCCAACCTCTCATCCTCCTGTGGCCACGCCTACCTGCCGCTGTGCCACGCCCTGAACCTCTCATCCTCCTGTGGCCACGCCTACCTGCCGCTGTGCCACGCCCTGAACCTCTCATCCTCCTGTGGCTCCACCCCTACCTGCCGCTGTGCCACGCCCTGAACCTCTCATCCTCCTGTGGCTCCACCCCTACCTGCCGCTGTGCCACGCCCTGAACCTCTCATCCTCCTGTGGCTCCACCCCTACCTGCCGCTGTGCCACGCCCTGAACCTCTCATCCTCCTGTGGCTCCACCCCTACCTGCCGCTGTGCCACGTCCTCAACCTCTCATCCTCCTGTGGCCACGCCCTGAACCTCTCATCCTCCTGTGGCCACGCCCTGAACCTCTCATCATCAGTCCCAGAACCAATCGCTTGGGCAGAACTTTGTTGGCATGGATACAGAGTCCACACACTCGGGTTACTCCTACCACTCCAGCCGCTCTGGAAGATCCAACAGACATGGGTACGTTCTCTGTCCTTCTCTCTGTCCTTCTGTCCTTCTGTCCTTCTGTCTGTCTGTCTGTCTGTCTGTCTGTCTGTCTGTCTGTCTGTCTGTCTGTCTGTCTGTCTGTCTGTCTGTCTGTCTGTCTGTCTGTCTGTCTGTCTGTCTGTCTGTCTGTCTGTCTGTCTGTCTGTCCGTCCGTCCGTCCGTCCGTCCGTCCGTCCGTCCGTCCGTCCATCTCGTTGTTTTACTGGCTGTCTCTCAGTCTATCTCTCTAGTTGGCTGGCTGGTTGCCTGTTGGTCTCTGTCCCTTCCTTTCCCTCTCTGCTAAAGCATATCGACATTATGTCACTTTATCCCCCTCTCGCTCATACACGTTTCTCTCCCAGATACAGCCTTGGATCAATAATGAAGTCCCATCAGATTGGACTGTGTGCTAATCAGACAGCGTCTCATGGACTCAGCAGTCAAGTTATACACCATCACTGAAAGGCACTTGAGCCCACAGAGTTGGTGACTGTTTCCTTGTCTTTATACTCTGATGTTTGGTGCTCTGGCTATGACGTTTAATTCCTTTTCACAATTCAGTATCACTCCATGTCTGGAAAAAATATAGCCAAATAGTTTGTTATGGTTATGGTAGAGTTAACAAACCTCTAGACCTCCGTGGAGGAGTGGACGGAGCCCATGAGCAGTGCATTATTACTGGTTTTCAACCAACATGGGGAAATGCTCCTGTACAGTGGAGCTTTGAAATGGAACAAACGTCCCTTGACCAAAAATAGCATCAGCAGGCGCTAAAATCTGGCTTTTAAAAATGTTTGCAGTATAGTATATTGTATATTTATTTAGCGTAGCTATATTTATTTTATTTATGCAATGCAAGGCAACATAAGCTAACAGTAAAGTTACCCAGTTCCCTAACCTTTTGTAGTTTTAGTTGACCCATAAGATACATCTCTCATCTACTCTATTTTGATGTGTGGAAAGCGATGCCAGCCTCCCTGGCGTCTTTGGTCCTTTGAGTACAGCAGTTAGGCGGCGCTGCACAGCCGACAGCCATACAGTAGTTGCTGCCCATAGGTGGCTATTGTAACCCAGGCATGATACTGACTTGTGAAAAGGAATTAGTATCATGGCTGTGGGTAAATGCTCATTATACCACGGCTATGGACCAATCATATTGCTTGGTTTGAGCTACACGTTTTATAACTGTGTAGAACATTATCATGAAACTGTATCAGTGGTTCACTCAGAGAGCACCTTCTGGTCATGCAGCTATTCCAACAAACCAACTAGCTAAATAGCTAGTGTTAGCTGCTACACAACAGTGAAAGAGCTAGTGTTAGCTGCTACACAACAATGAAAGAGCTAGTGTTAGCTGCTACACAACAGTGAAAGAGCTAGTGTTAGCTGCTACACAACAGTGAAAGAGCTAGTGTTAGCTGCTACACAACAGTGAAAGAGCTAGTGTTAGCTGCTACACAACAGTGAAATAGCTAGTGTTAGCTGCTACACAACAGTGAAAGAGCTAGTGTTAGCTGCTACACAACAGTAAAGATCTGGTGTTAGCTGCTACACAACAGTGAAAGAGCTAGTGTTAGCTGCTACACAACAGTGAAAGAGCTAGTGTTAGCTGCTACACAACAGTAAAGATCTGGTGTTAGCTGCTACACAACAGTGAAAGAGCTAGTGTTAGCTGCTACACAACAGTGAAAGAGCTAGTGTAAAGGCCTCTGCATGCTACAGAAACTGCGAAGCAACTGCAACACAACATCGACAATGCAACAGTGTTGCAGACACTGCCTTTATGCTTCTGCAACATCGACGAGCAGCCTATGCAACATTGTATCCCGGATGTAGCTAGGTTCCCTAGATAGATAAAACTTCAATTCTCAACCAACCCATTGATAACAAGCAGAAAAATAAGCATAATTTTTACTTCCGGGCGGGGGGTTTCAAAATAAAAGAGCGATGTCTAAAAGCACCGTAAATACGTTTATTTTGTACAATATCTAACGTTAACACGAACCTAAACTAATGTAAAGTTAGTTTAGGTTCGTGTTAACGTTAGATAATGTACAAAATAAACGTATTTACGGTGCTTTTAGACGTCGCTGTTTTATTTTGAAATCCCCCGACCGGAAGTATTTGTGATGTATTCTGCTTGTGTAACTTCTGTGTTTGTTGATGTCTGTAGAATAGATTGTTGGTGAACAACAAACTTTAGGTTAGTTTTAACGTTAGATAGCAGCAGGGATGGACGCCTTTGTGCAAATGCAGGCAGCTACAGGCACTCGAGGTCGCGGAAGAGCTGCTGACCAGCCGCATTTCATTGTATACCTGTATGCCGTGACAATTAAAACTCTTGACTTGACTTGACTTGACCTTGAATTTAATCGGCAGGAGAGAGAGCTCGTCAAAGCCGGATATATCCCTGTGGTTGTAGGCACGAAAATGCAGCCCGAACTACCTGAACATTAAATTAATTGATTGCTGTTTAACTTGTCCCTGTGTCCAGTCCTTTTGATTAGCCCCACCGTTCATTGTAAACAATGATGCATGTAATTATATTAACGTTACTGTGTTGTTGTAGTAGCTATGTTAATAAATTCTGAATAGCATCAACGCTAGCTGGCTGGCTACAACAATGGAGGATGGTATTCTAATATTATTCTATGACAGCCCCGCTTCTATTCTATAACCAACCAATCACTGCTACGCAACATCAACGCAAGGTTGTTCAGATTCGATTTTGGGGAGAGGTACGCAACATCCTCACAACACAGTCTACAAGACCCTCTACAACATTGCGTTGCGTTGAAGTCATGCTGATGTTGTGTTGCAGTTGCGTTGCAGTCTCTGTAGCATGCAGAGGCCTTTAGCTGCTACGTACACAACAGTGAAAGAGCTAGTGTTAGCTGCTACACAACAGTAAATATCTGGTGTTAGCTGCTACACAACAGTGAAACTGTTTTTCTTGTAATGTTAGCTATATGCTTGCAGGAGGGATCGTCTGGAACAGAATACAAAATACCAGTGGGATTTATGAACGGTTGTAATAATATGTGTGATGCAAGTAGGGCTGACCTTCGAATCTTTTTTATGGCAATCGAAGCTTCGGGGGCCGAGATTCGATTTTAATTAGAAGATTTTTTCTTTTTTTTTCTTATGTTGTGGGACTTGTACAGCACTTTGGTCAACTTTGTTGTTTTTAAATGTGCTCTATAAATAAAGTGGATTGGATTAATTAATTAAATTAATAATGAGTCTGGAGCTGCGCTGCTTGGGCGGCTGCTCTCCGTTACACAGCCAACAACATTACATTACATAATTATGTTGCAACCTTCATTCGTTGCATTGGAGGCGCAAGATTTTGCAGGTGGGAGAGGGGATAAAAAAGAAAAAATATTATTATTATTATTATTATTATTATTATTATTATTATTATTATTATTATTATTATTATTATTATTATTATATTTTTTTTATTCAAATCCCATGCCCATCGAACGAAGCTTCGAAGTATTTAAGACAGCCCTAGATGCAAGGATGCTATCCTTATGAGTAGCAGCTGCTAACTTAAACTGCAGCTCTGACTCAATATTTATTAAGAGCTCCTTAACACTTTGAGTGCCGCGCTGTTTGGTTAATTTACCTTTAGAATGCCAGCCTTTCTAGTAGTTTCCGTGGTCGTGTGGCCCATTTCGACAAACATTACTTGTAGTCCAGCATGGGAATAACAGTTTGTTTCCACACGCTGTAGTTTGTAGTTTATTACACGCTAAACATCACGCATTTCCAAGATAATACAGTATTTTTTCATAGATTGCGAGATAAAACATGTTATGTGCAATAAGCCCAAACCGTTCTGGCTGATCCCCTGAAACCCTGAATACTCCCATATCAAAGGTACAGTATATGACTTGTATATATGTATCATCACAAAATCATCAAGGGGGGGGGGGGGGGTCGTTTTAACTCAAAACTATGATCGCGTTTGCAGAGCATGTTTCTCGTCCGTTGAAACACAGAACTGTGATTGTGAGAAAAACACGTTTCAGATTAGGTAAAATAGACATAGAATGTACCTTACCTTAGCCAGAAGGTATTCCAAAAGAATAATTCCAAGTGATCGCATCGCCATCGCAATTACTGGTTTAGCTGCAGAGCTTAAAATAACTGTTCTTCTCTCACCATCGGGGCAAAAAAATTAATAAAAATGAAATTTAGCGACAGCGCAGATGTTATAAAAAGGGCTCATCAGCGTCTGTACTGTCTTCATAAACTAAACTCGTTTGGAGTCGGCCAGAGGAGGCAGGGCCTCAGAACGATGACAGATTACAAAGGCACCCCACCCCCCAAGCTGAACAATGATATCTCCCTGGCGAATGAGCTCAATACCTTCTATGCAAGGTTTGAGGCTGTGAATAACAACATCAGACCACTGCAATAGAGAGGGACGCCACTGCCGGTGGATACTCAGTGTTCAGGATAACACAACATGAGGTGAGGAGGACATTTAAGAAAGTGAATATCAGGAAGGCAGTAGGACCGGACGGTGTCCCCGGCCGCGTCCTAAAAGTCTGTGCCGACCAACTGGCCCCGGTATTCACTGACATATTCAACCTGTCCTTAGAACAGTCTGTCATCCCCACCTGTCTGAAAAAGTCCACCATTATCCCTGTACCCAAAAAATCCACGCCCTCTTGCCTCAACGACTATCTTAGCTCTCACCTCCATAGCCATGAAGTGCTTTGAGAAGCTAGTGAAGGGCTACATCTGTTCCTCCCTCCCCAACACATTGGACCCCCTGCAATTGGCATATAGCCCCAACAGGTCCACAGAGGACGCCATAGCCCATGTGCTGCACACAGCAGCATCACACCTGGACAAACGGCAGGGGAACTATGTGAGAATGCTATTCATCGACTACAGCTCAGCATTCAATACCATAGTCCCCTCCAAACTCGTAGCCAAGCTCAGGGACCTGGGCTTGAACTATGACCTCTGCCAGTGGGTCTTGGACTTCCTGACAGGAAGACCCCAGGTGGTGAGAGCAGGAAACTGCACCTCCTCATCCATCACTCTCAACACAGGGGCCCCCCAGGGCTGTGTTCTGAGCCCCCTCCTCTACTCGCTGTACACACATGACTGTGTGGCACAGTGGAACAACAACACAATTATCAAGTTTGCTGACGACACAGTCGTGGTGGGCCTGATCTCTGCAAACGACGAGAGGGCCTACCTGGGAGAGGTAGAGGACCTGGCGCGGTGGTGTCGGGAGAACAGCCTCTCCCTGAACGTCAGCAAAACAAAAGAGATGATTGTGGACTTTAGGAGGTTGGGGGCCAGGGACTACAGCCCCCTCAGCATCGACGGGGCACCGGTCGAGAGAGTGAACAGTTTTAAGTACCTTGGAGTCCACATATCCGAGGACTTGACATGGACCACACACATTGACAGTGTAGTGAAGAAGGCACGGCAACGCCTCTGCTTCCTTAGGCGCCTAAGGAAGTTCAAAGTGAGTCAGAAGATCCTTAAGAACGTCTACTCGTGCACAATAGAGAGCATCCTGACTGGTAACATCACCTCCAGGTTTGGGAATAGCACCGCACAAGACCGCAGCAGACTACAGAGAGTGGCCCGTTCAGCCGAACGCACATTTGGAGGTGGGCTTCCCACTCTCCAGGACATTTATAACAAGCGTTGCAGGGCCAGAGAATAATCAAAGACTCTAGTCACCCAAACAACTGCCTCTTTGAACTGCTGCGGTCAGGCAAGCGCTACCAGAGTCTCATGGCCAGTACAGAGAGACTCAGAAGGAGCTTCTATCCCCAGGCCATCAGGATGCTCAATGACACTACAGTATGTAACAACCCATCATCTACACTCACTGCACACACAGCCACATGTACACACTCACTTTAAACAAACACTCACCTTACCACTCACTTTACTCACTTTAGACGCTTTAACACACTTTATATTTATCTATTATTAAAGAGATTTGCACTACATTCATACCTCATTTGCACCTTACCCTAAGTTTTGTACCTCATCTCATTTCTGCATTGTACCTCACTGTTACTAATTTTACTCTGTATTGTATATATGTACAGTATATTGACTGAATATTCCTTTACTTAGTTTTTACTTTGTTTTTTTTACTGTATGTAGCCCACTCTCAGGGGATCATACAGAAACAAGCATTTCATCATAAAATATTCTGTATTTTATTATGACAAATAATAAACAAACTTGAACTTGAGAATTCTGGCAACGTTTTATTCTTCCTTTATGAACCTTTTCATTTGTATGTTGGTTCATATCCCTCTGTAAAAGAGACAAGAACCTTGTCAACCTTATAGCTCTAAAATTATTGGCAAAACACAAAGATCCCTATACAGTTTAACAGTGCTCAAGTGCTCATGAAAGCACATAAGATAATTAGTGCCTCCACACATGTCCTTCATGTGTGTTTTGACTTGTTGCCATCAGGAAAGCGCTTTAGACAGCCTGCCTGTAAAACAAACAGAAGGAAGTTTGGTTTTGTTCCAGAGGCCGTTCGACTGGTGAATGGCCACAGTGCAAGGAATGGTCAGTTCACTAATATGCACCTTTTGAATTGTTTTATGTGTAGTGCGTTCATTTCTATGTTGCTATGTTTTACTTCTGTGAAGCACTTTGTGATTTTATCTGAGAAAGGTGCTATACAAATAAAGTTTACTTACTTACTTACTTACTTACTTACTTACTTTTGACCCCCTTGATTTAATAATTTTTTTCACCAAAGTGCATTTTTCTTTGTACTGACCGAATGTATTTATTAGACTTGACACTTGACAGATCAACAATATAAGGATCCTGTTCTAACAGTGTCATGTTTCTTGTACTTCAATAGTGTCATGTATGTCTCTTGTGCTTTAATAGTGTCATGTATGTCTCTTGTGCTTTAATAGTGTCATGTATGTCTCTTGTCCCCTGTTCTGTCTTGGATGTGTATAAGGGCAGCTGTTTGCCGTATTCATGCCTTAAATTGCTCCTTGAGGGACTAATAAAGTTATTTTAATTGAATTGAATTGAATAATCACAATATAGCATGGCTTGACGTGAGCTATTCCCTTTAAGTCCCTTCTGCTGCTTTGGAGTCAGTGTGTGTTTGTGTGTATTTACATTGTGTGCTCTATTTGTTTGTTTATTTGTGTGTATGTGTGTATAAATAGAGGGAGAGATAGGAAGTGAGGGAATAAGCTAGAGGTTGAGAGAAGAGCAAAGCTGATTAGGGTCGTCACAGCTGACTGACCATAACCTATTTCACTGACTCCAGCCAGACCTATGACCAAGAGGGTAATTCCCTCCCTCTTTTCCTCTCCTATTTTCCTCTCCTCATCCCTCCCGTCCTCTCATTTACACACCTCCTCTGTCCCCATCTCTCCTCTATTTTAGCATCTCCCCCCTCTCTTATATCCTCATCTCTCCCCTATCCTCTTCTCCTCTCCACTCTAATCCTCTCTCGTCTTCTCCTCTCCACTGTTCTCCTCTCTCCTCTTCTCCTCTCCTCTCCTCCCCTCCCCTCTCCTCTTCTATCCTCATCTCTCTCCTCTTCTCCTCTCCACTCTTCTCCTCTCTTCTCCTCTCCACTCTTCTCCTCTCCTCTCCTCTCACCTCATCCCTTCTCCTCCCCTCTCCTCTTCTCCACTCACCTTATCTCCTCTCTCTTCTCCACCTCTCCTCTTTTTATTGCCATTGCACAATTGGCTCAGTGAGGGTGACAGTGGCTCAGGAGGTAGAGCAGTGATCTGGTAATCGGAAGGTTCCGGTTCAATTCTAGTTCAATGCCAAGTGTCCTTGAGCAAGACACTTAACTCTTTGTTCCCGATGAACAGGTTGATACCTTGCATGGCTGCCTCCGCCATCTGTGTGTGAATGTGTGAGTGAATGTGAGGTAAGTTATAAAGCGCTTTGGATAGAAGCTGTTGTATAAATGCAGTCCATTTACCATTTACAAGTAGGTACAGAGTACAAGAACATTAAGTTGTCAT
The DNA here is from genome assembly GCF_963971535.1 of Notolepis coatsorum. Taxonomy (NCBI): domain Eukaryota; kingdom Metazoa; phylum Chordata; class Actinopteri; order Aulopiformes; family Paralepididae; genus Notolepis; species Notolepis coatsorum. Next base: position 71,827,767 of record NC_140172.1, read on the forward strand.
CTAACCAGAGTGAGAGAACATACAATTAATTATCACCCCTTTGCGTTCACTTTCAATTATAAGTGTTATATATAAACGTTGTCCATCTGTAGTGTTTGAACGGATAGGACTATAATAAAGCATATAGTACTACTACATGATACTACAGGGTATTACATGGTACTGCATAGTACTACAGGGTACCAGAGTACTGCATAGTACTACAGGGTACCAGAGTACTGCATAGTACTACAGGGTACCAGAGTGCTCTATCTTCTATGCTGTGGCAATGTGTGGCATGCTGGGGGGGCTACATCAACTCGAGGGACACCAACAAACTGAACACGCTGGTGAGGAAGGCTAGCTCCATGGTGGGAGGGGGATGAGAAGGAAGCTGGCTGCTATCCTGGATAATCCCTCCCACCCCCTCTACGACGAGCTAGTCAAGATGAGAAGCATGTTCAGCCACAGACTCATACCCCCCCCCCCCCCCCCCCCCCCCGACACTCAAACTAACCGCCTCGGACAGTCTTTCATACCAGCGGCCATCAGGCTCCACAACAGTGGGCAGGGACTGCTGCCAGACATCCAACTAGAACTAATAGGAACCCAAGGAGGACAATAACACCACCCTATGCATACTGCATCTTATGTGAATACTGCACCTTATGTGAATACTGTGATACTGTGAGTTCTTTATATTTCAGTTAGTTAGACAGTAAATTATAACACTACCTTTACCTTATGCATACTGCACCTTATGTGACCCTGTGAATACTGTATATTTCAGTTAGTTAGATACTAGATAGTACATTATATTGACTTATTTGTTTACACTGCTTGTGTTTTACTACCTGTACCCCCCCCCCCCCACCCCCCATGCTGCTATGATGCCTGAATTTCCCCAAGGGGATCAATAAAGGAATATCTTATCTTATCTTACATATTATATGGTACTACAGGATACTACATATTACTACATTATACTACATGGTACTGCATGGTAATACAGGGTACTATAGGTAGGGATGGGTACCGAATTCGGTACTTTTGAGGTACCGAACCGAAAAACACGTCGGTACTACCGAGTATCGAATCAAGTGAGAAACCAAAAAAAAAAAAAAAAAAAAATAAAGAAAATATTTCTTTATTATTATTTTTTTTTTTTACTTTTTTTTACTTTTTTTTTTTACTTTTTTCTTTTCGTGTCAACGTTCACACGCACAATATATGCTTACCTAGGATTTGACTTGATTCAACAACAAAGCAGTCGGAGCAATGACAAGCCGAAAACTGTCGAAATTGTAGTTATTTGAAGTTTGGATTTTTTTTTTCGACTGATGTAGGTAAATTAAATTTCTTGAGACTAAAGTACCGAAAAAAGGTACCGTTGGGTACCGGTATCGATTCACAGGTACCGGTACCGGTACCGGTATCGGTTCAAATGTGAAAGGTACCCATCCCTAACTATAGGGTACTGCATGGTAATACAGGGTACTATAGGGTATTACAGGTACAGGGTACTATAGGGTATTTCAGGTTATTACAGGATACTATAGGGTACTACAGGTATAGGGTATGTAAGGTTATTACAGGGTACTGCAGGTTAGGTTATTACATGGTACTTCATGGTATTACATGATACTACATGGTACTACAGGGTATTACATGGTACTAAATGGTACTATAGGGTATTACATGGTATTACCCTATAAGAAGAGATCTTGTATCTCAATGGGACATTCCTGGATAAATAAAGGATAAATAAAAAATAAAATAAAAATTACAGGGTATTACAGGTTATTACAGGGTACTAGAAGGGTATTACAGGTTATTACATGGTACTAGGAAGGTATTACAGGGTATGGTAGAGTTGTTCCGATACCAGTATCGGAAATGCCTCCGATACTGCCTAAAATGCTGGTATCGGTATCGGCGAGTACGCCGAAAGTCTAGCCTCCGATCCCATATGACGTAATTTATCAACAACACATGCGGTATCCTCCTGCTGAGAGTGAGCATTATAAGACAAACGTGTTTTAATCGACCGTGAATTAAAGTGTCAATGCTGTTTGTCATTTTAACAGCAGATACTTTCTTAAATGCCATCGTCCCGACAGAGCGGTGAGATGGGGAGCTCTGATGTGTTCGTTTGCTGGTGTTATTAGCATTAGCTGAAGAGCTTGTTTTAGCTTAACGTTACCTTGGCTAAAGTTGGGGCTATTCATAATCCAGCAATAATGGCTGCAGACCTGCAAGCAAAGTACAGAAAGTTGGTAAAGGAGTATTCCAAGGTAAATCACTTTTTCACCAGTAACGTTACAGTCTTTCCGCCTAGCTCACACTAACGTGGCTAACCTAAGTCGTCACTGATCGACCTCTCGCACGCAATTAATGACATGTTGCGGACAGCCATACCGGTGACAATGTTTAGCTTTTAGTGCCAAAGGATAAGAGTCTGAGGCGGAGTCTCAAAAGAGAATGTGCATTAAAAATCACAACACACATTACTACTAGCCAGAGCCTTTGCTACTAGCTAACTAAACCGGAGCACCTGGATAGCAAGTGCAACAACGTATAAAGTCTGTGCGGAACCAATGTCCCAACAACCGTGTTCCGTGGGTGAACTCATTGAGCATAGTTGTCAATTAATGATACTAATACTAATCTATACAATCACCTGTTGTTGAATAAATACCATTACTTTCTAGTTATTACTAAAAAACAGTATATATAAAACAGTATCTGTAGCTGTAAAAAAATTATCTTTTTTATAATTTATATATATATATATATATGTATGTAAATTTCTTTTAATGTATGCACTTGTTAGGAATCAAGGTAAGACAGTTGAGTTCTTGTGGAGCACGAAAGAAGGAGATGGAGATGGTGTTGCTCTTCTCGAATATGTGTTATTTTATTATCAGAAACACTTTGAGCGATAATAGATACGGTATATAAGTAGCAATAGGCGGAAATAACAAGATAAAGAATAGAACTTAGAGAATAAAAAAATAAGGAAAAGTAACTGAGACAGGAACGGTGAGATATCCAACTTCTCGACCGAAAGTATAATTGAACTTTAAATAATAACACCGGGCGAGAGCTTTGACTTCTGCCCGAGGACGGCTGTTCCCAGTAACACTGCTGAAGAACCGACAAAAAGAGAGAGGCAAGGGATTACTATAAAGGCCCCAAACAACCCGCAGACCCAATCAGAACCAGTGACACAGAACACAGGCAGGTGACAACAATCAGGGATAATTACAACAATACAGAGACAGGGTGGAGTACTCAGGATGACCATGGGGCTTCCATTCCTGACAGGATAGAAGGCCCAAACGTTACATGCACTGCTATCGGATCAGCCGATACCCAAAGCTTAGGTATTGGAATCAGATCGGGAAGGAAAAAATGGTATCGGAACATCTCTAATTACAGGGTACTAGGAGGGTATTACAGGTTATTACAGGTTATTACAGGGTACTAGGAGGGTATTACAGGTTATTACAGGTTATTACAGGGTACTAGGAGCATATTACAGGTTATTACATGGTACTAGGAGGGTATTACAGGTTATTACAGGATACTAGGAGGGTATTACAGGTTATTACAGGTTGTTACAGGGTACTAGGAGGGTATTACAGGTTATTACAGGGTACTAAGAGGGTATTACAGGGTATTACAGGTTATTACAGGGTACTAGGAGGGTATTACAGGTTATTACAGGGTACTAGGAGGGTATTACAAGTTATTACATGGTATTACAGGTTATTACAGGGTACTAGGAGGGTATTACAGGTTATTACATGCTATTACAGGTTATTACAGGGTACTAGGAGGGTATTACAGGTTATTACAGGGTACTAGGAGGGTATTACAGATTATTACAGGTTATTACAGGGTACTAGGAGGGTATTACAGGTTATTACAGGGTACTAGGAGGGTATTACAGGTTATTACAGGTTATTACAGGGTACTAGGAGGGTATTACAGGTTATTACAGGTTATTACAGGGTACTAGGAGGGTATTACAGGTTATTACATGGTATTACAGGTTATTACAGGGTACTAGGAGGGTATTATAGGTTATTACAGGGTACTAGGAGGGTATTACAGGTTATTACAGGGTACTAGGAGGGTATTACAGGGTATTACAGGGTATTACAGGGTACTAGGAGGGTATTACAGGTTATTACAGGGCACTAGGAGGGTATTACAGGTTATTACAGGGTACTAGGAGGGTATTACAGGTTATTACAGGGTATTACAGGGCACTAGGAGGGTATTACAGGTTATTACAGGTTATTGCAGTGTACTAGGAAGGTATTACAGGTTATTACAGGGTATTACAGGGTACTAGGAGGGTATTACATGTTATTACAGGGTACTAGGAGGCTATTACAGGTTATTACAGTGTAGTAGGAGGGTATTACAGGGTACTACAGTAGGAGGGTATTACAGGGCGACAGTGGCTCGGGAGGTAGAGCAGTCGTCTGGCAATCCGGAGGTTCCCGGTTCGATTCCCGCTCCTCCCGGGCAGCGTGTCGATGTGTCCTTGAGCAAGACACTTAACCCCTAATTGCTCCCGATGAGCAGGTTGGCACCTTGCATGGTTGCCTCCGCCGTCGGTGTGTGAATGTGTGAGTGAATGGGGAAAAATGTGAGTAACAAATTGTAAAGCGCTTTGGATAAAAGCGCTATATAAAAAAGCAGCCATTTACCATTTACTAGGAGGGTACTAATAAAGAGTGTTATAGGGCTGTTCATAAACAGAGGAACACCATGAGTGGGACTCTGTGGGGCGACAGTGGCTCGGGAGGTAGAGCAGTTGTTATCCGGGGGTTCCTGGTTTGATTCCCGCTCCTCCCAGGCAGCGTGTCGAAGTGTCCTTGAGCAAGACACTTAACCCCTAACTATTCTCGATGAGCAGGTCGACACCTTGCATGGTTGCCTCTGCCGTATTTGTGAATGTGTGAGTTAATGGGTAAAATGTGAGGAACAGATTGTAAAGCGCTTTGAATAAAAGCTGCTATATGAATGCACCATTTACCATTTGAACACAATACAAGGGTTACAGAATCATTACATTGTACTAACTAGCCTTAGCTTCTGTCTTGAAAGGTGCCCTTGTTGCTGATGTGTTGTATACTCAGTGTGTGTGTGTGTGTGTGTGTGCACTTCCTGGACAGGAGCCCTTGTTGCTGATGTGTTGTATACTCAGTGTGTGTGTGTGTGTGTGTGTGTGTGTGTGTGTGTGTGTGTGTGTGTGTGTGCGCTTCAGGGAACGGACTCGTCACAAGGCCAGCAGTAAGGACAGCAGTCGGTCGGAACGCTCCGTCGTCATCAACCCTCCAGACACACCGTCGGAAAACTCCCCTGTTCAGAACGGAGAGCCGCTGCCGGGGGAACCCACTCCAGAACCAGGAGACGACACCCAGGTATTCAGAACATCTTCATCCGAAACTCGTTCTGCATCTGAAACATCTTGCACGTTGCCTTTACATACCCTTTTAATCAGCCCCATTACCTTTTACACGACAGAGGCTCGGGAGGTAGAGCAGTTGTCTGGTAATCCGGAGGTTCTACTGGGCAGCATGTCGAAGTGTCCTTAACACGTGACACTTAACCTGTTAAGGCCGAGCCCTATTTTAAAAAAATCCGCCTAAAAATACATACCTAAGTAAATGGAAGATTGCTCCACTTCTACTAGGTCCATTTGCATGTTCTTGGCATCTAGGGACATCTATGGACCTCAGGGAATGTATTCCCAGTTGCAGAAATATTGTGTCTGCTACTATGCTTGAGTGAATTGTAATGAACCAAAGGAGAATATAAATTATTATAATCTTTATACTTTTTTCCATCTTTGATGGTGAATAACACCATGCTAACATTGACCAGACATAAAAAAAATTGCTACTGAGCTCATTCAGACCTTCTTGAGATCTAAGTAAATTAATAAAGGGCAGATGATTTACAGGGGGTTTTGTAGATACAGTACTGAATCTTGCCATCCGGACACATGCAATTTGAAATATGAATATAGAATATAGAATATCAGGCCTATAAATGACATTATTATGGCCAAGTCGCACATCTATGGATCCGGCCAAATCTCCTCTTTCGAATGGCAGAGTTAAATCTGGATTTAGTACCACCAAGCAAAGACCGTGAATGAAATCTACTCTAAGTAGTTACTTTTTTATAATGTAAATAGCTCTGCCATTTTTCATCAGATTGAGACAAGTTTTTCTTCTAGACGTTCACAGAAAGGTAAAGAAACAAACTATGTTCTATTTTATGGCAATAACGTTCAGGTTTGTTCAATCCGTGAGATATAATCACAAAAATAACATCAGAATTTTTCGCAAATAAAGCTTTGACAGAGGCTGGTGTGATACCCAAGGCTGTCCCCGAACCCTGTTTTTAGGGTTAGAACGTTCGCCAGGGTTTATCGAACGAATGTTCGAACGTTCGTTTAAAAAAAATATATAAATTTCTTTTTTATTACATTTTTATAATTTTTTTTTATAATTCTATTTTTTTATTGTATTATTATAGATCCTACGGAGGGATCTATTGGCAATAGACACCAATAGTCTATTGGTGAGAAATATTTTTTTTTACAGTGGTGGCTGTTCATGTAAACATGTAATTAAACAAAGCACTCAGAAGAAAATAAACAAGCTACTGCATCAAAGTTACTACTTATGATAAACAAAGGCATTCGTTTTGTGGCATTAACGTTATATAGTTAGTGTTACACGTTCAATAACATCAGCATATTATTTACCCGAACATAGCAAGTAGCAAGCATTACTCGTTCATACTAGCTCAGTTCCTTCCGTTGCTCATAGAGCCCTGAGTTGTACCCATTCTGCAATCTGTTAATAAAGTTTTCAATCAGACACATGTATAGAAAGGCTTTGTTTTATTATAACATTCGTTGCAGTAAAATCATTATGCCTCGTTTGGTCATCCTCATCTACGTGGTCGGCGGGGAGCTAACGTATTAGCTACAGTAAGTCTGTTGTGCTTCTCGCAAGCAGATCAATGGTGGCATTCCCGGTAGTAAAAAACGAATAAACGCTTGCCGATTGGTGGTAACAGCAGAGGCGGGTGCAAGCGGTGTGACGTAATTGGCAGAATCAACTGTCAATCAAAATTGTTCTATTGCATTGGTTGAGAACTCTGGTTGAGACAATAGTATCCAGCTGCAGCCCGGCAGACCATACTGGTTGAGCCGAGCGCCGCGGGGACGCGCCTCTTCACATCGCCTCAACCCCGCGCGCCTCCTTTTTCTTTTTCACCGAACGTTCGAACCCATTAATTAAAGTCCGAATGTCAGATAATGTCATATTTTGCTAATAACACTTAATCATTGGTAAACAAAAGTAGTGCTGAAAATATACACTTTGACTGCTCTTTTGATAGGGTTAGGGTCTTTACTCTTGGCTAGATCTGAAAAAGAAACGCAACATTAACTCATACTATACTATACATTAGGGCTGTCCCCGACTAAGGATTTGTATAGTCGACTTTGATTGGCCGATAGTTGACTAATAGTCGACTACTCCCCTGAATGCAAAACAAAACAAAAAAAGTATAATTTTTTTACATTTACATTTACATTTAGTCATTTAGCTGACGCTTTTATCCAAAGCGACTTACAAGTTCTGTACGACAAGACAGCAAGAAGGGTACAACTCTATCAGCTGAGTAACAATGTTCATCAAGTGTTGCGTGTTACAGTGTAGGTTAGTTTATTAGGACAAGTGCATGACAGTAAGGTTAGTCAGGGTTAGATTTTTTTTTTTTTTTTTTTTTTAATCATTTCAGATAATGGTTGAAGAAGTGAGTCTTTAGTCGACGGCGAAAGATTGGACGGGATTCGGCTGTCCTAACTGGGATGGGTAGTTCATTCCACCATTGTGGGGCAAGGACTGAGAATAGGCGGCTTCTCTTTGATGACCCTCCGGGAGCTTGGATAGGAGTAGGTCTGAGGCGGCCAGAAGATGCAGAGCGTAGGGGTCTTGAGGGTGTGTAGTTAGAGACCATTGACCGGAGGTAGGCGGGAGCGGTTCCCTTTGCTGCACGGTATGCTAGGTCGAGGGCCTTGAAGCGGATACGTGCAGCAATGGGGAGCCAGTGCAGGTCCCTAAGAAGTGGGGTGACATGGGCCGACTTCGGTAGGTTTGATATCAGGCGGGCCGCTGCGTTTTGAATGAGTTGAAGAGGCTTGGTGGCAGTGGCCGGGAGGCCAGCTAGCAGTGCGTTGCAGTAGTCGAGGCGGGAGATGACTGTTGATTGGACGAGGAGTTGGGTGGCTTCTTTTGTCAGGAAGGGGCGTATCCTTCTGACGTTGCTCAGGAGGAATCTGCAGGTTCTGGTTGTCGCTGCGATGTGAGCAGAGAAGTTCAACTGGTCGTCGAGGACAACACCAAGGTTCTTGGCGGTCGGGGACGCGGTCACAGCTGCATTCTCGACTGTGATGGAGAGGTCGGTCAGGGGGGAGGATTTGGCCGGCAGGTGGAGCAATTCTGTTTTGCTTAGGTTCAGTTTGAGGTGGTTGGTCGTCATCCAGGCGGAGATGTCGGACAGACAGGCCGAGATCCGCTCAGAGACGTGGATATCTGAGGGAGGGAAGGAGAGGAAGAGTTGAGTATCATCGGCATAACAATGATATGAGAAGCCATGAGACGTGATAATGTTACCCAGTGATTTAGTGTAGAGGGAGAAGAGAAGGGGTCCTAGGACCGAGCCCTGGGGGACACCCGTCCGGAGGGGGCGGGTGGCCGACAGAGTCCCTCTCCATGACACTTGGTAGGAGCGGTCGTTGAGGTATGATGTCAGCCATGTCAGCGCAGATCCAGCCACTCCCATTCCTGCGAGGGCCGCGAGGAGGATCTGATGGTTGAATTTTATTTATTTATTTACTTTTATTCCATTTGGGCTGTGGGGGGTGCTTAACTCATTCAGCGCCTGAGGCCTAGAGCATCTTAGTTCCTACCACGCCAACGAATAAGTGGCGGTGTTTGCAGGGCTATATATATTCTATATTATAGCTATGGATACAATACTATGGCCCATTTGACATCAACTATCTATCGTTCAATATGTGAAAAAGAATAAATGTTTTCATCAATACGCTTGCGTGTTATACCATGGTGAATATAAGTAGTTTTAGAGTGATCCTGGCTAATCCCAAAAAACGACGATATGCAGCAAACCGTGACTTTCACTAAAAGCGTTGCTGTTTCTCACCTGGACACGCTACTATTTCCAAATCAAATGTTTCAAATGTTTTTTTATGCTTTGATCGTCACCAACGGCATACGTCGTGGAGTAACGTTACACACACACGTTGCGATCGAGGTGAAATCATGGTTGGATCAAAGCAGGATTGATATAATTTAGTCCTTACCTTCACTAGGAGGTACCCCAAAAAGAATATTCCAATTCCGATTGCGAGTCCAAGTACTGGTGTCCATCGTGTCACCAACATAATCCACCACAACAGATGCATCGGTGGCATTTGCCGCTTCTCAATGCGATCGGGATACCCGCTCGCCTCGCCTGACAAAGAAAAGTGCGCCCGGAGACATTTGATCATTGCACAGGCCAAGATATAAGGTTTCAAAGGGTGCTCGATACTGCCACCTGGGAGGATGCGGCCGGTATTGCACTTTGGCATTCTCAGGATGATTCCCCATGTTAACCCAGAGTCCGTGTGCCTGTAATGAATGGAAGTATCGAATAAAAGAAATAACGATGAAAACCCGACTATACTCGGGTTTGGTGCTGAACGGTCGGCGAGATAACCCGACTATCCTCGGTTCTGGCGCTGATTGAGTTCATGTCTGAAGGAGTCGACTGAAGGCTCCTTTTCCTCTGCTAAAGCATGTAATTGGTCCACTGATGGATACATCTTGATATTTGTCTACTCTAGTGTGTTCATTAGATGGGTGAAATCCTCTTTCAGTGTTTTCTTAGGCAGTTAGCCTCGCTGGTATGCACGCCATTAGTGTTAGCCACGCTTCTAGGCCTCTTTGCTTTTGGAAAGAATGATACAATATATATATTTTTATTAGTAAATTAGTATAATTTATTTTTATTTTGTTTTAATTTTTTTTGCATTCGACTAAGAGGTTGGCAGTTGACTACGGCTCCTTTAGATCGATTAGTCGACTATTCTACTAATCGGGTCAGCCTTAGTTTCCGTTAGCCGGTAATTACCGGTATTTGACCGGCAAAATCTGTTGAAGTCCGACATATTTAATCTCTCCGGTCTTAATGTCCGGTGAAAATAATTCCCTGAGTCTAAGCACAATTTGATTATTTGAATTGTATTAAAATAGGCTAAAATTAAATAGCCTATGCGATGAACGAAACAATCATTACATTTGTTTCATCGTTGCTTCTAATAATGACAACTACGTTGTCAGCGAGAGCTTAGTGCTGGGTGTGCGAGTGCATGTGAAGCTGCAGAGCCGGAGCAGCAGCAGCACAGTGCAGCAGAGTGCAGTACTCCAATTCAGCCATTGGCAATTCAGCTGTTGGGTGGGGGGCGCTGCTGCGCGGTCCCCAGATAGAGCCAGAAAAGAGCCATAAAACAGCTGAATCTGCTGCTCTGCATCGACATACTCTCGCAAATAAGTCATTGGGAGGTGGAGAGAGAGAGAGTCGTCACGCAAACCCACGATAATGTTGCCGTCTCTCTCTGCCAAATTTCTCAGTTCTTCGCTTGATATAATTAATACAAATGTCCAATATAACGGAATTCGTTAGCTCATAAAAATGTGATTATAACAGACTGCTGTTTATTAATGTCGGGCGACTGCCCACAGACACCTATTTGATTTAAAGTCGGCAGCAGCACGGAGTCTCGGGACTTATTTTATTTGGAATATAATGACTTTATACGCAAAAGTAGCCTAGTTTTAAGTAAAAATATTATAAATCTACATGCCTTGATGATGTCATTCTTTTGTTTTGTTGTCATTCTTTTGCCTATCAATTGTTTTTAAGCTCAATAAACTCTGACCGGAATTTCTCTCATTTGACCGGTAGATTGAAATCTACCGGACACTGAGGCCGGCAACAATTTTTTCTAACAGAAACCCTACTAGCAAGCAGCGCCTCTACCACCTGAGACAGCTAAGGAAGTTCAGAGTATCTGGGAAGATACTCCAGTCCTTCTACTCCGGAGCTGTAGAGAGCATCTTGACTGGAAACATCACTGCCTGGTATGGAAACAGCACGGCACAGGACAAGAAGGCCCTACAGAGAGCGTACCACGGGTATTGCACTACCACCCCTGCAGGTTCTATACAACAAGAGATGCAAATCCAGAGCCTGCAGAATAATGAAAGACCCTCACCACCCCAACAACAGCCTGTTCATGCTGCTGCAGTCAGGCAGACGCCTGCGAACACCAGCTACTAGGACAGAGAGACTTCGGCTCAGCTTCTTCCCCCAGGCCATCAGAGCCTTGAACACTGAACTCTCCACACACAAGCACACATGAGCACACACACGACACACACACTGTACACGCTCACACACTAGCAGCCACTTTAACATGAGCAAACACACACTCATGCTGCACACGCTCACACTTATGGTCACTTTACAAAAGGAAAGGTCACTTTAAGAATAGTATAGTATAACTTGAGATTGTATAATAGAGCATTGTATAGCAGTGTACATAAAGACCCAGTGCCCATCCGTAGCTAACAGTGTATTGCACTACCACAGGACCTAGCATGTCCTACCATGCTCTGTAAATAACTCATGTACATATACCGATATGCCCTACTTTGTTTACTTGTTTTATTGCACAATGTCGTTCTATTGGATTCTATTATATATTACTATTGTATTATGCACATCGTTGCGGGCAAGACCCCCCGCATTTCATTGTATACTTGTATGCCGTGACAAATAAAACTCTTGACTTGACTTGACTTGACTTGACTATACACTCTTAACTCGTATTGATCTATTTTATCATGTGATATTCATTTTGTACTGGTACTGGACCGCTCTGGCTTAAGGGGTTAAAGTGAAACTACAATTGCAACATGAACCCCACTGTGGATGGTGATGAGCCTCTATCTCCACTCCAGCAGATAATAATACATTTTCTTATACGTTTTTGTCATAATACCACTTGACTGCAATACATTTGTCACAAAATAGGACTCCAACAATGTACAGTACACAGTATTCTTTTGTAATATTCTCAATTAATATTACATTTAGCAATAGAGTGGAAGAGTATCTTAAAGGGGACATGCAATGCTATTCCTTTCATTATTTGGGCAACTTTACACAATTCCTGTCAGTCTATGTAACACATCTGTATTTTTTTTTCAAAATTCATTGTTTTATATTTTTAATCAATTACTCAAAAGCAAAGATTTTCGACTTCAAGATTCCAAGCTGTTTGTGCTGCGCTCCGCCCATAAGCGCTTTGAGTGACAGTCGCCCACAGTCTGCGACTGTCACAGAGAGATATAGAGAGATTGAGGGGGATACTAATTAATTTTGCCGCGGGGGGCATAATCCCACAGGACAATACATTGGTAACTTGTTTCAAATGACTATATATACCGCTGTGAATATTATTGCACGGATCGGAATAAGGGCGTGCGTGTGGGAGTCAAGGATATTTTGACAGTGATATCCCAGGGAGAAGCCCCACACCAGCCCAGCACGCACACACATTTATACACTCCTGCGCGCAGTCCCTCTCTCTCTCTCTACCAGGGAGAAGACCCTCCACGCGAGCCGGTCAGTTTGTGTGTAAAATGCGTGTGTGTTTGTGTTTCCCCGCGCGCCGGTCAGGTTGTGTGTGTGTAAATTAGTGTTTGTTTGTTTCCCTGACAGAAGCTCCTGTCCCTCTCTTATCTATCTCTCCCTCTCTCTCCCTCTTTATCTTTCTCTCTCCCTCTCTCTCGCTCGCTCGTTCTCTGCCTCTCTCTGTTGGGACTAGTGGTCTGCAAGGGCCTTGAAATGAAGCCTGTGCCCAGCCCAAGCCCATGAACTTCAGGCCCTGCCCGAAAATAAGCCAGACTGTAAATAACATTTTAAGCCCTAGCCAGAGTGAAAACCAAAAAAAAACAAATATATATATTAGACTTAAAATTAATTTTTTATTTGTATTTGTTTTAAATATTCGAAACACGGTTTTATATGAACTTAATAAATAAACAAAAATGAAAATGTTCAATAGGTCTACCTAAATAACGCATATCACGCTGAAAACTAAGAAGCATTTACATAGCCTGTTTCGCTCTTATTAGAATTCCGTCCCAGTGCTTGCTTAGACTGACTCACACGGCAGCCTTGTAAAACGTATTGAAGGCTATATGGAATCTTCTTTGACACACACACACACACACACACACGACACAATAGCCTACTCAGTCACTATACAAACAAACAGAAAACAGAAATCAGAGCAACATTTATATAATGAAAGCACAACGGAACAGGGCAGCAGCGACCCCACACCAGCAAATAATAATAAATCGGACTCACCACTTCGCTGTTGATGTCAGCAACGCGTTGAACAACGTTAACAAAACTTCGCCAACCGGCTACATACATCCAAGAACAAATTAAAACGTTCGCCAACTGGCTATATTCCAACTTCAAACAATGCCACTTCGGTCCGGTTCATTTGTTCATCATCCACCTGAGGGCTTCATCACTGTTCTACTCCCCTCGAGTTCTCCCTGCGGGCTGCGGTAATTATATCCAAATGTTTCCAAAAATGCAGCGTTCCCTTTACTATTTTATCTGTTAACTTATACATCTTGACTCCTCAGACACAAGGCTTTCACTCTCTGATGACAGCACTACGTTACGCGAAAATGAAACAGAAAGTTAAGGTTATCCTATAACCCTAGTTATATGAGTATAGCGAGCGCGCAAAAAAAAAAGAGGGCGCTGCCCAGCCCGGCCGAGCCCGAATTATTTATTTAAAAACAAAGCCCTACCCAGCCCGAACCCGGAATATATATATATTTGTTTACTTGTTTTATTGCACAATGTCGTTCTATTGGATTCTATTATATATTACTATTGTATTATGCACATCGTATTTATATATATATATATATATATTTTTTTTTATCTATTCTATTCTACAATTGTATTGCACTGCACTATTGCAATATTTTTTTTCTATTTTATCTTGCTCCTTTTATTATTGTCTATTTAAAACTGAATCAAAACATAAACTAGGTGGCCTGTTTTTACATGATTTTATATGTCTGCACGTGCTCATTTTATGCCTGTCTTTTTCTGTTGTGAAGCACTTTGAGCTGCAGTTTCTGTATGAAAGGTGCTATACAAATAAAGTTTATTATTATTATTATTATTATTATATGATAAGAACAGATAATGAAATCTACTGTATGTACAGTCGCTTTCTTATCTTTGCCAGGGTGGCACCATTTTGAAACTAATTTAAAATCTAATTGTTGCTACATGCAAAAAATAGGGAAGAGAAACTAACTGTGCTTCAATATATACCAATAACGTTAAGTTTTGTGGTTTATTATCCCGAGTAATAAGATATATAAAAAAAATGCATACAGAAGTAATTTGCTTGAAACCCCATAGAGGCCTTTGGGAGGTGTCGTTCGGAAAAATTCCAAGGCTCGTCGAAAGCTGTCGGTGTCCTCTTCAAAATGGCCACAAAAAAACTACAATTGCCGACGTTCAAATTTTCCAAAATGGTGGACTTTCGCGAACTAAACAACACCAAAACAAAAACGAAAATCTATCTAATAACACTTTAACCTATTGGTAAACTAATGTATTGATGATAATATACATTATAACTGCTGTTGTGACATGGTTATGATGTGGTATACTTGAATACGTTTGAAAAATAAAACGATACTTTTGTCAAACAGATTGATTTATGACGCGATGTCATTTTGGGACCGGTACCGGTCTCGTCGGGCTTCAGAGGTTAACAGGGATTGAGACAAAATAGTCAACGGTACGACGCAACCTACTGTTCCTGGTAGAACAAACTCCCATTGTCCTCAGGGCAGGTCAGCGTTTATACTCCCCTCAGTAACTGGCAGGGAGACAGGAGCCCTGATTGGTGATTGGCACCAGGTGCCTTGCTGGGCGCTCCTGAAGGCCCTCCCATAGTCGAGCAGACTGTACACAGAGCAGACTCCGCGGAGGTCCACTGGACTCTTTGAGCTTTCATAGTCGAGCGGACCTCCACGGACCAATTTCCTACATGTCACGCGCCAGTTTACACAATTGTCCCCACGCTGTTCAACTTTCTGTCATGTCGTCGTCATCCGATGTCAAAATAAAGAGTATGTTATCTCCGTTTCCAATATTTTTCGATAATAAAACGGGTTTTACGCACTTGAATAACAGGTATATTATAGGCTTGAGGTGGACAGCGCGTGGTGCTGAAATGACAAACACGCATTGCATGAAATAAAAGCACCAGTTTTATTTCAAAATATTGGAATGGCGTTTCCAATATTTCGAAATAAAACTGGCAATTTTACACACTTCATTTAGAAAAGCCATTCAAACATCTCTCTTGGCACGGAGCGAGTGGTCAGAGTAAAATGCAGATCGGCGCGTCACATTAAATGCAGTTCGATGTCAACCAAAACGCCGAGCAGCGTTTTATGTGACACCAAGTCAGCGGCGCGGACGTCCGCGCGTCAGAAAATAGGAGCTTCGCACTTGGACTCTGCTGTGGGTCTGCTGTCCGCTGAGATCAAAGCTCAAAGAGTCCGCGCGGACCTCCGCGGAGTCTGCTTGACTATGGGAGGGCCTTGAGGCTGCGTGTGTCGGTGTGGTGTGGCAGCGACATGTAACCTCCGGGGGGCGCTCCTGAGGCTGTGTGTCGGGGTGGTGTAACACCAACAGCTAACTTCCGGGGGGCACTCCTAAGGCTGTGTGTGTCGGGGTGGTGTAACAGCGACAGGTAACCTCTGGGGGGTGCTCCCAGGCTGTGTGTGTGTCGGGTGGTGTGACAGCGACAGGTAACCTCCGGGGGGCGCTCCTGAGGCCATGTGTGTGTTGGGGTGGTGTAATAGCGACAGGTAACCTCCAGGGAGAGCTCCCAGGCGCCTATTGCTTAATAACAGCGGAGCAGTGCTGCCTTTGCTTCCGCGTTTTCCCTGATTGGCTGCGACACGCGCCGCGGCAGGCGCGGCAACCGCAGAGCGGAGCGGCAGAGCTTGCGGAATTATGTAACCGCCCTAATCCGCCATGTTTTTCATTCGGCGCTTCAGCTCACCTGGCAGAGCAGCGGTCCTGCGGTCCTTCGGTCCGTTGTTGACGAGTTCGAATCCCATCAAATTTTTTTTTTTAACGTGATTTTTTTTTTTACAGTGTATTTTTTCGCCGGTTAAGGTTAGGCATGGTTAAGGTTAAGGTTAGGCATTGTTTCGGAGTTGGTTAAGGTTAGAACGGTTAAGTTTAGGCGCTGTTAAGGAGCTGGTTAAGGTTAGAGTTTGTCTTAGAGAATGGCAATATTCTTTCTATGGTTAAGGTTAAGGTTAGGCATGGTTAAGGTTAAGGTTAAGGTTAGGCATTGTTTCGGAGTTGGTTAAGGTTAGAACGGTTAAGTTTAGGCGCTGTTAAGGAGCTGGTTAAGGTTAGAGTTTGTCTTAGAGACAGCCTATTTCCGCACTGCCGCTCTCCCGCGTTGCCGCGGTCACATGGTCAAATTGTCACATTCTTGCACTGCTCCGCTGTTAAAAAGCAACACGCCTCCCAGGCTGTGGCACCTGCTCTGACGCAGCCCTCACAACAATCGCATTCCTTTTGAATCTGTCCCGTTGCTTTTCATTCCCTTTAAATCAGTCTCAAATGCTCTACATTCTCTTTGAATCAGTCCCATTAACTTAGATTCCTTTTTTGTCAGTGCCATTGCTCTGCATTCACTTTGAGTCAGTGCCATTGCTCTGCATTCACTTTGAGTCAGTGCCATTGCTCTGCATTCACTTTGAGTCAGTGCCATTGCTCTGCATTCATTTTGAGTCAGTGCCATTGCTCTGCATTCATTTTGAGTCAGTGCCATTGCTCTGCATTCACTTTGAGTCAGTGCCATTGCTCTGCATTCACTTTGAGTCAGTGCCATTGCTCTGCATTCACTTTGAGTCAGTGCCATTGCTCTAAATTAACTTAGAATCAGTGCCATTGCTTTACATCCACTCAGCATTCCCAGTGTGCCATCTGTGAACTTGTCGTGACCTTCTGAACTCATCTCACACAGCTGGCTGCTAATCGCCATGGCAATGGCTTCATAATCACCAGGGTGGAGCTGCAGGGGACAAATAGGTCAAGGGATTTGCAGCCTTCTTTTAGGCCTGTACGGATTGTATGTGTGTGTGTGTGTTTCCGTGTGTGTGTTTGTTAGGGTTATGTTAGGGTAGGGGAATATGGAATGAATGTCCCCACAACACACAGAAATGTGTGTGTGTGTGTGTGTGTGTGTGTGTGTGTGTGTGTGTGTGTGTGTGTGTGTGTGTGTGTGTGTGTGTGTGTGTGCGTGCGCAGAGGTGGGAAAAAAGTTTAAAAAATATCCTACTTTGATTAATACTTACTTAAGTCAAATTAAATTGCTGGTGTATAAATCTACTTAGATGAAAGTAAAGATTGGTCCTCATTGGTATAGTGGAATATACTGTATTAATATGCCATATACTGTCTTCTCTATGATATTATTTATTGTTGGTTTGATGTATTCCTTCCATTGCTAAACAAACTTCAAATAACTACACTTTCGGCTGTTTTCGGCTTGCCATTGCCCCGACTGCTTTGTTGTTGAATCAAGTCAAATACGTTTTTTTTTTTTTTTTTTTTTTATCTCACGTGAATCGATACTCGGTAGTACCGACGTGTTTCGGTAAGTACCTTTAAATGTACCGAATTCGGTACCCATCCCTATTGTGAAGTGACTGTGGCAGTAAGCGGTACTTCGAGTTAAACTCACTTCCCCTTAACACATTGTCCGCCATGCATTGTACCCATCCTTGGGCCCAGTCTGCCAGTGCTGTAACCCTATGGAGATGTTTACCTTCTTTGCAGGGCTATAACTTTTTAAATATTATAGCTATATCGACATTACTATGGCCCATTCAACATCGGGAATCTATCGTTCCGGATATGGGAACGTTATATTTTTTCATTCATACATTGTCGTGTTAATACCGTCGTGAATATAAGTATGTTTTTAAGGTTTTCTGCAGTAATTCCTAAAACGCAAGTTATAGGCCCTGACGCATATGATAGATTATCGATTGCCGTTTCTTTCCTATACACGCTATATTAAAAAATTCAAATGTATATGATCGGTATACATTATGCTTCATCATGCGTGAAGGAAAGGGGGGGGGGGGTCGTTTATAATTCCTTGATCGTCAGTAGCGTCTTTTTTTACTATGGGTTGATACGTTGATCAGATGGATTGCCGTGAAATAAATAAACAATGGGGCTGAAAATAACGTTAGATTCCTCTTACCGTTCGCTGATGAGACTGGAGGAAAAATATTCCAATTATTTGACGTCGATCTGCTAGATCAACGTCAAAAAGGAAACCGCTCCCGCCTACCTCCGGTCAATGGTCTCTAACTACACACCCTCAAGACCCCTACGCTCTGCATCTTTTGGCCGCCTCAGACCTACCGTACTTTTTGGACTATAAGCCGCGGCTTTTCCCCCCATTTTTCGACCCTGCGGCTTATATGTGACTCGACGTGACCAAACCCGAAAATGTAAAAATCAAAATATTACTTTTTTGACTGCATTGAAATGTTATTTATCTGTTCCCTTATTTGCTAAACTTAATACAACTTGTAAATGAGTTAATTCTTGTTATTTGTCCGACAGTATTGTGTCCCAATGCTAATTACATATGGTAATTAAACATTAAAACACCTGCAGCTTATAGTCCAGTGCGGCTTATATATGTACACATCATTCAATTTAGCTGCTGCGGCTTATATTCAGGTGCGGCTTATAGTGCGAAAAGTACGGTACTCCTATCCAAGCTCCGGGAGGGTCATCAAAGAGAAGTCGCCTATTCTCAGTCCTTGCCCCACAATGGTGGAATGAACTACCCACCCCAGTTAGGACAGCCGAAACACGTCCAATCTTTCGCCGTCGACTAAAGACGCACTTCTTCAACCATTATCTGAATAAAAAAAATCTAACCCTAACTAACCTTACTGTCATGCACTTGTCCTAATAAACTAACCTACACTGTAGCACTCAACACTTTGATGAACATTGTTGCTCAGCTGATAGAGTTGTCCCCTTCCTTGTCGTACAGAACTTGTAAGTCGATTTGGATAAAAGCGTCAGCTAAATTATTAAATGTAAATGTAAATGTAGATCCATTTCCCGTTTATATGACGCAATAAACGCCGAAATCATATTGATTATTGCGTTTCGAAAGCAATCCCAATGCACTCAAGTGTGTATCTAGATCCACGCTACAAGATATTACTGCCGGAGGATTCTCCCAGATGCACCGAGCGCCACTTCCGGTTTGGCTTGGAGTGTAACTCGCCCGACATCCACCAGGCGGTATTGAGGCGTTGCAATATCAGAACAGGGTCCAGCTGCGTCCCGGAGTGAGGCTGGATGGATTATGAATGCCATGGCGAAAAAATTTAATATTGATCCCAAAAACGAGTTAACTCGTTTCTGGCGCACAACGCATGGCGGGCAATAACGAGTATACCCGTTTTTGGCGCACAATGTGTTAAAAGACACATAGACACGTTACCAAGAAGTGAATTCACCTCTTGGTATAGCGGTCTGTGATGTCGCCCGTGGTGTGGCTGACCCTGGTTCGAAACTCCCTCGGGGTCATCGAAATTTAACACGACGCAGGAGGAGTAACATGCGATCGGTCACACCAATATCACTTTTATATGACAGACATCCGTGGAATTAAATAATTATAATCATAATAGATACAACACTATTTGTATCATTAACAATTATGTTTTAAATTTACATAACATGACTCAACAACCACGTCAGAAAATAAATAAAAACCAAACCGATCACTGCGGATATAACTATAGTAGAATAGACTATTATTATAACATATACCGTCTTGTTATTATGATATTATTTATTGTTGGTTTTATTTATTTATTACATTGCTTGCACACATGCAAGAGCCGGTGTAGAAACGGCTTGGTTGTATGTTACTATTGTACTTACATTTGCACTCTGGTTGGATGACAAACCTATTTTCATTGTATTGTACTTGTGCTGTATGATGACAATACATTTTAATCTAATCTAATCAAATGTTGGGAGATTATATAAAAGATGATCGTTTGGAGTCGCAAATCGCTGTCGTGTGTGTGTGTACAGTATCAGCTGCTGCATCGTTAATGAATTATAGATTTATATGGAATTCGTTAATTATTTACATTACTAAGTGAGATGTCATGCTGATTTGGCGTGTTCTGCGGTGGGACTTGCTGCTACGAAGATTTTGGCCACAAGATTTTGGAAACATAGACCGTTTCATGCGTTCAAGAACCCGGAGGAGGATTTCCATAAATCTGTTGGTACGAAATTTTTACCAAGATATTTACCAAGGCACTCGAGAATGAGGACCATTGTTTATGATCTTTATTTTATATACAGATATAGTATAGTACAGTAGGCGAGACACTGCAGGTGAATAGTCAAATATACTTTTTTTGTTGATTTTGAGATTTTGTTATATTTTGCTTCGTAAACATGTCTTCTATGAAACTAGTGACAATAAAACGTCAATAACACACATTTAGTTGTTTATTTTACATCATTTTTCCTTATTGCATCCATAAATGTGCACATATTTAATGGGGAAGTGCCTCATTTGCATATATAAACATACATTTCAGAAAACTTGCAATATATTTTTTCTTAGTTTATATGTACATAACAAATTGGGAAAGTTTCATAGTGATATCTATTCAAATATTTTTTGCCTATTAGGGGGTACTACACTGTACTACACTGTTTGTAGCCTGTGTGTAGTTCTGTTCAGTTCAATAACATCATTATTATTATTATTATTCAGTTTTCAGGCATGTGTTTAGGTTGTCTATTACTAATGGTTTGATTAGGTATTGTGTTTGTAAATATCTGTTTAAAAAAAAAGTATGGCATTTTACAATACAGAACTTTGAAGGCGTTTTCCCAAAAATGAGTTTTAAGAGTTTTTCCTCAGACTCTTTTTGTATCACAAATACAGTACTGTAATTGCAAATCTGGTATGTCATAAATGTATAGATGTAGCAGTACTGTCTATCTGTATGTCATGTATGTCATATATGTTACGATGAATTGGAAATGGGGGACCCTGGTGGAAACAAGACGAAAGTCTTTCTCTGGTCTGCATCCCCTTAACAATTGTATGTATTGAGCTGTACTGCACTGTACCCATTCTGCAATCTGTTAATAAAGTTTTCATTCATTCATTCATTCATTCATTCATTCATTCATTCATTCACTCTGAGCCAGAAATCTCCACTTCAGTAGCACTCACATACACCAAACCTTCCAGTTCTATTCATATCTATGTTCTGAAGGTATTTACAGAAGGGTTTGTTGATATCGCATTCATACCCTGATTTATATCACATTTTATTCCTAAAAACATGGCAAAATATGGAATTTTACCATAAAAATTGACTGAATGGAGTATTTTCTGATTTATGGAGTGATAAAAAGAGATATCCAAAATCCCCTCTGTAATAACCTTTGGCTCTAATATGTCAACAAAATGAAACTATAATTTTGAAAATGGCTTTATCCAATGTTCACATTTCTGTCCTGGAATTATATGCAAATTAGTGCATATTTAAGTAGATCATGCCTCATTTGCATATTTAAACATACAATTTCAGAAAACTTGTAATACAAAAAAGTCTTGTCTTAATATAAGTAATCAACTGGGGAAGTTTCATTGTGATATCTATTAGTAAATGTTTTGACCCTATTCACCTGCAGTGTCTCCCCTTAACTCATTGGCCGCCAAACCTGACTATTCACGGGTTTTGTCGCCAACCGCTGAGCATCATACCTGAGTTTTCTCGGGTTTTGATCCTTTGATATTTTTCCTTTGATCCCCGTTCTAAACACTCACTCAGAGCTGCCTGTGTCTCCCTGGCACAGCTGCCTACGTTGGAATTGCAATGACGATCGAATACCACCAGGTGGCAGTATCACCTACCGTTTGAACTGGGGATATCAGTTGTCTTCCAGTACTGAGTTACCTCCGGCTGCTTCCACCTCGGAGTGGATCAGGACATAGGCTGGGCTGTCTTAAATACTTCGAAGCTTCGAAGCTTCGTTCGATGGCACAAGCTTCGAACAAAAAAAAATAATAGAAGTTGAAAAAAATTATTCAAAAAAGAATTCAAATAAATATTTTTTTTGCCTCCAAAATCTTGCGCCTCCATTCCAATGAAACGAAAGTAAGCGGCGCCTCGACTCCACCTCTCTACAACAAGCACGTGGAGATTATCTGTGTTGAAAACAACAAGGACATGTGCAGCAGACATGTCGACGAAGAAGCGAAGCAATGCCGTTTGTTATTTAAGACTATGTCGGACAGATTTGTGTTCATTGTGCTGCTTTTTAAAGTGTCCCGACCAGTGATGCCACAGATTACTTGTAAAAGTAATCCGATTACTGATTACTGATTACTCCTTTAAAAAGTAATCCAAGTTACTTTACTGATTACTTGATTATCAGAGTAACTTAGTTACTTTGAAAGTAACTAGGTTACGAAGTCGTCGTCGTTCCCCCAACCGTTTTTTTTTAAACGCTTTATTGAAAGTGCATAAATTGTTTTTAACTTGTTTCTCTGCACATAACGTAAATTGTTAAACTAGTGCTTCAGCTTCTGTACCATCAAGTATGGTAAAGCAACAGTCTATGATGCTCACAGCATTAGAGCAGCCAGCCAGTGGTTTTACAAAACCAGTGTATCCATTCACATCTAACAAATGCAGGCTGAACTATTCAATTATATCAACTGTAACTATTAAATTGTTTTTATAAATGTCTCTCTATAAACATACAATCAGTCTCTCTTTAACATGTAAATTAACTGTAAATCTGGCAAATAAGAGCTTTTGCTCTGCCACCATCAAATATACATTAATCAAAAGGGAAAGAAACAATCTCTCTCTTTTGCTGTTTGGCTGGCCTCCGAGTCCTCCTGTACCTAGTCGAAGCGTCGGCTAGTGTTGTGATTCCAGATGCTTTCAATGCAATTGGATGTGCTGTTTTTAGCGGTAGACAGTATTTTGTTTCCTCCGCATATGAACGTGAAGTAGTGACTGAGGCTACGTTTAGACGAGCGTTTTGGGATGGAAGTCTGAACAGAAACTTACTTTTAATTTTGCCAAGCGTTTTGGGGTGGAATTCTCCGACGACGGAGCCCTGCTGTCACACGATTGGCGCATATGTCACATGACGTGCTGTGAAGACCCGCCCTACTCTGCCTCTGATTCGCAGACTGTGGATGGGGAATGTGATTGTACCAAAGCAGAGTCACTCACAGACAGAGTGTCCAGTCACGCCGCGGGACACATTCTTGTGTAACCCTTTCACTGCCACACTACGTCACTCCCAAAAGAAAAACAGCTCAAAATGTATTTTTGACTGTCGAAAACGAAATAAAATACTGCATTCCGCCTGCATTATGAATTTATGATGAGATAGTAACGAAATAGTAACGCACAGCCACTTGGACAAGTAACTGCAATCAGATTACTGGCTTTTAAAGATTAACGCGTTAGATTACTATTTTCGGGGTAAAGTAATCAGATTACAATAACGCGTTACTTAGTAACGCGTTACCGGCATCACTGGTCCCGACCCATATAAAAATATGTCTTAATAAAACGTGCTTAATTAAGTCGAATTCTGCCTTTGTCTCTATCAACTACATGTAAATATTTATATAATTGTTTTCTTGATAGACGAAGGTTGCAACATAATTATGTAATGTCATGTTGGCTGCGTCACAGTCACGAAAGAGGCTACTTAATTAATTAATCCAATCCACTTTATTTATAGAGCACATTTAAAAACAACAAAGTTTACCAAAGTGCTGTACAAGTCCCACAACATAAGATAAAAAAAAAGAAAAGAAAAAAATCTTTTTTTCTCAAAGCCCCGAAGCTTTGATTGCCAAAAAAAGCTTCGAAGGTCAGCCCTAGACATAGCAATCGGTAGGAATTGTGGTGCCTCAGACCTATTCTCTCCCGTATGATAGCCATGCCCAATATACGACCGGCACCGGCAACATCACCTCCTGGTTTGGGAATAGCACTGCACAAGACCAAAGCAGACTACAAAGAGTGACACGTTCAGCCGAACGCACAATTGGAGGGGGGCTCCCCACCCTCCAGAACATTTACTACAAGCGTTGCAAGGGCAAGGCTAAGAGAATCATTAAAGACTCCAGTCACCCGAACAACTGCCTCTTTGAACTGCTGCCGTCAGGCAAGCGATACAGGAGTCTCAAGGCGAGCACAGAAAGACTCAGAAGAAGCTTCTATCCCCAGGCCATCAGGCTGCTAAACGAACAATGAATGAACACTACACAACAACAACCACCAAACGCACATAGCACACACATCCACACGCACACACTCACTTTAAACAAACACACTGTAGCACCCACTCCACACACTTATAGCACACACCCACTTTAAACAAACACACTGTAGCACCCACTCCCCACACTTTATATTTATGGATGAAGGATTGCACTACAACTCGTACACCTTACTGTAAATTGTACCTAAAATTGTACCTCATCCCATTTCTGCTTTGCACTAGATAGTACTGTACATTAGTACACTGCATAGTATTGTGTATTGTATATTATATGGTAACTCAGAACATTGTACATATGTCTATACCGAACACTGTGACCTCATTTTCTTCTTCTAAATTCATGCTATATTATGTTATTATGTTATTTGATACTATCTTGTCTAGCACAGTCTCTGGAGCGTAACAGTAAGAAGCATTTTGTATGAAAGTATTCTGTACTTCTGTATGACAACTATTAAAGAACTTGAACTTGAACTTGAACTATACACGAGTAATAGCGATCGCCATGGGACGAATGGGATTTATTCATTTTGGAGTACCTTCTGACTGAGGTAAGGTCTATTTTAGGTAACCTGCTGGTATTTCTTTTACCCCCGCCCCCCCCTTTATGATTTTGTGAAGACACATATGTATATGGTATATACCTTTGATTTGGAAGTATTTGGGGTTTCAGGCGAGCAACCCGAACAATTTGGGCATAATGCATATAACGCGTTCATATATATATGAAAAAATACTGGATTATTTTGGAATGGGGCGATGTTTAGCATGGAATAGCGCACAAACTAAAGTATGTAGAGATGAACTGGTTAGTCAGTTTTGGACTATGAAAAATGCCTGTCAAATGAGCCATACTATTGTCTCCATATCTATAATACAGAACACACGATGGGTCCGCAAACATCGCTAAAATGGCGCCATTGAGTAGAGATGGGAAAACAGCATGGCAGTCAATGAGTTAAAGTAAGAGTAAAGTAAGATTCCACACAACCATGTAGGCATGTAAGAAGGTTAGGTTATTTGTATCCATTTAATTTATTTATAAAAAATTTATTTTAGTAGTTGGAGATGCTGAGAAAATGACAAACTGAAAGCTCTCGTGAGCTGCATGTGGTAAATGTGGCTTGAAGCAATAGATCCTGGAGGCCTGCGTGTGATGCACCTGTGTGTGTGTGTGCATTAGTGTAGCTAGGTTGTCTGGTGTGTCTGCATGTTTGCGTGTGTGTGCGTTCGTGTAGCTCGTTTTTGTGGTGTGTATGTGTGTCTGTTTGCGTGTGTGTGCGTTGGTCTAGCTAGTTTTTGTAGTGTGTGTGTGTTTGTGTATGTGTGTGTGTGTGTGTGAGTGTGTTTGTGTACGTTGACCTACAGGCTACAGCATTGTGTTTACCAACCCTTTCACTGCCACACTACAGAAGGTTAACCCTTTACTATCACACTACCGACGGTTAACCTTCTGTAGTGTGGCAGTGAAAGGGTTAACCTGCTGTTGTGTGGCAGTGAAAGGGTTAACCTTCTGTGTATTGTCGCAGTGAAAGGGTTAACCGTTTGGTAGTGCGGCAGTGAAAGGGTTAATGTCTCCATTACAGTAAGTGTTGACAGAGATATGTTTGAGGCTACAGCATGAGACCCATATGAACAGAGTGTGGTCCAGTGAGGCATGGGAGTGTCTCCGCGCCTGGTTGGAGAGGGCAGGCTGTGATCAGGACTTGGTCGAGTGGGCGGGGTCTGAGGCTGGAAACAACTTGGATGAATACACAGATACTATGACATCATTCATCAGCCTTGGCGAGGAGGTGTGTCCCCCTCCACTCTAGGAAGATCTTTAACAACAACAAGCCCTGGTTTTCAGCAGGCAGCTGAGGTTGGAGAAGTCCTGAAACACTGAGCTGACCAGCTCGCCCCGGTGTTTACCACCATTTTGAATGCCTCGCTGGAGCTGTGTCACGTCCCAGCATGCTTCAAGGCCTCAACCATCATCCCCGTCCCCAAGAACATCACAGGCCTTAATGACTACATACCCGTCACCCTGACCTCTGTGGTCATGAAGGTCCTGGAGAGCCTTGTCCTGGCTCACCTGAAGCTCATCACAGATCCTGTGCTGGACCCGCTGCAGTTCGCGTACAGAGCCAACAGATGCAGGGAGGACGCTGTGGACATGGCTCTAGTCTGCACTACACGCTGGAACATCTGGACTACGAGGGCAACTATGTCCGGATCTTGTATGTGGACTTCAGCTCGGCCTTTAACACCATCCTTCCACTCATCCTGGAGCACCAGCTATCCCTGCTGCAGGTGCCGGCCTCCACTCGCAGGTGGATTACGGACTTCCAGTCCAACAGGTCTCAGCGTTTGAAGCTGGGGAAGAGCATTTACAGCTCTAGGTCCACCAGCACCGGTTCCCCGCAGGGCTGCGTCCTGTCCCCACTACTGTTCTCCCTATACACCAACAGCTGCGTCCTGTCCCCACTACTGTTCTCCCTGTACACCAACAGCTGCGTTTCTCTCCACCCCTCGGTCAAGCTCCTAAAATTCGCTGACGACACCACCCTGGTGGGCCTCATCTCCAGGGGAGACAAGTCGGCCTACAGGAGGGAGATCGAGAGGCTGCAGAGTTGGTGCAGCTGCAACAACCTGGAGCTCAATGCTCTTAAGACAGTGGAGATGGTGGTGGATTTCCAGAGGAAAGCAGCCCCGCCCCCTCCCATCAGGCTGGGAGGCACCCAGGTGGCCTCCAGGGAGTCATGCCGCTTTCTGGGCATGACCATCTCCCAGGATCTGAAGTGGGAGCTTAACACCATGGCCCTGCTGAAAAAGGCCCAGAAAAGGATGTTCTTCCTCCGGCAGCTAAAGAAGTTCAGACTGCCGAGGACCATGATGGCCCAATTCTACACGGCCATCATTGAATCCATCCTCACCCACTCCATCATCTCCTGGTTCCCTACCGCAGCGGCAAAGGATCTCGCCAAGCTGCAGCGGGTGATTTGCTCCGCGGAGAGGGTGATCAGCTGTCCCCTGCCCTCCCTCAGGTCCCTGCACGACTCCAGGGCGCTGAAGAGGGCGCTGAAGATCATGGCTGACCCCTCCCACCCGGCCTCTTCACCCTGCTCCCCTCTGGGAGAAGGCTGCGGATACCAAAGGCTGTGAAAGCCGGACACAGACTGAGCTTTTTCCCCTCAGCCGCCAGGCTGATCAATAACTCAGCCCCCCTCCCCCAAATGATACTGGCAATATGCTGCACTGGTCTAACTGGAACTCTGCACTTTACACATTACACTTTATATATATCTATTTAAATTATTAACAAGTTGGATGCCAGCCATTAGACGCGGACCGCTGTAGCTGGGCCAAGCGTTAAAAGATACGACTGCGTGACCTTGTTTGTAGAGCTAAATCTATATTCTATATTATAGCCATGGATACAATACTATAGTCATTTGACACTGTGTTTCTTCCGGTCAAGATGCAAAAAAGAGATAATTTTTCCATGCATACATTCCCGTGTTATACCGTGGTGAATATAAGTATGGTTTTACAGCGGTATGGGGTAATTCCTGAAAGGCTGCGTAATAGCCATATAGGTTAATTCTACTATTTGTTGGCGTTTCTTGCCTATACACGCTAGTATTCCCGAATCAAATCTATACAGTAGGTATTATGTTTCAAAGGGGGGGGGGGGGGGGGGTCGTTTCTGATTATTGATTACCAGTAACAGCATTAATATTGAACGCTAAAAAGGCTGATCAGCTGGATCGGTATGAAAACCTTGCACAATCAAGCCAGAATTTACGTCAGATGATCCTTACCTTTGATCAGGATATTCCAAAAATAATATTCCAATTGTTTGATCGATATCGGTTCCGATATCGGTAGATGTTTGGATGCGACCGATTGAACCTCTAGCCTTGCCGTTTACTGAAAATCTGCGCCCGGAGACCTTTCAGTGTAACACAGGGTCTGGAACAGGGTTTACTGCACTCTCGATACCGCCACCTGAGGAATCTGGCCGGTACTGCACCCTCGGCATCACAGTAGGCTTTCTAACGGCAACATACGGGTCCCTGGCATTGAATAGGATATTAAAATCGAGAAAAAAAAGAAAAACGAACCAAAAACGTAATATTACGTGTCTGGCACCCAACCGCTGGCGAGCAAACGCGTAATATTACGTGAATGGCACCCAACGTGTTAACACATTCCTGGCCAACCACGTATAAATACGTGATTGGGCGCCATCCTTAACTCATTCCTGGCCAACAGCGCCCTCTGCTGATGGCCCTTCTGTGCCAACGCTATATCCAATGGAGAATAGGACTTATTTGCGAGTGCATAAAACATATCAAATATAATAGCAATAGATCTAAATAACACAGTGATCGTCAATGAGTTGCTTCCAGTCAACATGTACGAAACGGATCGTTTTTTCATCTGTACATTTCCGTTTTATACCGTTTTGAATAAGAGTATCGTTTTGGAGATTTCTAGTAATTCCAGAGAAAGACACGATAATAACCCTTTAGTGGAAAACACAGTGAAATTTTTCGGCTGATTTATGAATAGTTTTCAAATAAACGCTAGATTGGGTTCCAGCCCAGCTCTCGGCGTTGCTACCAGCTTGGCTGGTTGTTCATACTAATACAATTGGCATTATTAGGGGGTGGGAAGCTGGTGGGTGGGGATCGGACGTTGTGGACAGCGACTCCTACAGGTGAAAAGATGCAATGGCTGTCTCCTCGAGTACCGGAGGGGACACGTGATGCAAGGCTTTGTCCACATTGCAGCCGGCTTGTGGGAGGCATGGCCAACAACGTTCGAGACAGGGGAGGGGAGAATTGGACAATACGAAATTGGGGAAGGGAGAAAAATAGAAAATGGAGAGAAAAAGTAGATAAAAAAATAAAAATAAACGCTAGATTATCGATAGTATATGTGTCCTCATGTACGAAGAGAAGCGGGGTCTGAAAAATTGCTTCTCTGTACTTTGGTCGGTGCGAACCTCACACACACACACACACGCGCGTGCGCGCGCTCCGATGCCGGTGATAGGAACATCTGATTACCCCAAGATTCGTAACATAAAGGCCTTACCTCACATCTGATGTCATGCAAAAAGATTAATCCAAATTCCTGATCGCCATTCCAAATATCGATTGCGTCCATTGATCCAACGTTATAGTCCAAAACACAATGATCCACGATGCTCCCAGTGGGGGGACTCAATGCAATAGTATCCAGCTGCATGCCCGAGAAGTAAAACCTGGACCGGACTTATTTTTTTTATGCACAGTCCCAGCCAATCCAATCCAATGATGTGCAATACCATCCGGGAGACGATAGGCGGCGGTATTTGCCCTTTTGCGAGCTCAGACCCATTCCCAACGATAACATAAGGTTGGATGAATGAAAATGAATGGATATCGCTAATAAAAGAAATAACGATTAAAACCCGACTATACTCGTGATTGGCACGGAAGCGATGGCGAGTTAACCTGACTATACTCGTGGTTGGCCCGGAATGAGTTAATCCTCCACTGCACTGTTTTTGTCCTGTTGTTGTTGTTATTGTAAAAAGGAAAAATGCATACGCCGCAACAATTACCTATGTGTTTACACAAATGGCTAAATAACGGAATCTGAATCGGAATGAGATCGAATGCCTTAGACGAGGAATCCATAAAGCATAAGAACATTGTAGAGGGGGAGCTCCAGTAGCTCACCGCGTACCTCGGACGCTATTTCGGCATCGGGGACAACCGTGCGCGTCACGGATCTGGGGTACACGAGTTCGACTCCCGGACTCGCCGTATTTTCTGTGTGTCTGTGTGTCTTTCCCCCGATCTATACCCCATTCAACCTGTTTCTGTCGGTCATGCTTGACCAGAAAAAGCGATAAACGCTAAAAGAACCAGCTGACTGGTCAAAGTAAAAAAAAAAAAAAAAAAAAAAAAACATTGTAGAGTTCTGTCTTCTATACTTGGCTACTATTTCTTAACCTCTTACGCCCGAGCCCTATTTTCTGAAAATCTGCCTAAAATACATACCTAAGTAAATGGAAGATTGCTCCACTTCTACAAGGCCCATTTGCATGTTCTTGGTATCTAGGGACATCTATGGATCTCATGGAATGTATTCCCAGTGTCAGAAAAACAAAGGAGCATATTAATTATGATTTTTCTTTGCATCTTTGACAGTGAATAACACCATGCAAAAAATTACCAGACATGGAAAACTGCCACTGAGCTTGTTCAGTACCTACTAAATGAATAAAAACCACAATTCACATTCTCCTTTGTTTCATCACAATTTAAGCAAGCCTAGTAATAGACACAATATTTCTGACACTGGGAATACATTCACTGAGGTCCATAGATGTCCCTAGATACCAAGAATATGCAAATGGACCTTGTAGAAGTGGAGCAATATTCCATTTACTTAGGTATGTATTTTAGGCAGATTTTCAGAAAATAGGGCTCCGGGCTTAACACATCCTGCGCCAAAAACGTTGTACAACGTGATTCAAGTTCATGCTAATTCTGCCATTCCACGGCGTATGACGTTATTGAGATCATATTTCATTTTTTCGCCATGGTATTCAGAATGCCCTCACGGAGCCTGGTCTGATACAGTGGGAGCCTGCACAACTCTGCAACGCTTCAATACTGCCGCCTGGTGGATGATCGGCGAGTTGCAACCGGAAATGGATCTCTGGAGATCTCCGTGCGTCTGGCAAATGCGTCCGCCACTCACATATTGTTG
The DNA here is from genome assembly GCF_963971535.1 of Notolepis coatsorum. Classification (NCBI taxonomy): domain Eukaryota; kingdom Metazoa; phylum Chordata; class Actinopteri; order Aulopiformes; family Paralepididae; genus Notolepis; species Notolepis coatsorum. The sequence continues at coordinate 71,859,156 of NC_140172.1, forward strand.
CGGGACTGTAGACACACGTCCGTGTGTAGCGATCGCTGCCATAACGCAATAATCTATATGATTTGGGCGTTTATTATGATTATACAAACCGGAAAAGGATCTAGGAGATCACTGTCAAATAAGTGGGATATTTTTCCTCCAGTCTCATCGGCGAACGGTAAGAGGACGCTGACGTCATTTTCAGCGTGAGTGTTTATTATTATTCATGCAAACTGCTCTGATCAATATATCACCCATACTACATAAAGCATTTACTGATGATCACGGAATTATAAATGACCCCCCCCCCGTTCATCCGCACATGATCAGTCATAACGTTTAGGATCATGTACAGTTGACATTTTTAATATAGCGTGTATCGCCAACAAACGGCAGTTGATAATCTATATATGCGATTATGCCTATAACTAGCGTTCTAGGAATTACTGCAGAAAACGATAAAAACATATTTATATTCTAGACGGTATTTTCGTATGAATCTATGAATGAAAAAGTAAAACGTTCTTACATCCTGAACGATAGATAATCGATGTTGAATGGGCCATAGTAATGTCAATTTAGCAATACAATTTAAAAAGTTATAGCCCTGCAAAGAAGGTAAACATCTCCATAGGCTTAGACTGGTGGCAGTGATCATACATTGATGGATATAAGCGTGGCAGTTAATGTGTTAAGAGGTTAACAACCTCTCTCTCTCTTCACTTCTCTATGCAGCTTTACCAACCTCTCTCTCTCTCTCTCTTCACTTCTCTCTATGCAGCTTTACCAACCTCTCTCTCTCTTCACTTCTCTATGCAGCTTTACCAACCTCTCTGTCTCTTCAAATCAAATCAAATCAAATGTATTTGTAAGGCCCGACAACACACGTTAATGTCCCCATGGGCCGTACACGTCTTCTTTAAACAAGTCAAGAAGAAACATCACAATAATTCAAGAACAAAATAAGGGTCAAATTTGTTTTTAATAAATGCAAAATAAATAAATGCTTCACTTCAGTTCTCTATGCAGCTTTACCAACCTCTCTCTCTTTCTCTTCACTTCTCTATGCAGCTTTACCAACTTCTCTCTCTCTCTTCACTTCTCTATGCAGCTTTACCAACCTCTCTCTTTCTCTTCACTTCTCTCTATGCAGCTTTACCAACTTCTCTCTCTCTCTCTTCACTTCTCTATGCAGCTTTACCAACTTCTCTCTCTCTTCACTTCTCTATGCAGTTTTACCAACTTCTCTCTCTCTCTTCACTTCTCTATGCAGCTTTACCAACATCTCTCTCTTCACTTCTCTATGCAGCTTTACCAACCTCTCTCTCTCTCTTCACTTCTCTATGCAGCTTTACCAACCTCTCTCTCTCTTCACTTCTCTATGCAGCTTTACCAACATCTCTGTCTCTTCACTTCAGATGCAGCTTTACCAACATCTCTCTCTCTTCACTTCTCTATGCAGCTTTAACAACCTCTCTCTCTCTCTCTCTCTCTCTTCACTTATCTATGCAGCTTTACCAACTTCTCCCTCTGGTTGAGTGGTTGATATTTATAGTTGTATGGAGAGAGATAGAGGGAGAGAGAGATATGTTGATAAATATAGTTGTATGGAGAGAGACAGAGAGATAGAGAGAGGGGGAGAGCGAGAGGGGGAGAGAGAGGGAGATAGAGAGAGAGATAGAGAGAGAGACAGAGAGAGAGGGAGAGCAGCACTCTGCCCTTGGCTCATTTCACAGCTTGCTGACCTACTTGACTCCATGGCGGAAGGAGAACAATTTCTACAGCAAATAATGTGTGTGTGTGTGTGTGTGTCTGTGTGTGCATGCATATCTGTGTGTGTGTGTGTGTGTGTGTGCGTGCACATGCATATCTTTGTGTGTGTGTGTGTGTGTGTGTGTGCGCATGCATATTTGTGTGTGTGCGTGCGTGTATGCATGCAAACAGCTGTGCTTGTGTGTGTGTGTGTGTGTGTATCTGGATTCTCAGCCCATCTTTTGGACATTCCTGCTATATTTAGCTTAGTTTGATATCTATAGAGGGAGGGAGGGAGAGAAAGAAAGAAAGAAAGAAAGAAAGAAAGAAAGAAAGAAAGAAAGAAAGAAAGAAAGAAAGAAAGAAAGAAAGAAAGAAAGAAAGAAAGAAAGAAAGAAAGAAAGAAAGAAAGAAAGAAAGAAAGAAATGAGAGTAGTGTACGTAGGCAGATAGGGGTTCAATGTAATTTCACACTCTCTATCTCCCTCTCTCTCTCTCTCTCTCCATACAACTATATCTCTCCATACAACTATATCTATCAACCACTCCCCCCCTTTCTCTCTTCCCCTTGCTCTCTCTCTCTCCATACAACTATACTGGCTGTTACTGGGGATTAAACCTGTGACCTTCTGGTTAGTTGACGTCTTTCTTTTTTCTTTTTTTCTTTTTAAACTTAAATTTGTATTGACACTTATAGACGTACAACATTTAGACAACACTTTAAACAACATCAAACATATAACAGTACAAAAAATATAGAATGACAACAGTCTTATTTTGAAAATCCTATAGCGGGTCTCATTTCTGCCTACGCGCAGCTCCAGCTATAATAACTAGGCTCCGACAGCTAGCAACATTCAGGTCATTATGATACTCTTATTTTGAAAATCCGTGGTGTCGTGACTCATATCCGCTCTACAGCACACAGCCAATAAGGATGCATCTCCACACAGAGCAGGCTGAGCAGTAGCGTCTCTCAGCTCAGCAGCCTGAGCAGTAGCGTCTGAAACAGTGAACACGCACATTGAAACAGAGCAAGGATAGTGTTTTTGCGACCCAAAACAAATCCCTGCTGTTTTATTCCGTAACGGGTCAAATGCATATAACATGCTTTGCAATCCTTGCCATTCCTTTATGACCACGTCGTGTTTAAGAACGGAATTAATGTCCCGTTAGCATAAGCTAACAACAAGCTCTTGGCTGCATCCTATGCTGCAATGTCTACTCCTACACTAACGTGTTGGGGCTCACTCTTGACCAGGAATTTGAGCTATTGAGCAAATCTAACCATGCCTATAATGACTAGTTAAATGTACTGCCATTTTGGTTTTATTTTCTACCTGGGAGCATGACTTAACTAATGGTATTTGACAGTCAAATCACCTCCTGCTGAATAGTATTATTCTGAATTTATGTCGTTGTCCCATAAAGAGTAATTATGTGGAGAAAAGTTTAGCTTCTACAATAATTACCTTGTTTGACTCCTGTTCCTCTGGCCCCCCACAGCCAAATTAGTGTTTTAACTTTACTACTTTACAAGTATGGTCTTGTCAATATTCCAATGTACAGTTTTGCTTGTACAGTTGTACAGTGTCCCCACCCACCCCTCCTACCCAACCTCCCCCCCACCCACCCAACCACCTCCAATGTACAGTATCCCCCCCCCCACCTACCCAACCACCTCCAATGTACAGTTTCTACGTCAAATGTATATACTTTTTTTCTGGACTCTTTTCGTATCACAAACAGTACTGTATTTGCAAATCTGGTATGTCATAAATGTATAGATGTAGCAGTACTGTCTATCTGTATGTCATATATGTTACGATGAATTGAAAATGGGGGACCCTGATGTAAACAAGATGAAAGTCTTTCTCTGGTCTGCATCCCCTTAACAATTGTATGTATTGAGCTGTACTGTACCCATTCTGCAATCTGTTAATAAAGTTTTCAATCAATAAATCAATCAAGCTAAAGCCCTGTTCAGAGCGACAGAGACTGGGAAGGAGGGGGGGGGGGGGGCATTCTCCCTCTGCGTGTGTGTGTTTGAAAAGATATGAGGAAGTCAGACGACTATATTATATTGATAGTAAATGTACTGAGGGTGGACAGACAGATGATGTTGATATTTAAACATAAAAAATACAATACATAATAAATGTATCCATGATCATCATGCAACATAAAACAATTGCAGGAACGGTTTGGGAGAGGAAGGTGTTTTAGGTTGCGTGTTCCAAAAAATGTACTTAAAGTTTAAAGCTCAATATATCAAAACGTGGCACTTTATAGTGAACAGGAGGTCTATTTGTATTAAAAACAAAAAGACGTATGTAGGGGTGCCCTGGAATATTTTATTGGACACAGGAGTGCCTTGGCAGCAGAAAGGTTGATAACCCCTGCAGTAGAGGAGAGGGCAGGGGACTCCCCCCCACGAGCCAAGCCCGTTACCTCCCATGTCCCAAAGAACCCCACCCCCGCACACACCGACCCCACAACACACAAGACCCCCCTGGGCAAAGCTCAGCCGTTCTGACCACCCCAAGAGGAACGCCTCCTTCCCGCCATCCTCTCCAAGAATCAGAACACCCCCATATCCCAGGACCACTAATAGGGCTCCGCCATATCCCAGGACCGCTATACACGGAGCCGGGCACCTGCGACACGGGTCCCTTGAATTGATTAGGCCAGGCCCAGTAGAGGAGAGTGCAGGGGGCTCCCCCCCACCGAGCCAAGCCCGTTACCTCCCATGTCACAAATAACCCCACCCCCCGCACATCGACACACAAGACCCCACCACCGACCCCGCAACACGCAAGGCCCCCCTCTCCCGGGTCGATCCGCCGAAACTATGGCCTCCCCCCTGACACTCCCCCCCCCACTGAACTCAGCCCACCCACTTCTGTACCTCCCATGTCATCGATGTCACTATGTACATTTATAGCAACTGCTATTCTAACATGACTTAAAAAAACAAAAATGTAAATAAAATAATTAGCACTTCCCAGTTTTGCCCACAGATGATCATGTGCACATTCAAAGCAACTGCTATTCTAACATAACTCAAAGAAAAAAGACAACATTGGTGCTCCCATGGTGTTGGAGGATCTTAATCGTATCCCTCTGTTCCCCGTTGGAAGGGTGAGGAGTAATGGCTCTCCTAGTGAGAGGGCTCCCCCTAGTGGCGAAGTGCGCACTATATATGTCCAACATTCGTTCTGTGGACGGCCTCAGAGCTCCCGGTCAATGTTCTGAATTTGTCTTTCTTATGCTCATGTTCATTTGTATTGTGTCACGTGTAATCCTATAGTTCCTTCATACCAGTCCATCGTGTATTATTCCCCAATATGTTTCCTAATCAGCGTGTCCTTTTAAAAAAATTATAAAAAATTAGGGGGGGGGGGGGGGGGGGGCAGGTGGCGCACGGAGATTACGTTCGTCACCAACACCGGGAGACACTAGGATTCGCCTGTTCGAATCCAGCTCCCGGCGTTGCTATCAGCTTGGCTGGCCTCTCACACTGATACGATTGGCTGTATCAGGGGGTGGGAAAAGCTGAAGGGTGGGTCCTGGGCGTTGTGGACAGCGACCCCTACAGTTCGGTCGGGGCGCCTGCTCAGCAAGGGTTGGAACTGAGGAGAGATAGTGTGGCCTCCCACACGCTACACTCTCCCCGGTGAGAACCTGCGCGGCCAGGTTGGCCTGCCCCAGGCTGCACATGTGTCGGAGGAAAGCATGTGACAGTCTCCGGTCTCCCGGACCAACAGTAGGGGAAAGTACGCAACAACCAGGAAGGGTGGGATGGGAGAAAAAACGGGAAAAAGGAGGGGAAGAAAGATAATAAAAAAAAATATAAAAAATAAAAATTGTTTGTCTATAACGTGTGTATTGTAAATCATAGTGTTAATTATTCTAAATTCTGGTGTTATAGTTTTCTTATACTTGTAACTGTTCAATTATCTTTCCTCTGTTGCATCTATTCTCATCCCCAGGTCCCCTGTGTGTATGTTTGTATTGGGTACTCTTCCACGTTGATTTTGTCTTGTATCTTTCCTTGGATCACCGTGACCCTTCATGACCTTTTCTCGTGTCCTTTTGTCATTCTTCATAGTTGATCTGCTTTGAATCTGTTCAGGTCTTTTCCTCCTCCCGTCCTCCTCTCCATCCTCTGCGTCAGCGTAGGCCTCTCTCCTTCCCCTCCCGGCACCTTCCATCCTCTCATCCCTCTCCATCTGTGTATTTACTTCATCTGGGGTTGCTTTTCTTTCATTTGTCCTCGTGTTCATTCTTCCTTCTTTCTTTTGTCCTCGAATCTTCACTTTTTATTTCATTTTGAATTGTTTTACTTCCTTTTTTTGATATTCATTGACCGGGAGCTCTTTCATGTGGCTGCTCATCAGAACGTCGCAAAAACCGGAAGTCCAGCTCACGTCTTTCTAACCACTAGGCAATCCTGTTCCGAACATTATAATTATCTAGCCACCAGAAGACCAATGGAATGGAGCTCATTTGGCTTTATTTTTTTTTATTAATTTTTTTGCTTTTTTTCCTGCCCTTTTTTGAGGGCACTCCATCCATCTCCCCCCCACCCCCCCCCCCCCCCCCTCTTCGGGGGACAACTTTATTATTTATTATACGTTTTAACTATTTACAGTACAAAATGTAATAAAAAGTGTAGTAAAATAAGAAAAATATTAAAAAAATATATTTCATTGCCTTCTCGGAGGGGGGGAACTCAGACTAGACATTGACAAACAAATTACAACTAAGGACAATGAAGGACAACAACGAATAGACATGACAAGGGAAAGGGGGGGGGGCAGAGAGGGGAGTAAGTAAAGTACCGGGTGAGGAGGGGGATTGAGAGAAGGGTGGGTTATGGAGTGGATGGCTCACAGGTCAATCTCCTATGATTAGGAGCCTAGATTATCCACAAGCAATTCCCAGATGTTATTAAATTGTGAGACTTTGATGTGATCCACGGTTGAGATTGTTTCCTGTGATATGTAATTTGAGAGAAGGCCCTACCATTGCCCAGTATTCAAATTTTTTCTTGTCTTCCAGTTTAAGAGGATAGTTTTCTTGGCAACAGCTAGAGAAACGAGTAGGGGTTTGGTGTTCTGGACTAATAAATTGATAGCAGTAGTATCCCCAAGTAGGCAGAGGGAGGGGGAGAGAGGAATGCTGCAGTTCATGACCCGGGATAGTGTATTGATGACGGAATTCCAGAAGTCTTGAACAGGTGGGCAGAGCCAGGTGGCATGGAAATAGTTGTCTGGGGTGTTGAGGGTGCAATGGGAGCATACATCTGTGCTTGCAAATCCCATTTGAAACATCCTGTGCTGTGTGATATGTACTCTGTGTAACACCTTATATTGGATTAATTGAAGGTTAGTGTTGTTAGTCATTGTGAATGTGTTGGTGCAAATTTGTTCCCAGGATACGGCATTGGGAGAGAAAGCCAAGTCCCCTTCCCATTTTGTGAAGGGGAGATGGAATGTAGTGTCTGCGCTTGCCAGTATTTTGTATATTTTTGAAAATATTTTCTTCTGTGATGTTATTTTATTCATTGCTAATATAATTGGAGGTGGTTCAAGATCATTCTGTGTAGTGTTCATTTTTTATTTAAAAATGTATTTCAGCTGTAGAAATTGGAAGTGTTGGTCTGTCCCAATGCCGTATCTTTCAGTCAAATCTTGATAAGTGATTAGGCTGTTGTCTGTGAAGATGTGGTGAAGATGAGTAATGCCTTTTTGTTTCCAAGCTGGAAAGTATATGGGTGATTTGCCGAGTTGAAAGTCAGGGTTGTGCCAGATTGGTGTGTATTTACAGGGGGTTAGTGTGTTACCAGTGATTTTGTTGGCTTTCCACCAGGCTGTCAGAGTTGTGGAAATGACTGTATTCCTAAAACAAGAGTGATGTTTTATGCTTGTGCTAAAGAATGGCAGATCTTGTGGTGAGATTTCCATGCACACGTCCTTCTCAATGTCTTCCCAGGGGTTGTATTGTTGGGTAGGGTGAATCCATTTGTAGATGTATATTAATTGGTTGGCCAGATAATAGTTGAGAAAGTTAGGTGCTTCAAGTCCTCCTTGGTTTTTGTTTTTTTGAAGGGTGGTTAACTTAATTCTTGCTTTTTTATTCTTCCAGTAAAACTTAGTAATGGTGGAGTCCAGGGAGTTGAACCAATTGGTGGTAGGCTGGGTTGGGATCATAGTGAATAGATAATACATTTTTGGGAGAATAGACCTATCTCAAACCCTGCCCCTTTTCTTGATCCTCCAATCACAGCTGTCGCTTACCACGAGGAAGTCCGAGGTAAGCGACAGCTGTGATTGGAGGATCAAGAAAAGAGGGCAGGGTTTGAGATAGGTCCATTGACATTTTGACCATTGATATTCTACCTATTAGTGAGAGTGGTAAGTTTAGCCATCTTTGTGTGTCGTCTTCTATTGTTTTTAACAGTGGGATGAAATTGAGTTGAAATAACTCTGACAGTCTGGGTGAAATGTTGATTCCTAGATATCTGATATTCCCTGAGGGGAAGGGGAAGGATGGGCTCTGAGCTGCAGGACTCCTATCACCCCCCCACAATGGCAAGATGATTGACTTCGACCAATTTATAGCGTAGTCTGATATTTTAGAGAAGGAGTCTATGAGTTTGGTAGTTGCTTGTAGTGAATTGGTTGGTTCCTGTAGGTATAACAACACATCGTCTGCATAGAGGCTGATCTTATGGTGAGTATTGTGTGTAATGATTCCTTTGATATCATCATTTTGTCTGATTGCTGCTGCGAGAGGTTCAATAAAAAGGGCAAAAAGAGAGGGGGAGAGTGGACATCCCTGCCTGGTTCCCCTGTGAAGTGTGAAGCTTTGTGATGTTAGTCCATTAGTAGTAACAGTGGCCCTGGGTGACGTGTATAGTGTTTTAATCCAATGTGTATTTACTTCATCTGGGGTTGCTTTTCTTTCATTTGTCCTCATGTTCATTCTTCCTTCTTTCTTTTGTCCTCGAATCTTCACTTTTTATTTCGTTTTGAATTGTTTTACTTCCTTTTTTTGATATTCATTGACCGGGAGCTCTTTCTCTTTTTGTGGCTGCTCATCAGAACGTCGCAAAAACCGGAAGTCCAGTTGACGTCTTTCTAACCACTAGGCAATCCTGTTCCGAACATTATAATTATCTAGCCACCAGAAGACCAATGGAATGGAGCTCATTTGGCTTTTATTACTTTTATGTCACAATATGTCCCTCAGTTCCACTCTCCTAACGTTTGACATTTGGTTATTAGCCCAGGCTTTTATTTGATTCATGGCCTATATCTGGGACAGGTGTCTGTTTGAGACCTGGCTTCATTTCCTTTCTCAGCAAAAACTGGAAATACTATCAAATTGTTTATTTAAACCAGTGTGAATATTTCCTGTATAAACATTAGGCCATCGCATCACATATCAATTACGGATCAATGATTATGATCTCACTCTAGCTCCAACCTCACACACTCTGAGGGAGAGCTCTCGCTCTCTCTCTCTCTCTCTCTCTCTCTCTCTCTATCTCTATCTCTATCTCTATCTCTATCTCTATCTCTCTCTCTCTCTCTCTCTCTCTCTCTCTCTCTCTCTCGCTCTCATCCCCGGCATAATACAGCTCAGTGGTGATTAGTGTATAATCTACAACATTAATCCACAGAGAGTCAGTGCTAATGGAGTGGTTTAATAGATGTATCATCAGATAGAAGTATTCTATACCACAGCTATGTTGCTACACATAGCTGTGTTGTCGTGGAGGGTAAACCAGTTCACCCACCTACTGTCTTCATTCATGCATGTATTTATTCATTCATTAATCCATGCATGCATTTATTGATGCATTCATTCATTGATGCATTCATGCATTCATTCATTCATGTGTTCATCCATTCATTCATGCATTCATTCATCCATGCATGCATGCATTCATCCATTCATTCATCCATTCATTCATTCATCCATCCATTCATTAACCCATTAATATATTCATGCAAGCATGCATTAATTCATTCATTTAATCTGGCCTTAAACTCGGAGTCGTCATGTGCACGTTCACGCTTCTATAGTGTAATGATGGTAGTGACCACCAAATTATGGAAAATACTGTCTGTATCATAGTTTAAATTGGATTACACCATGGTATCAAGTACAACAGTGGTACCATGGAGATACACAATTTACCATATCTTTACCATGGTAAATGATGTATACAATGGGCGGTACCGTGGTCAAACTGAAAAGTACCGTGATAGCTTTTCATAAGGGGATGTACAATATCTATCTTTCAGACTATATCTATAGCCAGGGAAGCATATGGGTTGTTTTCCTGTGGGTCAATAAAGCGGAAGTTGTCATCGTGGAAGTAAAGTACAGGTATTGCTCTTCCTCCATTCACTCTCCTCTTCTTCTCTTCCTCCACTCACTCTCCTCCTCTTCCTCCACTCACTCTCCTCATCTTCTCTTCGTCCACTCACTCTCCTCCTCTTCCTCCACTCACTCTCCTCTTCTCTTCCTCCACTCACTCTTCTCTTCCTCCACTCACTCTCCTCCTCTTCTTCCACTCACTCTCCTCCTATTCACTTCCTCCACTCACTTTTATCCTTGTCTCTTCATCCACTCACTCTCCTCCTCTTCTCTTCCTCCACTCACTCTCTCTTCCTCCACTCACTCTCCTCCTCTTCTCTTCCTCCATTCACTCTCCTCCTCTTCCTCCACTCACTCGTATCCTCTTCTCTTCCTCCACTCACTCTCCTCCTCTTCCTCCACTCACTCTCCTCCTCTCATCTTCCTTCTGCTCCGTTAAACATGAGCCCTGACACCCACTCCATCCCTATCCCCCTCCCCCACCCACCCCTCTCTCTCTCTATCTCTCTCTTTCTCGCTCTCTCTCTATCTCCCACCCATCTCTCTCTCCCCCACATCTCTCTCTCTCTCCCACCCCTCTCTCTCCCCACCCCTCTCTCTCTCTCCCACCCATCTCTCTCTCCCCCACCCCTCTCTCTTTCTCTCTTTTTTTGTCTGACATAAAACAAAATAATGCTGTTCTGACAGAAATGTATAGTTTATTTGAACAATTAACAATTAACTATATTTGACGGTATTGTTTTATTTTTTTGTGAAAAGTACAGTGTGATTTAGCATTTATTTTAATGCCTTTTAGGGTGTCCCTAACTGACGACTGACTGACAACATATTGTTGACGTGTGAGCATGCAGGCTCCGGATTCCCAAGCCTAGTACTGTTTTCTAATACAATTCAAAATGGTATATATTTTGTGTTTCTAAGACTACTTTAAGGAACCCTTATTTTCCTCTTTCCTCCCATCCATCCCCCGATTGAGTCGTTATGGCTATTCCCTTGCACGCATTGCCCACTGTCAGTCTGGGGAGTATAGGGCTGGGTGATTCTTGCTCAAACGTGAATCACGATTTTTCTCTCACACGATTCTTATTTTTTCAATAAAATCATTTATTGCACTCTTTCTTAAACAGACAACATAACATATCAAAGTGCTTGACTTAAACTTAAACATAACATATATGAAAGTGCTTGACTTAAACGTAAAAGTATCTTGTAACATACAAAATAACTAGAGTCAGAATCGTCATAATTTAAAAAAGTTAAGTAAAAAGTTAAAATATATAATTAATTAAATTAATTTTAAAAATCGTCATAATTTAGAAATGAGATTGCATATGAATCGAGATCCTGATTTTTTTCCCGATTAATCGCCCAGCCCTACTGGGGAGGATGTAGACTATCACATGCTGCCCTACTCTTGGTCTGGGGAGGGTGTAGACCAGGGAGGGGCAACTGGCGGCCCGCGGGCCGCATGCGCCATGCGGCCCTCACCGACGCTTCATGCGGCCCCAGGCCAATATTTATTAAAAAATTAAAAATATATTATAATTTTTTTATTTTTATTTTTTTGCATTCGACTAAGAGGTTGGCAGTCGACTATGGCTCCTTTTGATCGATTAGTTGACTATTCGACTAATAGGGGTCAGCCCTAGTGTGGACATATTCAACACTGTTGAAAGTGCCGTGCAGCAATATGGGGGGTTTGATAAACTGTCCGCTGTTGTTACCGATGGAGCACCCGCAATGAAAGGAAAACACACAGGATTCGCCGCGCTTCTAAGGCAGAGTGGCGTTGAGTGTCCAATGCTGCACTGCATTATAGATCAGGTAAGTTCGCTAACATAATTTCCATCTATTGTGGGTCACTAATAATCAGGGGTGCAGTGGTCATGCCACGCGGTACCACGCCGTCCCAGCACTTTTCTGAGCAGAAGTACGCGCACGCACACAAAAATGAAACGTTATTTCATCTGATGCAGATCGCATGCACAAACATTGAAGTTCAAGTTCAAGTTTCTTTAATAGTTGTCATACAGAAGTACAGAATACTTTTGTACAAAATGCTTCTTACTGTTGCGCTCCAGAGACTGTGCATGACAAGATAAGTATGAAATAAAAACATAGTAAAAATTAGAAGTAAAAAAAGAGGTCACAGTGTTCAGTTTAGACATATGTACAATGTTCGTAGACGTAGTTACCATACAATATACAATACTGTGCAGTGTACTAATATACAATACTATATAGTGCAAGGCATAAATGGACGAGGTGCAGTTTAGGTACAATTCACAGTAGGTGTACGAGTTGTAGTGCAAATCCTTTATCAATAAATATAAAGTGTAAGTGTGTTTGTGTGATCTAAAGTGTGGAGAGTGGGTGCTGCAGTGTGTTGTTTGTTTGAGTGAGTGTGTGCGTGTGGGTGTGTGTGCTGTGTGCATATGATGGTTGTTGCATAGTGATTATTGTTCGTTTAGCGATTATTTTCGTTTAGCAGCCTGATGGCCTGGGGATAGAAGCTCCTTCTGAGTCTTTCTGTGCTCGCCATAAGACTCCGGTATCGCTTGCCTGACGGCAGCAGTTCAAAGAGGCAGTTGTTCGGGTGGCTCGAGTCCTTAATAATTCTCTTAGCCTTCCCCTTGCACCGCTTGTTGTAAATGTTCTGGAGGGTGGGAAGCCCCCCTCTAATTGTGCGTTCGGCTGAACGTGTCACTCTTTGTAGTCTGCTACGGTCTTGTGCAGTGCTATTCCCAAACCAGGAGGTGATGTTGCCGGTCAGGATGCTCTCTATTGTACATGAGTAGAAGTTCCTAAGGATCTTCTGACTGACTTGGAACTTCCTTAGGCGCCTGAGGAAGTAGAGGCGTTGTCGTGCCTTCTTCACAACACTGTCAATGTGTGTGGTCCATGTCAAGTCCTCGGATATGTGGGCTCCGAGGTACTTGAAACTGTTCACTCTCTCAACTGGTGCCCCGTCGATGCTGAGGGGGCTGTAGTCCTTGACCCCCGACCTCCTGAAGTCCACAATCATCTCTTTTGTTTTGCTGACGTTCAGGGAGAGGCAGTTCTCCTGACACCACTGTGACAGGTTCTCTACCTCTTCCAGGTAGGCCCTTTCGTCGTTGGCAGAGATCAGGCCCACCACTACTGTGTCATCAGCAAATTTGATGATGGTGTTGTTGTTCCGCTGTGCTACGCAGTCATGTGTGTACAGGGAGTAGAGGAGGGGGCTCAGAACACAGCCCTGGGGGGCCCCTATGTTGAGCGTGATGGATGAGGAGGTGCAGTTGCCGGCTCTTACCACCTGGGGTCTGCCCGTCAGGAAGTCCAGGACCCACTGGCACAGGTCATAGTTCAAGCCCAGGTCCCTGAGCTTGGCTATGAGTTTGGAGGGGACTATGGTATTGAATGCTGAGCTGTAGTCGATGAACAGCATTCTCACATAGTTCCCCTGCCTCTTGTCCAGATGTGATGCTGCTGTGTGCAGCACATGGGCTATGGCGTCCTCCGTGGACCTGTTGGGGCGATATGCAAATTGCAGAGGGTCCAGGTTGATGGGGAGGGAGGAACAGATGTAGCCCTTCACTAGCTTCTCAAAGCACTTCATGGCTATGGAGGTGAGGGCTACAGGGCGGTAGTCGTTGAGGCAAGCGGGCGTAGATTTTTTGGGTACAGGGATGATGGTGGACTTCTTCAGACAGGTGGGGATGACGGCCTGTTCCAAGGACAGGTTGAAGATGTCAGTGAATACCGGGGCCAGTTGGTCGGCACAGACTTTTAGGACGCGGCCGGGGATGCCGTCCGGTCCTGCTGCCTTCCTGATATCCACTTTTTTAAAGATCCGTCTCACCTCATGCTCTGTTACCCTGAACACTGAGTCTCCATCAGCAGACCCCCCCCCCCCCCCCCATTGCCGTGGTTTGTAGGCTGGTGTTGTTATTCACAGCCTCAAACCTCGCATAGAAGGAGTTGAGATCATTTGCTAAGGAGATGTCACTGTTCAGTTTGAGGGGTTGACATTCCTTCTATTGTGCGCCAACAGGAGAGACCACAAGTGTCTCATTAAAGACAGAACCATTATTGACCCACTGTGGGGGGAGGGTGAATGTCATGCCAGTTTGATAAAGGGTCAATGGGAGGCACTCAGGAATGTTTTGTTTAGTAGCAGGATAAAAATTTATACATTTAACAAAATGATTTATTATTGCACTTTTGATTGACTGTTGTAGTGAAATGCAGCAGGAATGCTGCTTTGTGTTTGTTGAGCAGTGGGCTTTAAGTTCATACATTTATTTTAATAGAAGCCTTAATTATAATTTGTCATTTTTGTATATATTTGGGTTACACAGCAATACTTTCAAATTCAGCTGTATTTAAAAATTCATAAAGTTGAAATTAAGCATTACTAAATGCGTTTGAAATGGAGTTTCACTATAAAATCATATTTCTAAATGACAGGAAGTTGATAAACTGGCCGGAATAGCTTTGAGCTAACTATCTTTCCCGACCCATGTATTCATTCCATTCTAAACATAACGTTAGTTTACAAAACATGACCTGTCTATATAACGTTGAGGAACAAATTATATAGACGGGTAATGTTTTGAACAACTAACGTTACGTTTAGAATGGAATGAATACATGGGTCGGGAAAGATAGTTAGCTCAAAGCTATTCCGGCCAGTTTATCAACTTCCTGTCATTTAGAAATATGATTTTATAGTGAAAATCATTACCAAAACGTCCGGAAAAACCTAACGGGAGCATTATAGACGGTCATACAAATGTACAAATGCTATAAGGTGCCAAGAAATGCACTATAAACAATACTTTGCGGCGTCGTTTCTTGCGCTAGCCTCTTGTTAGCCAGCATTAGCCTTAATAGCTTTGAGCTAAGGATCTTTGCCGATGCATAAAGTATTGTTTATAGTGCATTTCTTGCCACCTTATAGCATTTGTACATTTGTATGACCGTCTATAATGCTCCCGTTAGGTTTTTCCGGACGTTTTGGTAATGATTTTCACTATAAAATCATATTTCTAAATGACAGGAAGTTGATAAACTGGCCGGAATAGCTTTGAGCTAACGGATCTTTGCCGATGCATTCCATTCTAAACGTAACGTTAGTTGTTCAAAACATTACCCGTCTATATAATTTGTTCCTCAACGTTATATAGACGGGTCATGTTTTGTAAACTAACGTTATGTTTAGAATGGAATGAATACATGGGTCGGGAAAGATAGTTAGCTCAAAGCTAATCCGGCCTGTTTAACCACTAGCTTCGGTTAGCTAATGCTGGCTGAGCAAGGAAACTAACAGTAAACGTTTTTACATGAAATACAGCCCAAAAACCCTGCTGACAAACGTTTGCTTATTAAATACATTCTATACTATAATAATACAAACGTTTCATTGCCTCTCTGTGACGACAAAGTTGTTTAAATAAGGGGAGAAAAGTAGCTAAAACCAATGTATTTGGATGGGACAGGAAGTGCCATTGGCAACCGGAAGTCAGCCGGAAATGGCTACATTCAGATTGTGCAAGTGGAGAATAGTCTACCAAAGAACCTTGAGTCGCACTAGGCTGGGAACAACCCTGGGTCAAGTGATAGTAAACTGGACTGGACGAACAACATCGAGGCCCTCTACAGGAAGGGACAGAGCAGACTGTTCTTTCTGAGAGGGCTCAGGTATTTTAATGTCTGCAGCAAACTGCTGCAGATGTTCTACCAGTCTGTGGTTGCTGGTGCCCTCTTCTTCGCTGTGGTATGCTGGGGGGGCAACACCAACACAGACAAAATAAACAAACTGGTCAAAAAACAAGCTCTGTGGTGGGAGCGGACCTGGACAGTCTGGAGGTGGTGGGGGAGGACGAGGAGGAAGCTGTATGCTATCCTTGAGAACCCCTGCCACCCCCTCCATGATGAGCTGACCGCAATGCGGTCCATGTTTAGCCACAGACTTATCCCCCCCGCCATACCACAAAGCGCTTCGGACAGTCCTTTGTGCCGGTGGCAATCAGGCTCCACAACCAGGCAGGGCCAGGACGGGCTAACTGACGTGGACTGGAAGAGCTGGGTTGTGGACTGTAACCAATTAATTTAATTATTTAACATTGTAACTGAGGGGTACAATTCCCTGACTGTATGGTTAGATATGATACTTACTACCACTACCTCTTGTACTTTAGACTCTGGCCACCCAGTACTAGGTATGAATATGTTGAACACTCCCACCTGATAAACGGATCCAACACAAATGTACCAAATCGAAAGTTTGAGTTTTAATACATAGCAAAAGGTATGTACAACGATCACTTAATTACATTTATGATTTGAAATAGTATGCACTTTTATGGCAAATGAGTATTCGTAGGTAGATCAATATCGAATGTCCAATCTCTGATTGCGCAGGAAGCAAATATACAACCTGGAATATTTAGGGAACAATGAATGAATGAATGAATGAATGAATGAATGAAAACTTTATTTAACAGATTGCAGAATGGGTACAATACAGTACGGCTCAATACATACAATTGTTAAGGGGATGCAGACCTGAGAAAGACGTTTGTCTTGTTTCCATCAGGGTCCCCCATTTTCAATTCATATAGACATATATGACATACATGACATACAGATAGTCAGTACTGCTACATCTATACATTTATGACATACCAGATTTGCAAATACAGTACTGTTTGTGATACAGAAGGAGTCAAGAAAAGGGAGTATATACATTTGACGTAGAAACTGTACATTGGAGGAGGTTGGGTGGGGGGGGTTGGGTACATTGGGATATTGACAACCATACTGGGTAATTTACATTGGAGGTGGTTGGGGGGGGGGTGGGCCGGGGGGCACACTGTATAAACAAGTAACACTGTACATTGAGGGGGGGGGGGGGGGGAGACACTGTACAAACAAACACAATTGTACATTGAACTATTGACAAAACCATACTAGGTAAATGACTGTACATTGGAGGGGGTTGGGTTAGGATATTTACAGGGGCCAGTGTTGAATTGCAGTCTCCCGTAGGTGTCCCTTGAGAGAGGTTTTGAAAGTGGGTAGTGATCCACATTCCTTTACAGCTTTGGGTAGGCCGTTCCACATTGATGTGGCATAATTGCGAAACGTGTTTAGTCCCTTATTTGAGCCGAATCTGGGTTTAACATGATTTGTGGAGCTCCCTCTGGTGTTGTGATCGTGGTATTCACTGACCTTTGGGAAGTATTTTGACATGTACATGGGTACCTTGGTCGTGTAGTGTATCTTGTAGACCAGGCCCATTGCAAGTTGTTGTACTCTGTCGTCTACTCTAAGCCATCCTAGGTTGTCAAAGTGGGCAGGGGTGAGGTGGGTTCTAGGAGTAAGGTCAAGCAGTAGTCTGACCAGTTTGTTTTGAGATGTTTGTAATTTTGTTTTTAGCGCCTTTGAGGTGCTTTGGTACCATGAGGTGCAAGCATAGTCGTAGTACCCCTGAATGAGTGCTCCTGCCAGAGTCTTCAGGGTGTTCTTGTTTACCAGAGAGGAGATCCGGTACAAGAATCGAGTTCGTTGGTTGACTTTTTTTATTACATTGGATGCCATTTTGTCACAGGAGAGATTAGCCTCTAGGATGGAACCCAGGTAGGTAATTTCATCTTTCCTTGTGACAATATTGTCACCCACTGTAACTGAGAAGCCGTCGGTCTTGCTGAGTTTGTTATTTGAACCGAAGAGAATGGACTCTGTTTTGCCCATGTGTAATGATAGTTTGTTATCAGCGAGCCATATGCAGATTCTGCCTAGTTCCGAGCTGAGGGTTTTTTCAACCTGTAACTTGTTCTTGTCAGAGACCAGCAGGGCTGAGTCGTCCGCAAACAGGAACAAGTTGCAGTCACAAGCTGACGACATGTCATTTGCATAAATTAGGAACAGTAGCGGTCCTAGTATGCTTCCTTGTGGAACACCACAGCTCACTGTGAGGGGGGGGGATAGGGTACCGTTTACCTCCACCATCTGTTCCCTCCCCTCAAGGTAGGATTGCATCCAGCTCACTGATAGACTATCAAAACCAATTGCTTTTAGCTTGTCAATCAGAATGGAGTGATTGACCGTGTCAAAGGCCTTTTGTAGGTCCAGCATGACCATGCCGCAGTATTTGCCTGCGTCCACCTCTTGTTTGATGTGGTCATTCAAATAGAGAAGGCATGTGTCAGTGGAGTGGGATGTTCTGAAGCCAGATTGGAATTCGTAGATTAGATTTTTTTCCGCTAGGTACTTTTCGACCTGTTCGTAGACTATTTTTTCCATGACAATAGCGATGATACTTGAATGATTATATAGCTGGATACACTAGGGGAAGGTTCCGACTGCTTGTAGGACAGCTGGAGGGGGGGGGGGGGGGGGTTAGAGAGTCACTGGCTGGATCCCGTCTGGCCGAGGGTATCTTGGGAGAGTCCACAGTTGTGCGACACGGTGCCCAACGATCCTCGATCCACAGATGAATGCAGTTGGACCCTCTGTGGCCGGCGTCCTCCGGTCCACGACGGAGAGACGTGAGGCGACCTCACTGTGCAGAGCGCCGTCTCACCTGTCGTCCTCTCCGGGGGGGGTATTTCCAACACACCGCAGTGTTGGCCTTTATCCATAGAATAATCAAAGTACTCAAAGCATAATCCAAGCCGGGGAAGGCTAGCCGTCGTCGGTAGAATAATCCAATATACAGGTCCACTCGCTCTTTGGCCTGGAGCTCCTCGGGTGCAGCTTCACGTGGGGTCAACCACCCTGGATAAGCGTCCAGCTGATGCCCGAAACGATGGGGGTGCTGATTACTATAGAACTCTTACCGCACGAGGCACTATATATGAATAGACTATTATTAGCTTAATAGAATACGTCCAACTCGACGATATAGTGCCAAATATGACTATTCAAATATTAATATACACGATGTCTCAATGCCGATACTGGGCCGAATTGGCCTTACTGCCCACACGTGGTTCGCGGGGAGGCTTTTGCGTCTGTCACTCTGTTGGAGGGTAAGGAACTGGACTAAAAGAAAGTTCTACTTTAATAGCGCAGTATATATACGCACTATGAACAAATAGTACCATTAGTGGTGCGGTAGACATATTCCTACGCGGAACTAGGACTTGTCCATACATGTTGAGCGGTACGATTGAACTTGGTCTGAGGGGTATGGCGACCTGGCACCAAGGTCTCGTCCAATGGTAGAATGGAGACTATTATGGGATGTTCAGTAGACTAGAAGGGATATTCAATGCATATTGTACAAGGAATATACAGGGGATATCAGGGGATATCAGGGGATATACAAATACAATTAAACATATACATATAAATAAATATATATATTCGGTTTAATCTGATCCTTCAGAACAGCCGCCCCCTAATTGGTCCCAACCTAATTAGTTAAGCAGAGACAGATTAACCGCACTGTCTACCACTCAAGGGTTCGCTGTAAGGGTCAGTCAACTCACAAAGTCATTGGGTCATGGTCATCATCAATTGTGTCTGGGAGTCGGGGCAGTTCTATGAGCCTCGCCACAGGACGGGTGTAAGTGCGCCCTTGGACGAGTACTTCAGCTGCTCGGACCTTGCCATCGGCACCGGTGATCACTTTGCTTACGCGGCCAGCCGGCCACATAGCTCTGGGTAGTGACTGGTCAATAATCATGACGACTGTTCCTTCCGTCAAATTGTCTCTCTCTTTTACCCACTTCTGGCGGGTCTGTAGAGACGGTAGGTAGTGCAGTAGGAAACTGCTCCAAAACTTGTCGGCTAATACTTGGCTGTACCTCCACATTCGTCGGCCGTTCGCTTCTTCAGGCTGGTACATTGTCTGGGGTAACGCGGGATCTAGCCGCCCCATCAGGAGGGTGTTGGGGGTGACTGGGTCGACATCTGCTACATCACTGGAGACGTAACCGAGGGGCTTTGAGTTCAATACTCCCTCAATCTCCGTGAGGACTGTCATTAGGACTTCTTCCGCCACAGTCTGGGCCCCAAGTACTGCGTACAGGGCTGTCTTTATAGAACGTACTTCTCGTTCCCAAGTTCCACCGAAGTGGGGTGCGTTTGGGGGGTTGAATTGGAAGTCAATCTGGGCTGGAGCGAGGTGGGTCTTAAGTTCTGGGCCCATAGCTTGGAAGCTCTCCCTCAGCTCTCTTTCTCCGCCTTTGAAGTTTGTCCCGTGATCGGACAATAATGTAGACGGTTTTCCTTTCCGTGATGTGAATCTTCGGAAGGCCATAAGGAATGAGTCTGTGCTCATGGTCGGAAGGAGCTCGATATGTATCGCTCTGGTGGTCATGCATTTGAATACAATACCCCACCGCTTCTCGGTGCCTCTTCCTTTCTTTATGTGCAGCGGGCCAAAACAGTCCATGCCTGTTGAGTGGAATGGCTTGTCGCCGAGTCGGAGGCGACATGGAGGTAGGTCAGCCATCCGTGGTATGCTGGGCTGCGCGCGGCACTTTCGGCAGTCTAGACAGGTTCGCTGGAAGCGTCGCACCGCCTCTCTTCCTTGAAGTATCCAGTAACGACGTCTGATCTCCACGAAGACTCTCTCTGCTCCTGCGTGGTGTACATCCTCGTCGTATTTCTTTATAATCAGCTCTGTGACCTTGTGTCGGCCGTTCAATACGATCGGGTACTTAATGTCATCCGGTAAATTGGGGGCTCTCCGCAGGCGACCACCCACTCTGATGAGGGTATGTGTGTCACTCTCGGGGGCCAGATGAATCAATCTGCTGTCTGATGGGACGGGCTTTCCTCCCTGTAGACAGTCTAGTTCATCGGGGAACGAGTCTCTCTGGGCTCGTTGCAGTAGAAGCAGTTCTGCTTCCTCATAGTCAGCTGCTGACATATCAGCGGGGGACTGAATCTCTGGGTGGTGCCGCAGGAATGTCCGTTGCTGCGCACTCTCTATGGTAATGCAATCGTCTATGTTGGGGTCTGCGGAGACAACAGTGCTCAATCCACAGAACATAGGTTTCTTATTCTCAGCCTCCTCGTCACTTGCTTCCCTCGGGGTGGGCGTGGGCCAATCTCCTTCCGGGAGCTTGAGGAATGCTGGTCCGTCACTGTAGATGTTACGACGGGTTAAGTCATCTAGGGACATTCCCCGGGTGATGACGTCAGCTGGGTTGTGTTTTGTATCAACATAGCGCCAGTTTGCTTCTCCGGTTAACTCTCCGGTTAACTCTTGAATCTCAGTGACTCTGACTCCCACGAAGACTTTGTATTTGCATGAATCCGATTTGATCCAGGCGAGTACTGTCGTGGAATCTGACCACAGGATTGTTCTATGCACCGGAATGGTGAGCTCACGTTGGATGAGCGTGGCTAGATGCGCTCCTGCGAGGGCTGCGCAGAGCTCTAGACGTGGGATAGACTGTTGCTTGCGTGGGGCTATTCTCGAGCGGGCGAGGATGAATGCTGTGTAGATCTCTCCCGCCTCTTCTTGGGCCCGCAAGTAGGCTACTGATCCGTAGGCGACCTTGGAGGCGTCACTGAAGACGTGTATATCCATTTTACATGTCTCTGGCGTATATTAACGCCTGGGAGTGAGTGGAGTTCCATCTCCCACTCTCTCCAGGTGGATGCAAGGTGTGCGGGAATGGGGTCGTCCCAGCCCTGGTCCTTGTCCCACAATGCTCGTACAATCATCTTTGCCCTGGTGGTGTACGGTAGTATACATCCTAACGGGTCATATTGTCGGGCGAGTGTTCTGTACACACTCCGTCTGGTGGTCGGTATTGCCGTCGACCTTCCCTGCTCCGTGGTCAGGGGTTTGTGTCTATAGTGGAGCGAATCTGTTTTGAAACGCCACACTAGTCCTAGTGTCATCTCTTGGGCTTCTCCTGGGATTGTGGCCATCCAGGTCTCGCTGCTCGCTGCCTTGTCCTCGGAGGAGAGGCTGCGCAGTACGTGCGGATCGCTGCTGGCCCACTGCCTGAGATCAAAGCCGCCTTTGATCAGAGAGGCGCGGAGTTTAAGTAGGAGAGCCTCGGCTTCTTCCTGGGTCGAAACGCTTTGTAGACAGTTATCTACGTAGAAGCTGTTCTTCACACTGTGTCGGACCTCTTCGTCCGCTGCTGGGTCCTCTGCGACATGTCTCTGTAGTGCAAATGTAGCACAGCATGGGCTGCATGTAGTTCCGAAAGGGAGGACTTCCCATTGGTAGATGGCTGGGTGCTCATCTCCTGGCCTCTCTCTCCATAGGAACCACAACAGGGGCTTGTCCTCCTCTACTAATCTCACCTGCAGGAACATCCCTTTGATATCCCCGCTGATAGCCACCTTGTCCTGGCGGAAGCGGAGTAGTACGCCTAGTAGGGAGGGGCCGAGTGTAGGACCGGGCAATAGCTCTTTATTCAGATTTTGGGATCCGATCTGGTAGCTGCAGTTAAACACGATGCGGTCTTTGCCGTTGTGATGAACCTTGTGGTGGGGCACGTACCACGATTCAGTCGTCTGGTCGGCCTCTTTAATGTCAATCTTTGTGACGTGTCCCGCTGTGATGAGCTTCTCAATCTCAGCGCGGTATACACTTTCTTGGGCGGGGTCCTTGGCTAAGCGCCGCTCTGTGTTTAGTAGGTACCGCTCTGTGGCGTCTTTCTTTGCGTGAAAGGTAGGCATCCCTTCCCGCCGCAGGAGTCTCAACACGCCGCTGACTGGGACTCTCTTTGTTCCCGTCTCGAGGAGGTTAATGGCGTAGATGTCGTCTTTAGAGCGAATGTCTTTCTTTTCGTTCTTAAAGGGCATTTGTTCTAAGGTCCATAGCCTCTCTACATGCTGCAGGAGTGCGGTGTCTCCCTCTGTGACTCGGGAGTGGAGACAGCTAGTGGCTGTGGTTCGGTTGAGAGATTTGGCGAGTGGGCCTTGGAGAGTCCATCCTAGGCGGGTCTCGACTGCTGCAGGACAGCCTCTGGGTCCGGTATGAACCCGGTCTATCGGGACAATGAGGTCTGCATGGTCGGAGCCTATCAACAGTGTCGGGGTAGCACCGTCTATGAGTGGGATCGGTAGCTTGCGTAGATGTACATATTTCTCCATCAGCTTGGCTACGGGGTATGTGTACCGCGACAGTCCTATTTCTTGGCTGGTGAAAGCGTCTGTAATCCTGTACCGTCGCTCGGGCTGGCCGCTTGCTGCGATAGAGAATGAGACATTCTCGCCCTTTATCGTTTTCAAATCTCTTCTTATTGTCCGAATTGTCATTTGGTTTTCGCTCCCCCGCAGCCCTAGCTGGGCCGCAGCGGACGCGAGCAGAAGGGTCTTCTCTGACCCGTCATCAAGGACGGCGTAAGTGTCCATGACTTTATTCTGGTAGCTCAATGTCACACGGACTACCTTTAAGAGCACTCTGGCTCCGCTGCTGCTGGCGGGGTCGATGTACATGACGCTTGCTTTGCTGCTTGATGGTGCGGGTGGAGGCCGCCGTCTGTTACTGTCGTGGAGTATGTCCAGATGGGCTCCATCGCACCGACTGCACTTTTTCTTTAAGCGGCATTCGGCTGCCATGTGTGATCGCGCACAGCGAAAACAGCGTCTGTTGGACTTTATCCATTGACTCGCTTCCTCCGCATTCATCTTGGGGAATGAGTCGCATTGTGACAGCCAGTGTTCTTTCTCACAGTAGGGGCACACTATCTTCCACTTCTCCTTTCTTGAGGGGGTACTGTGGCTCCTACTGCTTGGCACTGACTCCGATTGGTGCATGACAGTCACCGATCTTCTTCCATCATTTAGTCTCCTGGTTCCTTCTCTGGAGCCAGGGGTGCTCCGTCCGAATGTATCTAGCCGTAAGCTGCTGACTTCTCTCGCCAGGAAGTCGGCTAGATCGAGGAGGTTCGGTTCGGGGCCATTAGGGTCTCGGTGGTCTCTCTGCCGCCTAAAGCGCTCCTGTCGGGCGGGCGGTAGCTTCTCCAAGATCCTCTCTACATTTGAGTTGGCGTATAGTTCATGCCTACCCTTTTCCCTCTGCGCTCCCAGCATCCCTACCAGGGACTGCACTCTGATGGACAGGTCGTCCAGTGCTCGATTGTCTGTTGCTGGGGGTAGGCGGTCGATGTGCCTGATCTCCTGGATCACGTAATCCCATATACGTCCATATCTCTGGTCCAACGCTACCAGCGCTGCGGTGTATGGGGTCGTGGAAGTGGCGTAGGCGAGCGCTATGTTGTGCGCGCGGGGTACCTTTAAATGCTTCAGTAGTATCGCGTATTTATGGCGTTCATCAATGACATCCACCAACATTGTCTCCAGACACATGCGGAGCTCCGTATACTGGGCCCGGTTCTCCTGGGTGAAGTCTGGTACCATAGGTGTGCCAATGTATGACGCGGATTGTTGATACATCGGCGAGCGTTGGGGGAGAGGCCTCCTAGGCGAGTCTCCTCCTGCTCCTTGGCGTGGGCTGGTACCGGCTGTGTACCATGGCCCGCTGGTCCAGGTGCTGTTCCTCGGTGCGGGTCGTGCGTCGTGCTCACCCGTGAATAGCGTCGGGGGTCTGTAGCGCAGCTCCGCGGGGGTATAGCCTGGGCTGTACTGGACCTCCTGGTCCGGTAGAGTACTGTGCTGTCGTCGGGCGTGGTTCTCCTCCTCTTCCTCTTCGTCTTCCGTTAGGTCATCCAGGGCTTGTAGTCTCTGATTTAGCCTCTCCGCAGTGTATGCTGCTCCTTCCCGGTGGCTGGGTCTCGCTTGGACCGGTTGGGGAAGGGGGTCTGCGGGGGGTATAGACCTCGTCTGTTGGTCAAGTTCAGGGTCGCTTACTCGGCTAGGGGATGCCGCCCTGGAGTGATGTCTAGACGAGTTCCTGGAGCCTCTGGTGGAGGGAGGGGGTGTTGTCCTTCTGATCAGCTGTTCTATTAGTTGCGCTTGTGCTCTGTCGCGCTCGGCTTCGCGCTTGGTGAGATCCGATTCTCTTTGGGCACCGGTGGCGGCGCGCTGGGCGTCGGCCCGGTCTCTTGCCATATTCTCTTCCATCTGAATGCGTCTTATTTCCAGGCGTATGTGCTCTTCTTCGCTCCGTTGCTGTATCTGCAATCGATCGCGTTCACCCTGGAGTCTATCGCGTTCAGTAGAGGCTTTCAGGCTGACGAGGAATGCCTGCTGTAGTGTCCTCTCTGCCTCGCTGGGAGAAGACGGTTGTATAGGGGAGCCGTCCCTTGGGGTACTCCGTGCGGAGTCTTGGAGCTCTATCTCCACGGTGCTCTCCTCATCTTCTTCCGTGCCGAGTTCTCTCTCGGTAGTGTTGTCTTCCTCCCGGGACTCGTCGGGGACTACTTCTTCGGTATTGGCGGGGTGTAAAGTCATGTCTGGTTCCCCCTGGTCCCCACCGTGAGCTTGGTCAGTTACATTAGAACCCATAGGGGCCTCTATGGTCGGGGTAGCCTGGTCGTTAGGGTTAGACATAATTTTACTTTCTAGTTTTACCGCGTTTACTGTTGGTAGAAGACTAGGTTGTTGACTGACAGCGTAAGCCTCTAGGTACTGAGGGAGCTGTCGTTTGCGCCGCGGGCGTTGTTGGTTAGGAGGATCGTTTCGTGGAGTGTTCATCATAGGCCATTTTAATATTAATAACACTATATTAATATTACACTGATTACCATCCGGCTCGAAGGACCAATTGTAACTGAGGGGTACAATTCCCTGACTGTATGGTTAGATATGATACTTACTACCACTACCTCTTGTACTTTAGACTCTGGCCACCCAGTACTAGGTATGAATATGTTGAACACTCCCACCTGATAAACGGATCCAACACAAATGTACCAAATCGAAAGTTTGAGTTTTAATACATAGCAAAAGGTATGTACAACGATCACTTAATTACATTTATGATTTGAAATAGTATGCACTTTTATGGCAAATGAGTATTCGTAGGTAGATCAATATCGAATGTCCAATCTCTGATTGCGCAGGAAGCAAATATACAACCTGGAATATTTAGGGAACAATAGCGATGATACTTGAATGATTATATAGCTGGATACACTAGGGGAAGGTTCCGACTGCTTGTAGGACAGCTGGAGGGGGGGGGGGGGTTAGAGAGTCACTGGCTGGATCCCGTCTGGCCGAGGGTATCTTGGGAGAGTCCACAGTTGTGCGACACGGTGCCCAACGATCCTCGATCCACAGATGAATGCAGTTGGACCCTCTGTGGCCGGCGTCCTCCGGTCCACGACGGAGAGACGTGAGGCGACCTCACTGTGCAGAGCGCCGTCTCACCTGTCGTCCTC
This sequence comes from Notolepis coatsorum, assembly GCF_963971535.1. Classification (NCBI taxonomy): domain Eukaryota; kingdom Metazoa; phylum Chordata; class Actinopteri; order Aulopiformes; family Paralepididae; genus Notolepis; species Notolepis coatsorum. The sequence goes on from NC_140172.1 coordinate 71,885,534, forward strand.
TCCGGGGGGGGGTATTTCCAACACACCGCAGTGTTGGCCTTTATCCATAGAATAATCAAAGTACTCAAAGCATAATCCAAGCCGGGGAAGGCTAGCCGTCGTCGGTAGAATAATCCAATATACAGGTCCACTCGCTCTTTGGCCTGGAGCTCCTCGGGTGCAGCTTCACGTGGGGTCAACCACCCTGGATAAGCGTCCAGCTGATGCCCGAAACGATGGGGGTGCTGATTACTATAGAACTCTTACCGCACGAGGCACTATATATGAATAGACTATTATTAGCTTAATAGAATACGTCCAACTCGACGATATAGTGCCAAATATGACTATTCAAATATTAATATACACGATGTCTCAATGCCGATACTGGGCCGAATTGGCCTTACTGCCCACACGTGGTTCGCGGGGAGGCTTTTGCGTCTGTCACTCTGTTGGAGGGTAAGGAACTGGACTAAAAGAAAGTTCTACTTTAATAGCGCAGTATATATACGCACTATGAACAAATAGTACCATTAGTGGTGCGGTAGACATATTCCTACGCGGAACTAGGACTTGTCCATACATGTTGAGCGGTACGATTGAACTTGGTCTGAGGGGTATGGCGACCTGGCACCAAGGTCTCGTCCAATGGTAGAATGGAGACTATTATGGGATGTTCAGTAGACTAGAAGGGATATTCAATGCATATTGTACAAGGAATATACAGGGGATATCAGGGGATATCAGGGGATATACAAATACAATTAAACATATACATATAAATAAATATATATATTCGGTTTAATCTGATCCTTCAGAACAAACATCATGATTGGACTTGTTTCTTTTTCTTTTCACCACTTTTAGCTATTTTTATCCCTATGTATTTGTTCATCTTGTTTTTAACACATACTAATAGTAATAAGTGTATGTTATGTATTAACTGTTTCCACTAACTGTTTTTACTGTTTTTAAATTGCTGTTACGTACGTGGGTTGCTCATTATTACTGTATTTGGAAGACCATGTGAACATCAGATTAGTATCATTTGTATGTGTGTGTGTGAACATGAGAGCTAATGATATCTCTTCTTCTCTTCCTGTCAGGTGCTGCCCGTCCCTACACTGAAGGGTGCTGATTGCCTAATGAGGGACAGCTGATGGCAATCACATCGAGAGGGACGGGTGCACAAGTAGCTGACAGCACACACACGTCGGGGCGCCTCATTGTGTCACTTTCCAGTGACCACCGTGTATGAGGTTGCCTTTGTTTGCCACTGCGTGTGGATAATGTGTGGGCGAGTATGTATATGCAGTTAGCCCTATTGCCATAGACCTGATGGACTGATGATTGTGCCAGCCTTTTCTGCACATTGTGTATGGAACCGTGTGCTCTTTGATGTTCACACGGCCACATAGTACAGTAGCCTCAAGGTTTGTCTATCTTGGCTTGAGTTGCCTTATATGTATGTCTTGTTTGTCCTCCCCTACCGTTTTCCCTGTGCACTATGGAGGAGGTTTAAATCCCTACCTCCATTCAATATATAATTTACTATTTGGAAAACGTCTTGTGTTGTGTCTTTTTTACCTACCTGGGACATCGTTTTGAAACGCATTTACTGAGAGAGGCTGCTTTTGCTCATGTGCAGCCATCTCCAGTTGTTATTCTGTGTGGTCCTTAGACCTTCGTACATGACATGCTGTAATGGACATCTGAATCTCTCCTCGGGGATAAATAAAGGTTTTCAATTCAATTCAATAGCAGATCTTCTACCTCAGACACCACTACAGGTGGCTCAGTATCTGTGGAATCCTGTGTCGGAGCCTCACTTTGTCCCTGACATTGACTGTCCATAGCTGCTTCCTCCTCATCTGTGCTGCTTTCATGGTCCTCAACTTCTTCTTGTACTGGTACTTCTGCCTCTTCACCTCTGCTCTCCTCGTTGGCTGCCTTGCTCGAGGGCCCTGGCTCTAGAGTATCCATAGTGTGTATAATTTATAAAAATGCCCTATAATAGTAATAACACAGTACAGCTCGAGCTATCTCTTAATTGTTATAATAATAATAATAATAATAATAATAATAATAATAATAATAATAATAATAATAATAATAATAATAATAATAATAATAATAATAATAATAATAATAATAATAATTTGTATAGATATTTTCCAATTGCTCAAATATAGCTATAGCTACTGTAACAACCTCAATTTAATGTGCCAGTGGTCAATGGTATTGCAATTACTGGAAGAACTAGAGTAACTAAATGTGAATATTACCTAAAGTTGTATTCAATGCATGGTAAGCATATTTAAAACCTCTCCTTCAACCGGGCGCTGGCCTGAGGGAAGGGGTACTGATCCTGAAGCCGCATCTGTGCATTAGAGCAGATGTGATTATCATGTAACATTATACAGGTTAGGTTAGCTAGCCATAGCAAAAGGGCATAGCTGCTGGATACAAATTCACTGGGCTCATCTACACTCATCAAATTGTTGGTAGCTACAGTAACGTCAGCCACAAAATGTTGGCCAAGCTGTTATGGGCTTCAAAACAAGTTCTGTGAATAAATACCTTTCTTGTGAAAATACTTGGTGACTAGCTGTTGACCTCTGGCTCTTTTATTATTTTCCTCTTGCTGACGTTTTTCTTTCGTTTCTGAGCTCCTGATTCATGAGCTGTAAAGGACATTTCCCTGTCAGTATGCTCTGTTCAAGCTGCGCGCTACTGTGTATGGACTGAACCATGCAATGAAAGAAGGGAGGGGTGCTCATTCTGTCAAACAGAGTAACAAGCACCTGTTTGTTTATTTTGTGATGTTTTTTTCTAATACAGGCAATTATACTTTTGAGTCAACTACATTAACTTACTTTAGGATAATAATAAAACCATATTAATAAAAAGATAATAATAGTGGGTCTCATTCCCAAACGGATTTACGACCAAAAATGTCCTCTTAGGCAGATTTCTGCCCATTTAAGACATATTAGGGCTGGTAGTGCGATTCCCCAAATTTTCCTGAGATCCGATTTGAGCGTGGCTGAGAGCAGATTTAAGAGTGCTGAGGAGCACACTTATGATTGATTGACTAATTGAAACTGTTATTAACTTGACAGACTGTGTTCTCATAGTGATTCCTTCATGTCAACACTACAGGCCTCCTTGGAATTAATTACTTAATCATAATTAAAATAAATATGACAATATTTGTACGATAAGAAATTACGCATTTGATGTCGGAAAAATTTATATGGATTCATCTGATCACAGGGCAGATGGATTAACCATATCTGAACCAGCTATTTTGGACAAATGTATAATTACTTTAATTACTCAGATATTCAAACACAATTATGCAATTATTGTGAAATGATTGAAAATAATAATTATTTAATGCCTTCTGTGGAATTTGTATTTCTTATTTGTTACATATCTGTTTTAATGATTCATTATACAGTTGAAGGAATGCAGGTCAACATGCAATATATCCCATTGATTGGTATACAATGGGCAGACCTTTGTTTGATATAGCTATAAACCTGCATTCCTTCGAATATATCATTAATCAATTAAACTTATATTGAAATACACTATATAGCCTATACACCAACACTGAAATGACAGTGGATAAATAAATAAATAAGAACTAAAGCTAATCGCATGGAAATAGACTGCATTCATATTCCATAACAAGTCTTGTGTGCGCCAGTATGGCCTATGTGTCTAATGAATGAACAGTATAGGCTTAATATATTCTAGTTACTTGTTTCATTAGGATTTAGTAGATTTAGTAGATACTACAGTATATATATGCTCTGCCCTACATACAGCATATATATAAAAAGCCTATAAATAGCCTAACCTATACTGTACGTAGGGCAGAGCATATATATAGTATTTACTAAATCCTAATGAAACAAGTCATTAATGGGATAATAAGCCTATACTGCGTTCATTCATTACGCGCATAGGCTATACAGTACTGCGCGTGCGTGTGTGCGCGCATGCTGCGGCAGGTGTACCACGAGCTGTACTATATATGATGCCAATACATTAATCTAATCTAATTTCGATGGGTCGCAAGACTTGCAAAGCGCTTCCGCCACCATTTTCACACAGCTGCATCATTAGTTGCCTTATAAGGAGCTCTGGCGGCATTGTTTTGTATGCAAATTACCTGAACGGGGACGCGCGTTCGCATTTGAGACATATGCCATTCCCCAACGCAGATATCACAGGTGCGAACGTTTGAGACACTTAAGACATATTACCAGCGTGTTGAGGACTCAGAGTGAACTTGTCATTGATTCTGTCTCAGTCGATAAGTCTCTAAGAGAACTCTTTGGAAAATATTGGGGAATGAGACCCAGTGTTCTCTGCCCCCCTCCCCCCCCCCCCCCCCCCCAAGTGCTGGGCCCTTGGAATCATCCTAACCTACCCCCCCCAGCTACGCCCCTGACAACAACATTGCTCTGCTACATAGATGTAACGCATGCAGAAGTTCACCCTATTTCCCCCAGATCCCCTCCCTGCTGAACAGGCGCCCGAACCGACCAGTAGAATGAATGAATGAATGAAAACTTTATTTAACAGATTGCAGAATGGGTACAATACAGTACGGCTCAATACATACAATTGTTAAGGGGATGCAGACCTGAGAAAGACGTTTGTCTTGTTTCCATCAGGGTCCCCCATTTTCAATTCATCATAACATATATGACATACATGACATACAGATAGACAGTACTGCTACATCTATACATTTATGACATATCAGATTTGCAAATACAGTACTGTTTGAGGAGACACATACCCCACCGCCTTCCCACCGGCGAACACTGACAATTGTGTTTGTAGGGACTGACCAAGCCGGAGGTACCGCTGACAGCTGGATTCGAACCCAGACTCTCTGTGGTGGTAGGAGAGTGCTTAGACCTCTATGCTATCCAGCCACACCTAGTGCTTAGATCTCTACACTACCCAGCCACTCTAGTGCTTATACCTCTACGCTACCCAGCCACTCTAGTGCTTAGACCTCTACACTACCCAGCCACTCTAGTGCTTAGACCTCTACACTACCCAGCCACTCTAGTGCTTAGACCTCTACACTACCCAGCCCCTCCAGTGCTTAGACCTCTACACTACCCAGCCGCTCCAGTGCTTAGACCTCTACACTACCCAGCCCCTCCAGTGCTTAGACCTCTACACTACCCAGCCGCTCTAGTGGTTAGACCTCTACTCAGCTGCTCTAGTGCTTAGACCTCTACACTACCCAGCCACTGTAGTGCTTAGACCTCTACACTACCCAGCCACACCTAGTGCTTAGACCTCTACACTACCCAGCCGCTCTAGTGCTTAGACCTCTACGCTACCCAGCCACTCTAGTGCTTAGACCTCTACGCTACCCAGCCGCTGTCTTAACTAAAAAAAAACATGTATGATTTTACAATTTGTATATGATGATTGCATAGTAAAGATCCCTACCTTCTGCATGGATCCATGATGCTGTGGCTTCATGTTGGCTGGACTGTCCTACTTCAGAGCTAAACCACCTTATTCGACAGTGGCTCAGGAGGTAGAGCAGTTGTCTGGCAATCCGGAGGTTCCCAGTTCCTACCACACAAATGCCATCCCCATGCACATTCAAGTCAGTCTCCACCCTCGGGTCTTTGGCCACCGGCACGGTCCATCGTGATATTGGAGATGGATCGAGCAATAGACTGTTACTGTACCACCCATGTAGCTGTCAAAGCTCCATCACAAATGCAGTTATGTGAATAGAAAGGGATTCCACTCAGTGATGCACATTTGCCTGATACATGTCATTTACTGACTGTCATACAAATAATCAACCAACTACATACTGTAACTTTTCAGTGCACGTTTTTATTTACATTGTGACAACAGCCTTGTGAGCTCCCGCACACAGACATGATGGAATTCAAGTTCAAGTTTGAATTGATCACATATAGGCAGGCTACACATGGCGTAGGCTACATGGCAGTGAGATTCATTGTTCTTGTATATGCTCTTGTATTATTGTTTATATAGGCTACCTAATACCGACATCAAAATAGATTGTATGCCTCTACAAATCATATGCAGGTAGAAAATTGATGGAGAACTTTAATCCCTGGGTATTAATCGAACAAAACGAAGAAAAGGCACATTCCAGCATGGTTATTAATGACACCAATGGCAAACAGTGGTTATATATCGTATGGCTATCGCGTCCCGCTCTAGCCTATTGAGATATCCCTTATCTCCTAGTACCTACTGTACACCACCACGAACAACTTATGCACCCATACCTGACCGGGTCCCGCCCCTATGGAGGCGTAGCCTATAAGACCATGGTCATGGTCACCAAACACCCTTCCTCTATTTTCGTTCCATCATATCGGCTGCGTGCACCGTATGTAACTAGCAGTATGAAAAAGATTGGAGGAATTGTGTAATGTTGAAAGCTTACCGGAGGTTGCTGGCCCCTGGCATCTTCGAAGCATGTTTTCAGCGACACGACGGGCCTATGTTGATGTTTCCTCATCTGATGGCAGCAGACCAAGGATCAGCTGTGCAAGGTTGGCTGTCGGGCCAGCTTGTACCCAGGTAGGCCCTGTGTCTTCAGGCATGGGTATTAGTGTTAGTAATGCTGGTTGTTTTGTTACACAACCATGTTGTGTGTCGGCGCCGGGGGCAGGATGGTTTGGTGAACGTTTCACTGCAATGAACGGTTTCCAAACGGTCCTGGGCGTGCTGTTAAACATCTAATGCTATGCTACATGCTAATGCTAATGCTACATGCTAACACTACTGCTACATGCTAACTGCTACGCTGTTCTAATGTCTCCGCCGTGAGATGTTGTCACTTCTTCCTCCTCTTGCCCGGCAATGAAGGTCAGTCGGTAGCTGTTGTGGGGGTTTTGCTGAGTCCTATTTACCTTTTTTTACAGGTAAATGGGTTGACAACAGGGTAGGCCGTGGCTAGGTAGCCTAGCCAGGTACGTTACCTTTGTGTTCCGGCGGGGTCGGTGGAACGGTGTCCCCATCTGGGAGCCGATGCGTGAGCTCGGCGGTGTAGCAGTAGAGCTATACTACTGCAGGATGGGACTTAACGGCGGGTTATGGCTCAGCTGGCTAGTTCCTATCCACATTGGCGTCGGGTAGTGGGGCTATGGGTCCAGCCGACATGGTAAACATGTTGCGTGTCTGTGCGCAGGCAGTTGTTGATCTGGGTCCCACATCGCCTCACGCTAGGCTGTAGTAGTGTAGGGGGCTACTGTTTCGTTCTGTCACTCTGCTATGAGAAGGTCTGTCTTTGCTACAGCTTTCTCTCCTCTCAACCGTTTCATGCTGACGGTCAATCGGTGTCTACTGGGGGAGTAGTGCGGGGGGGAATGTGTGTACGCACAGGGCTAAGCTAGGGCTGGTGTGCTGTTGTGAATATTTTGAATGAAGGCGGGACTAGTTCGCTCTGGTCCGCCTCCCCTTAACGTTGTGTATATGGGTTTGCTCATTCTACAGTATTTTGTGGTTTAGTTCTTTTATTCATTTAACCCTTTCATGGTGCACACCACAGTGGAGGTTGCTGTTTGCAACCACCACTGGTGCTCCGTGTTAACATCAGTCCTTTGTTATTGACATATTGAAACAGTGCCCCGCCCGGCCGACGCCATGGGTGGGTCGGCCTGGCGAGTGGCTGGTGGGCTGCTAAAGCCTGTAACGCCACGGTATGGAATTGGCAGCGATTAGAACTGTGTTCGAATTGCTGTTTTTTTCGATTAAAAAAATGGTGTCTGGTGGCGGGGCCTTGAGGGCCAGCCGACGTCGACACATCGCGCAAGGTTGTTGACGTTATTAGCTTTGACCCAGCCGCAAGCTATAACCGCTCAGGGTTCCCCTCTCCGCAGGGGATTTTGGTCTTCTGCTGGAGCGCGGGCGGTATTGTCCTAGGCCCCACACCGCCTCACACCGCGCAGCCAGAAGAAGAGAGTGCACGGCCTCGTCAGCGGCGATGACGTGGCCCTCGACAGGCGGCCATGTTTTCCCCCGCTGGAGGTATCCTGGGCATTGAATCGACAGGTGTCCACAAGGCCGACAGCCTTTGGCGGCCGAGGGATCGGCCATGTTGGATGGGTTCGGCTTGAACAACAAGCCGTCACCGTCCTGCCGCGAGCAGCCCGCTCTCCGATCACTCCCTTCCCCAACACCAGCGGAAAAAGTGGGCTCTGATTGTTTCCTTTGGCTGCGGGCCGCGTGCCTTCGTTGAAGCGCGGGCGGCCCCACTTTTCGCTTCTCATGGGGACAGGGGCTGACACCCAGTTGATGGCTGAGCCTGGGTCTGTCCGTGAGAATGTTGTGCTGTCAAGCGGCTCCCACACCATAAGCTGTGTTGGTTGAGCCTGGTGTTACGTCTGTCAACTTAAGTGTTGTCAGCAGGGGGGCTCGAAACCTTTTGAGGCACACAGTGCGGGCTTCCCCGGCCTCGCCTTCGCCAGGCCAGGTATCATGTTGGTGCCTCCCACTCCTGTTTACACAACCCCACCCGTTTTCGGGTTTGGTACAGACCCTATTGTCAGGGTCTCCAGCAGTGACAGCTCTGGTCAACGAGATCCAATCTCTGTGGACGAAGCAAGCCATCGTCGTGGCGTTCTCCTCCCGGTGTTCTCTGGTGCCTGAGAAATCGGGAGGGGGGGTTGTCAGACCCAGGCTGGACCTGTCCCATGGGAAGGTTCAGCATTTTTTGGATTGTCTCCTACCTGTTGAACACTGTCAGGTGGGGGTCTGGTTATCCTCCATAGACCTGTAGGATGCGTATGCGCATCTCCGATCTTCCATCCTAGGGCTTACCTACGCTTTCTTTGCAGGGTTAGCATATGAGTACCAGAGGCTGCCGTTCTGTTTTCTCTGGCTCCCCGCATCTTCACCAAGTGCGTGGAGGCCGCACTGGGGCCTCTGCGTCATCAGGGGTTACGGAGTGTTCTGCCCTGACGATGTTCTGGTCCTTCGCGGTCAAGGTGGATCGTCAGGTCTCATACCAGGCAGGTCTCTACCAGCCTGGGGTTGCTGTAGACTGGAAGTAGAGTACTCCTCTTCCGAGTCAACGGTTGGAGGGCTATGGGCATCCCTCTCAGAGCGTGTTGTCAACACGCTCGGGAGGTTCCGTCCTAGGACGGTTACGGCGCTGTCTCACGTCACGTTTTTCACCGACGCCTCCCTCGCTGGCAAACCATGCTGCCCGGTCTGCGCTACGTTCAATGTGTTGGTGTTGAAAGCGGTCCTTCTGGTCCACAAATGGTGTTGATCAGGACGGACGATACGACGTCAGTGTCGTGTATCGACAGACAGGGAGGAGTACGCATCCCCCGTCTGCACCAGGCGGCGGGCGGCTGGCTATGGGCGTCCTCCATCTGCGCGGCCTGAGGGCTCCCCACATCCCCGGCAGGGAGAATGTGGGTACAGGTGTACTGTCGCGGGGCGGTCCTCATCCTGACGGGTGGGGATTACGTCCGGACATAGCCAGGCAGGTCTGGGACCGATGCCGTGCCGCCTGGGATTCTTCCCCATACATCTGTTAGGTCAGTTGTTGGGACGGGTACGTTGAGGGGCGCAGGTTCTTGATCCTGATGGTGTTACCATCCGGAATGCGCATGCTCCCTCCACTGTCGCGCTTACGCGGGCAGATGACGTATGTTCCAAGTGTGGTGTAAGGCGGGGGGCCGGGACTCAGTCTCCTGCCCCCTGGATGCTGTCCTTAGTTACCTCCAGTCTCTCCTTGATGGACTGTCGGCTTCGACGGTGAGGGTATATGCAGCAGCTATATCCTCCTATCATGAGGGGTTTGAGGGGATGTCTTGTTCAGCCACCCTCTTGTGAAGCGTTTCCTGCTTGGCGCTCGACGCGTTAAGCCGGTGCAACGCTCCTGGGCTCCGACTTGGGATCTTCAATTGGTCCTCGGTCGGTTGTCCTTGGCCCCGTTTGAGCCGCTCGAGCAGGCGCCGTTGGAACAGCTGTCGTTCAAGACCGCGTTCTTGCTGGCCGTCACCTCCGCTGACGCGTGGGTGTGCTTTGTGCTCTCTCGGTACGACCAGAGTGCCTGTCTTTCGTTCCGATTGCGGTGCCACTCTGCGGCCTAATCCTGCCTTCGTGCCTGTAAATATCCGGAGTTCTTCCGCTCCAGGGATATTGTGGTTCAGGCGTTTCATCCGCCTCCTCACGGTGGTGAGTTAGATGCGGGCCTTCACCTGTCATGTCCGGTCCATGCTTTGGGAATTACCTCAGCCGTACTCAGGACCTCGGGGTCACCGTTCAGCTTTTTGTCTGTCACGGTGGTTCTCATGCCGGTAAGGCACTATCGAACAACGCCTGTCCCATTGGTTGTGCGAGGGCATTGCCCTCTGCTACACATTGGCTGGGCAGGATCCCCCTGGGGGCATCAGGGCGCACTCCACTCGTTGGGTGGCTGCCTCTGCCGCTCTCCTGGGTGGGGCCTCGGTGGAGGACATCTGTGCTGCAGCTTCATGGTCCTCCCCGGGCCCCTTTGTAAGGTTTTACCTCATGGACATGACCGGGGGTTCTGTCTCCCAGGCGGTTCTGGGGTCTGTGGCCTTTCCTGCTTCCCGTCTTTTGGTAGGGTAGCAGGAGTGTGTGGGTATGGGCCACAGTGTGTTAAGTCACACGTGGTTCCGCCTGTGTGGTGTGTTCAAGGGGTTCTAGTTCCCTCTTGTTCGCATTCAGGTGGAGTTGACTGCGCCAGGGCTCCCCGCACCCCTTGATGTGGGCTTACGGGTCCTCAGGGGGTACATCTGTCGGGTCTCGCGTCCGCTCTAACCCATATCTCAATAGGCTAGAGCGGGACACGATAGCCATATGATATATAACGATAGGTTATGTATATAACCTAGTTATATGAGTATTGGCTGAGCGTCCTGCTCTACGCGGCCCTGAGTTCCCTTTTGAGGGATCTTTTACTGGAACGGGATTTGGCGACCATGACCATGGTCTTATAGGCTACGCCTCCATAGGGGCGGGACCCGGTCAGGTATGGGTGCATAAGTTGTTTGTGGTGGTGTACAGTAGGTACTAGGAGATAAGGGATATCTCAATAGGCTAGAGCGGGACGCTCAGCCAATACTCATATAACTAGGTTATATACATAACCTATCGTTAACGGTCTTTATTAGTGTTTGCGCTGCCCAGGCAGCAATGGTCTTTAGGAAGTTAATAGATATCATATCTATCTACGTGTACACGTCTGTCAGCCTGTCGCGTATTTCTCCCATAACACGCTTCGCTCGGCTTAGTCCACTTTTCCACATTTCATGGGGGTGTTTCATTACCATATATGGTTAATTACGGGCGGTTCTATATGGAAATACTTAAAATCGTGCACGAGCGCGGAGCGTAAAACAAATGGTATTTATCAACACGGAGTGTGCGTAGAACCTGTGTACGCACGTGTGATAAATCCAGATTTTTCTGTGGGTACACACATTCTAAATTCTGTGCTTAAGAACAAAAATAGAACACTTTCTAAGCATTGTTGATAAATGAGGGCCCAGGACTCGACTTGGACTCGATTACTAATGACTTTGACTCGAGCATTGAATGCATTCAGACTCGGAAGGTGCAGAGGACGACTTGGATTTGTTAATTGATAAATACAGTTATTTATAAAAAAAATTAAATAAAAAAAGTGTAATAGGCCCTAATCATTTGGCATACGATATTGATGGCTAATGCATTTGTTTGGCTATTGTGTCACAAAGTATATGAACTCCCTTTGAAATGATGACCACTGTGTCATTTATGTTTAATGTAGACCTTTTTTTATTTGTATGTCAGCTCTTTGACTGCCAGAGTGGATTGGACTCAACCTTGATGACTCGGACTCGGAATAGGGTAATGGGGACACGACTCTGACTCTACTCAGGCTCTTCGTTGGTGACTCAGACTTGGACTCGAGACTCGACTCGGACTGGTCCTTCCTGACTGTATTAAATCAGCCCCTGAAAACCCTTCATAATGATGAGACAGAACTGGAGGAACATCTAAATATCTGATGTGTGGAGCAGAGTCTCTGGGGTAAGCTAGTCATCATCTGGTCACAAACCAGGGAATGACCGCTAGCTTTGTTCCAGTGTATTTTCATCCGTTGTTCCTGCTAATCTTCTTCCACATCCTAGTAGCGTATCTATTTTTTTATCTTTATTTTCCTCCAATTTCTTCATATTCTGCAATATGTGCGTATCTGACATACTTTTAAACCATATTTTAGCAAACAATCAAAGCTTCATTCTTAATTGTGCAAGTTTCAATGCAGTTGGTAGATGAGAGCTTACTGAGAGCTGTCTAGCTAACGACATTAAGAACTGATTTTCAAAATTAATCTTTATTTGTATGCTGATGTAGGCTAATTTATGGAGTTGTTAACCTCTTTGTGTGTACTAGACCGACAATGACATCACGCCATGAATCCATCTCTACAGAATGTATGAATTAATGTTGCGTTACTTTTTATTTCAAATGTAGCCAAGAGTAAATACCCTAACCCTGTCAAAACAGCAGTCAAAGTGTAGATTTTCAGCACTGTTTGTTTACCAATGGTTTTTGAAGAGTTTATCGCCGGCCACTAGGGGGCAGCGTCTTCATCTTTGTCTGTTATTAAATACTGAAACTGACATTGATGAGTGTGTTTCTTCAGTTTTAAGTGTTATTAGTGAAATATTAGTTATAGATATCTAGTCGGAAAAAGGCGAGTATTGACGCGAGGAAATGACACTGCCATTTTGTTTGTAGTCCTATGAGGAGAGGAGACCCAGGACTTTCGATGGGCTTTCGAATAAAAAGAAAACTACACTTCCTGGCTCACGCCAGCCCCTGTCAATCATATGACTTCTAGATTTACTTTTTTATTTATCTTATTTTTCTGGATCATATGCCACAAACCTGAACGTTATTGCCATAAAACAGAACACAGTTATTTTCTCTACCTTTCTGTGAACGTCTAGCAAAAAATGGTGTTGCAATCTGATGAAAAATGGCGGTTTATAAAAATTGCACAGAAGATTTATGTTTTACAAAGGTTTTTGTATTGTGTGTACCACCATAATTTAATGTTGCCCAGTTGTGGCCTGTTGAGGGGCAATACATATCAAAAGTTCCAAAACATCTATTGTGTTTGTATTTGTATGATGCACTATATAAACATAGTAATTATAATATCTACATACATCTACATACATGCAGGTGGTTCAGTAATAGATTGGACTGGGTGGTTCAGTAATAGATTGGACTGGGTGGTTCAGGTGGTTCAGTAATAGATTGGACTGGGTGTGGGGCGCCCGCGTGGCGCACCGCATACTGCGTAGCAGACCTATGCGGCCGACCCGGGTTCGCCTCCCACTCCCAGACGGATTTGCCGCATGTGTTCCCCCACATCTTCTCCCATCTCCTTCTCCTCTGTCGGTCATGTCTGACCATAAAAAAAGCTGTAAAAATGCTAAAAAAATATATATCTTTAAAAAAATAAATATATTGGACTGGGTGGTTCCCGGGGGTTCAGTAATAGACTGGATTGGGTGGTTCAGGTGGTTCAGTAATACTAGATTGGATTGGGTGGTTCAGGTGGTTCAGTAATAGATTAGAGTGGGTGGTTCAGGTGGTTCAGTAATAGATTGGACTGGGTGGTTCAGGTGGTTCAGTAATAGATTGGACTGGGTGGTTCAGGTGGTTCAGTAATAGATTGGACTGGGTGGTTCAGTAATAGATTGGACTGGGTGGTTCAGGTGGTTCAGTAATAGATTGGACTGGGTGGTTCAGGTGGTTCAGTAATAGATTGGACTGGGTGGTTCGTGGTGGTTCAGTAATAGATTGGACTGGGTGGTTCAGGTGGTTCAGTAATAGATTGGACTGGGTGGTTCAGGTGGTTCAGTAATAGATTGGACTGGGTGGTTCAGTAATAGATTGGACTGGGTGGTTCAGGTGGTTCAGTAATAGATTGGACTGGGTGGTTCGTGGTGGTTCAGTAATAGATTGGACTGGGTGGTTCGTGGTGGTTCAGTAATAGATTGGACTGGGTGGTTCAGTAATAGATTGGACTGGGTGGTTCGTGGTGGTTCAGTAATAGATTGGACTGGGTGGTTCAGTAATAGATTGGACTGGGTGGTTCAGTAATAGATTGGACTGGGTGGTTTGCGGTGTTTCAATAATAGATTGGACTGGGTGGTTCGTGGTGGTTCAGTAATAGATTGGACTGGGTGGTTCAGGTGGTTTGTTACAGAGCTTTGTGTGTACATACAAAGCTTGTCAATAGAGCTAGGTTTTGAGGTATTACTGGAAACATCAAATTCTCATCTTTTATTTGAACATACTAGGGCTGACCCCTATTAGTCGATTAGTCGACTAATCGGTCGAAAGGAGCCGTAGTCGACTGGCCAACCTCTTAGTCGAATATATATAAAAAAATATATATATATTAATTTTTTTAAATTTTTTTTAAATTTTTTATCATTCTTTCCAAAAGAAAAGAGGCCTAGAAGCGTGGCTAACGCTAATGGCACGCATACCAGAGGCTAACTGCCTACGAAAACAGGCACAGAGGCACTGAAAGAGGATTTCACCCATCTAATGAACACACTAGACTAGACAAATATCAAGATGTATCCATCAGTGGACCAATTGCATGCTTTTGCAGAGGACAAGAAGCCTTCAGTTGACTCCTTCTAAGCACCCCCCACAGCCCAAATGGAATGATAAACAATAAAAAAAAAATGATATTATATAGCCTATATATATATTTTCTTTTTTTAAATATTATACAATTTATTTTTTGTCGACAAATAGTTGACTAACGGCAAATTTTGGCCAATCATAGTCGACCATCCAAATCCTTAGTCGGGGACAGCCCTAGAACATACAGTAGTTCTATCTGTCTATCTACTGTATCTATCTATTGTAATGACCATGGGATGACTAGACACACCAGCCCTGGTCTGTCCTTCCTGTTAGATGTTTCTGTCCTGCGTTGTGTTTGTATCAACCCCTGTTAGTACATCCGTTAGTCATAAGAAACGACATTGCAACGTGATCTCTTTTCTTAGATCCTCATGTTTATTTTCATAAACATAGCCTTAGTGCCAGATGGAAACACTGTTCTGTATTGTTCAGTCTTAATTCTCTTCAATCCAATGGTTCTCTCTCTCTCATTGTAGCCAACCACATTTCCTGTTAGCCGAAGCTAGTGATGATGTGTCACTATTTCCCCTCCCCCACCCAGCGAGGGTGGGGAGGGATGAAAGTCTCTGATCAACGCGTCCGCTCTTCTGTGCTTCGTATCTCAGTCTAAACTTACCCGGAAGAAACTCACATCATAACGTCTTCTCCCTAGCAACGGGGGCCCGCCCCCTTTCCTCGTTACTATGTGACGCGCTGCCATGGCAACTGATCTTCACCTTTAGCATGGTTCTATCGATGTCAAACTCTCCATAGTTCTCTCTGACCAATCCTGCCTGCTCTCAGTCCTTATCAGTGTTTATGTGTTAACAAGCTGCCGAACGACCTCGGAGCCACACACCCTGCTTGCTACCGTGGAGACACAGAACTGGCTGCCGGCTCCTTTTTAGATCTATAGATCTGTCTGAGTAAATGCTGTCACCCACCGATATATATACATTATGTACACATTGAAAAACATAGAACTTTCTTCATTCCTGACAGAGACTCTGTTATGTGTCATCATCCAACACATTGTTTTTTACAAGGGAACACCACCACTGTATGTATTCTTTGCCTTTTTCATACGGACAGCATCACCGATTTGAGTCTTAGTTCTTTTGTCTCTGTCTTTGGGAGAGAGTTGTCCCATGTGTTCACAAACAGTGATCCCAGTCCAGTCATAGTAATGTATGTTAATCCTTAAATTTCCAGGCATGAATATGTGGAACTATGAAGCAAGGTGTTGTTGAGAGCATACTGTACATTGTAAGCAAATTTTCCTATGGTAAATAAAGGTTTCTGTAAAGTAAAAGGTACATTTTTTTAACTGTGATAGATAGATCAATAGATTGATAGATAGATAGATAGATAGATAGATAGATAGATAGATAGATAGATAGATAGATAGATAGATAGATAGATAGATAGATAGATAGATAGATAGATAGATAGATAGATAGATAGATAGTAGGGTTGAGCCTGAACATTTGAACCTTCGTTCGTTATGTTGGCATTCGAATTCTAAATCAACATTCGAATTTTTAATAAAACTTAATTTTTTATTATTATTATTTTTTTATATATCTTTTTTTATGTGTCTATTCATTCTGTTTAAACCAATGGGGTTTTTCTTCACAGTTGCAGATAAAGATTAGGCTACACTAATATTATAGTATTAAAAAAAACTGATGAGTTATATTCATTAGGAAAGTTGATTTAATAAAAAAAAAGAAACTCATTTAATCAGGTTAATCACTTTATTCAAATTGAGGATTTAGTTTGAGGATATTTATTAAAAATAAAAATAGATAGATAGATAGATAGATAGATAGATAGATAGATAGATAGATGGATAGATAGATAGATAGATAGATAGATAGATAGATAGATAGATAGATAGATAGACAGACAGACAGACAGACAGACAGACAGACAGACAGACAGACAGACAGACAGACAGACAGACAGACAGACAGACAGACAGACAGACAGACAGACAGACAGACAGACAGACAGACAGACAGACAGACAACGTAGACAGACCATGAGACTTCTCTTCCTCTCCTCCCATCAGGATGATAACTGGGGTGAGACCACCACGGCGGTCACAGGCACCTCGGAGCTGAGTCTGTCCCAGGAGGAGGTGGTGGGTCTGGGGAAGAGTTCAGAGGATCGGGGCCAGAGATGTCGGCGCTACGCTCCCCTGGTTCTGGGTCTGTTCGTGGGCCTGCTGGTGCTGACCACTCCCCTGTCCTTCCTGGTGCTTCCGGCCGTGCTGTGGCCAGACCGGCTCCAGGCCTGCGGCGCCGCCTGCGAGGGCCTCTTCCTCTCTGTCTCCTTCAAGCTCCTCATCCTCCTGCTGGCCGTCTGGGCCTTGTTCCTACGCCCACCTCGTGCCAGCCTGCCCAGGGTGTGTGTGTACCGTGCCTTCCTGGCAACGCTCACCCTGCTGCTCACCATGTCCTATTGGCTCTTCTACGGGGTCCGCATCCTGGACGCACAGGTAGGTTCTGGGGATGTGTGGAAAAATGCATTATATGCGTGGTCCAACCTACATGCGTGGTCCAACCTGCATGCGTGGTCCAACCTACATGCGTGGTCCAACCTACATGCGTGATCCAACCTACATGTGTGGTCCAACCTACATGCGTGGTCCAACCTACATGCGTGGTCCAACCTACATGCGTGGTCTGATTGATTGATTGATTGATTGAAAATTGTATTAACAGATTGCAGAATGGGTACAATACAGTACAGCTCAATACACACAATTGTTAAGGGGATGCAGACCAGAGAAAGACTTTCATCTTGTTTACATCAGGGTCCCCCATTTTCCAACCTACATGCATGGTCCAACCTACATCCGTGGTCCAACCTACATGCGTGGTCCAACCTACATGTGTGGTCCAACCATTGCGATATAAAAAGGGTTGTGTAATTAGGGCTGTCGCGGTATGACATTTTCTCACCGCAGTTGTGTGTGTGGCTAATCACTGCGGGATGCAATGGTACCGCACTTCTATTAAAAAATATATATATATTCTTTCTTTTTTTTCTTTTTTTTTTCTATACCTGTATATATATATTTTTTTTATTATTAACACATTCCCTGCCACGCAATTTGAGCATCTTATACCACTCTCTGCCACCACTTTAAGTCTATGGAGATGTTCACCTTCTTTGCAGGGTTATATGTATTGCTAAATTGACATTACTATGGCCCATTCAACATCGATTATCTATCGTTCAGGATGTGGGAACGTTATACTTTTTCATTCATACATTCATACGAAAATACCGTCTAGAATATAAATATGTTTTTATCGTTTTCTGCAGTAATTCCTAGAACGTGAGATATAGGCATAAACGCATATATAGATTATCAACTGCCGTCGTTTATAATTCCGTGATCGTCAGTAAATGCTTTATGTAGTATGGGTGATATATTGATCAGAGCGGTTTGCATTGATAATAATAAACAAACAGGCTGAAAGTAACGTCAGCGTCCTCTTACCGTTTGCCGATGAGACTGGAGGAGAAAGATCCCACTTATTTGACGGCGATCTCCTAAATCCATTTCCGGTTTGTATCATCATAATAAACGCCCAAATCGTATCGATTATTACGTTATGGCAGTGATCGCTACACGCGTACGTGTGTCTACAGTCACGCAACAATATGCGAGTGCCGAACGCATTTGTCAGATGCAGTGTTGAAACTTGGGTGCTGCAGTGTTGAGTGCATAGTAGTAGTAGTAGACATTAGTATAGTAGGTAGTAATATAGACAAGGACGAGTATTTAGTGGAAAAGTGCATGATAGTAGAAGACTATTGATTGAAGAAGTGTGTTTTTAGTCGACGACGAAAGATTGGTTGTGTTTCAGCTGTCCTAACTGTGGTGGGAGGTTCTTTCCACAATTGTGGAGCAAGGACAGATAATAACAAGCTTCTCTTTGATGACCCTCCCGGAGCTCACAGGAGGAATCTGCAGGTTCTGGTTGTTGCAGCGATGTGAGCGGAGAAGTTAAGCCGGTAGTCAAGGACAACACCAAGGTTCTTGGCGGTCGGAGACGCGGCTACATTCTCCACTGTGATGGAAAGGTCACAGGTCAGCAGGGAGGATTTGGCCGGCAGGTGCAGCAGGTCTGTTTAGCTTAGGTTCAGTTTGAGGTGGTTGGTTGTCATCCAGGTGGAGATGTCGGACAGGCAGGTTGAGATCCACTCAGAGACATGGATATCTGAGGGAGGAAAGGAGAGATGAGTGACAATGCATGAGACGTGATAATGTTACCCAGTGATGGAAAGGTTGATCATGTACTGTGTATACAGTATGTACTGTTGTGTTCTGGACAGGATGAAGACTACATGTACTGTGTATGTTGTGTCTGGACAGGATGAAGACTACATGTACAGTACTGTGTATGTTGTGTTCTGGACAGGATGAAGACTACATGTACTGTGTATGTTGTGTTCTGGACAGGATGAAGACTACATGTACTGTGTATGTTGTGTTCTGGACAGGATGAAGACTACCAGGGCATCGTCCAGTTTGCCGTGTCTCTGGTGGACTCCCTGCTGTTTGTCCACTACCTGGCCGTGGTTCTGCTGGAGCTGAGGCACATGCAGCCCTGTTACAGTATCTGTGTGATGCGCTCCACAGACGGAGAGACACGCCACTACAACATGGGCCAACTCAGGTACCAGACACGCCACTACAACATGTTCACTCAGGTACCAGACAGGGGTGTAACGGTACACAAAAACCACGGTACAGTGGGGGAAAGTTTGGCTTTCCATGTTCCACTCAGGGGTGATGTAGTGTGCAGTAACTAATTGTATTTGTAGGGCTGTCAACGAATATTCTATATTGAAATTAATAATCGACTTGTTAAAATATAAAAAAATTATAATAATTATATTATATTGTAAAAAAAACAGCCCCCGGTGGGCGGTCGTTAGTGGGTAACATACCGCTGTATTCGTTCGGTACACTACACAGCCGTTCGTTACGGTACACACTGAAACGGTACGGTACAGATACGTGTACCTTTACACCCCTAAGACACGCCACTACAACATGGGCCAACTCAGGTACCAGAGACGCCATGTTCACTCGGGTACCAGACACACCATGTTCACTCATAGCATCTCATATAAGCCTTCAACTACTGTAACTGTGTTTATAGTTATCCTGGTTGGAACACAAACCCTCTGGAAGTTTAGAGAAATACATTTATCTTGTTATAGTTTTAGTTCAATCAATTAAGCTTTATTTATGAAGCACATTTCAAAAGGAGTGGCAACTCAATGCGGTTTACGAACACGAATAGAGGATATTAAAAGATCAGTGGTAATACTTACAATGTAAAATATTCAAGATTAAAAGTGAACCTCTGAACACGAGGCCATTTTTGTTTTTGACGACTGCATACCTTTTTTGCAAGGCTTAACTTTATACTTTATACTTATAGCACATGCATGAGTCATCATGACGCTCACCGGATGTTTCATCTTGTAACTCGAGAATGGAATCACGCAATAGGTGGACTGAGGTGACGATGGAAAGGTGGCAAATTCTACTTTCCAACAATGTATTGGTTGATCACGAAAACGCAGCCCGGAGCCGACAGACGAGAGCAAAGTGCGGTGACGGCCCGCATGCGCTAAAATGCGTAAAAACAATTAAGCATTAAATATTTTCTGTAGTTAATTAATCGAAATTAACGTGATAAAGTCCCAGCCCTATGATTTATATAAGCAAGAAACTGGTGCTGGAAGAGAGGGACAGCATCTCTAATAGATGGAATCAATGCAAAACGAGACCAATAATGTAGCAGTCCCTCGAATTAAAACACGATTCTCAAACTGATGTTGACCATTTATTTCTGTTCCTTCCATATGATCATTAACACCGTAAGAATCAAATCAAATCAAATTAAATTTATTTGTAAGGCCCGACAACACACGTTAATGTCCCCATGGGGCGGACACGTCTTCTTTAAACAAGTCAAGAAGAAACATAACAATAAGTCAAGAACAAAACAAGAACACCATAAGGTCCAACAAATTTAAAATAAATGCAAATAAATGAATGAATGCAAGCACTCCCAGACATACCCCACGCGAAGGTAAGGAAAAACTCACTAAAACCTAACAATAGGGAAAAATGCACCACAGGCAGTGTGGAGGAGAGAAACCTTAAAAGGGCCATTCAAGGGGGGATCTCCCTTCTTAGATGGCGGTGATAGTAGTGTTGCAGACGGACAGTTGGTAAGCATGCACTCATGTGTGTAGTGAAACACAGATGAGTGCATGCAATAGCAACTGAACATTTTGAAAAATTAAAGATAGAGCTGATAGCGATAGCAACTGAACATTTTGAAAGATTAAAGATAGAGCTGATAGCGAATCTATTTGAGGGGGCGGCGCAAAGAGGGTCGCGTCCTCCCCGTCTTAATCACGGGACATTCAATACTCCGGTCACCACTAAGAACTGTGGTACAGAAAGGAAGGAAAAAGGGGGGGGGGGGGGCGATTAGATCATATTCTCCGTCAATTATATACGTTAGCTACCAGAAGCTCTAAGCTAGGCTAACAAACATTAGCTTCGACACAGAGCCAAACAACGATTCAAAAAATAGGATTAACGTTACATAAAGTTCACACCATATTAACACACCTTTTTGCTTCTTCGAGGGTTGCTATTAATGACAGGAGGGCCCTTATAAATATACTTTGTCTAATATTTCACGACACCACACCTTATCCTTCAACGTAATATTCTCACTCTGGAAAAAGCCGGGAGTCATACCGGAAATAATATTTTTTTTGTATCTACTTTTTCTCCCATTTAAAATTTTTCTCCCATCCCAATTTCGTATCGTCCAATTCTACCCTCCCCTGCCTCGAACGCTGTTAGGCCATGCCTCCCACAAGCCGGCTGCAATGTGGACTAAGCCTTACATCACGTGTCCCCTCCGGTACTCGAGGAAGCAGCAGTCGCATCTTTTCACCTGCACAGCGCGATCTCTCAGCGTCGGGGGTCTGCGTTTTTGGAGGGCACGCCGCCCCCGTCGCTTCCTGATTCTGCTGCGCAGGCGCACCAACCGACCTGTAGGAGTCGCTGTCCACAACGTCCGATCCCCACCCACCAGCTTCCCACCCCCTAATACTGCCAATTGTATTAGTATGAACGACCAGCCAAGCTGATAGCAATGTGGAGAGCTGGGCTTGAACCCAGCGTCTCCCGCATTTGTGGTGAGCGCCTTGCCCACTGCACCATCTAGCCGCCCTATACCAGATATAATCGTGAGGCACAGTGCGCACACACCAAGCTTCCGCTTTTACAAAGTAAAAGTCACCACAACCAAAACGCAATGGAAGTAATAAAACACGTCGTAGATAATTACACATTGGAAATTTAAGTCCCTTTTTTAAATTACAACTAGGAAACTAAATTGGATCCTTTACAAATAAACCTCAGCCAAAATTGTGAATGAAGGCCTGTTAAGAGAAGTGTTTAAAACTTGCTTTAACCCCCTGGACCCTACTTTTCCAAATCTGAACCTTCCTGAACCTGAACTTCATAAATCGTAAATGGCTGCTTTTTTATATAGCGCTTTTATCCAAATCACGTTACAATTTGTTCCTCACATTTTACCCATTCACTCACACATTCACACACCGACGGCGGAGGCAACCGTGCAAGGTGCCAACCTGCTCATCGGGAGCAATTAGGGGTCAAGTGTCTTGCTCAAGGACACATCGACACACTGCCCGGGAGGAGCGGGAATCAAACCGGGAACCTCCGGATTGCCAGACGACTGCTCTGCCAGTGTTTCCCACAGGACTTTCAGAGACTATGGGGGGTGAACCTCCGACCCACTAGGGGGGTCCGCGGGCATGCGCCCCCGGAACTTATTTTTTTGGGTACGTTTTTTAGTTAAATGCATCAATCTGGTGCACTTTGAGAGCAAAATAAAGAGGCTAGATCTATGATGAACTTTGTGCTCAAAACACAAAATCGACTAGACTAGTGCTTCCCAATCCTCTCCTCGAAGCACCCCAGCCGTTCAATGTATTTGTTAAATTCCACCACCAGCACACCTGATTCAACTTAACTAGCCCTTTATTAGTTGAATCAAGGTGTGCTGGTGGTGGAATTTAACAAATACATGGAACGGCTGTTTGGGAACCACTGGACTAGAGCATACATTTGAGCCATCAAAGAAATGAAGCAAAAGTGGTTACCTGTGTTGAACTGGTTTATTTTTTAGAAAATAAAAATATATAGTGGATTACTATTACGACTACTACCACTGCCTATACTACTGATACATCCCTATTGGCAAACTTTATATTTTAAAAAATAGTAAAAAAATAATTATAATTTTTTTTTGTTCATTATACAACTGGCGGGCCGCCACTGTCAAGGTAATTAATGGGAAACCCTGGCTCTACCTCCCGAGCCACTGTCGCCCCTTCATGAGTTTGTTATGGAATATTCATGAGTTTGTTATGGAATATTTGTTAGTGGGCATGTTCAAAGTACCTCATATATGGTACCATATTAAAGATCACAACTAGGGCTTTCAAATGATATAAAATATTTGTATGATTATCATGATTATTATTGTGATTATTCTTCATATGTACAGCAATCTTTTCGAGTTGAAATTGAACTTCAAACAAATGCAAACAAAACCACTTTACTGACATGGGATTGAAAAAATTAGAGGGTATGGGATTTAGACAATTCTGTGGGCAATATAGAACAGATTAGAAATATAATATATTGTTCAAAAGTTATGAATGAATGAATGAAACTAAATCTAATTGTTTCAAAATAGACCCATATATATATATATATATATTTTTTTTACTATTATATTTATTTATCTGACAATTTAATGTGTGCGTTACATTTTTAAATCATATATTTCCGTTCCCCCAGCCCTACCCTTGCGATCACATCTGAATACTCCAAGCCCACGTGACTGAACTCAAACTGCAAAGAAACAGACTAAGAAATGATGTAAACTCCATGATCAAAACAGCAAAGAAAAAATTCATCAATGACAAAACCGAGGAAAACAAAAACAAACCGCGTGAACTTTGGAAATTACTCAATAACCAACTAGGCTGCAGTAAAAAACTTAAAACCAGATTCTCAAACATAAACATAAAGACGGACAACACGCTCATCACAGAAAAGCTGGATGTAGCCAATTACTTAAATAGTTTCTTCACAAACATAGCCACAACACTGGTAAACAAACTACCCTCCCACTCAGGGCATTATGGGGTAGAACACATAGTAGCTTACTACAAAAACCTAGGGGTCCACAAAGACGACTTCAAACTGGAAATGGTAACAACAGATGAGGTACTCAAAAAACTGAGCGCCCTCCAACCTAACAAGGCCACTGGCCATGACAACATCCCCTCCAAATTCCTCAGAGACTCAGCAGCCGCCATCACCCCAGTCATCACACACATAATAAACCTCTCTATAAAACAGGGACACGTCCCCAAGGACTTCAAAATAGCGAGAGTGACCCCTCTGCACAAAAAAGGCAGTAAATTAGACCCAGGCAACTACCGCCCTGTTTCTATCCTTACCTCCATCTCGAAAGTCATGGAAAAAATTGTATACGAACAGGTCGAAAAATACCTTGCGGAAAAAAATCTAATCTACGAATTCCAATCTGGCTTCAGAACATCCCACTCCACTGACACATGCCTTCTCTATTTAAACGACCACATCAAACAAGAGGTGGACGCGGGCAAATACTGCGGCATGGTCATGCTGGACCTACAAAAGGCCTTCGACACTGTCAATCACACCATTCTGATTGACAAGCTAAAAGCAATTGGTTTTGATAGTCTATCAGTGAGCTGGATGCAATCCTACCTGGAGGGGAGAGAGCAGATGGTGGAGGTAAACGGTACCCTATCCCCCCCCCTCACAGTAAACTGTGGTGTTCCACAAGGAAGCATACTAGGTCCGCTACTGTTCCTAATTTATGCAAATGACATGTCGTCAGCTTGTGACTGCAACTTGTTCCTGTTTGCGGACGACTCAGCCCTGCTGGTCTCTGACAAGAACAAATTACAGGTTGAAAAAACCCTCAGCTCAGAACTAAGCAAAATCTGCATATGGCTCGCTGATAACAAACTATCATTACACATGGGCAAAACAGAGTCCATTCTCTTCGGTTCAAATAACAAACTCAGCAAGACCGACGGCTTCTCAGTTACAGTGGGTGACAATATTGTCACAAGGAAAGAAGATATTACCTACCTGGGTTCCATCCTAGAGGCAAATCTTTCCTGTGACAAAATGGCATCCAATGTAATAAAAAAAGTCAACCAACGAACTCGTTTCTTGTACCGGATCTCCTCACTGGTAAACAAGAATACCCTGAAGACTCTAGCAGGAGCACTCATTCAAGGGTACTACGACTATGCTTGCACCTCATGGTACCAAAGCACCTCAAAGGCGCTAAAAACAAAATTACAAACATCTCAAAACAAACTGGTCAGACTACTGCTTGACCTTACTCCTAGAACCCACCTCACCCCTGCCCACTTTGACAACCTAGGATGGCTTAGAGTAGACGACAGAGTACAGCAACTTGCAATGGGCCTGGTCTACAAGATACACTACACGACCAAGGTACCCATGTACATGACTAAATACTTCCCAAAGGTCAGTGAATACCACGATCACAACACCAGAGGGAGCTCCACAAATCATGTTAAACCCAGATTCGGCTCAAACAAGGGACTAAACACGTTTCGCAATTATGCCACATCAATGTGGAACGCCCTACCCAAAGCTGTAAAGGAATGTGAATCACTACCCACTTTCAAAAACACTCTCAAAAAACACCTAAGGGAGACTGCAACTCGAAACTGGCCCCTGTAAATGTCCGAACACAACCCCCGCCAACACCCCCCCCCCCCCACTCCTACCCCCCCCCCCCCCCCCCCCCCCCCCCCCCCAACCACCTCCAATGTACAGTCCCACCCCCACCTACCCAATCCAATGTACAGTTTCTACGCCTAATGTATATACTCTTTTCTTTCTGGACTCTTTTTGTATCACAAATACAGTACTGTAATTGCAAATCTGGTATGTCATAAATGTATAGATGTAGCAGTACTGTCTATCTGTATGTCATGTATGTCATATATGTTACGATGAATTGGAAATGGGGGACCCTGGTGGAAACAAGACGAAAGTCTTTCTCTGGTCTGCATCCCCTTAACAATTGTATGTATTGAGCTGTACTGCACTGTACCCATTCTGCAATCTGTTAATAAAGTTTTCATTCATTCATTCATTCATACATTAAACCCAGCTATATTAATAACGTTGTAAGGGGTAGAAGGTTTCAGCCATGTCTCGGAGACCACAACAACATCAGGCTTGACTGTCAAAAACCAGGGATTTCTTGTCAGAGCCTCGCGAGCTGGAGTCATCCCTTTCACTGCCACACTACCAAATGGTTAACCCTTTCACTGCGACAATACAGAAGGTTAACCATTTCACTGCCACACGACAATGGGTTAACAAGTGTGATAGTAAAGGGTTAACCTTCTGTAGTGTGGTAGTGAAAGGGTTAAAGCAGAGACATTGTGCCAATCCCTAATGATAAAAAAATAAGAGCGTACGGTAGAGTACATTTTAAAGGATCAACAGCAGACATTTCATGTCGGGTGCCAGCAGAATCATAATTCTCCAGATGTAACACTGTCAGAGTGACCAAAATTGTCAAAGTGATCACTTGGAGGCGGACTGTCAGAATCATGGCACGATAGGAACGCAAAGATCAAAAACAGGGCAGTAAAAGCCCTCGACAACATAGTTAAAAGTCAAAGAGGCCAGTAGAGTGAGCTGCTGCAGGGCTGGTGGAAGCTAGCTGCTGCAGGGCTGGTGGAGGCTAGCTGCTGTAGGGCTGGTGGAGGCTAGCTTCTGCAGGGCTGGTGGAGGCTATCTGCTGTAGGGCTGGTGGAAGCTACCTGCTGTAGGGCTGGTGGAGGCTAGCTGTTGCAGGGCTGGTGGAGGCTAGCTGCTGTAGGGCTGGTGGAAGCTAGCTGCTGTAGGGCTGGTGGAGGCTAGCTGCTGTAGGGATGGTGGAAGCTAGCTGCTGTAGGGCTGGTGGAGGCTATCTGCTGTAGGGCTGGTGGAGGCTATCTGCTGCAGGGCTGGAGGAGGCTAGCTGCTGCAGGGCTGGTGGAGACTATCTGCTGTAGGGCTGGTGGAAGCTATCTGCTGCAGGGCTGGTGGAGGCTATCTGCTGCAGGGCTTGTGGAGGCTAGCTGCTGCAGGGCTGGTGGAGGCTAGCTGCTGCAGGGCTGGTGGAGACTATCTGCTGCAGGGCTGGTGGAGGCTAGCTGCTGCAGGGCTGGTGGAGACTATCTGCTGCAGGGCTGGTGGAGGCTATCTGCTGCAGGGCTGGTGGAGGCTAGCTGCTGCAGGGCTGGTGGAGACTATCTGCTGCAGGGCTGGTGGAGGCTAGCTGCTGCAGGGCTGGTGGAGACTATCTGCTGCAGGGCTGGTGGAGACTAGCTGCTGTAGGGCTGGTGGAGGCTATCTGCTGTAGGGCTGGTGGAGGCTAGCTGCTGCAGGGCTGGTGGAGGCTAGCTGCTGCAGGGCTGGTGGAGGCTAGCTGCTGTAGGGCTGGTGGAGACTAGCAAGCCTCAACTGAGGCTAGTAGGCCTCAGCCCACAAAGCAGGGCAGATGGAGGCTACAGCTTGTAGAGCAGATGGAGTAAGCCTCTGCTCACAGAGCAGATGGAAAGGCCTCAGTATGCAGATGGAGCCCACAACACCAAAACAGATTAAATAATCCACAAGCCACAGGACGTTTCTTAAGTTTCTTATTTGCTGCTGCAGTCCCGGGCTAAAAGTGAGTCTCGCTGCAGCAAGAGCTAGAGCTCTGAGTAGATCAGCTGGTATAGCAGTTAGAGCTCTGAGTAGCTCAGCTTGTACAGCAGTTAGAGCTCTGAGTAGCTCAGCTTGTATAGCAGTTAGAGCTCTGAGTAGCTCAGCTTGTATAGCAGTTAGAGCTCTGAGTAGCTCAGCTTGTACAGCAGTTAGAGCTCTGAGTAGCTCAGCTTGTATAGCAGTTAGAACTCTGAGTAGCTCAGCTTGTACAGCAGTTAGAGCTCTGAGTAGCTCAGCTTGTATAGCAGTTAGAACTCTGAGTAGCTCAGCTTGTACAGCAGTTAGAGCTCTGAGTAGCTCAGCTTGTATAGCAGTTAGAGCTCTGAGTAGCTCAGCTTGTATAGCAGTTAGAGCTCTGAGTAGCTCAGCTTGTACAGCAGTTAGATCTCTGAGTAGCTCAGCTTGTATAGCAGTTAGAGCTCTGAGTAGCTCAGCTTGTATAGCAGTTAGAGCTCTGAGTAGCTCAGCTTGTACAGCAGTTAGAGCTCTGAGTAGCTCAGCTTGTATAGCAGTTAGAACTCTGAGTAGCTCAGCTTGTACAGCAGTTAGAGCTCTGAGTAGCTCAGCTTGTATAGCAGTTAGAACTCTGAGTAGCTCAGCTTGTACAGCAGTTAGAGCTCTGAGTAGCTCAGCTTGTATAGCAGTTAGAGCTCTGAGTAGCTCAGCTTGTATAGCAGTTAGAGCTCTGAGTAGCTCAGCTTGTACAGCAGTTAGAGCTCTGAGTAGCTCAGCTTGTATAGCAGTTAGAGCTCTGAGTAGCTCAGCTTGTATAGCAGTTAGAGCTCTGAGTAGCTCAGCTTGTATAGCAGTTAGAGCTCTGAGTAGCTCAGCTTGTATAGCAGTTAGAGCTCTGAGTAGCTCAGCTTGTATAGAAATATGCATAACGTATTTTTCACCATTAGTATTCCGTTCATTTCGTATTGTATTTTGTTTACTTCCTAATGTATAGAGCTTGCTTAATTTGTATTTTCATGACACATTGCGTCCTGTGTTTTTGTCACTATCTTTTGTCATTGCATATGTTTGTAATGTCCTATTCCAATTACATTTGTCACTTATAATTGTATTCTATTGTGCTATATGTAATTTCATTTATATCCCATTTAAATGTATTAAATGGCTCTTTATTAAGTTGTACAGCCCTGGCCTATATTTGATTTCATAATTATATTATATTCTATTGTGCTTAACTTAGTTCATATTTCATTTTATATTACACCACCTCTTTATTGTGATTCTAACCTAACCCAGCACCCAAAGGAGTGAAGGAGAGGAGTTATTTTTCATTTAATATTTAATAATAATAATAATAATAATAATAATAATAATAATAATAATAATAATAATAATAATAATAATAATAATAATAATAATAATAATAATAATAATAATAACTTCATAATAATAATAATAACCTTCAGTAGGAGCTGCAGGCTCTCTCCTCCTGTTTGAAAGAGGTGTACGTGTTTCCTCTGTGAGGAGCCGGAGGATCCTGGGAGGAGAAGAAGAGGAGAGGAAGATATCAGCTGTTAGGTTGGAAGAAGTGGTGAAGAATATACCTTCACTACTTGAGGATATGTGTGCATGTTCTCACACACTCAAAGTTACGCATACACACATATGCATACTTAACACACACACACACACACACACACACACACACACACACACACACACGCACGCACGCACGCACACACACACACACACACACACACAGGTTGGTCTAGAGACAGTGACATACACACACACATACAAAGTGACACAGTAACACAATAACACAAACACACGCACGTACACGCACGCACACACACACACACCTTGAGTGGTACCGACAAGTGAAATTTTGGCCTCTGGCCCATGGACTAAGGGTGACAGATTCTCACAGTGACACAGTCAAAGCCTGGTGATCTATGTGTGTAATTGGAGACCCATGTCCGCAGGGCAGACTGACAGAGACTGTAACCGAGTTACTCATCATCATCATCATCATCATCCAGTCTTGCTGTCCATGCGGCTTCGAGGAGGAGGTGGGGTGAGGTGGGGGGTTGAGGATTTTGACCTCTAGTTGACGCCGTAGAGCAAAATAGGAGAAATTGGTCCCAGAAATTGTGGTCCCAGAAATTGTGTAACAGCAAGTAGAGGTCTTTCACTTCTATCTCCTTGGTTCTGTTATTTTGATATGTTCATTATCTCACTCCCTCTCTCTCTCTCTCTCTCTCTCTCTCTCTCTCTCTCTCTCTCTCTCTCTCTCTCTCTCTCTCTCTCTCTCTCTCTCTCTCTCTCTCTCTCTCTCTCTCTCTCTCTCTCTCTCTCTCTCTCTCTATCTATCTCTCTCTCTCTCTCTCTCTCTCTCAGTATTCAGAGGGCAGCTCTGTCCATTCTGGAGTTCTACTACAGAGACTTCCCTCTCCATAACCCCGCCCTGCTCTCCGCCTCCAAGCACCGGGCCGCCAAGCACCTGGCAGGCCTGAAGGTGTACAGCGTAGACGGTTAGTTACCCACTCTCCCATCCATCATCTATGGTATTGTTTGATTCATTGCCTACTATATGGTCTGATTCATTACTGTGTGGTCCCATACATTATCTATGGTATTGTTTGATTCATTGCCTACTATATGGTCTGATTCATTACTGTGTGGTCCCATACATTATCTATGGTATTGTTTGATTCATTGCCTACTATATGGTCTGATTCATTACTGTGTGGTCCCATACATTATCTATGGTATTGTTTGATTCATTGCCTACTATATGGTCTGATTCATTACTGTGTGGTCCCATACATTATCTTTGGTATCTTATTGCTACAGTGTGGTCACACACCTGGCTGGACTGAAGGTCAGTTACAGTCAGTAAATTACAGTAGATAGTTATATTAATTAATTAAATGGGCAAAATTAGCATTTTTTTATGTGAGAAAAACAATTAATAATTCATGTATACAAGACCATTTGTCGCCAAATGCCAAAGTACTACAATTTCTATTGTACACTACAGGCCCAGTCTCGAGCGAGAACAACATAATGAAACAAAAACAGTAAAAATAACAACAATACACTATTGGAGTACCTGACTTGTTTTTCTATGCCTGGTTGTGTCCTGTGCCCCCCCCTGTGTAGTATACTTTAGTATACTAAAGTTATGTTAAGCACGATCGGCCCAGTACCGGTACAACATATATGTCACGTCACAAATAGATCAATACAGTCCGTATTAACTCATTGGGTGCCAAAACGAGTATACTCGTTTTTGGATCCTTTGATATTTTTCCTTTGATCCCCGTTCTAAACACTTGCTCGGAGCTGCCTGAGTCTCCCTGGCACAGCTGCCTATGTTGGAATTGCAATGACGATCGAATCCCACCAGGTGGCAGTATCGCTTACCTTTTGAACTGGGGATATCAGTTGTCTTCCAGTACTGAGTTACCTCCGGCTGCTTCCGCCTCGGAGTGGATCAGGACATAACAATCGGTCGGAGATTTGGTGCCTCAGACGTATTCTTTCCCGTATGATAGCCATGCCCAATATACACGAGAGATCGCCATGGGACGACTGGGATTTATTGATTTTGGAGTACCTTCTGACTGAGGTAAGGTCTATCTTAGGTATCCTGCTGGTATTTTTTTAACCTAAAACATGCTTTTGTACCGATCACAGTGTCATATTTTACCGGACCTAAAACATGCTTTTGGT
Source organism: Notolepis coatsorum (assembly GCF_963971535.1). Lineage (NCBI taxonomy): Eukaryota > Metazoa > Chordata > Actinopteri > Aulopiformes > Paralepididae > Notolepis > Notolepis coatsorum. The sequence goes on from NC_140172.1 coordinate 71,916,882, forward strand.
AACGATCGCAGTTTCGAGGTCAAACGATTATTTTGGAAAGGGGCGATGTTTAGCATGGAATAGCGCACAAACTAAAGTATGTAGAAATGAACTGGTTAGTCAGTGTTGGACTATGAACAATGCCTGTCAAATGAGCCATACTATTGTCTCCATAGCTATAATACAGAACACACAATGGGTCCGCAAACATCAGTAAAATGGTCAATAACGCCAGCGCCATTGAGTAGAGATGGGAAAACAGCGTGGCGGTCAATGAGTTAAGTGATGTTGCGTTTCTTTTTCAAATGTAGCCAAGAGTAAAGACCCTAACCCTATCAAAACAACAGTTAAAGTGTATATTTTCAGTTTGTTTACCAATTATTTTAACCTCCTAACACATTGAGTGCCACGCCCCTTCCGGGAAGTGCATCTGGCCTTGCCGTCCATTAACCCCATGTAATCGCTCACCTTGTTTGTAGAGCTAAACCTATATTTTATATTATAGCTATGGGTCTAATAACGCTGTCGATTGTCAGTGAGCTGCTTCCAGTCAACGTGCAAAAAACTGATTATTTCTTCATCCGTACATTTCCGTTTTATACCGTTTTGAATATGAATATAGTTTGGGTGCTAATGAGTAATTCCGGGAAAAAGACACCATAATAGCGTTTTTGTGTAATTCACTTATCACGTTGTAATTTTTCGCCTGATTATCGAATCTTGCTGAAATCAACGCTAGATTATCGTTATTATGTCTCCTCGTGCATACATGAAATGGGCCCTGGAGCGCGGCGCTCCCCCCCTCCCCTCCTGCACCCAACGGTAAACAGCCACACACAGCACACACAGATAGCTTCAATCGCGGGAGAAAGAAATATCAGATCAACGCAAGATTGGATATAATTTATAGAGTCCTTACCTGGTCTCTGATGTAATGCAAAAAAAAGAATCCAATTATCTGATCGCCATTCCAGTTATCCACAGCGATCCTGTCTCCGACGTTATTGGGTATTGCACATGAACGGGCGGGCGGGGTCAGTTGTCCAAGCCATCCCTACAAGCGCGTGTTTTGCCGGAGTGTTTAGGACCCGCCCCCACGCTGCAGCTTGGTAGAGAAAAGAAACTACACCGTTTCTAATGGAGTGCAATAGCGGCCGAAGGTTTTAGAGGGCGGTATAAGACCGTCTGCCAGCTCAGACACATTCAGAACAGTATGCACAAGGTGCCCCGCTGAATTATGAATGGCAATAACAAATAAAAGAAATACCGTGAGAAAAACGTAGTTCTACGTAGTTTGACGGTGAATAACACCATGCTAAAATTTACCAGACATGAAAAATCCTTCTTGAGATAATGTGTACAAAAAAATCTAAGCAAATGAATAAAGCACAGATTATTTACAGGGGTTTTTGTAGATAAGGTACTGGCAGAGTTCAATCTGGATTTAGTACCACCAGGCGCCCCTGACAGGGCAGCAAAAACCGTGAAGGAAATCTACTGTAAGTACAGTTACTTTTTTATAATAAAGATTGCTCGCCATTTTTCATCAGATTGCAATGTGTTTTTTTGCTAGATGTTCACAGAAAGGTAGAGAAACTGTTCTATTTTATGGCAATAATGTTCAGGTTTGTTCCACCTGTGAGATATGATCCCGAAAATAAAGAGAGAAAAAAAAGCTTCATGCTAGAAGTCAGATGATTGATAGGGGCTGGGAAGTGTCGTTTTTTGACATTCGAAAGCCCATCAAAAGCCCTGGGTCTCTTCTCTCAAAAGTCTACACTCAAGTTAGGTTGCGCCATCTATGGACCTGAGGTCCATAGATGTCCCTAGATACCAAGAACATGGTATTTACTTGGGTGTACTTTTAGGTAGGGCTGGGCAATAAAATGACAGCGATAATTATCGCAATATATTTTAATAATCGATATCGATTGATAATAAAAAAAATATCAATACATTTTTTTTTCTTTTTGACCTGCAACAGGGCAGTTTTAAAACCAGTGGACAGACTTGTCTTTCTTGCCTGCAACTTAAAGTAATGGCTTGGCTTGTCCAAATGACAATACTGACCAAATTGAGATACATTTTTCTCTTGTCCATTTATTTTGTTTGCTTTCTAATTTAAAATACAGTTTGAAACAGTCTGTACACAGTAGGCTATGTGTGCTAGCAGAGCTAGTCTCCAGTCGCGAGTCACGGTGCACATGTACGGTGGTTTGTCCACCAAAAAAGCGCCAAAAGATAGAAAAGAAACTAGCAGAGCCAGAACTATTCAACTCCCTTGGAGCCACAGCCAGCAGAGAAGCCTGTTTACTTTAGCTTTCAAACCAGCTGCATCCTGATAACTGGAGTGTGAGGGGCTGTAACACTAAAGATTGCGACAACGACAAAGAATTGCTGCAAAATAAACATACATCTGTTGTTTAAGAAAAAAAAATAAAAATGTAATACTTATAATAATTATTATCAAGTCTCCCAGTCACACAAGTCTCCCAGTCACACACATCTCCCAGTCACACAAGTCACACATGTCTCCCAGTCACACAAGTCTCCAAGTCACACAAGTCTCCCAGTCACACAAGTCTCCAAGTCACACAAGTCTCCAAGTCACACAAGTCTCCAAGTCTCCCAGACACACAAGTCTCCCAGACACACAAGTCTCCCAGTCACACAAATCTCCCAGTCACACAAATCTCCCAGTCACACAAGTCTCCAAGTCACTTGTGTGACTGGGAGACTTGTGTGACTTGTGTGACTGGGAGACTCATGTGACTTGAACACTTGTGTGACATGGGAGATTTGTGTGACTGGGAGACTTGTGTGACTTGGAGACTTGTGTGACTGGGAGACTCGTGTGACTTGGAGACTTGTGTGACTGGGAGCCTTGTGTGACTGGGAGACTCGTGTGACTTGGAGACTTGTGTGACTGGGAGACTTGTGACTGGGAGACTTGTGTGACTTGGAGACTTGTGTGACTGGGAGACTCGTGTGACTGGGAGAATCATGTGACTTGTGTGACTTGGAGACTTGTGTGACTGGGAGACTTGTGTGACTGGGAGACTTGTGTGACTTGGAGACTTGTGTGACTGGGAGACTTGTGTGACTTGGAGACTTGTGTGACTGGGAGACTTGTGTTACTGGGAGACTTGTGTGACTTGGAGACTTGTGTGACGGAGACTCGTGTGACTGGGAGACTTGTGTGACTGGGAGACTCGTGTGACTTGGAGACTTGTGTGACTGGGAGACTCGTGTGACTTGTGCGACTTGGAGACTTGTGTGACTGGGAGACTTGTGTGACTGGGAGACTTGTGTGACTGGGAGACTTGTGTGACTTGGAGACTTGTGTGACTGGGAGACTCGTGTGACTGGGAGAATCATGTGACTTGTGTGACTTGGAGACTTGTGTGACTGGGAGACTTGTGTGACTGGGAGACTTGTGTGACTTGTAGACTTGTGTGACTGGGAGACTTGTGTGACTTGGAGACTTGTGTGACTAGGAGACTTGTGTTACTAGGAGACTTGTGTGACTTGGAGACTTGTGTGACGGAGACTCGTGTGACTGGGAGACTTGTGTGACTGGGAGACTCGTGTGACTTGGAGACTTGTGTGACTGGGAGACTCGTGTGACTTGTGCGACCTGGAGACTTGTGTGACTGGGAGACTTGTGTGACTGGGAGACTTGTGTGACTTGGAGACTTGTGTGACTGGGAGACTCGTGTGACTTGTGTGACTGGGAGATGTGTGTGACTGGGAGACTTGTGTGACTGGGAGACTCATGTGACTTGGAGACTTGTGTGACTGGGAGACTTGTGTGACTGGGAGACTTGTGTGACTTGGAGACTTGTGTGATTGGGAGACTTGTGTGACTGGGAGACTTGTGTGACTGGGAGACTTGTGTGTCTGGGAGACTTGTGTGACTGGGAGACTCGTGTGACTTGTGTGACTGGGAGACTTGTGTGACTGGGAGACTCATGTGACTTGTGTGACTGGGAGACTCATGTGACTTGGAGACTTGTGTGATGGAGACTCGTGTGACTGGGAGACTTGTGTGACTGGGAGACTTGTGTGACTTGGAGACTTGTGTGACTGGGAGACTCGTGTGACTTGTGCAACTTGGAGATTTGTGTGACTGGGAGACTTGTATGACTGGGAGACTTGTGTGACTTGGAGACTTGTGTGACTGGGAGACTTGTGTGACTTGGAGACTTGTGTGACTGGGAGACTCGTGTGACTTGTGTGACTGGGAGACTTGTGTGACTGGGAGACTTGTGTGACTGGGAGACTCATGTGACTTGTGTGACTGGGAGACTTGTGTGACTGGGAGACTTGTGTGAATTGGAGACTTGTGTGACTGGGAGACTCGTGTGACTTGTGTGACTTGGAGACTTGTGTGACTGGGAGACTCGTGTGACTTGGAGACTTGTGTGACTGGGAGACTTGTGTGACTGGGAGACTTGTGTGACTTGGAGACTTGTGTGACTGGGAGACTCGTGTGACTTGTGTGACTTGGAGATTTGTGTGACTGGGAGACTTGTGTGACTTGGAGACTTGTGTGACTGGGAGACTTGTGTTACTGGGAGACTTGTGTGACTTGGAGACTTGTGTGACTTGTGTGACAGAGACTTGTGTGACTGGGAGACTTGTGTGACTGGCAGACTTGTGTGACTTGGAGACTTGTGTGACTGGGAGACTCGTGTGACTTGTGCAACTTGGAGACTTGTGTGACTGGGAGACTTGTATGACTGGGAGACTTGTGTGACTTGGAGACTTGTGTGACTGGGAGACTTGTGTGACTTGGAGACTTGTGTGACTGGGAGACTTGTGTGACTTGTGTGACTGGGAGACTTGTGTGACTGGGAGACTTGTGTGACTTGGAGACTTGTGTGACCTGGAGACTTGTGTGACTGGGAGACTTGTGTGTCTGGGAGACTTGTGTGACTGGGAGACTCGTGTGACTTGTGTGACTGGGAGACTTGTGTGACTTGTGTGACTGGGAGACTCGTGTGACTTGTGTGACTGGGAGACGTGGTAAATACACAGGTCACAACATGTTTACAGGAACGTTTGGGAGTTGTTTTTTTATTGTATTTGGAGTATATTTCCTGACTGTAGTGAACTAGGCTAGATGTCTGCCCCACTTCCAGTGATGAAGCTAAGCTAGGCTAACGGTCCAGGCGTTCCCTAAGCCCAATGCATGCAGAGAGACGAAAAAGGTATGTATCTTCTTGTCTAACTCCAGGGAAGATGTTAAATAAGCTAATTTCCCACAATGTTGGAGTTTTCCTTTAACTAAGAGCAGGATTTAGGAGCGCTAAAGAGCAGTCGTATGTCGACAGACTGGTGTGCGCCGTGTTCTTAACTCATTGACTGCCATGCTGTTTTTCCATCTGTACTCCCTGGTGCCAGCGTTTTTGACAATTTTCACGATGTTTGCAGACCCATCGTATATTCTATATTATAGCTATGGAGACAATAGTATATGGCTAATTTGAAAGGCAATATTTATACTCCAAAAGGGAACAAACCGTTTATTTCTACATACCTTCGTTCCTGCACAATCCCAGGCTAAAACCCGTCCCGTTTCAAAATAATCCAGTCTTGTTTCCTGGAACGCATGATATTACGTGTTTTCTGTGCAGCATGCGCATTTCGTGCGGATTGCTCGCCTGACACCTATATTATTTCCAGGTCAAAGGTAAACATGACCATAGTAGAATGGTTCTATTCACAAAGCCACCATGGGGGGGGGGGGGGGGGGGGGGGTGGTCCCTCGCGGACTCGTTTTCTGACACTGGGATCATTACAAAGGCATGTTTTATGATGGGGTTCGGTAAAATAGACCACCTTTGTTGTCAGCAGGTCCACCAAAACCCTGTCCACTCTTGCTCCGAAGTGTCTGAGTCAGAACAGGAACAATAAATAACGTTAGTTGGCTCTGGCAGCGCCCAACAGATAACGTTAACGTTACATCCAAACAGCCTGTTTGAAAATACTAGAATCCAACATAGTCTGGTGAAAACGCATCTTATGTTATGGATTGATCGTCACCTCTTCATAATAATCTCCAATAGTTCGCTCTAGGCGATCGATATTGCCGAACGTTATAGTTGGCTCTAGTCTGGGGTGCTCTCAACTCTGTTGTCGGCGACAGATAATGTTACATGCTCGGTCGGTTTGACTATAGTATTTTTATGATTTACCAGAAGTGCTGAGTCCAATGTAGTCAGGTGAAAACGCACCTTATCATCCATAAGTGTGATCGTTTTGTCCTCTTCATAATAATATCCAATAGTTTGCTCGCCATTGCATAGGCAGTTCCCAGGCTAGTGGCTACTACTTTGGCCAACAGTGAGTGAGCAACCCCCCCCCCCCCCCCTTCCCACAGTAAACTAGCCCAGTTCAAAAGGTAGGCGATACTGCCACCTATTGGGATTCGATCATCAATTAAATTCCAATTCATTCAGAGGTACCAGGATCACACAACAAGGTCAGGCTGACTGTTTAGTATACATTTAAAAAATAAATTTATCGAGTATACTCGTTTTTGGCATTCAATGAGTTAAGGGCTTTATTTGGGAGGAATCATGGTGATTTCGTTCATGTCAACTCTACAGGCCTCCTTGGAATTAATTAATCATAATGTAATTATAATCATAAAAAAGTTTTTTTTCCATTTACAGTCATGCCTCAAGAGGCATTGTGATGTCGGAAAATAAGTAAAAACACTACACCAACACTGCAAATGACAGTGGATAAATAAATAAGAACTAAAGCTAATCACGTGGATATATCTATAGTGGAATAGACTGTATTAATATTCCATATTTATACCATCTTGTTGTGCGCTCCTGGCCACCTGCCGCAGCGTGCACACACACACACAATAAAAAAGTCATTAGAATAATATAAGCCTACTGTTCATTCATTACGCATGTAGACTATACAGTACGCGTGCGCACGTGTGTGTGTGAGTGTGCGCACGCTGCAGCAGGTGGCCAGGAGCGTGCAACACGATGGTATAAATATGGAATATTAATACAGTCTATTCCACTATAGGTTTATAGTGTGCTGTGTGATGACAATATATTTGAATCTAATCTAATTTTGATCCGTTGCAAAGCGCTTCCTCGCTACCTGTTGAATACAGGGCAATGCCGGCCCTCTTTTTCCGCATGGCCCTCTCATTATAATGAGCTGGACGGGTGTGTCTGTATGCAAATGAAGTAAATGGGAATGCGCATTCAAGTTTGTGAATGAGTGACGTACAGTATCTCATTCTGGGCATCGCAGCTGTGATCATTTTGGCGAGTTAAGACAACCTCTCCATGCGTTGGTGAATCAGGGGGTAATAGTCGTTGACATACTCTTACGACCTTCCAATGAGGTTGTCGTAAGAGAAATCTTATGACAATGTTGGGGAATGAGGTCCATTGAATCTGTTATTTCCATGTTGCCTTGGTAACAACTAATGGGGATCCAAATAATCAATAAACAATAAACGTTTACACATTAATAACTATCATACTAAACATGTGCTTTGAATTAGTACATGAAACCACATAAGAAGTACCAAAAGTACATTGCTAGTATACTCTCAGAAAAGTACATATGGTAAGAAATATACTTTCAGTGTGGAAAAATATACACCTTTTTTACTTGGACCATTACTGTACATTCATTCTTCCCTCATTCTGTAGCACTTGCTACAGTGCTAACCTGCGCTTGGAGATTTAACCTGTGTTTGGGTCGTCTTTGCTTTATGTTGCTCCTTCCATTTTGTTGTGAAATCCCCTCTCTCTCTCTCTCTCTCTCTCTCTCTCCCTCCATCTCCTCCTCTCCTGCATTCATAAGCAGCCTTTAAAAATAAACTGCAAACATACCTTTTCGACAGTAAGTACCCGTGAATGTCTTTTGCTTCGCTCGGCACAGCACTTTAGTGCAGGAAACCACCAATGTTATGCCTCACTTCACTGCCAGCTCAGCCCTGCCAACCTTACTTCATCCAGGATGAAGGTCCCAGTGTGTACCTGCACTCTCAGCACTCAAATACACATGTACACACATACTGTAGACTAATACACACATTAATATATAAATATACAGATATGATACGTGATACACACACACACTCCCGCCTGTACCCCACCCTACTACCTTAAACTCTGATGTAAGGACTGCATTCACAGCATCATCTGTTGGTTTCTGTATAAATAGCATTATTATCTCCATCTACAGCTATTATCAACCCTGATTTCTAAATGTGCAAAATCATGCTAGTGTCTATAATCTAAATAATGCTAGTGCCTATAATGTAATCATGCTAGTGTCTAAAATCGAAATCATGCTAGTGTCTATAATCTAAATCATACTAGTGTATATAATGTAAATCATACTAGTGTATATAATGTAAATCATGCTAGTGTCTATAATGTAAACCATTCTAATGTCTATAATGTAAATCATGCGAATGTCTATAATGTAAATCACGCTAGTGTCTATAATTGACTGTAAATCATGCTAGTATATATAATGTAAGTCATGCTAGTATCTATAATCTACTGTACATCATGCTAGTGTCCATAATGTAAATCATGCTAGTGTCTATAATCTACTGTAAATCATGCTAATGTCTATAATATACTGTAAATCATGCTAGTGTCTATACTGCAAATCATGCTGTCTATAATCTAAATCATGTCTATAATCTAAAGCATGTTAGCATCTATAATGTAAATCATGCTAGTGTATATAATGTAAATCATGCTAGTGTCTATAATGTAAATCATGCTAGTGTCTATAATGTACTGTAAATCATTCTAGTGTCTATACTTTACTGTAAATCATGCTAGTGTATATAATCTACTATAAATCATGCTAGTGGCTATAATCCAAATAATGTTGGTGTCTATAATGCAAATCATGCTAGTGTCTATAATCTAAATCATGCTACTGTCTATAATTTAAATCATGCTAGTGTCTATAATCTTCTCTAAATCATAATAGTGTCTATAATCTAACTCATAATAGTGTCTATAATCTAAATCATACTAGTGTCTATAATCTAAATCATGCTAGTGCTTATAATCTAAATCCTGTTAGTGTATATAATCTAGACCATGCTAGTGTCTATAATCTACTGTAAATCATGTTAACCTCTTTCAGGTGGGCAGAAAGTGGCAGTTATTTTTACTTGAACTTGAGGACTATCTTTTTTTTGCAGAGCTTAGCTTTATACTTTATACTTATAGTACATGCATGAGCCTGGTCTCTTTTGAAAGATAACATTCCGAAGTTACTAATGCAAAAAGGATAATCACTTTTATTGCTAATGAAATAGAGTAACAGAGGTTTGAATTTGAGTTGAACTTGAATTTGTGTACTCACATTTCTCTTTAGTGGTTGTCAGATTCCAGATTCCATTATTCCAGCATAGAGGTATGAGCTAAAAAACTATTTTATACATTTTATAAAAATCCGTTCAGAAATTAGTGCTTGAGAAAGGTTTTAGTAAACCATGTCCCAAAAAAGAAAAGTCCTCCGTGGCCATCCACCTCCGTGCGTTCTGAAGTTTGAGTCACAACTTATTATCGCTCGTCAACTTTCACCTACTTCCTATATTTGCACTCCCCCACGTGGGATATCGTTGGAAGCGGACACTCGTTGTCTACAACGCTGTACAATCATAAAATAAAAGTTTTAAAACATGAGAAAATTCAAATGAATAAAATAAAAACATATGAATAAAAAGGTTTAAAACATAGAAACATTTCAAATGAATAAAATGATTGTTTTTAATCTAAATCATGCTATTGTCTATAATCTACTATATCATGCTAGTGTCTATAATCTAAATCATGCTAGTATCTATAATCTCAAAATCAAAATGATACATCAGGCTAGTGTCTATAATCTAAATCATGCTAGTGTCTATAATCTCAAAATCTAAATTAGATTACATTTCCCCATCACTCCCCTGCCCCAGTAAACACCCCCTCCCAATTGTCTTTAATCCGAGTTTGTCATTTCAATAATGTAATTGATATATATATATGACCCTGACCAGCGATTGATGCCACATTCATTTTGCCACATTCATTTTTGTCAGATTGTGAAAGTACAGAATGTAAGCTTTCAAATTATGTGTCATACGTTGAAATCTGAGAATGTTTGAAGAAGGTGTGCTACTGTCATTTGAATCTTGTAAAACTTTTTTCTAGAAGATTGAAGCAGTGAAAACTGCTCTCAAAGGTACACATTTTAACACTTCTGCCGGTTTGGGCTGGGCATGAACAATACCCCCCAGCCACTCCTCTCACCTGAATAGCATTAACATAATTAAGTGCTGTCACAGTAAATGCTGTCATGACTGTGAAAATAGCTGTTAAACACAGTTACATAGTGGTGAGAGCACTATCGTTAGGTTATGGCTATAACCAAGTTCTGTTAACACTTAGTGAACGCTCAGCGTTTCATGCATAATCTCGCTTCAGCGTATGCACACTGAATAAATTTCAAATGTACCTTTAAATGCCAGCATTCATCTGGCCACACCCCCATCCGCCTACCTACATAAGCCGGGATGAGCCACACACTCATCTCCTTCCCAACAAATTTCATCACAATGAAAAATCAAGGGCCTGCAGCAGCGTCTAGACGCACAACCCGCATGCCACCCGGGAACGAACGGAGAAAACAACCTCGTTACTGCCCCCAGAATCACGGGGCCAAGGGCAAACCCAACCCCGTGGCAAGGCCGTAGCAGCGGAGCGCGAAGGAAGACCCAGACCCACCAAAGGGACTGGACCCCCTGGAACGGGGGCCCGGAGAAGTCCATGATGCCAGCATCAAGACCCCACCAGGTGGGCACTTAGTGACCCCGCCCCCCACATCGCCAGCGTATTCGGACAAAGGCCCCTCAGCCGAGCGGGCCCTGTCCCCCCAATAGTACACCGCCTGGTACACTGACCCTGCAGAACAGGCAGTCAGCATGGCCGTAAGCACACAAAAAAGGTTAACCAACGGAAGCAGGCAGCGCACCGGGGAAAAACCAGGCAACAGGCTGTTAACCCTAGCCTGGAGACTGCGGACGAGACAGGCGCCAGAGGGGACAGCTGAACACAGCCGCCCCGGCGGAAGGGGCGTATGCTGGCGTAGTTGCATGACCAAGCCTCCATTTAAAAAACCCCACCCAGAGGGGTTGAGGCAGAGAAGGCTGACATGATTGGCAGACGTCATGAACGTGCAGGGGCACCCTCAAACGGTGAACCCGGGAGTTGACACTGCTCCAACACCAGGGAATCAACCACCTTGGTGTTACCCAATGCGGTGGTTGTTCCATAACCCCTCAAGAAAAAACTCCAAAACACACCTGCGGGTATACACCGGCTATACCGCAGTACAAGTGTTTCAGTTTTCAAAAAAGGGTTAACCCAGGCCTACGGGTCGACGAAACATTACCTCGGACCGGGCCTGGCGATACGGGAAGCACAGGGTCACCAGAGGAGGTCAAAGACCACCCCAACAGGCCCCTCTTCGCAAGCGTGAGAGAGGAGCGAAAAAGAATGGAGAACCAGCCCCTAAGCACACCGTACTTGGTATTCCCAGGCGGTCTCCCAACCAAGTACTAACCAGGACCAACCTGTGTAGCGGCCGAGATCCGACGAGATCGAGCGTGTACAGGTTGGCACGGCCGTAAGCCATCACGACAGTGCTGAGTAAAAACATACCCAACCAGGGTCTCCATAGCGCTTAACCCTGTGACACCCGGACCGACCTGGCATTTTTCCCCCTGAAAAAAGCCCAAGTCCCTCAGGGTACCAGAACAGCAGATCTGCATCCCCGGCGGACAACGGGTTCAACTGATCCGGACCAGCGTGACCAGAACCAGTCCCGTGCCCTAACCACGCCGACATGCCTACTCCAGGAGAAAGGGCAGATATGCGTGTCGATCTTAACATGAAAAGAAGGCGCCACCCAGACGTTCGGGCGAACCGCGCCTGGTGGCCCACCCCAAGGGCGTGAGACCCCTCTACATATGTTCAGATCCATTCCGTCATCATCCCCCAGACATGAACGAGAATCCGTCGAAAACCAACCCAGGTCGTGGGATTTGGTCGTCGGAAGAGGAAAAAACCCCCATCTCAGTTGCTTTATAAAAACGCCGTTTTAACCACAAGCAACCAAGGCGTGCCAGTCAGTCGCCTGTTTACAGCGAGCTAGCACTATACGTGCGTCGGGACACACCCCCATCAATGAACAGGCTATTTAGACCCGTCATTGAATCCCCAAGGCGCCCAGGGGAACGACAAGAGGGGTGTGACACTTCCTAACTCCAACACTTTTTGAATAGAAAAGAAGGAAGCATCAACAGTATGTATCCCAGTCTACACAGCCGGGGGTAAAAAAAATTCACATTTTTACATCCCACCACCCTCCCATAGGAAGGAGACGGGGATCCCCAGAGAGACTTCCCACGCGAGCTGTACAGATTGAAAAGAATATATTGCACCTTGAGCCATGTAAAAAATTGGTTTTAGGGCTCTCCGGGGAAGAGGCACTGAACCCATACACACTCAATAATCGAATTGAATCGAATACATATACAATAGAATAGGACACCTTCTAGAGGGTCCACTCACTTTGACAATCTGAGGAGGAAGGCTCTGTACTCTGATGGAGGCTCCCTCACATGGAAGAAGGAGTCCGAACTCACAGAAGGCCCGAATAGGCGCTTGGTGAGGAGGAGCCCTGACCACCCCCCTGAAACAGATCCATCACATGGACCTGAACAGCACACGGAAGTCCTCAACAGAGACGCGCACGGTGACGTACTCTATGGCGGGGGAATTCCTGCGGTGCACACGCCCAATATACCAGGCCGTGGGACCAGGAAACTCCCCCCCCCCCCCCCGTAACGTGCCGAACCGCCACGTGACGGGAACCTTGAAGGACAGGGGGTGTACCCCTGACCGACAGAAACAAGGAGGAGAGGAAAGGTTACCAGTTCACCCCTTTACGACCCCACACCCATGATACGATGTAATGACAAAAAGAGAATATGACACAGTCATAGTCAGCTCTATGAAGCGTTTGACAGCTCCACACAGCGCATGAGCTAACCTGCTATCTGATTTTTACTAAGGAAAAAACACAGAATAGAGAGGGCTCTAAGAGCCCCGGTCCAACATACACATGTGCTTCTGTGGCCAGTCCAACCCAGTTGTAGGTCACATGACACACACAACCCATCATCACCTACAAAAAATGGCAAAAACACTCTACAGAGGAACGCCGTTTTTCATAATGAGAGAATACATAATTCTCGATTAGTATCGGCCACAGGCCTTGCTAAGCACACACGACAGCGACCAAACAATTTTTTCTTTTAGGAAAATAAAGTTTCTCCAGCAGTTTTAGCACAACCTCAGCAATCAAGCTAAGGGTTACATCGCATCCCTACCACACAAAAAGACACAATGTAGTGCAACATGTCTGATAGGAGGGTGAAAAAGTCCACAGGGAACCGGGGGGAAACACAATCCTCTTATTTTACCCTTAATACGGCCAGTTAAAACAGGAACACCTGTTAATATGTGAACACTGTTCATTGTCATCACAGGCTGAGAAAAGAACATTCTCTTACTCACTTGTCACTAAGCATAGCTTCATAGGTTAGTTACCTTAGTTGTGAGTACACGGTACATATAAATACACATGATGTTTCTCACACAACAACCAGATCATTTTCTGTAACAACCCGATTTGCACGGAGAAGCTAACTGCCAGTGACAAAGACAGTCCACACATAACTTGCGTCGTATCCTAAATGCATTGCAGCAACACACGTTTTGGGAAAACATCGTTATTCACAAAACATTTAGAAAGGTAAAGACCAGAAGACGTGTTATAAGGTCCGGTCAAACCTTATCCTACCCGGAACGTAGATCAGCGAAGTGCAGTCAAGATACCGTAGGAACACAGCCGCTCCTGTGTTGTTCGAACTGGGCAGCGTCGCCGCTCCAACCCGCACTACAGTCCTCTTTGTTGACGCAACCTTGCCGTCCTGGCTCAGGGCAGGGTCGACGAACATCTCCTGTCAAAGACGACGTCGTAGTCCAGAGTGTTTAAAAACATGTTATAATCAAAGCACGTTCAACAGAGTAGCATTAAGTAGCACCAGTGTTAATGGTCGCGGCCCACTAGTTAAACTAAAATGGCTTCAGACCAAGGTCTCCTGTCGTCTAGGAGACTGAACAAAGGACCCTAGCCTGGGCCCGGTTTTCATAAACATTGTCAATTAGTCCCCATAGCACTAACAGACAAGTGGAGCCTGCCAGCAAAACACTACTCACCCAACCTGGAACGCACCGATTCTCACAACAGCGGCGCGCCACTACAGTCCCTGCACCGCCGGAGGGTTTCACTCCGTCCAGCCGCATCAAAGAAGACTGTAGCTGGGAGGTATGTAGCGGCGTGAACCCCCAATACGAAACCGGTGGAGTTTGTGGAATGATCACCATCTCGCCGTATTTTCTCGTTTTAAAAAAGTGAGAGAGAAAATAAAGATATGATATCAACGTATTCTCCTTATTCTTCCTTTCCTTAGAGCAATATTTTTCTCCACGTCAAGTGGGCATATGAGCAACACGTTGCTTGTGATGAAATTTGCGAAGGAGATGAGTGTGTGGCCCATCCCGGCTTATGTAGGTAGGCGGATGGGGGTGTGGCCAGATGAATGCTGGCATTTAAAGGTACATTTGAAATGTATTCAGTGTGCATACGCTGAAGCGAGATTATGCATGAAACGCTGAGCGTGAGCTAGTGTGGCACAGAACTATAATTATAGTTAGATAGTGGTGAGAGCACGAACTATACTCATAGATAGTGGTGAGAGCACTAACTATAATCACAGTTACATAGTGGTGAGAGCACTAATAATCATAGTGAGATGCTGGTGAGAGCACTAACTATAATCACAGTTACATACTGGTGAGAGCACTAACTATAATCATAGTTACATAGTGATGAGAGCACTAACTATAATCACAGTTACATAGTGGTGAGAGCACTAACTATAATCACAATTACATAGTGGTGAGAGCACTAACTATAATAACAGTTGTATGCATCTTAACTCATTCACTGCCGACGACGAGTATACTCGTTATTGGCCGCCAGTGGTGGGTGTCGTGGGCCAAATGGACATACGATCTACCAGATGGCAATCAAATAATTGGAATATTCTTTTTGGAATCCCACCGGCCACAGGTAAGAGCAATTTAACGTAAATTTCAGCTTGATTGTGCCTTGTTTTCATAGCCATCGCTCTGATCAGCGTATGTTGTTGTACTAACGAATGCCGTTATTGACAATCAATTAATCAGAAACGACCCCCCCCCCTTTCATGCATTCATGATGGAACATAATACCGATCATATGCATTTGAATTTTTTATTGTAGCGTGTATAGGGACAAAATGCTATAATATACGTCACAGGCAGGGCCGCCGCTAGGGGTGTGCGAGAAGTGCGACCGCACTGGGCCTCGCGCTCCCTAGGGCCTCGCGAGAAGAAGAAGAGAAAAAAAAATTATTATCTTTTTAAATGTTTTTATTTTTTATATATAAAGATTTAAATAAATATAATGTTAACAATCACTTTCCATCACAGACCGAATTTTTTTTGCTTACAGGTGTCTAATGTGACTTACATCCATGCTTATATATTTCACATTAGACTCCTGCGACAGGCAGCGTGATGCGTCCGTCATCTATCTGAAGCGGCGTGCATATAAAAAGCTGCCATTAAGCGCTGGCACGTGGACTGGTGGCAGTGGTGGTCACTCACAGGTGTGTAGAGTAAGGTGGATGACTGAGTCAGAGTGGTGCAACATTTTTTTTAACACAATGTCGACGAGAGAACGTGATAAAGGGTGGAAATTTGGCTCCGGGAATTTACAACGAAAGAAGGCAAAGAAAAAAGAAGTGTTCAATAACTCGATGAGAGGTTCGGATACATTTATCACAAAAAACAGCGACCCGACCGAAGCAGCCACAGCCACAGCAGGGCCTCGCGGGGGGAAGAAGCTAGCAAGCGAAGCCCCATGGAATACTTAGTTATTGCGACGCTGAATTCAGTATGCAGTAAAGGATAGCATCAGCCAATGGACATATTGATCTACCAGATGGCGATCAATAACTGGGACATCCTTTTTGGAATCAACGTTATACCGGACGGGCACCGCCAGGACGGACGTTTTCCATATGGAACGCATAGAGAAGTGCCCGCGTGGCGTGGGATATTGATTCAACGTCAAGGTGAGACCGAGGCGGAGGGACATACACACATCAGGAGGACGCGGACAGTCAACTCAAGGAAAGTGCAATTTGTGCAATTTAAACGCTAATGTTTTCTGAGTGGAATCGCCGTATTCTACAGTGCTAGGAATCGCTAGTGGGAGCTAACTGGCTAAGTGGCTCTGCTGCTAGCCACCCGAGTGCTAACACACTGCTAGCGGCGCTAGCCAACCAAGTGCGTCTGCATATTTCTCTCATGATGAATTGAAGCTAACAAGGTATCAGGTGAGACTAGTCATTTAATAAGCTAACGTTATGATACAGAAGGCTAACGTTATGATACAGAAGGCTAACGTTACGATACAGAAAGCTAACGTTATGATACAGAAGGCTAACGTTATGATGCAGAAAGCTAACAAGGTATCAGGTGAGACTAGTCATTTAATAAGCTAACGTTATGATGCAGAAAGCTAACGTTATGATACAGAAAGCTAACGTTATGATACAGAAAGCTAACAAGGTTGTCATTCGATAGACGTGTCTTAATAAGCTTGACTATTTAATTTAATAAGCTCCCAGTCTGTGTTTAACTCAGCCAGGGGGGATGGAGACTGCCAGCTACTGCTAGCTGACGTTACTTTCTCTGTCAGACTTGGGTGTGTTCCACAGCTGCAATTTTTAATATTACGTTGACTGTATGTACCCAGCCTCGGGCAGCGCTATTATTTAAGAATACGTTGACTGTATACCCAGTCTCGGGCAGCACTATTATTTAAGAATACGTTGACTGTATACCCAGCCTCGGGCAGCGCTATTATTTAAGAATACGTACTGTAGGCAAAAAATATATATTTTTTAAATTTATTAATTAATTTATAATAAAAAAATCTCGCAAGGGGCCTCGCATTTCTCCCAGACGGCACTGGTCACAGGCTATTACTAGCCTCCCAGGAATTACCCTAAACTGCTCTAAAACCATACTTATATTCACCACGGTATAAAACGGGAATGTATGGATGGAATTTTCTTTTCTTTTTCACATCTTGGATACTCGATGTCAAATGGGCCATAGTATTGCATCCATAGCTTAGCTATAATATAGAATATAGTTATAGCCCTGCAAACAAGGTGACCGACTCCATTGGTTTAATGCGTGGCAGCACATAGCCATATCCCGTTCCCAGCATGGCAGAGAAAGAGTTAAGGTGCAGTATCGGTATATCGGTATTGGTAAAAAAGCCAATATCGAGCATCCCTGCATATATAATTAGTAAACTGTCTGGGGCTTTTCTTGCAATTTTCTATTTTCGAGGGCATTTTGCCCCAAGCCCCCGTTAATTTCGAACCCTGGTTTGCACCATGCTAGGGTTTATCTTCGCAAGTCTGGTCTTTGACCAATATAGACGGTGGAGGAGCTTGAACTGTATCAATGAATGGCGGGCACATGCTTACTTCTAAATCATTGCGGAATTGTAAGAGGTTATGATGCCATTTAAATGCGGTGACAGTAATGTTATTTGAACACTACATTTCACTGTCCAACAGGGCTGCACCACACACAAACATTCTAAATAAACGAAAAGCAAAAGTTTATCAACAGAGGCCATGTGTGTTGTTTATGGGCGTCGCTCTCCCACTCTCCCAACGCCAACGAAAGCACTCGTCTAGATTTGCATGCAAAGTCTCACGGAAACAGCCTTTTTTAAACAAAGAATTGTTACTATTAGAGATACTATAACTGTTCGCTTTTATAGTAAATATGTTCTATTTCATTCTGGTTTCCGCTCAGCGTCATTCTGCACTAACCTCACTTCGTGCCTAGCACTGAATAAAAAACTCCACAATGTACCGACATCCGACATCCGTCTGGCCACACCCCTATCCGCTTACCTTCATAAGCAGGTGTGTGGTCACCTACTCGCCTCCTTCTTCACTTTCACCACAAGGAAGTGCCTTGGTAGATACCCACACTTGACAAGGTTGTTTAGTTGAAGAAAGTTGATACGTGTTTAAATTTTTTCTTGCTTTTTTCTTCTCTCATATATTTAAAAAGAAAAAAGCTAAGTCATAATGTTTACCTCGGAGGGTCACGCTCGCAACGTCACCCTTCACCAGCGGTTCTCCATTGCCGCCTCTGTCGTACGTCTTGGAGCGGGGTTGAGGCCTCTCTCGTGGTCGGCAGCCACGCCCGGTAGGCGTCCGATGGATAGTTTGCCTCTCCAAGGAGCTGGTGCACTAGCGCCGTCTCCTGTGCAATGGCCTGGTTCCGGCTCTGGTTCCTCTGCTTCCGGGGAGTCGTCCGCTGTTGGGCGGCCGGCTCCTCTGGTTGCGGGGGATTTGAGACGCAAACTTTTTGCGTCAGCTTGCTCCCGTCGCAAGATGGTGGCTTGTAGACGCGAACGGCCTGGTTTTGGTGAGTTGCTGGAGCCGGATGAGGATGCGTCTGATTCTCCATGGCCAATGGAAACAGAGGACTACATGGTAGAAGCGGACGGGTTCTTGTTCGAAGCCCCGGTGGAGACATGTCCCCCGCCCGTCCAGGTAACACTGGAGGGGGGTGAGATGTCTCCTTGGGATTCCTCGTACGCAGATGTTGGGTCAGAACCTCCGACTCGGCAGCGGGATGCCCTGCTATCAGCCACATCAGAATGTGGCTCCTTAACCAGTAGTCTGCTGCATGTGAGGGACGCGAGCTCGGTGGGGGAAAGTATGCAGGGGGAACTGCGTGCTTTTTTCCCCGAGCTCATGGCGCGGCGGCAGTCGCAAACGGCGTGCCGCTGCCGCAGCCACTGCCTGTTCCTATTCCTGACGATCTCATAGGTCATCTATGGCAACGCCGTCCGGTGAGAGGGGTGGACGTTGTCTGTCCTTTTTTCCCCTCAATGGAGGCCTACGTCCGTCAGGGACAGGTGGTCTCCCACATCATGGGCCTTACCCCCGCCTACGTGCAAGTCACGAGGGTGGTGGGTTTGGTAGAAGGCATGAAGGAGGGCATGCCTCGGCTTGATAGGCCGATGGCGGCGCTCCTTTGTCCTGAGGTGGTGTGGGAGCCGTTACGGAAGCCGGTTCCCCAAGGGAAATCGGCGAGGCGGTTGGCTTTTTGGAGTGACCAGTCATTTATCTCCGCAACGCAATCTCTGGCTGCCACTTCTAACATCGCACAGCTGGCGAGATTCATGTCCGGGATGCGTGAATATTAAAGGCAACCAACTTGTGTTCAGCTTTTCGTTCAGCGTTTCTCTGATTGGCCACACGGCCAATCAATCAATCCACTAGCACACGCCCTTGCGGCGCGGCAGAAGCACTGGTCGAACCAGCGGTGTTCTGTTGTGTGACTGTACTACAGCGGTGTTCTGTTGTGTGACTGTACTAAACTCTTCCACCACATGACCGACATTTGACATACAGTACACCTCCTATCTATGTTGGGATTATGTTTGGTCATGACAAAACAATAAAATCGCTACTGTTAGTAATGCTGCCACCACCCACTTCAATGACAGAGCTCTCATATTTGCGAATGCATAAACTATATCTTAAATTATGGCGATGTGTCTAATATGGCTGTCGCGAAGTCATTGATAAGCGACAGCCATATTAGACACATAGCCATAATTTAAGATATAGTTTATGCATTCGCAAAATATGAGAGCGCGCCGCTGTCATTGAAGGGCTTCCTACAACACCGCCGCTGCTGCTGCTGAAGCTGTATCAAGCCGGCGGCGGCGCACGAAAGCCAGGTATAAACCACCGCGTCGCCCCGCTGGCGCTTCAGGCTCAGCAGCCTCCACGGGCGAAATAACATATAACGTTACAGTTCCACACTGATGTACAGTGAGTGTCTAATATGGCTGTCGCGAAGTCATTGATAAGCGACAGCCATATTAGACACATAGCCATAATTTAAGATATAGTTTATGCATTCGCAAAATATGAGAGCGCGCCGCTGTCATTGAAGGGCTTCCTACAACAGAGCACCGCCGCTGCTGCTGCTGAAGCTGTATCAAGCCGGCGGCGGCGCACGAAAGCCGGGTATAAACCACCGCGTCGCCCCGCTGGCGCTTCAGGCTCAGCAGCCTCCACGGGCGAAATAACATATAACGTTACAGTTCCACACTGATGTACAGTGAGTGTCTAATATGGCTGTCGCGAAGTCATGCCTCTCCCTCTGACAATATCATAATGATGTGTTTTCTATATTATATCCACAATCATTCATCTAAAAAATTGTATGGGCTTTGATTAAACATGTAACCTACACCTACTGTAACTTACTGTACCTCTGCTTCCTACAGCACAGCAGGTAATGGCATTAATCAATGGAACGCGAAACATAATAACGTTACGCTTTCTAGTTCAGCGCATTTCATAACTGTATGGGCTTTGTTTATACACGAGTGAATCTGGTAGTTGGTTGTTAAAAACGCGAAACATAATAACGTTACGCTTTCTAGTTCAGCGCATTTCATAGCGCTCCACTGCTACCGCAGCCCAACACAAGTGCGTTGGAACAGCAGCCACAAGTTGGTTGCCCGCGCTGCCGCTCGCGCGCGCTCCTTGGATTTCATTTGGGACGTGGGACGACTGCGCTTGCCTGCGCGTGGGGGCGGGGGGGCGCGGCCAATCAGAGAAAAGCCGAACACAAGTTGGTTGCCTTTAATATTCACGCGTCCGGGATACTGACGGGCGGTACGGAGCTGACTGATTTACAACATGATCAGCTCGACCAGGCGGCAGGAGCCATCCTGCATCTGATTCAGCCGCAGGCTATAGCCGCTGGGAAAGTGCGTGCCCTGGCCACTCTAATCCAGCGCCACCTTTGGCTGGAGCAGGCGCGTGTGCCGGAGATGAAGAGGACTCCACTTCTGACGGCACCCCTCTCCGATGCTGGACTATTAGGGTCGGCACTGCAGCTGATGACCTCAACCTGCAGGGAGATGCAGGAGGAGCGTTCCGCGCTCCAGCCTCATTTCCCCCTGCCCGATGTCGCCGGTGGAGTCAGACGGCAGGCTCGTCGTCGGGGTTCCGCCGCCGTAGCCGCCGCTGCTACCGCCGCCACTGCTGGACCTTCGGCGAAGAAGGCCAGGAGGAGAGAAGGCGCCTCCGCCATTGCAGCCGGCCCATCTACGCCCGGAGGTGACGGTAGGGATCGTCATGACCAGCCGCCGATCGTTTACCGTCCCTCCGGGGCTCCACGGGGTGGCAAGTCCCGAGCTGCTCGTGGCAGAAGTCGCTAAAATAATTGACTTTTTCCCTCTGTGGTCCCCCCCTGTTCCCTTCCTGGCCCAAATATGATTTTGTTAAAGAAATAAAGAGTCCCTCCTAAACTGAGGGACTGTATTTTTTGTTAAAAACTGTGTGTTTATTCACCAAACATATGATGGGGATGCGACGTGTGAATCTTTCGCTAGTATGGGTTTGATAGGAGGGCTAGACGCTACATTCATGTTAGAGCTTAAAGGTCCCATGCATTATAAATGTCATTTTTCAGTCTCTAGCATTGTATTATAGTAATAGGAGTTCGTATCAATGTGTTTTAGGGTCTAAATACCATATTGGCGAATTGCTCCGTTTCAGCCCACCCCCTCTGTGCCTCTAGTAAATCGGGTCATTTTGATTTGAAGTCCCTGAGCACGTCACTGGGCGCTGTGGATAGACACAGTGATGCGATTGGCTCTGTGGTTGGAGCTAATGCCCGCCCCCATTCTACCTAGACTAGACAGCGAGTGGGGCTGCGGGGCCGAGAGGAAGAGAGAGCCGAGAGGGAGCCGAGAGAAAGGAAGAGAGAGGGAGGGAGGGAGAGAGAGGGGGCACTTGGGGGGGGGGGGGACCTGCCGCACGGAGGTCCGCGCGACACACACCTCCGAACGGGAGAGTGATAGAAAGAAAAAAAGGAAGAGAGAGGGAGGGGCTTCTCTCTCTCTCTCTCTCTCTCTTTCTCTCTCTCTCTCTCTCTCTTTCTCTCTCTCTCTCTCTCTCTCTCTCATGGTATAAATGATTATTTGTGTAAATAAGGTTATACGCCGACCATTAAGAAAATACATGTTAGTTTAGGAATAAGGGGCAGGTAACTATATAACTATAAGATTTATTCTTCTTCCTGCTCCTTTTGTCCATGGAATGACTATTTATGATTTTTTAATGAAGAAACTATGATTGTATTATTCCATGTGGCAAATAAAAACTCTGAACTGAACTGAACTCTCTCTCTCTTCCCCCCCCCCTCCCTCCCTCCCTCTACCAGTGCAGACTGTGGTCTGACTGTCACTCAAAGTGCTTATGGGCGGAGCCAGGCCATAACAGCCTGATTTCTCGAGGCTGAAAAATGATGGTTTCGAGTACTTGATTAGAAATATAAAACAATGAATTTTTTTGAAAAAAAAATTACAAATGTCTTCAATAGACTAACAGGAATTGTGTAAAGTTGCCCAAATAGTGCTAGGAATAGCAGTGCATAGCCCCTTTAAGCAAGGCCTGCAGCCTATACTCGGTTGAAAAAGGTTTTTTCTGCCTCGACCTGAATCTTCACATAAAGGTAGAGGTTAGTTGTGTGCTCTGTTGCTTAAACAGTGATATTGAGCCGCAACACTATTGTGTTGGTCTGCAGTAATGCTCGTATGAAAAAGTACCGCGGCTCATGCCGCTCTCTCTCTCTCTATCAGATTTTCTGTGTCTTGCAACATGGATACGGGTGTCGGGTTCACACATACACAACTTGGCCTTGTTATAAACCCTGTTCACAGATGTGTCTGTGACTAGCGTGCATTGAATTAGCTTTGCGCTGTTCATTAGCATTTTGGCTACTTAAGGTATTGTATGGCTGTTTGTTGTTGTCGTATGCAAGGGTTGGGCTTGCGAGGGGGTACCGGATAAACCCCTCCTTCCCTCTTCTGACTGGTCAGGGGGTTTATTGGACTCTCTTTTCATTATGTCAGGGCCAAGCTGTTGGCAGCTTGGCACGGGGGGGGGGAAGGGTTTCCCTGACTCCGCACCTATCAGAGGCGGTTGAGTCTTGGGTTTCCCCCGTCATAGCAAACGTCACTAGGCACGTTTCTATTGGATGACGGCTTCTGTGAGTTTTAGACCCGTATGTAGGGTCTGTTGTTGTCAAGTTGTCGGGGCAGAGCGTAGGAACTTACTGTTCTACTACGCTCGATATACGTGTAACTTGAGTCTGTTGGTCACATGACTCAATGTTACCGTGACTTTTCAATCTATGGCTCACGTGGGAAGTCTCTCTGAGGATTCCCATCTCTCCTCTGTGGTGAGGGTGGCGGGATGTAAGAATGTAAAAAAAAATTACCCTCGGCTGCATCACGTGGGATTCATGTCAGCCTGTGTTTCTTTCTTTTTTAATAATAAAAAGAGTGAAGAATATGAAGCACGACAAACTTCTTGTCGTTCTCCCAGGCGACTTGAAGGACCAATGTCTGGTGTCTGGTTAGACTATCCATTGATGTGTTTGGGTCTCGACGCGTACATATAGTGCTGGCTCGGGGTGTTTCTGATAAGAATCATGCAGGAGGCTAGTACGCCTTGGTTGCTCGTTATTAAAACAGCGTTTTTATAGGGCAACTGGGATGGGGGATTTTTTCTTCTTCCGAGAGCCTGTTACTGGGTCTCGACGGATTCTCGTTCATATCTGGGGGATGTTAACGGAATAGATCAGGACATAGGTAGAGGGGTCTCACGCCCTTGGGGTGGACCACTGAGCGCGGTACAAATGGGACTGTCTGGGTGGCACCCTCTTTTCATGTTTTAGATCGACACGCATACCTACCCTCTCTCCTGGAGTGGGCATGTCGGCGTGGTTAGGGCATGGGACTGGTTCTGGTCGCGCTGGTCCAGGTCAATTAACCCGTTGCCCGCCGGGGCCGCAGATCTTCTGGTACCCTGAGGGACTTGTGCTTTTTTCGGGGGGGGAAATGCCGGGTCGGCCCAGGTGTCGCAGGGTTAGGCGTTATGGAGACCCTTTGTTGGGTACACGTTGTACCTGACATTATCATAAAGGGGCTGGTTCTCCTTTCTTTCGCTCCTCTCTCACGCATGGCGAAGAGGGGGCTGTTGGGGTGGTCTTCTGGACCTCCTCTGGTAACCCTGTGTGCTTCCCGAGCCGCCGGGCCCGGTCCGAAGTAATGTTTTGTTGAAACCGTAGGCCTGGGATAACCCTTTTTGGAAACTGAAACACTTGTACTGCGGTATAGCTGGTGTATACCCGCAGGTGTGTTTTGGAGTTTTTTCTTGAGGGGTTATAACAGGGGTGCCCAACCTTTTTTGAACCAAGATCTACTTTTTAATTTTCCACCTAGCCGAGAGCTACCAGCCCAAATTTGTCCTACTCTCGGCTAAGATAAGATAAGATATTCCTTTATTGATACCCTTGGGGAAATTCAGGCATAATAGCAGCATGGGGGAAGGGGGTACAGGTAGTAAAAACAACACAAGCAGTGTAAACAAATAGGTCAATATAATTGACTATCTAACTAACTGAAAAATATATTCAGTGTCATAAGGTGCATAAGGCTAGTATTAGTAGTAATAGTATTACCCATTCAATATGCACATGACAGAAAATATTATATGGCATATAATATTTTCTGTCATGTGCATATTGAATGGGTATATAATATAATATGCTATTGTATATATCATTGTAACAGTGTAGTGTAGGAATTACAAGAATGACAAGACTGTAACTGTAACTTCTCACATTTATTTCACACTCTGCATACACACTGACAAGTGACAACACACACACTCAGTTCAATGGGCATGAGAAAACATGTGTTTACATTGCCAAAGCAAAAGTGGAACAATACAATCAAAACTAAAATATATGTACAATTAAAAGGGAATAGGAATGATGTGTAAACAGAGCTGTCACATTGAAAAATGGAATACAATCAAAAAACAATTCCACAAAAAGGTCTGTCAACAGTCACTGATAGTTCTCCTTTATCTTGTTTTTTTTTTTTATTAAATGTCTCTTAGTGAGAACGCTGGCACTGGGAAGAGGTAGCTAGTTTTTCAAAGTCTGGGTTGTAGGAGCTGGTTGCAAGCCTCAGGCAGTCCACAAGATGGTCATCTGTCAATGTGGTTCTGTACTTGGACTTGATGATCTCTTCATGTGAGAGAAAGCAGACTCACACAGGTAGGTTGATCCAAAAAATGCTGTTAAGTTCATGGCACATCTCCTGAGGTTGGGGTACTTCTCAGGCAGCAGTAGCTCCCAGAACTCCCTTGTGTTGCCCTGGCTTTAATCTCAATGTCAGTTTGAAGTGTGAGGATCTCGTTCTCCACAGCATGGCTGTCCAGATTAAACAGTGTGGCCACTTTGGATGTGATGTCATCCACATCTACAGTTCCAAATGGAAAACACAGCTTGCAACAGGTTCAAGTATTGAAAAGTCTGTGAAGTGCTTATCAAACTCTGACAAGATGCTTTGAACTTGCTCCTCATAATGTGTGCAATCAAACTGTGCGGTGTCCTCACCCTGATGTTGAAGTTCTGCTTGCATGTGAGGAAAGTTGCGCGCAGTGTTTCTTGTGCATCGTTGTATAATGCCGCTCCAAATTACCCTTTTTCGGCACAGCCACGGTTTGTTTGCAAATCAGACAGACAGATTTTGCGTTGAAATAAACAAAAAAGTAAGCCTCTTCCCACTCTTCATGGAAATTATATGTTTTTGGTCTTTTGGCTGCTCCGGTTCTGCTTGTGGCGCTGACGCTGGTGCTATCCGGCAGCTCGTCGGAGGCGGCGTTGGAGCAGCTCCCTGGCGGCGCCGGCAGCTCGTCGGAGGCGGCGTTGGAGCTGCTCCCTGGCGCCGGCAGCTCGTCGGAGGCGGCGTTGGAGCTGCTCCTGGTGGCGGCAGCTCGTCGGAGGGTCCTGGCTCTGGCGGCAGTGAAGTCTTGCTTGCGTTGTTGAAAAGTAGCGTCCTCTGAATGAACCTCTTTTTAGCTGGTGGTGTTCCATTCATCTTGCAGTTTCGAGTGACTCAAGACTGGTCTCAGAGCCATGTTTATACTGTACCTGCCAGGTGATGGGCCCAAACCCCACTCATGCCACTCCATGAAAACAAAGGCATCAATTTGCATCCCTATGGGTGAAGCTCACTGTCCGGAATGTACGGAATGTAGACGGTATCGATTGGCTCAGGCTGCCGACTGCCTGTTATACACAGGACTGCTCGAACGTGTGTTGTCCTCCCCTCCAAATCAAATCAAATTAAATGATTTTCCAAAATAATCTCGCGGTCTACTTGAAACCAGCGCGCGATCTACCGGTCGATCGCGATTGACTGGTTGGGCACGACTGGGTTATAGGAACAACCACCGTATGTGGTACCAAGAGGGTGGTTGATTCCCTGGTGTGTTGGAGCAGAGTCAACTCCCGGGTTACCCGGTTGAGTGTGCCCCTGCACGTTCACGACGTCTGCCAATCGTGTCAGCCTTCTCTGCCTCGACCCCTCTGGGTGGTTTTTTTTTTATGGAGGCTTTGTCATGGTGCGCAACAATGCCAGCATACGCCCCTTCCGCCGGGGTGCTGTTTTCAGTTGACCCCTTTGGCGCCTGTCTCGTCCGCAGTGCTCCAGGCTCGGGTCTACAGCCTGCTGCCTGGTTTCCCCGGTGCGCTGCCTGCTTCCGTTATGGTTAACCTTTTGAGTGCTTCAAAGTTACGGCCATGCTGACTGCCTGTGTTGCAGGGTCAGTGTGCCAGGCGGCGTACTAATGGGGGGAAAGGGCCCGCTCTTGGATACGCTGGCGATGTGGGGGGCGGTGTCACTAAGTGACCGCCTGGTGAGGTCTTGATGCCTGGCAACATTGACCTCTCCGGGCCCCCTTTTTCCAGGGGATCCAGTCCCTTCAGTGGGTCTGGGTCTTCCTTCGCGCTCCGCTGCTACGGCCTTGCCACGGGGTTGAGTTTGCTCTTGACCCCGTGATTTTGGGGGCAGTAACGAGGGTTGTTCCTTCCGTTCGTTCCCTGGTGGCATGCGGGTTGTGCGTGTGCGTAGTCGTGGGGTCAAGCCACGGTCTGCTCACCCTGTGCGTTGAGTTGCTCGAGTTTCTCTTCACACGGTCGGATCCGTCTCCCTCCCGTCCTCCAATAGGGAGGGTATCCCTCCATTAGGGAGGGTCGGGGGGCTCGGTCCTCTCCGGTCTGATGGTTGTGGGGGGCCTCAGCGGGGTACAAGTCCGCTCAGCTCCTCTTGTGCAGAATGACGCTGAGCGGAAACCAGAATGAAATAGAACGTAAGGTTATGTATATAACCAAGTTCTATGAATACTGGTGACGCTCAGCGTCAGGACGCTACTGCGGCCCTTGACTTCGCCTTGTGGTGAAAGTTTGGGAAGGAGGCGAGTAGGTGACCACACACCTGCTTATGAAGTGAAGGTAAGCGGATAGGGGTGTGGCCAGACGGATGTCGGTATGTAAAGGTACATTGTGGAGTTTTTTATTCAGTGCTAGGCACGAAGTGAGGTTAGTGCAGAATGACGCTGAGCGTCACCAGTATTCATAGAACTTGGTTATATACATAACCTTACGTTCTTAAACATTCAAACTGTGATAATATAAAATAATAATAATAAACACTTTTATTGTTATTTGCCGGCATTTCACTTCCGCGAAACCACTGGGCGCGGTCACATATTTGTTCAGTATCAGAATACTGTAATTCAGTGCAGTGCATTGATTCCAACCCTGGTTGCGCTTATGGAGATCTTGGAGATGTTGTCCTTACACCCCTCTCCCCCTCCTCTATCAGAGTACAGTACAGAGACCCCCCCTCCCCCCTCTATCAGAGTACAGTACAGAGACCCCCTCCCCCCTCTATCAGAGTACAGTACAGAGACCCCCCCTCCCCCCTCTATCAGAGTACAGTACAGAGACCCCCTCCCCCCTCTATCAGAGTACAGTACAGAGACCCCCCTCCCCCTCCTCTATCAGAGTACAGTACAGAGACCCCCCCTCCCCCTCCTCTATCAGAGTACAGTACAGAGACCCCCCCTCCCCCTCCTCTATCAGAGTACAGTACAGAGACCCCGCCTCCCCCTCCTCTATCAGAGTACAGTACAGAGACCCCCCTCCCCCTCCTCTATTAGAGTACAGTACAGAGACCCCCCCTCCCCCTCCTCTATCAGAGTACAGTACAGAGACCCCCCCTCCCCCTCCTCTATCAGAGTACAGTACAGAGATCCCCCTCCCCCTCCTCTATCAGAGTACAGTACAGAGACCCCCCTCCCCCTCCTCTATCAGAGTACAGTACAGAGACCCCCCCCTCCCCCCTCCTCTATCAGAGTACAGTACAGAGACCCCCCTCCCCCTCCTCTATCAGAGTACAGTACAGAGACCCCCCTCCCCCTCCTCTATCAGAGTACAGTACAGAGACCCCCCCTCCCCCTCCTCTATCAGAGTACAGTACAGAGACCCCCCTCCTCTATCAGAGTACAGTACAGAGACCCCCCCTCCTCTATCAGAGTACAGTACAGAGACCCCCCTCCTCCCTCTATCAGAGTACAGTACAGAGACCCCCCCTCCCCCTCCTCTATCAGAGTACAGTACAGAGACCCCCCCTCCTCTATCAGAGTACAGTACAGAGACCCCCCTCCTCCCTCTATCAGAGTACAGTACAGAGACCCCCCCTCCCCCTCCTCTATCAGAGTACAGTACAGAGACCCCCCCTCCTCTATCAGAGTACAGTACAGAGACCCCCCTCCCCCTCCTCTATCAGAGTACAGTACAGAGACCCCCCCTCCTTTATCAGAGTACAGTACAGAGACCCCCCCTCATCTATCAGAGTACAGTACAGATACCCCCCCTCCTCTATCAGAGTACAGTACAGAGACAATCCCCCTCCTCTATCAGAGTACAGTACAGAGACCCCCCTCCCCCTCCTCTATCAGAGTACAGTACAGAGACCTCCCCCTCCTCTATCAGAGTACAGTACAGACACCTCCCCTCCCCCCACCTATATCAGAGTACAGTACAGAGACCTCCCCTCCCCCCTCTATCAGAGTACAGTACAGAGACCTCCCCTCCCCCTCCTCTATCAGAGTACAGTACAGAGACCTCCCCTCCCCCTCCTCTATCAGAGTACAGTACAGAGACCCACCCTCTATCAGAGTACAGTACAGAGACCCCCCCTCCTCTATCAGAGTACAGTACAGATACCTCCCCTCCCCCCTCCTCTATCAGAACCTCTGGGTTCTCTGGAATTTCAAACCTTCAATAATTCATCACAGAAAAGCTCATTCCTCACTCTCACACCCTCCCCTCCCCCACTCTCTCTCTCACACCCTCCCCCTCTCTCTCTCTCTGTCACACCCTCCCCCCCCTCTCTCTCTCTCTCTCATACCCTCCCCTCCCCCTATCTCTCTTTCTCTTTCACTCTCTCTTCCCCATCTCTTTCTCTTTCACTCTTTGATTTTCTCTTGCTCTCTCTCTTCCCCATCTCTTTCTCTTTCACTCTCTTTCATTTTCTCTTGCTCTCTCTCTGCCTCTCTCTCTCTATCTCTCTCACTCTGCCTCTCTCTCCCTCTCTCTCTATCTCTATCTCTCTCTCTTACTCCCAATGGTGTAGGCCAGGAAACATAGGGCGGGATCCACTAAGAATGGATTGCGCAGTGGGAATTGCACCCTTAGCTCTTTGCGAGCTATCCACTAAGGATGAGATACCAGCGCAGACACGCCCATTATGTGTGGCTTGCGGAGCAGTCTGCACTCCTGACAGTGCTGTTGGCAGATATCAGGAAGTGGAAAAATAAGCCCAAAATTAGGCATTACGTATTTTTATTAGTATTAGTATTCCATTAATTTTGTATTTTATTTTGTTTACTTCGAGATGTATAGAGCTTGCTTAATTTGTATTTTCATGACACATTGCGTCCTTTGTTTTTGTCACTATCTTTCCTCATTGCATATGTTTGTAACATCCTATTCCAATTACATTTGTCACTTATAATTGTATTCTATTGTGCTATATTTAATTTAGTTTATATCCCATTTAATTGTATTCAATCTCTTTATTAAGTTGTACAGCCCTGGCCTATATTTGATTTCATAATTATATTATATTCTATTGTGCTTAACTTAGTTCATATTTCATTTTATATTACACCACCTCTTTATTGTGATTATAACCTAACCCAGCACCCAAAGGAGTGAAGGAGAGGAGTTATTTTTCATTTCATATTTAATAATAATAATAATAACGTTGTTTTATATAGCACCTTTCATAAAACCTAATGTCGCTTATAGGGGAATTTTTTTTAATAACAGACACAACTTTGAAACTAAAGTGGGAAACCAACTCAGAACCAAGCATTTGAAATTACATGGCGCTGCTGGCGGGACAAAACCTCATAACTCCAAAAACCCAACTTTTCAGCAGATGAAAAAAACTAACACAGATTTGGGGGGCGAATAGAGTTCTGTTTCATAGTGGATCCGCTCGGCATCACTCTAGCACTGTCCTCGCACACGTGCACGCGCACTGAATAAAGACCACAATGTACCTTTATATCCCAATATTTGTCTGACCACACCCCTATCAGCTCACCTACATAAGCAGGTGTGTGGTCACCTGCTCTCCTCCTTTCTCGCTTTCACCACAAGGAAGTGCCTCGGTAGATCCCCACTTGACGTGAATGTGATAGTAGGAGAAGAGTTGGAAAACAAGAGATACGTTGACATCATATCTTTATTTTCTCTCTCACTATATTCGAGAAAATACGGCGATATTGTCTTCGTACTGGAGTGTCTGGAAGATGATGATCATTCTAAAAATCCTCCACCGGTTTTCGTATTGGGAGCACGCTGCTGCATGCCTCCCAACTGCAGTTCCTTGCTGTGGCTGGTTGCGGTAAAACCTTTCAGCGGCAGCTGGACTATCGGACGCGCCGCTGTTGTGAGGAGCGGTGGGTTCCAGGTTGGTGAGTGATGTTTTGCTTGCGAGCTCCACTTGTCTGTTAGTGCTATGGGGGCTAGCTGACAATGTTTACGAACACCGGCCCCAGATTAAGGGTCCTTTGTTCAAGCCTCTTAGGCAACGGCAGAGGACCTTGGTCTGAAGCCCATTATAGTTAACTAGTGGGCCACGACCAGTAACACTGGTGATCCCTGTGTTTTCTGGACGAGTGGATGTTTCTCTGTCACCGTGAGGCCCCGTCTTTCATATACAAATGAGAGTATTCCCTCACGAGGAAATATGGGCATGGATGTTCGTTAGTGGAAGATCTGTGTTCAAGTCAGCTACAGCCCATGGGAATTGTGCTGGCCCCGCCGGGTGTTGGTAAAATCACCGTTGTAAAACTGTGTTAACATTTCGTTTCTCTTCTCTCTTAAACAGTGAGGAGGGTTTCAGAACGGCGGCCTGTCTGAGTGATTGTTATATCATTGTGTACAAGTTCAGGTGATAGCTGCTTAGCTTACGTGCTAGTGGTGGCCTACTGTTAGCCAGTCAGCTGTTAGCTGCGGCGCTAGCCTGTTGTGATCACTAGGCTAGGAAACGTTAGCTTGCGTGCTAGTTGTGGCCTACCTAGGCTAGGCTAGGAAACGTTAGCTTGCTGCTATCGGCCGAGGGCGGCCGTTAGCTTAATGCTACACTGTTGAACGTGCTTTGATTATAACATGTTTTAAACACTCTTGACTACGACGTCATCTTTGACAGAGGATGTTCGTCGAACCTGCCCTGAGCCAGGACGGCAAGGACTGCGTCAACAAGGGGGACCGTAGCGGCGGGATGGAGCGGCGACGCTGCCCAGCTCGACAACACAGAACGGCTGTGTTTACTACGGTGCCTTGTTAGAGACTGCAGTTTCGCTTGATCTGCGCTCAAGGTAGGCAAGGTCTGACCAGACCTTGAGCACTTCTTCTTGCTTTCCCTTCTAAATGTTTTGTAAATAACAATGTTTTCCAAAACGAGTGTTGCTGCACTACATTTAAGATACGATGCGAGTTATGTGTGAATTGTCTTGTCACTGGTATTTAGCTTCTCCATGCAAATCGGGTTGTTTGTTACAGATGTGAAAATGAGCTGGTTTGTTGTGTTGAGAAACATCATGTGTGTTTATGTACTGTGTACTCACAACTAAGGGGGTTAAACTAACCTATAAAGCTATGCTTAGTGACATATGAGTAAAGAATGATTCTTTTCTCAGCCTGTAATGACAATGAACAGTGTGTTCACATATTAACAGGTTTACCTGTTCAACTGGCCGTATTAAGGGTAAAGTAGGAGGGTTGTGTTTCCCCCCGGTTCCCTGGGGACTTCTTCATCCTCCTCTCAGACATGTTGTTACACTATATTGTGTCACTGTGTGGTAGGGATATGATGTAACCCTTAGCTTGATTGCTGAGGTTGTGCTAAAACTGCTTGAGGAACTTTATTTTCCTAAAGGAAAAGATTGTTTGGTCGCTTTTCGTGTGTGCTTAGCAAGGCCTGTGGCCGATACTAATCGAGAATTATGTATTCTCTCATTATGAAAAACGGCATTCCTCTGTAGAGTGTTTTTGCCATTTTTTGTAGGTGATGATGGGTTGTGTGTGTCATGTGACCTACAACTGGGTTGGGCTGGCCACAGAAGCACATGTGTAAGTTTGGTACCGGGGCACATAGCACATGCGCTGTGTGAAGCTGTTAGACGCTTCATGGAGCTGACTATGACTGTGTCATACTCTCTTTTTGTCATTACATCGTATCATGGGTGTGGGGTCGTAAAGGGGTGAACTGGTAACCTTTCCTCCCCCTTTTTTCTGTTGGTCAGGGGTAAACCCACCTGTCCTTAAAGGTTCCTGTCACGTTGCGGTTCGGCACGTTACAGGGTGAGGGGGGGGGGGGGGGGTCGGAAGGGAGTTTCCTGGTCCCACGCCCTGAAATATTGAGAAATTCCCCCGCCATAGAGTACGTCACTGTGCGCGTCTCTGTTGGTAGGACTTCCGTGTGCTGTTCAGGTCCATATGATGGATCTGTTTCGGGGGGTGGTCAGGGCTCCTCCTCACGAAGCTCCTATTCGGGCCTTCTGTGAGTTGGGACTCTCCTTCCATGTGAGGGAGCCTCCTCAGAGTACAGAGCCTCCTCCTCAGATTGATAAGGTGAGTGGAACCTCAAGAAGGAGTCCTACTCTATTGTGTGTGTATTCGATTCAATTCGATTATTGAGTGTGTATGGGTTCAGTGCCTCCTCCCCGGAGAGCCCTAAAACCAAACTTTTACATGGCTCAAGGTGCAATATATTCTTTTCAATCTGTACAGCTCGCGTGGGAAGTCTCTCTGGGGATTTCCGTCTCCTCTCTATGGGAGGGTGGTGGGATGTAAAAATGTAAACAATTTTTACCCCCGGCTGTGTAGACTGGGATACGTACTGTTGGTGCTTCCTTCTTTTCTTTTAAAAAGAGTTGGAGTTAGGAAGTATCACACCCCTCTTGTCGTTCCCCTGGGCGCCTTGGGGATTCAATGACAGGTCTAAATAACCTGTTCATTGATGTGGTTGTGTCCCGACGCACACATAGTGCTAGCTCGGGGTGTTCTGTAATCAGGCGACTGACTGGCACGCTTGGGGTTAAAACGGCGTTTTTATAAAGCAACTGGGATGGAGGTTTTTCCTCTTCCGACGACCTGTTTTGGTTGTCGACGGATTCTCGTTCATATCTGGGGGATGATGACGGAATGGATCTGAACATATGTAGAGGGGTCTCACGCCCTGGGGGTGGGCCACCGGGCGCGGTTCGCCCCGAACGTCTGGGTGGCGCCTTCTTTTCATGTTTAAGATCAACACGCATATCTGCCCCTTCTCCTGGAGTAGGCATGTCGGCGTAGTTAGGGCACGGGACTGGTTCTGGTCACGCTGGTCCGGATCAGTTGAACCCGTTGTCCGCCGGGGATGCAGATCTGCTGTTCTGGTACCCTGAGGGACTTGGGCTTTTTTCAGGGGGAAAATGCCAGGTCGGTCCGGGTGTCACAGGGTTAAGCGCTATGGAGACCCTGGTTGGGTAAATTTTTTACTCAGCACTGTCGTAATGGCTTACGGCCTTGCCAACCTGTACACGCTCGATCTTGTCAGATCTCGGCCGCTACGCAGGTTGGTCCTGGTTAGTACTTGGTTGGGAGACCGCCTGGGAATACCAAGTACGGTGTGCTTGGGGCTGGTTCTCCATTCTTTTCGCTCCTCTCTCACGCATGGCGAAGAGGGGCCTGTTGGGGTGGTCTTTGACCTCCTCTGGTGACCCTGTGCTTCCCGTATCGCCGGGCCCGGTCCGAAGTAATGTTTCGTCGACCCGTAGGCCTGGGTTAACCCTTTTTTGGAAACTGAAACACTTGTACTGCGGTATAGCCGGTGTATACCCGCAGGTGTGTTTTGGAGTTTTTTCTTGAGGGGTTATAGGAACAACCACCGCATTGGGTAACACCAAGGTGGTTGATTCCCTGGTGTGTTGGAGCAGTGTCAACTCCCGGGTTACCCGGTTGAGGGTGCCCCTGCACGTTCATGACGTCTGCCAATCGTGTCAGTTTTCTCTGCCTCAACCCCTCTGGGTGGGTTTTTTTTAAATGGAGGCTTGGTCATGCAACAACGCCAGCATACGCCCCTTCCGCCGGGGCGGCTGTGTTCAGCTGTCCCCTCTGGCGCCTGTCTCGTCCGCAGTCTCCAGGCTCGGGTTAACAGCCTGTTGCCTGGTTTTTCCCCGGTGCGCTGCCTGCTTCCGTTGGTTAACCTTTTTTGTGTGCTTACAGCCATGCTGACGATGTGGGGGGCGGGGTCACTAAGTGCCCACCTGGTGGGGTCTTGATGCTGGCATCATGGACTTCTCCGGGCCCCCGTTCCAGGGGGTCCAGTCCCTTTGGTGGGTCTGGGCTAGGGGTGGACGGTATAAACGGTATACGGTATAAACGGTATGAATTTGCTCTACGGTATGGATTTTGACTATACCGTGTAACCGGTAGAGCAGCTCTAAAATAGCAATGACGTCGTCGTCATGTAACCACAGCGCGACTATTTCAATCGCATTTGCCCCTAAAAATAGATAGAATTAGTCATAGATAATAGATATGTGCAAACTGGAAAAAGTTATTTAGGAGGCTTCGCGCAGTGGGCGCACTGGGCGTGTCAACACGCAATTGTCATTTCATAATAAACACATATCACCGCGGCGCACAGCAAGTTTCAATTTCAGTTCCTGGCATTTTTAACCAGTGGAGAAAGGTAAGAGATCTTACCTATCGTTTTTCTTATATGAATTATTCTACGTTAATAAAACATACCTGGTGATCAACTACAGTTTGCTGTAAACATTATGATATGTGTGTAGTGTTATGATAACGACGGCTGCAGCAGGAGGAAGGCTGCAGCAGTGGATTTGCGAAATAGCATGCAGCTGCAGAGCCGCAGAGCCAGGGGCTCTTTCAGGTCTGGTCACAGGCCGCTCAACAGCGCCCCCCCCCACCCAACGGCTGAATTGCCCTGAATTGACCTGAAAGAGCCCCTGGCTCTGCGGCTCTGCAGCTACATATGCTTCTAGCTAAATCCAGCATCCAGCCCTGCTGTTTGCAATGGGAGCAGCACGGAGTCTCGACTCGGGACTTATTTTATTTGGAATATAATGACTTTATATGCAAAAGTAGCCTAGTTTTAAGTTAAAATATTATAAATCTACATGCCTTGAGGATGTCATTCTTTATATAGCCTGCCTATCAGGCAAAAAAAATTATTCTAACGGAAACACTGATACCGTGATATATACCGTTACCGTCTATGCTTCAAATTATACCGTGATATACATTTTAGACCATACCGTCCACCCCTAGTCTGGGCCTTCCTTCGCGCTCCGCTGCTACGGCCTTGCCACGGGGTTGGGTTTGCCCATGACCCCGTGTTTCTGGGGGCAGTAACGAGGTTGTTCCCTCCGTTCGTTCCCGGGTGGCATGCGGGTTGTGCGTGTGTGTAGTCGTGGGGTCAGGCCACGGTCTGCTCACCCTGTGCGTTGAGTTGCTTGGGTGCCTCTTCGCACAGTCGGGTCCGTCGCCCTCCCGGGAAACCTCTAATAGGGGGGGTTCCCTCCATTAGGGGGGGTCGGGGGGGCTCGGCCCTCCCTGTTCTGATGGTTGATGGGGGCTTTCAGCGGGGTGTATTTGTCGGCCGGTGGCTCCGCTCGGCCTCCCTTTGTGCTAGAGTGATGCTGAGCGGATCCACTATGAAACAGAACGATTCTGTCAATAGTGGTGACGCTCGGCATCCGACGCCGCTGCAGCCCTTGATCTCACCTTGTGGTGAAAGCTTGGGAAGGAGGAGAGCAGGTGACCACACACCTGCTTATGTAGGTGAGCTGCTAGGGGTGTGGTCAGACAAATATTGGGATATAAAGGTACATTGTGGTCTTTATTCAGTGCGCGTGCACGTGTGCGAGGACAGTGCTAGAGTGATGCCGAGCGTCACCACTATTGACAGAACTTGGTTATAGTCATAACCTATCGTTACGAGGTTTAGACAGATGATTGGTTTAATGCTTTCCCATTCTGTAGACTTTGTAAAACCACACACACATGGAGGATGATCTACTGAGTTGATAAAAAAAATATATATATATATATG
Source organism: Notolepis coatsorum (assembly GCF_963971535.1). Taxonomy (NCBI): domain Eukaryota; kingdom Metazoa; phylum Chordata; class Actinopteri; order Aulopiformes; family Paralepididae; genus Notolepis; species Notolepis coatsorum. The sequence continues at coordinate 71,953,737 of NC_140172.1, forward strand.
GAGTTAGGAGGTTTTGTCCCGCCAGCAGCGATGGGAGACCCGAATGGCCCCGAACCGAACCTCCTCGATCTAGCAGACTTCCTGGCGAGAGAAGTCAGCAGCCTACGGCTAGATACATTCGGATGGAGCACCCCTGGCTCCAGAGAAGGAACCAGACGACTAAATGATGGAAGAAGATCGGTGACTGTGATGCACCAATCGGAGTCAGTACCGAGCAGCAGGAGCCACAGTACCCCCTCCAGAACGGAGAAGTGGAAGATAGTGTGCCCCTACTGTGAGAAAGAACACTGGCTAGCGCAATGTGACTCCTTCCCCAAGCTGAACGCGGAGGAAGCAAGTCAATGGATAAAGTCCAACAAGCGCTGTTTTCGCTGTGCGCGCTCACACATGGCAGCCGAATGCCGCTTAAAGAAAAGGTGCACCAAGTGCGATGGAGCCCATCTGGACATACTTCACGACAGTAACAGAAGGCGCCCTTCACCCGCACCATCCAGCAGCAAAGCGAGCGTCATGTACACCGATCCCGCCAGCAGCAGTGGAGCCCGAGTACTCCTAAAAGTAGTGCGTGTGACACTAAGCTACCAGAATAAAGTCCTGGACACTTACGCCATCCTCGATGACGGGTCAGAGAAGACCCTTCTGCTCGCCTCCGCTGCGGCCCAGCTAGGGCTGCGGGGAAGCGAAACCCAAATGACAATTCGGACAATAAAACGAGATTTGAAGACGATAAAGGGCGAGAATGTCTCATTCTCTATCGCAGCAAGCGGCCAGCCTGAGCGACGGTAACAGATTACAGACGCTTTCACCAGCCAAGAAATAGGACTGTCGCGGTACACATACCCCGTCGCCAAGCTGATGGAGAAATATGCACATCTGCGCAAGTTACCGATCCCGCTCATAGACAATGCTATGCCGACCCTGTTGATAGGCTCCGACCATGCAGACCTCATTGTCCCGATAGACCGGGTTCATACCGGACCCCGAGGCTGTCCTGCAGCAGTCGAGACCCGTTTAGGATGGACTCTCCAAGGCCCGCTCGCCAAATCTCTCAACCGAAGTACAGCCACTAGATGTCTCCACTCCCGAGTCACAGAGGGAGAAACCGCACTCCTGCAACACGTAGAGCGGCTATGGACCTTGGAACAAATGCCCTTTAAGAACGGAAAGAAAGACATTCGCTCTAAAGATGACATTTACGCCATTCACCTCCTCGAGACAGGGACCAAGAGAGTCCCGGTCAACGGCGTGTTGAGATACGCCACGCCACTCCTGCGGCGAGAAGGAATGCCTACTTTCCACGCCAAGACAGACGCCACAGAACGGTACCTGCTGAACACGGAGCGGCGCTTAGCCAAGAACCCCGCCCAAGAGAGTGTATACCGCGCCGAGATTGAGAAGCTCATCACAGCGGGACACGTCACAAAGATGGACATTAAAGGGGCTGACCAGACCACTGAATCGTGGTACGTGCCTCACCACAAGGTCCATCACAACGGTAAAGACCGCATAGTATTTAACTGCAGCTACCAGATCGGATCCCAAAATCTGAATAAAGAGTTACTGCCCGGTCCCACACTCGGCCCCTCCCTACTCGGCGTTCTACTCCGCTTCCGCCAGGAAAAGGTGGCCATCAGCGGGGACATTAAAGGAATGTTCCTGCAGGTGAGATTAGTAGAGGAGGACAAGCCCCTGTTACGGTTCCTATGGAGAGAGAAGCCAGGAGATGAGCACCCAGCCATCTACCAATGGGAAGTCCTCCCCTTCGGAACGACGTGCAGCCCCTGCTGTGCTACATTTGCACTACAGAAACATGTAGCAGAGGACCCAGCAGCGGACGAAGAGGTCCGACACAGCGTAAAGAACAGCTTCTACGTAGACAACTGTCTACAAAGCCTTTCAACCCAGAAAGAAGCCGATTAAACTCCGCGCCTCATTGATCAAAGGCGGCTTTGATCTCAGGCAGTGGGCCAGCAGCGATCCGCAAGTACTGCGCAGCCTCTCCTCCGAGGACAAGGCAGCCAGCAGCGAGACCTGGATGGCTACAATCCCGGGAGAAGCCCAGGAGATGACCCTGGGATTGGTGTGGCGATTCAAAACAGATTCGCTTCACTACAGACACAAGCCCCTGACTACGGAGCAGGGAAGGCCGGCGGCGGCGCCGACCACCAGACGGAGTGTGTACACAACACTCGCCCGACAATATGACCCGCTAGGATGTATTCTACCGTACACCACCAGGGCAAAAATGATTGTACGAGCATTGTGGGACAAGGACCAGGGCTGGGATGACCCCATTCCCGCACACCTTGCATCCACCTGGAGAGAGTGGGAGATGGAGCTCCACTCACTCCCAGGCGTTAACATGCGCCGAAGCTACTTCCCACCCACGGTGAGGCCAGAGACATGTAAAATGGACTTACACGTCTTCAGTGACGCCTCAGAGGTCGCATACGGATCAGTAGCCTACTTGCGGGCCCAAGAAGAGGGGGGAGAGATCTACACAGCATTTGTCCTCGCCCGCTCGAGAATAGCCCCACGCAAGCAACAATCTATCCCACGTCTAGAGCTCTGCGCAGCCCTAGCCGGAGCGCACCTAGCCACGCTCATCCAACGTGAGCTCACCATACCGGTGTCTAGAACAATCCTGTGGTCAGATTCCACGACAGTACTCGCCTGGATCAAATCGGACTCATGCAAGTACAAAGTCTTCGTGGGAGTCAGAGTCACCGAGATTCAAGACTTAACCGAAGAGTTAACCGGAGAAACAGAGTGGCGCTACGTTGATACAAAACAGAACCCAGCTGACGTCATCACCCGGGGAATGCCCCTAGATGACCTCACCCGTCGCAATGTCTACAGTGACGGCCCAGCATTCCTAAAGCTCCCGGAAGGAGAGTGGCCCACGCCTATCCCGAGGGAAGCCAGTCAAGAGGAGGCTGAGAATAAGAAACCTATGTTCTGTGGATTGAGCACTGTTATCTCCGCAGACCCCAACATAGATGATTGCACTACCATAGAGAGTGCACAACAAAGGACATTCCTACTGCACTACCTACCGTCTCTACAGACCCGCCAGAAGTGGGTAAAGGAGAGAGACAATTTGACAGAAGGAACAGTCGTCATGATTATTGATCAATCACTGCCCAGAGCTATGTGGCCGGCCGGCCGCGTAAGCAAAGTGATCACCGGTGCCGACGGCAAGGTCCGAGCAGCTGAAGTGCTTGTCCAGGGTCGCACTTACACCCGTCCCGTGGCGAGGCTCATAGAACTGCCCCGACTCCCAGACACAATCGATGATGACCATGACCCTATAACCCTATGACTTTGTGAAGTTGACTGACCCCTACAGCAAACCCTTATGTGTAAATAGACAACGCGATTAATCTGTCTCTGCTTAACTGATTAGGTCTGGGACCAATCAGGGGGTGGCTGTTGTGAAGGGCCAGATTAAACCGAATATATATATTTATTTATATATATATATTTAATTGTATTTGTATATTCTCTAATATTCCCTGATATCCCTTGTATATTCCTTGTACAATATGCATTGAATATCCATTCTAGCCTACTGAACATCCCATAATAGTCTCCATTCTACTATTGGTCGAGACCTTGGTGCCAGGCTGCCATACCCCCCAGACCCAGTTCAAACGTACCGCTCAACATGTACGAACAAGTCCTAGTTCCGCGTAGGAATCTGGCTACCGCACCACTAATGGTACTATTTGTTCATAGTGCGTATATATACTGCGCTACTAAAGTAGGACTTCCTTTTTAGTCCAGTTTCTTACCCTCCAATAGAGTGACAGACGTAAAGCCTCCCCGCGACGCCACGTGTGGGAGTAAGGCCAAGTTCGGCCTACCATCGGTATTGAGACATCGTGTATATTAATATTTGAATAGTCATATTTGGCACTATATCGTCGAGTTGGACGTAGTCTATTAAGCTAATAATAGTCTATTCATATGTAGTGCTTCGTGCGGTGAGAATACTATCGTAGTCAGTACCCCCATCGTTTCGGGTAGAACTGGCTGCTTATCCAGGGTGGCCGACCCCATGTGAGGCTGCACCCGAGGAGCCCCAGAGCCGACGAGCGAGTGGACCTGCATACCGGATTATTCTACCGACGACAGCCCGCCTTCCCAGGCACGGATTATGCTTTGTATACAGTGATTATTCTATGGATAAAGACCAACACTGCCGTGTGTTGGAAAACCCCCCCCCCGGAGAGGACGACAGGTGAGGAGACGCTCTACACGACGAGGTCGCTTCACGTCTCTCCATCGTGGACCGGAGGAAGCCGGCCCACAGAGAGTCCAACTGCTTTCATCTGTGGATCGAGGATCGCTGAGGCACCGAGCCGCACAACCGTGGGTTCTCCCAGGATACCCTCGGCCAGACGGATACAGCCAGACTCTACCCCCCCCCCCCTTCTCCAGTTGTCTTACAAGCGACCGGAATTCCCCCCTAGTGTATCCAGTTCTATAATCATTAAAGTATCATTGCTATTATTCCTTAAATATTCCAGGTTGTATATTTACCGCCTGCGCCACCAGAGATTGGACGTTCTCTATTGATATACCAACGAATACTCATTTGCCATAAAAGTGCATCCTATTTCAAATCATAAATGTAATTAAGTGATTGCTCTACATACCTTTTGCTATGTATTAATTATTATTAAACGCAGACTTTCGACTTGGTACATTTGTGTTGGATCGTTTCATCTACGTGGGAGTGTTTACCATAATTATTTATGCCTAGTACTGGGTGGCCAGAGTCTAAAGTACAAGAGGTAGTGGTAGTAAGTATCATATCTAACAATACAGTCAGGGAATTGTACCCCTCAGTTACAGTTTAGTTATAATCAGTGATGCCAATAACGCGTTACTAAGTAACGCGTTATTGTAATCTGATTACTTTTCCCCGAAAATAGTAATCTAACGCGTTAATCTTTAAAAGCCAGTAATCTGATTGCAGTTACTTGTCCAAGTGGCTGTGCGTTACTATTTCGTTACTATCTCATCATAAATTCATAATGCAGGCGGAATGCAGTATTTTATTTCGTTTTCGACAGTCAAAAATACATTTTGAGCTGTTTTTCTTATTTGGGAGTGACATCGTGTGGCAGTGAAAGGGTTAAATACACAAGAATGTGTCCCGCGGCGTGACTGGACCCTCTGTCTGTGAGTGACTCTGCTTTGGTCCAATCACATTCCCCATCCACAGTCTGCGAATCAGAGGCAGAGTAGGGCGGGTCTTCACAGCACGTCATGTGACATATGCGCCAATCGTGTGACAGCAGGGCTCCGTCGTTACAGCCTCGTCTGCACGGAGAATTCCACCCCAAAACGCTTGTCTAAACGCAAAATTAAAAGTGAAACCGCAAGACGACTTTTGCGGTTTCTGTTCAGACTTCCATCCCAAAACGCTCGTCTAAACGTAGCCTCAGTCACTACTTCACGTTTGTGTCAGCTAAGCCGGGTGAAAAAAACATTCATATGCGGAGGAAACAAAATACTGTCTACCGCTAAAAACAGCACATCCAATTGCATTGAAAGCATCTGGAATCACAACACTAGCCGACGCTTCGACTAGGTACAGGAGGACTCGGAGGTCCACCAGCCAAACAGCAAAAGAGAGAGATTGTTTCTTTCCCTTTTGATTAATGTATATTTGATGGTGGCAGAGCAAAAGCTCTTATTTGCCAGATTTACAGTTAATTTACATGTTAAAGAGAGACTGATTGTATGTTTATAGAGAGACATTTATAAAAACAATTTAATAGTTACAGTTGATAAATTGAATAGTTCAGCCTGCATTTGTTAGATGTGATACACTGGTTTTGTAAAACCACTGGCTGGCTGCTCTAATGCTGTGAGCATCATAGACTGTTGCTTTACCATACTTGATGGTACAGAAGCTGAAGCACTAGTTTAACAATTTACGTTATGTGCAGAGAAACAAGTTAAAAACAATTTATGCACTTTCAATAAAGCGTTTAAAAAAACTGTTGGGGGAACGACGACGACTTCGTAACCTAGTTACTTTCAAAGTAACTAAGTTACTCTGATAATCAAGTAATCAGTAAAGTAACTTAGATTACTTTTTAAAGGAGTAATCAGTAATCAGTAATCAGATTACTTTTACAAGTAATCTGTGGCATCACTGGTTATAATAGAACCTCAGCATTATCCTCCAGAATAAACGTTTCATTGGCCTGCTTCCAGCGTCTATACTCCTCACGGACCCGACGACACGTTATAAATTAAACGTTTATTAATTTCTGGAGCATATGAGTGGTACAATTGGAACGTAAGCGCAGTCAATAATGATAATAATAATAAACTGTATTTATATAGCACCTTTCATACACGGATTGCAGTTCAAAGTGCTTTATATATGATGAATACATAATAAAACACACAGCAAGAGCAACACATAACACAAATAAAAATTGCTGCATGATGCAAAATCAAAATCTCGTTCAATAACGCCGACAACATTGGGAAAGCCAACATTAAATAACAATATTTAAATAATAATAAATACGATTGCATGGGATCTCTGGGTGGCTGCATGGCTCAATGTCATCTGTTATTTCATCCAGTAGATCAAGGATTGATTGAGCTGGCAACCGGTTTCTCCGGATGATTTCGGTCTCAATTAAATAAAAAAGGTGAATTCTCCTTCTAAATATTCTTTCACGGGCACGCCTGGCATTACGATGCCTGCGTCTGGCAACAATTACTGCTGCCATGATCACATGTGACGCTGTGGCATGATGCCTCTTTATAGCGCTGAGGGATCTGCGCTTATTTACCACCATGTCTGTGAAGACGGTTGGTGCGTAGCAATAAGTGCTCGGTGCCATTGGCGCCGGGCATTGTGGATACCGAGCAGATTCCGACGAGGCTCATTTACATAGAAAGGGGACATGTTCCGCCCATATTACCTCATTTAAATAGCGCCAATTGCACCGGACACAATGCTCATTTCACTTGTTGCGCGGCCTCTGTGGATACCAAACAGAGTTTTAGAGCGATATGCACCGGCTTTTCCGTCGGAAAAAGCCGTGCAAAGTGCAAACCCTTTGTGGATCCCGCCCATAGTGTGTGTTGTGTGTGTATGTCCATGTGGATGTATGCACTCGCACATGCACTTGTGTGTGTGTGTGTATGTATGTGTGTGTGTATGTGTGTGTGTTGGTTGGGCAAGAACACATACTGTATAGAATCAGCTCTATCAGCAAATAAGCTGATGAATATGGTATTTTATGGCTTTCAGTAGGTTGTCTCCCTCTTCCTATTCTACACCTCCCCCTCTCTCTCTCGCTCTCACTCTCTACACACACACTCTCTCTCTCTCTCACACTCTACACACACACTCTTTCTCTCTCTCTCTCTCTCTCTCTCTCTCTCTCTCTCTCTCTCTCTCTCTCTCTCTCTCTCTCTCTCTCTCTCTGTCTCTCTCTCTCTCTCTCTCTCTCTCTCTCTCTCTCTCTCACACACACAGCTACAGTATAGGAGATCAGAGTGTAAATGATTGATGACCTGTAACTAATCTGCCGGTTTATAATCCATAACTCCAGTACTGTTACCAACTGCATGAATATCCACTGTTGTAACAAGATGTAAACAGAGGTTGTCTGTAACAGTTACTAAAATATAGAGTATATTTCTGGTGATATATCACATTCACACAACATGTCATAACGTACTAATGGTTCTTCATCTGAATGGTTCAATTATTATCTATTAAGCGCCCTATAGATGCAATGAAACAGAAAGAATCATGCAATAAAGGACAACTTTACTTTATGGGAAAAAAGCTGTGTCTTTTCCTGGCTGTTGCTTTTCTGTGAGCTTCTCTTGCTTTAGTACTATGTAGACTTCCACACTCAAACTCCAGCAGAATCCCAATTTACTTCTGGCTGTGTGGTTTAGTCATACTAACTAATGAAATCACTCATCTAAGTGGAACTATGGCATTTGAAGTGAATAATTGTGAATATTTAATATTTAATTCATCCCCCAATGAAAAGGTTTTAACCATCAGACCGACTGAGGAGAATATGACTAGTGAAGAGATCTACTCCACTCTGTCTCTCTCGCTCTCTCTTTCTCCCTCTCTCTTCCAATCTCTCTCTCTTCCCCCCAACCTTTCTATCTATATATCTGTCTTCTGCCCTCACCATGTGTTATACACAGTCAAATCAAATCAAATGTATTTGTAGAGCCCGAAATCACAACAAATTGCCCTCATGGGCTTTTCAAGTCAAGAAGAAACATCACAATAGATCCAGAACCTAGCAATAGGAAAGAAAACACCACAGGTGCCATATACAGTATTCTGTATATCTCTCTATCTCTATTTATCTTATATCTCGCTCTTCCCCTCTCTCTCTCTCTCTCTCTCTCTCTCTCTCTCTCTCTCTCTCTCTCTCTCTCTCTCTCTCTCTCTCTCTCTCTCTATCTCGCTCTCTCTCCCTCCTCTTTCTCTCTCCCTTCCTCTCTCTCACTCTCCCTTCCTTCCTCTCCCTCTACCTCTCTCCATCCTCTCTATTTCTCCCTTCCTCTCTCTCTCTCGATTGCTCGCTTCCTCTTTCTCACTCTCTCTCTTCCTTCTCCCTCGGTCACTCAATTAAATTTAATTCAAAGGGGCTTTATTGACATGGGAAACATACATTTACATTGCCAAAGCCAGTGTTAAAACAAACAAAACAAAGCAAAACAGTCAAATAAAGAAATCAGAAGAAATCAGTTTGGTGGTTGTATTCCGGTGGATGTCCGGATATAGCTTGTATATGTAGTACATAAAAACACCTCCAAAAAATACATTAAATATCAAATACAAAAAAAAGTTTTCTTAAGATTCACTCATATTGAAGCTATAGCATTCATCAAACCTGTGATAGTGATGTCATCGCGGTCTGGATGATCTGACAGGGTGTAGGGAGAAGTGGACCAACGTGCAGTAGTAAAGCTGACCTGAGGTCTGTATGATCTGAGTGGACCGACATGCAGGAGTGTTAGATTATGGTGTTTATAGTTTCCTCATCGATCATTATCAGCCTTCATCCTGGCCATGTCTGCGTTGTGTTATTTGTTGATGTCAGGCAATCGTTCGGTGGAATTCTGTCCTCCCCCGTACTGGCTGTAATCACTGTTTCACCCTGTTAATGCATCCGGACAAATTTTTTACTGGAGTCGTCATCTCTTTATCAGAAAGGATGTTTATTTTGATAAACATAATCAAACATAAACATAACATCTTGTACAGAATGAAAGTCTTTGGTAGTATAAGAAACTTTAATAGATTCTATCTCCGTCGATAGCTTTGGTGGTTCTGCGGCCTGTCCTGTTAGCCGAAGCATGTCTGTTAGCTGCTAGCTCTCTACCTCGTGGTCCCCCTCCCCATCAGGAGGAGGCCTGGTGTCGGCCCGTCTCGCTCGCTATCCAAACTCTTCTGGCTCTCTACCGGAAGACTACCAGCTTAAAGTCTTAAAGTGTGGTAGTGATTCACATTCCTTTACAGCTGTGGGTAGGGCGTTCCTCATTGATGTGGCATAATTGCGAAACGTGTTTAGTCCCTTGTTTGAGCCGAATCTGGGTTTAACATGATTTGTGGAACTCTCTCTGGTGTTGTGGTCGTGATATTCACTGACCTTTGGGAAGTATTTTGACATGTACATGGGTACCTTAGTCGTGTAGTGTATCTTGTAGACCAGGGCCCCGTTCCTTGTACCTGGATAACTGAGTTAGCCGGATAACTTTAACTGGATAACTGAGTTAGCCGGACTTTCCGGTTCCCCGTACGTGGATTTTCCAAATCACCATGACAACAGATCCAAAAGTTTGAGCCTGGTCGAAAGCAGAGTTTAAGTTCAAGTTAGCCTGAACCATCGCCACGCCCCCGCAAAGAAGTGACAGCCCGTTTCCTGAAACTATTCCCACAGTCTACGATCTGCATTATACCATTCTGAATTACGTTTTTGTGCTCCATTCTTCCAGAGGGGGCTTTTGAAATGTAAAATAGACCCAAAATGCTGATACTAAATTCACTTTGTCCTAAATAATGCACGTTATATATACCGTGGCGCTCGCTCGTGCGATGTACACATTATGTGGTTATTTTAATTGTAACTGGGATTAAGATGTCTGATGAGATGCGCTGTTTGACGGATTTGAGAAATTGAATGAGCCGTTGACGTCACATTAATGAATGAGGATAAAGAGATAAACTTCATTCAAAACAAAGGATATTCTAAACACGGGTCTCTCGTTCATTAATGTATAAACAATGAATTTATCACATCTGGCACAGTGGTGCAGCGGTAGTGCTCAAGCCTGCCAACCCAGCGACCGGGGTTCAAAACCCGGTGTTTCCAATATGATTTTTTTGAATATAATATTAATGATTATACGCCAAAGTAGCCTGGTTTTAAGTTAAAATATTATAAATCTACATGCATTGAGGATGTCATTCTTTATATAGCTCTCAACGTGCACCAAATTGAATTATTCCTATATTGCAAAAAGAAGGAAAAGACTAGGGTCTCGAACCCCGGTCGTCTGCGTGATAGTCAAAACAACAACCCGTTAGACCACATTGGAGATAAGTTAAAGATCGACTATACATCAATCAATGGGTAAGAGAGCCGTATCGTAATTCTGTATAAGTTTAACTAATTATTTTCGCTAGCAAGATCTCATTTGATTATTCAATCCAGCAGGCAAGTTTAAAGAAATATAATCTGATTGATTGAGGTAATGAGGGACTTAAAATTAGCCTATAGATAACGCATTTAACTTGTCGGCGAGGCGATTGAGCCGTATTGCAATCTGTCAATAAAGTTTTAAATCAATTAATCAATCAATGCCGTTAGAGAATCAGGATCTCTGCCATCGATACGTGCTGGCTTTTCGCCTGAAGCGGCCGCGCGCATTTAGCCTGAGTCGCAAGTCTGGCTTGAGTTAACGAGACTGAATCCACCTTCGAGGAACAGGAAAATCCCGGCTTCGAACATCGGGTTAACTGAAGCTGGATAATGACATCTTGATCGACTTAGTTGAACCAGGTACAAGAAACAGGGCCCAGGCCCATTGCAAGTTGCTGTACTCTGTCGTCTACTCTAAGCCATCCTAGGTTGTCAAAGTGGGCAGGGGTGAGGTGGGTTCTAGGAGTAAGGTCAAGCAGTAGTCTGACCAGTTTGTTTTGTGATGTTTGTCATTTTGTTTTTAGCGCCTTTGAGGTGCTTTGGTACAATGAGGTGCAAGCATAGTCGTAGTACCCTTGAATGAGTGCTCCTGCCAGAGTCTTCAGTGTATTCTTGTTTACCAGAGAGGATATCCGGTACAAGAATCGAGTTAGTTGGTTGACTTTTTTTATTACATTGGATGCCATTTTGTCACAGGAAAGATTTGCCTCTAGGATGGAACCTAGGTATGTAATTTCATCTTTCCTTGTGACAATATTGTCACCCACTGTAACTGAGAAGCCGTCGGCCTTGCTGAGTTTGTTATTTGAACCGAAGAGTATGGACTCTGTTTTACCCAGGTGTAATGATAGTTATTTGTCAGCGAGCCAGGTGCAGATTTTGCCTAGTTCCGAGCTGAGGGTTTCTTCAACCTGTAACTTGTTCTTGTCAGAGACCAGCAGGGCTGGTCTCAGGCAAAAAGGCGCTACAGGGATAAGGTTGAACTTCAGGGAACAGGCTGATTCCAGAGGTATGTGGCAGGGCCTCAGAATGATGACAGATTACAAAAGCACCTCGCTCAAGCTGAACAATGATATCTCCTTGGGGAATGAGCTCAATACCTTCTATGCAAGGTTTGAGGCTGTGAATAACAACACCAGCCTACAGACCACTGCAAGAGAGGGGGAGCCACTGCCGATGGAGACTCAGTGTTCAGGATAACAGAACATGAGGTGAGGAGGACCTTTAGGAAAGTGAATATCAGGAAGGCAGCAGGACCGGACGGTATCCCCGGCCGCGTCCTAAAAGTCTGTGTCGACCAATTGGCCCCAGTATTCACTGACATATTCAACCTGTCCTTAGAACAGGCTGTCATCCCCACCTGTCTGAAGAAGTCCACCATTATCCCTGTACCCAAAAAATCCACGCCTGCTTGCCTCAACAACTATTGCCCTGTAGCTCTCACCTCCATAGCCATGAAGTGCTTTGAGAAGCTTGTGAAGGGCTACATATGTTCCTCCCTCCCCACCAACCTGGACCTCCTGCAATTTGCATATCACCCCAACAGGTCCATGGAGGACCCTATAGCCCATGTGCTGCACACAGCAGCATCACACATGGACAAGAGGCAGAGGAACTATGTGAGAATGCTATTCATCGACTAGAGCTCAGCATTCAATACCATAGTCCCCTCCAAAACTCGTAGCCAAGCTCAGGGACCTGGGCTTGAACTATGACCTCTGCCAGTGGGTCTTGGACTTCCTGACGGGAAGACCCCAGGTGGTGAGAGCAGGCAACTGCACCTCCTCATCCATCACCCTCAACACAGGGGCCCCCCAGGGCTGTGTTCTGAGTCCCCTCCTCTACTCACTGTACACACATGACTGTGTGGCACAGCAGAACAACAACACAATCATCAAGTTTGCTGACGACACAGTAGTGGTGGGCCTGATCTCTGCAAACGACGAGAGGGCCTACCTGGAAGAGGATCTGGCGCGGTGGTGTCAGGAGAACTGCCTCTCCCTGAACGTCAGCAAAACAAAAGAGATGATTGTGGACTTTAGGAGGTCGGGGGCCAGGGACTACAGCCCCCTCAGCATCGACGGGGCACTGGTCGAGAGAGTGAACAGTTTTAAGTACCGCGGAGTCCACATATCCGCAGACTTGACATGGACCACACACATTGACAGTGTATTGAAGAAGTATAGGCTCCTAAGGAAGTTCAAAGTGAGTCAGAAGATCCTCAAGAACTTCTACTCATGCACAATAGAGAGCATCCTGACTGGTAACATCACCTCCTGGTTTGGGAATAGCACCGCACAAGACCGTAGCAGACTACAGAGAGGGGTCCGTTCGCTTGTATCCTTTCGGCAAGCAACCCTCCCTTCCACGTTGCTCTGATTGGCCAGCGATCTTCTACGCTCGTTTCGCCCCTACGCCGATAACGCGTGCATGCGCATTTTGTTTTTGCCGCCCACACGCTCACACACACGCAGGTTTTAATAGGTTTTGCCGCCGTGGCGGTAGATAATAATAATACTTAGAATAATAATACTTAGACAAACCCACGCAATTGGCACAAGTCTAAATTATGCATTCGTCACTCAGTTTTAACATCGACGCACTTAGCTCAACTAGGTTTTAATAGGTTTTGCCGCCGCGGCGGTAGATAATAATAATAATACTTAGAATAATAATACTTAGACAAACGCACGCAGTCACGTAAGGGGCTACTCTCTATATTGACGTGATTCCATCAACACATAGGTAATATTTAGATCACAGGCTGGTCATGCATAATCTCGCCCACCAGGCTGTAAAAATCATCAACTTATTGCCATCATGGACCAATAACAGAACAGATTGACAGGTGGTGACAAAGCACAAGACTGGGCATTTATTTAAAAAACATACATACCCTAACCACATAACAGATATTTAAAAGGTAATTAACAGGCATGTTCTGCAACATATATCCACTCTTGAACAATGAAAAACTCCTTTTTCTTCTATTTACAAATAAGAGCAGCTCTGAAGGCTCACGGCGTCCCATGGGATGTTCCACTTGAGCACCACAGGTATTATCTGATGCAGCTAGGTATTATCATGCTAATATGGCGTGTTCTGCGATACCCGCTTATTATTATTAACCTGCATGGGGGCTTGCCTGAGGGCCATTATCACGGCTCATGCGCATGCACGCTCGCACGGTCTTAGGGGGGATTATCGCGGCTCATGCGCATGCACGCTCACGCGGGCGTAGGGGGGAAACGAGCGTAGATTGCTGGCCAATCAGAGCAACGCGGAAGGGAGGGTTGCTTGTCGAAAGGATACAAGCGGCCCGTTCAGCCGAACGCACAATTGGAGGTGGGCGTCCCACTCTCCAGGACATTTACAACAAGCGTTGCAGGGGCAAGGCTAAGAGAATAATCAAAGACTCTAGTCACCCAAACAACTGCCTCTTTGAACTGCTGTGGTCAGGTAAGCGATACAAGAGTCTCATGGCCAGTACAGAGAGACTCAGAAGGAGCTTCTATCCCCAGGCCATCAGGATGCTCAACGACAATGACACTATGTAACAACCCATCATCTACACACACTGCACACACATCCACATATACACACTCACTTTAAACAAACACTCACCATAACACTTTAACACACTTTATATTTATTAGCAAAGAGATTTGCACTATAATTCATACCTCATTGCACCTTACCCTGTCTCTGTCCTCTTTGTCTTCATGTCTCTGTCCTCTCTTTCTTCACGTCTCTGTCTTCATGTCTCTGTCCTCTCTGTCTTCATGTCTCTTTCATATCTGTCTTCATGTCTCTGTCTTCATGTCTCTGTCCTCTCTGTCTTCATGTCTCTGTCCTCTCTGTCTTCATGTCTCTTTCCTATCTGTCTTCATGTCTCTGTCTTCATGTCTCTGTCTTCATGTATCTGTCTTCATGTCTCTGTCCTCTCTGTCTTCATGTCTCTGTCCTCTCTGTCTTCATGTCTCTGTCCTCTCTGTCTTCATGTCGCTGTCCTCTCTGTCTTCATGTCGCTGTCCTCTCTGTCTTCATGTCTCTTTCCTATCTGTCTTCATGTCTCTGTCTTCATGTCTCTGTCTTCATGTCTCTTTCATATCTGTCTTCATGTCTCTGTCTTCATGTCTCTGTCCTCTCTGTCTTCATGTCTCTTTCCTATCTGTCTTCATGTCTCTGTCTTCATGTCTCTGTCCTCTCTGTCTTCATGTCTCTGTCTTCTCTGTCTTCATGTATCTGTCCTCTTTGTCTTCATGTATCTGTCCTCTCTGTCTTCATGTCTCTGTCCTCTCTGTCTTCATGTCTCTGTCCTCTCTGTCTTCATGTCTCTGTCCTCTCTGTCTTCATGTCTCTGTCCTCTCTGTCTTCATGTCTCTGTCTTCTCTGTCTTCATGTCTCTGTCCTCTTTGTCTTCATGTATCTGTCCTCTCTGTCTTCATGTCTCTGTCCTCTCTGTCTTCATGTCTCTGTCCTCTCTGTCTTCATGTCTCTGTCCTCTCTGTCTTCATGTCTCTGTCCTCTCTGTCTTCATGTCTCTGTCCTCTCTGTCTTCATGTCTCTGTCTTCATGTCTCTGTCTTCATGTCTCTGTCCTCTCTGTTTTCATGTCTCTGTCTCTGTCTTCATGTCGCTGTCCTCTCTGTCTTCATCTCTCTGTCCTCTCTGTCTTCATGTATCTGTCCTCTCTGTATTCATGTATCTGTCTTCATGTCTCTGTCCTCTCTGTCTTCATGTCTCTGTCCTCTCTGTCTTCATGTCTCTGTCCTCTGTCTTCATGTCGCTGTCCTCTCTGTCTTCATGTCTCTGTCCTCTCTGTCTTCATGTCTCTGTCCTCTCTGTCTTCATGTCTCTGTCCTCTCTGTCTTCATGTCTCTGTCTTCATGTCGCTGTCCTCTCTGTCTTCATGTCTCTGTCCTCTCTGTCTTCATGTATCTGTCTTCATGTCTCTGTCCTCTCTGTCTTCATGTCTCTGTCTTCATGTCTCTGTCTTCATGTCTCTGTTCTCTGTCTTCATGTCTCTGTCTTCATGTCTCTGTCCTCTCTGTCTTCATGTCTCTGTCTTCATGTCTCTGTCCTCTCTGTCTTCATGTCTCTGTCCTCTCTGTCTTAATGTCTCTGTCTTCATGTCTCTGTCCTCTCTGTCTTCATGTCTCTGTCCTCTCTGTCTTAATGTCTCTGTCTTCATGTCTCTCTCTTCATGTTCCAGAACTTCAATTCCAGTTGGTGAACGGACGTGAACGGACGTGTTTTGTGAGGCTCTGTGTCTTCCAAACTTCCTTGGCTGTTTTCTTTTACGTTATTTTTTTTAAACATTTTAGCCATTGATCTTAACTGATCATTGTGACTTTATTGCTTTTATCATTTTACTGGTTTTATGTGACTCCGACTTGTCGTGATCGAAACTAGCGGGGCTTGTTGTGGTTGTCATAGCTACAGCTAAACACTACCGGCTCTTGCTAGCCTAGCTAGGCTTGCCTTTAGCCTGGTGGCTAGGATAGCTATTGGACCGTCGTGTACACTGTTGTATACGGTGAGATTCAGAATGAAAAGCTATTTTACAAGATGTCAACACTCACCACAGTGGAAACCGAGTTATCCAGTCTCAGGCGCGGTCTCCGTACTATTGAGTGCCTCCTGGACGACATCATCCAGCAAAAGGCTCTGCTCGTCTCCCGGTTGGATCTCCTGGAAAACCCTTCTTCTACTGCGCTTCCTCTTCCATGGTCGCGTGTAGTAAAGCAGGGTAAAGGGAGGAGGGTATCGCTCCCCCTGTTCTCTCCAGTCGTGGATGATGACCCGTTTCTGCTATACAACCAGTATGCTCCACTTGAAGGGCTAACAGAGCTAGCTTCCACAGGCGCGTCGACTGTCTGTCCGGCTTTTTTGAAGCAGCCTGCAGTGGGTTTCTCTGGAGCGAACTTCTCCAGCTCGGTGAGGAAGAGACGGTTTTCCCCGACGTCCCCTGTGTCCATCGGGAAGCGCCGTCGGCGCTGCTCTCCTCCTGTTGTCTTCCACTCTGGGATCTCTCCTGCCGGCCTTCAACGTTCCTATCATCAACACAACACACCTCTGGACACTGTGGCCAGCGATGATGACATCACCTGTGATGATTCGCGGCCGTCTTCCTGCCCAGGTGAACCGCATACAACTACTGCTCCAGACACCGCCCTGGTGGCTGGTGTAGCTACTGTAACAGTCAGGCTCTTCTTCACCCCAAACTCTCTGTTTACACGGGGGGCTGCAGGAATGGCCAACCTGAAATTCTGATCATTGGCGACTCCATTGTCAGATCTGTTGAACTTCCAGGTGCTGTCACTTTCTGTCTCCCAGGCAGTAAGGTTTCTGATATTACAGAATTGATTCCAGTGCTAACTGACCTCCATCCCTCAGCTCACACACTGATTATCCATGTTGGTACTAATAATGTCATGCGTGGTCAATCTGTTGATCTCCGTGACCAGCTGGATTCTCTTGCAATGACGATACAGAGCCTGGGTAGAACCTGTGTGTTCTCTGGTCCTATCCCAGCTCCCTCAAAAAGTTCAGAACATTTTAGTCGTATTTTTAGCCTCCACGAATGGCTAAAATCATTTTGTACTGCAACAGCACATGGATTTATTAGTAACTTTGATTACTTTTGGACCAGAAATGACCTCTATAAACTGGATGGCCTGCATCCCAGTCTAAAGGGCATTCAACAGCTTACACGGAATTATATCCAGTACATTGCTTTTAACTCAGATTGATATACACCTCAGCATGACCCTGCACTAGAATCTTCTCCTGGTCATTTTGAGGAGCATCCTATTATGGGTCCTGCTGATCACTCCTTCTCCAACACGTCTGTTATTATGTTGTCTGCTTTTACTATGTCTGATCTCCCTCTACCACCTATTACTTTTAATATAGAAGTCATGATTTCTGATAGGTTCATGATCATTACCCAACACATTGGCATACTGTAAATCACTCCAACTTAATATCGGTCACTTTACAGTCTTCTATTTCTTTATCACGTGAGTCAGATTCCACACCACTTTCTCTAAATAATCCACATACCTTTAAAGAAAGGAAAGGGTTGGGATTGATTCACCTGAACATTAGAAGTCTCCTTCAGCACCAGAAGTTGGACCATCTTAGAATACTGGTAGCACAGGCTGATCCAGATATATTGGTCATATCTGAGTCCTGGTTGAAGAAATCTGATTCTGACTCCACAATAGATCTACATGATTTTAATGTGTTTAGAATTGATAGGGTAGGTAGGGGTGTGGGGTAGTTATTTATGTTAAATCTTGTTTTTCGGTGTCTGTTGTTTATGCTGTCACTATCCCAATGTGTTTTGAAGTACTTGTTTTAAAGGTTGAGTTGGGGATCAACAATTTTATATATGTAATTGGTGTCTACAGACCCCCTTCTGCTGATGCTAGCTCTTTAGATAAATTAGCTGAGCTCCTTTCACAATATATTGACTCTGAGGTGATTGTCATGGGTGATTTTAATATTGACTGGTTGAGTGGTGCTGCAAAGCACCTTAAAGAAGTCAGTGGTAACCTCAGTCTTTCCCAGTTAATTACTGAGCCCACCAGACCAAACCTTAAAAATGACTCTAGGTCTACCCTTATTGATTTGATTTTTGTGAATAAATATGACAGGATCTCAGCTTGTGGGGTTTTTGACTTAGGCATAAGTGACCATTGCCCCACAGTCTGTGTAAGAAGCACGAGACTGCCAAAAACAAGATCTCACACAGTTTTAAGGAGGAATTTTAAATCTTTTAATAACGAATCATTTTTAGATAATCTTGTTCTTTCTGATACTTATTGTAACACTGAAATTGATGTTCAGTTAGCCCTGGACTCCTTTGTAAATACATTTAATTTACTAGTTGACAAACATGCTCCTTTTAAAAAAGTCTGCATTAAAGATAGAGTAATACCCTGGTTTTCTCAGGAATTGTCAACCCTAATTAAAGACAGAAATGCTGCATGGTCTCGGGCAAGGCGTTCTGGAGACCCTCAACATTGGCTTTCTTTTAGGCAAATTAGGAACAAATGTACTGCAGTAGTAAGAAAATCTAAAACTGATTACTATCTGGAGTTGGTTACAAACTCATACTCTAATCCGGCAAAATTTTGGAGTGCGGTGAAGGTGAACAAAATAAAATCATCTAATTCTTTACCCTCTCATATTAAAGTTGAAAACTGTGTGATCTCTGAGCAGAGTGAAATTTGTGTTGCCTTCAATAGGCATTTTGCAGAGGCTGGTAATTTATTTAATAGGAACTATAATGGACCTTGTCCTGTTGATTCTGATTGTTTGTACCCTGTGGGCGTCACTTCCCATTTCTCCTTTCAACCTTTTACACAGTCAGCTGTATTTGATGCTTTGCAATCAATTGATGCAAAGTGTTCTACAGGTGAGGATAACTTAGAGTCTTTTTTTATTAAGTTGGCTGCACCAGTTATCGCTGAACAGATTACTTATATTTTGAATCTCTCTATCTCATCAGGTAGATTTCCTCTAGTTTGGAAATCTGCACGGGTGATTCCTTTACATAAGGGAGGTGATAGGGATAACTTAGATAATTATCGTCCTATCTCCAGGCTACCTTGCTTAGCTAAAGTCCTGGAAACACTAGTAAGTAAACAACTCAAATATTACCTTTCAACTAACTCCATACTTAGCTCTCAACAATCTGGTTTTAGAGCCAAACATAGTACAACATCTGCCATCACTTTGGTTACAAATGACATTATTTCAGCATTAGATAAGAAGAAACATTATGCTGCCCTCTTTGTTGACTTATCAAAAGCATTTGACACAATTGATCACTACTTACTTCTAAAGAAACTATCTAACATTGGGTTGGATGATAATGCCTATGTCTGGTTTCAGGATTATCTATCTTCTAGGCGGCAGTGTGTGAAGTTAGGTCAAGCACAATCTGAATTCTTGGCCATGACTAAAGGTGTGCCACAAGGTTCAGTTTTGGGTCCTGTCCTTTTTACAATTTATATTAATGATATTGTTTCTTCTTTGTATGGATGTCATGCCCATCTGTATGCTGATGACACAATTGTGTACTGTATTGCAGACTCTGTACAGCTGGCCTTTGAGAAATTGCAACTTTCCTTTTATGCTCTACAACAGGGGTGTCAAACTCATTTTCACAGAGGGCCACATCAGCATTATGGTTGCCCTCAAAGGGCCAAAGACTGTATAAATGTTAATGTAATGTAAAATAAATGTAGCTACACATTTACATATTGTTAAACATGTTGTTTCTGTATTTATTACTTATTCAAGTTATACATATTGCATATGCATTTGCATAAATGTAAAAATATATGTTAGCTTATGTTATTTTAACAAATAATTTTAGTTTATCAGAACCCCATATTACTCCATCAATCAATGATCAAACCATTCAAGTAAATAACAAAGAAGAATATCATCAAATACAAGCTATGACATTAAGTTTGTTCAAAACCTTTTTGTCACAGTCAAGAGGGGCAGAACTAACAACTGTGAGCTGCAAAGAACACGTGGGTCAGATGTAGCAGATGTTACAAAAACAAATGGCTGCACACAACCTTGCAGAGGCCATACATCCAACTAATGGAAGATAGTTTAATTAACTTTAATTAACAGATTGCAGAATGGGTACAGTACAGTACAGCTCAATACACACAATTGTTAAGGGGATGCAGACCAGAGAAAGACTTTCGACTTGTTTACATCAGGGTCCCCCATTTTCAATTCGTAATGAAATTGCTATTATGTGTCTGCATGAACACACAACTGTAACTGTACTCAAAAATAACAAAATAAGGGTTGTCTCAGTTCACAACTATATTGGTCAAGTTTTGGGTGGGACTTGTTTGCGTCCCTACAGCTTCTTATTCAATTGAGCGAGATGCTCGGTTATGTCACACAGCCAGTTTGCATCTGACAGTTCAGACAATATTTCTTCAACCCTTTGTTACCTATTCCGCCTGGATCTTTTTTGTATTTTGGGCTGTAAAATTGTCAAAGAATGTCTGAGGAGTAAGTGCTTTTGGCTTTTTTCCTTTGTTACCTCAGATGTTCAACATACATGTATGTGTAAGAATGTGTAATAACTAATGCTGTCAAAGTTAAAGCTTTATTAACGCATTAACCCACAATTATTTTAACACTGCTATTTTTTTACCCAATATTAATGTAAAAAAAAAAGATTTTTTTTTTTTTTTACCTGAGCTCTTGGGGGGCCACATCAAATGACGTGGCGGGCCGCATTTGGCCCGCGGGCCGTGAGTTTGACACCTATGCTCTACAAGATGCCCTTACTAGTCTTAAATTGGTTCTTAATGCTTGGTTCTTAATGTTATTTTCAAGAGCAAGGAATATTAACCTTGATGATGTGAGGATATCTACTGTCAGTGGCTCTTGTATAGAGAGAGTCACTGAGTATAAATATCTTGGCCTGTGGCTCGACGAGAAATTAACATTTAAGTTCCATGTGGAAAATCTTGCCACTAAACTGCGACAGAAAATTGGTTTCCTGTACAGAAACAGATCCAATTGTCCTCTATTTAGTAGAAAAAGAATTGTGGAATCAGTCTTCTTATCAGTTTTGGACTATGGTGATGTAATTTATAGGCATGCTGCGGCATCAACTCTTAAACCTCTGGATTCTGCATATCACTCAGCTCTCAGATTTATAACTGGTGACAGATATGATACTCACCATTGTGTCCTGTATGATAGGGTGGGTTGGCCTTCTCTTGCAGAAAGGCGCAACAAACACTGGTATTTATTTATTTTTAAAGCCCTTATTGGTAAACAACCTGTTTATATCTCCTCACTGTTAAATTGGAATATTGGAACCTATTCAACTCGATCGAATGACTGGATGGTTCTTAGGGTTCCTCAGATTTGTTCTGAGCTAGGGAAGTCAGCCTTTTCCTTTGATGCCTCTAACTCATGGAATGTCCTTCAACTCACGCTAAAATTGGAGGTTCTCCCTTCCCTTGGAATGTTTAAATGTATGATTTCAGACCATTGTGTGACTACCTGTAACTGTTTTAGTTGATATTTTAAAATAATTTTTAAACGTTTTTAATTTGTTTTACTCTGGTGTTTAAATTTCTGTGAATATTGTTTTTATTATGTACTGTACAATCGTCGTTTCTGTAAATGAGGGAAACCTCAGATGCTTACGATTTTAAATAAAGGTTGAAATGAAATGTCTCTGTCCTCTCTGTCTTCATGTCTCTGTCCTCTCTGTCTTAATGTCTCTGTCTTCATGTCTCTGTCCTCTCTGTCTTCATGTCTCTGTCTTCATGTCTCTGTCCTCTCTGTCTTCATGTCTCTGTCTTCATGTCTCTGTCCTCTCTGTCTTCATGTCTCTGTCCTCTCTGTCTTAATGTCTCTGTCTTCATGTCTCTGTCCTCTCTGTCTTCATGTCTCTGTCTTCATGTCTCTGTCCTCTCTGTCTTCATGTCTCTGTCTTCATGTCTCTGTCCTCTGCAGGGCTGTACGCTAAGCTTTTTCACTAGGGGCACAGGTGCCCCTAAATGAAAAATTTAGGGGCACAGAATATCTTTTAGGGGCACTTTTTTAAATAACAATTTTACCATTATAGTGCAAAAAAATATGTTCCTCCTGTCTCCTTACTGTGGTCCTTTTATTTAACATTTAAGTGCTTTTGTTTTCAGGTTTGTATATTTTATAGTGTTACCACAGCTGCAAACATTTCTTCTTTCATTGATAACAGTGTATTAACAGTGTTCATAGTCAGTGTCTGCTGCTCTGCTGTTGATGGCAATAACTGGAATGGATTATCAAAAAACACTCAAACAACGCTCTCTTGTGGCTTTTCCTGTGGTTTATTAAAGCAAAACACACCACAGTCTAGGGCTGGGCGATATGGCCTAAATATGATATCACAATATTTTCTGACCTTTCGGCGATACATGATACACATCACAATGTTTTTCCTTTTTTCCCCAAACAATTCTTTATGAGGCTTACCAAGACAGTATTTGAGTTTGCAAGCTAACATTAAAGACAAAAGACCCATGCATTTAGCATTTTTTTGATTATATATTAGATTCGATTTAGATTATATATTGTAACTATATTTATTGTAGGGCAAATATAACTGAGAGGGCATACATAGTACTTATCTTATTAAAAAACAAAGCATTCATTAGCAAAACATGAAAATGTCAAACCACATTGTCAGAATTGTAATGTTTATTGTTTACTGAAACGTTTGACTGTTTAAAAATAAATGAACCACACACATGACGACTAATTTATTTTCTTTAATTGTTACATTAGATATAAATACTGATATTCTTTATGTAAATCTACAAACTAGTAGCTTATAACTGGTAATCGAATGCTTTTGCATACATTTATATGAACTATTCCACTTACCAATGGCCAGGTGAATGAAGCCTGTGCCCAAACACTGGAGTCAAGTCCACTTGTTCAAAACCAAGGCTTTGACAACGTTTACTGCGCTGTCTTTTCCACGGTTGTCAATTGAACCATGTCCTTTCCTATGGCTATGAGGAATGTTACCGCATCTGTGATCTCCCCCCATCGCTTGCTCTTTTTGTCATGAAGTGAGCCGCACACGACGGGCGATGCAAATGTAGTTAAGGTTGTCTGTTTTGGCTGTGGTTATAAAACACTCGAGGTAGTAGGACTACCGCGCAACTTAATGCTTTAGGCATATTCTTTTGGGTGTTTCCTTTCCTCCCGTTGCCCCGACTTTAACTTTACAAAGTTTGAACAGAATGGTGCTTTGTTTCAAGTTCAAGTTTCTTTAATAGTTGTCATACAGAAGTACAGAATACTTTTATACAAAATGCTTATTTCTGTTACGCTCCAGAGACTGTGCTAGACAAAAAAGATAAGTATGAAATAAAATAAGTATAGCATGTAAAAATAGAATGTAAAAAATAGAAGTCACGTACGTAGACACAAGTGTTTAGTATGTAGTGTACATATGTACAACAGACTAACATCTGTTCGCGTGTAGCCGAACCAGGTCCATATCACTGATGTAGAACCCTTTTTTGGAATAAATTCTACGGAGTCCTCACTTTCGTTTTCGCCACACCGAGCCACCCCTCTCTGTCTCTGGCTAGGTGTGTGCGCTTGCGTGCGTGTATGTGCGTGTAGATGATGTAATTTGGACGAGTGTGTGTGTGACTGACTTTTTCTGGGAGAGGAGAGGCGAGAGGGAGAGGAAAGCATTTCGCGCTTAATTTAGGAGTGAAATGCGAATGAAAGGATTGAATCAGTACTCGTTGTCGCAAGCGTGCCCCCAAATATTATTTTCAATTCGCACTGGCTATATTTAAGAGCAATTTGCGATAACCTCGTCGCACTGTACAGCCCTGCTCTGTCTTCATGTCTCTGTCCTCTCTGTCGGCACAGGCCCGGGGGACACAGCAGGGGCTCAGCCGGGGACAGGAGGTCAGTCACGGGCCGTGGTCACAGCCGCCAACAAACGCAAAGACAGCGCTCACAATGAGCTGTACTACGAAGAGGCCGACCACGACAGACGGGTCCGCAAGCGCAGAGCCAGGTGAGAAACAGAGAGGATGGTGGGGTGGCTGGATACAGAGGATGAACACCTGTGGTGGTGGTGGTGGTAGTAGTGGTGTTAGTAGTGAGGGTGGTGGTGGTAGTGGTGTTAGTAGTGGTGGTGGTGGTGGTGGTAGTAGTGGTGGTGGTAGTGGTGGTAGTGGTGGTAGTAGTGGTAGTAGTGGTAGTAGTGGTGGTAGTAGTGAGGGTGGTGGTGGTAGTGGTGGTAGTAGTGGTAGTAGTGGGGGGGGGGGGTGATGGTGGTAGTAGTGGTAGTAGTGATGGTGGTGGTGATAGTAGTGGTGGTAGTAGTGAGGGTGGTGGTGGTGGTAGTGGTGGTAGTAGTGGTAGTAGTGGTAGTAGTGGGGGTGGTGGTGATGGTGGTAGTAGTGGTAGTAGTGGTGGTGTTGGTGGTGGTGCTAGTGGTAGTAGTGGGGGTAGTGGTAGTGGTGGTTGTAGTGAGGGTGGTAGTAGTAGTAGTGGTGGTGGTAGTGGTGGTGGTGGTGGTTTTGGTAGAATAGCAACACTTACTGGCAGCGCAATGACCAGCAGGGAATTGGTATAATGACTAAATTGGGGGATGGGAGAAGAGCTAGAAAGACAAAAGAAAAAATCCATTGCTTTGAGGAAGAGGAAGGAAGTAAGCCTGGGTTCACTGGTTACTTCTAGTGACTTGACCATGGAAGTTAACATATTGTTATGAATTTGAGTTTCTAAACGCTGTGTTTCCCCTGGCGGCAGGCTGGTGGTGGCCGTGGAGGAGGCCTTCACACACGTCCGTCGCATGAAGGAGGACGACCGCGCGTCTCCCTCTGACGTCATGGACGTGCGCGAGGCGGCTCTGGCCATCTTCCCGTCCATGGCCCGCGCCCTGCAGAAGTACCTCCGCACTACCAGGAGGCAGCACTGCCACAGCATGGACAGCATCCAGAAGCACCTGGCCTTCTGCCTCATCAACAACATGAGCCCCAAGGTACGAGTCTCTGTGTCCCAAATGTGATCAGTACCTGTAAAGTCCAACAGTACCTGCCGTCTGAGGTCGCATGCACATCTGAGCTCCCTCTCTCTCTTCCAATCTCTCTGTCCCTCTCTCTCTCGCCTCCTCTCCCCCCACCCTCTGACTCTCCCTTCTTTCCTCTCTCTTCCCATTCTCTGTCCCTCTCTCTCACCTCCTCTCCCCCACCCCCTCACTCTCCCTCCTATCCTCTCTCTCTTCCAATCTCTCTGTCCCTCTCTCTCTCTCTCTCTCTCTCTCTCTCTCTCTCTCTCTCTCGCCTCCTCTCCCCCAACCCCCTCACTCTCCCTTCCTTCCTCTCTCTCTTCCAATCTCTCTGTCCCTCTCTCTCTCTCTCTCTCTCTCTCTCTCTCTCTCTCTCTCTCTCGCCTCCTCTCCCCCAACCCCCTCACTCTCCCTTCCTTCCTCTCTTCCAATCTCTCTGTCTCTCTCTCTCTTGGCCCCTCTCCCCCAACCCCCTCACTCTCCCTTCCTTCCTCTCTCTCTTCCTCCTCTCTGTCCCTCTCTCTATCGCCCCCTCGCCCCCACCCCCTCACTCTCCTTTCCTTCCTCTCTCTGTTCCCCATCTCCCTATACCTCTATCCCTCCTTTCTCTCTTTCTCCCTTCCTCTCTCTCACTCTCTCCCTTCCTCTTTCTGTCTCTTTCTCCCTCTCCCTCTTCCAATCTCTCTCTTCCCCCCAACCTCTCTCTCTCTCTCTCTCTCTCTCTCTCTCTCTCTCTCTCTCTCTCTCTCTCTCTCTCTCTCTCTCTCTCTCTCTCTCTTGCTCTCTCTCTCTCTCTCTCTCTACCTCTGACTCTTCCCCCGCTCTGTCCCTCTCTCTCTCTCGCCCCTTCTCCCCCCACAAAGGCAGGGAAAGATCAGAAAAATCTTACATTTTATGAAGCTGATTGGGAAGGGTTTTGCAGCTGGATTCAGGAGATCACGAGATTCTGTGTAACAAAAAATCTGGCGCATCAGGTTATATACCAAACAAGTTTTAAATTAAATTGTATAGTGACATGAATTAACTCAACCCTGGCAACCCAGAGTAAACGTGCCTCAGTGCCTCTGCGTGGTCAGCCTTTTTGAAGACCCTTTTTCACAGCATAATGTTAGCATGTATGGGACTCAAAATGATGTCCAATAGAAGGCTGACCTGCGTGATCACATGGGGTTGTCTCCAAAACGTGACAAAGTGCAATGTAACTAACTGCTAACTGAACCAAATGAAAAAACGTGACAATGTTCTTCACCAACTTCACCCCAGAATCAAAGGATCTTCTTCCTGTATCAGCATTACTTTTTCCCTGAAGTATCTCAGCAATGATAATATGATATACTATATTATTCTATAACAGAATATAGCAGTTGCTTTTAACCTCTTAAGCCCGAGCGGTCCGGGACCGGTACGAGATTGATATCACGCCATAAATCCATCTCTACAGATGTTATTAATGTTTTTTTTCTTTTTTAAATGTAGCCAAGAGTAAAGACCCTAACCCAGTCAAAACAGCACTACGTTTGTTTACCAATGTTATTAGTGAAATATGAGTTTATAGAAATCTCAGGGCATTGAGTCGGAAAACGGCACTTATAGACGTGAGGATTTGGCGCAACCTAACTTGAGTGTAGTCTTTTGAGAGAAGAGATCCAGGGCTTTCGATGGGCTTAAAAAAATAAAAATAAAAATAAAATACACTTCCCCACTCACACCAGCCCCTGTAAATCATCTGACTTGTAGCGTTACTTTTTTCTTTAAAAATAAATTTGGGATCATATCCCACAAACCTGAACGTTATTGCCATAAAACAGAACACAGTTAGTTTCTCTACGATTCTGTGAATGTCTAGCAAAAAACGGCATTGCAATCTGAGGACATTTTTGGAGAAATCTACATTATAAAAAAGTAACTGTACTTACAGTAGATTTCATTCACGGTTTCTGCTGCATGCATGCCTGGTAATACTAAATCCAGATTGAACTCTGCCATTGGAAAGGGGAGATTTGATCCATAGATGTGTGACTTGGCCATAATAAGGTAATTTATAGGCCTGATATTCTATAATCATATTTAAAATTGCATGTGTCCTGATGGCAGAATTCAGTACTGAATCTACAAAACCTCCCTTTTAATCATCTGCCCTTTATTAATTTACTTAGATTCTTTGTACACGTGATCTCAAGAAGGTACTGAATGAGCTCAGTGGCAATTTGTCATGTCTGGTCAATTTTAGCATGGTGTTATTCACCGTCAAAGATGAAAAAAGAAGAAATAAAGACAATTTATATTCTCCTTTGGTTCATAAAGATTTACTCAAACCTAGTAACAGACACAATATTTCTGACACTGGGAATACATTCCCTGATATACATAGATGTCCCTAGAGACCTAGAACATGCTAATGGACCTTGTATAAGTGGAGCAATCTTCCATTTACTTAGGTATGTATTTTTAGGCGGATTTTCAGAAAATATGGCTAGGGTTTAAGAGGTTAATTGTTTTATTGCTTTAAAAAATATATATATTTATTGTGTGCTGTTTTTCTCGACATTGTTTGAAATGAAAGTTGAACTCTCAATGATTCTTTTGACTAAATAAAGGCTGAATGACTGAATATACTATGAATATGAATATACTTATACAATACTATATAGGGATGGGTACCGAATCAGGTACTTTTAAGGGTACCGACCAAATCACGTCGGTACTACCACGTGAGGTCCGCCGGTCCGCCGGTGCCACATATTTTTTTTTAAGTCAGATGACGTCAATGTTTAGTTTACCGCGAAACGAAACCTATGAAGTGTGCCGCACGTTCACGTTAATGTTCACACGCACAATACACGCTTACCTAGGATTTGACTTGATTTAACAACAAAGCAGGCAGGGCAATGGCAAGCCGAAAACGGTTGCAAGTGTTGTTACACTTTACAAAGCTAGATGCAGACAACGCTTGCTGCAATATTATATATTATATATATATTAACAAATTGTTCTAAATAAATAATAATGATAATAAATTCTTTGAAGTTTGGATTTTCTTTTTTACAACTGAGGTAGTATCACGGTTGTGTTTGGAACCCAATGTGCAGGCAAGGAGAAGTGGCAGACAGAACTGGATAAAACCCAATATGGGGTGTGTTTAATGGATGGTCAATGTCCAGGCAGGGATCGGTACACAGGGGTGGTAATCGTAATGTCCAGGGTATACACGGGGCAGGAGAATCAGACAGACGGGATCAGAGCAGGGGCAGGTGTCGTCAACCGGGCATGATTCAGAGCAGTTCCTTGTGAACCAGGCCAGTGTCTCCAGGTCTTAGCCGGGCAGGTCAGTGTCTCCAGGTCTTCGCCGTGCAGGCTAGGAGAGAGTAAGAGAATACAGTTAGACAAGGTCAAAGAACGAGAGATCCAGGTGAACAACTAGAAGTATCAGAATAACGAACACAAGCAATATAACATGACTAACTGGTAACGAGAGTTTACGATCTGACAGCTTCTCCATGTCTGGGGCGGGGTTATATACCATGATGTACCATGCCCACAGACCTCAGATCAGCTGCCTCACTGACAACACTTTTTTGACAATTTTGTGCTCATTTTATACCAATATTTATTATTATTATTATCATTATTATTATTACGCTGGTCTGTGTATTCTGCTCTGTATGTTATTTGTGAATGAGGTAACATAGGTGGTTCTGTGCCCATGTTTAGGCCTTCCTGGAGGCCTTCCTGGCCCCGGGACCCACCCTCCAGTACGGCCCTGAGCGCTGGATGGCCGACCAGTGGACTCTGGTCAGTGAGGCTCCCGTCACCAACGGCGTGAAGGAGGGGACAGAGTTCCTGCTGAGGTGTCTGGACTTCAGCCTGGCCGTCACCGTGAAGGGCATCCCTTACATCCATGTGACTGAGGAGTACGTCGACCCCAAGTCACACAAGTTCACACTGCTGCTCCAATCGGAAACCTCCGTTTGAAGCGGAGGTGCCCAATACCGTTTCAGCCCAGACCCAACCGTTTCAGCCCAGACCCAACCGTTTCAACCCAGACCCAACCGTTTCAGCCCAGACCCAACCGTTTCAGCCCAGACCCAACCGTTTCAGCCCAGATTGAGGAAACATCAGTCTCTCCGTGGGACCCAGGCTTATTGAAACTCAAACACATGGAAAGTAACGCGAAACAAACCCACAATCTATTTTCATATTTTTTAAAACAAACCTTTTTGTACTTTTTATTTACTTGTGTTTTACACCTATTGTCTGGTTGCTCTTAAATTATCTCTTCACATATCATGTCTTTGTGAGTAATTCCTTTGGGCAATTGAGGAAAGAAGCGCTCATTCTTCACTCCCTATCAGATAAGAGGTGATGTTAGAGAAGGAGGCAGAGAACGAGGATCGAGAGAACCCTTTCATAAGGATGTGTCAAATCCCTGCATCGCTTTGCACTCAACCTTTAGTGAAAAAGATAGATTTAAATGTCATTATTGGAAAGTTACAGAACATGATTTTTAAGGGTGGCGGCTGGGTAGTATATAGATCTAAGCACTCGCCTACCAGCGTAGCGACCGGGTTCCCAGCAGCGGTACCTACAACTTGGTCTACAAACACAATCGGCAGTGTTTGGGAAGCCGGTGGGGGATCAGTCCTGGTTGTTTCAATAGCGACTCCTACTGGTCAGTCAGGGTTCTGCAGGGAGGGGATCTGGGGGGAGATAGCGCGAACCACTGTGTGCGTTACTCTCTCAGTGAAACTCCTCGTTGTCAGGTGAAAAAGAGACATGTGGTAGTCTACACTTCCCCAGACCGACAGAGGAGACATGTGGTAGTCTACACCCTCCCCAGACCGACAGGAGACATGTGGTAGTCTACACCCTCCCAGACCAACAGAGGAGACATGTGGTAGTCTACACGTTCCAGACCAACAGAGGAGACATGTGGTAGTCTACACCTACCCAGACCGACAGAGGAGACATGTGGTAGTCTACACCCTCCCAGACCAACAGAGGAGACATGTGGTAGTCTACACCCTCCCCAGACCGACAGGAGACATGTGGTAGTCTACACTTCCCCAGACCAACAGAGGAGACATGTGGTAGTCTACACCTCCCCAGACCGACAGGAGACATGTGGTAGTCTACACCAGTGGTTCCCAAAGTCGGGGTCGCGACCCAAAGGCCACTGAACTTAGAAGCAGGCCAGGACAGTGTTTCTAGTTGTATTCTAAAATTCTATTCTATTGTATTCTAAAATGTGACTATATGGTTTTATATTAACTTAATAAATAAACAAAAACGAAAAATCTACTTATTTCAACGAACATTTCAAACTAAATAACAGATTATGCACATAAAACGCTGAAAACAACCGAAGCAACAATAGTATTTTAATGAGGCTAATATTATTATTTTGCAACAAGTTAGCCCTCTCATAAATAGCACATATAAATGAATAACTAACTTGAACTAACTTAATAGGATTGAAGTGATATTTGGCTTAAAAAATCGGTCGCCTGGCAAAAAAATAAAAATAAAAAGCCTGACGATGTGCATTGGGCCGCGGCTCTCTGACGCCTTATTTTCTGGGCCCTGGCCTGAAAAGTTTGGGAACCCCTGGTCTACACCCTCCCCAGACCGACAGAGGAGACATATGGTAGTCTACACCCTCCCAGACCAACAGTAGGGCAGTGCAACGACCAGGAAGAGAAATGGCATAACGAAATTGTTCTGTGCCGTCGCTCTCTCTCTCCGTCTCTTCACATCGCTTCATGTGCACATTATGGCTGGATCTTGTTATTCCGATCATAACGCAAGACTGATTACTTTGGAATGCAATCTGGCTGGTGGGATCACAACGTGAGCAGAATAATGCATCCTGTCCGTGATTGGATGATAATAATGCATCCTGCCCGTGATTGGATGATACATATTACACAGAATCAACAAGTATAACTGATCTCAGATCAGTGTTGAAATCAACCTTTCAACGAGTGCAAATTCACAATAGCTGCAACCGCAAATCTTTGTGGACCGACCTATATAGCTGGTCGCAGCTAAAAAGTACATGAACAGAGAAGGACAGAGAGAGGGATACAGTAAGGAAACATGCTTGTATCTCTGTCCTGTGCCTTGCCAGAACACTGAATCAGGTATCCCTCTATGCACTAATAGATGACCCTCGCAGATTAAGCCTCCCTCTCTCTACATGTAGGCGACCAGTGGCGCCGGTATGGGTGTTTGAGAGAGTGTTTGTTTGTGGTTTAGGAAGTATACAAAGGTCTGTGTGTGTGTGTGTGCGTGTGTGTGTGTGTGTGTGTGTGTGTGTGTGTGTGTGTGTGTGTGTGCGTGCGTGTGTGTGCGTGCATGCTATAGCCTACACACAGGGAATGTCTCTACCTGTCTCTAGATCCTTCTCAGAGTTGCCGTAGCAACGGGGACATTTGATTTTATATCGCCTGCCGATTATGAACTTAAGACTTTTATCTCTGAAACATTTCTCATTCAGGTATGGTCTATTACACAAAAGCCCTGTTAGCCTGTTAGCCTGTTAGTCTGTTAGCCTGTTAGCCCAGGATAAATTAACTATTTCAACTCCACAGGCCTCTTACTGTTTGTACTAACATTTTGCATTGGTACATTCTAAGTGAGCTAGATTTAACCCAAAATGTTGCCTAGGTTAAGCTCCGGAGCAGGGTTACTGTAGCAACATTGTGGGGTTAACTATAGTACTGGCCCTTGTGAAAAGGTATCATAGCAGTATGATACTTGATACTTCTTTGTAAGCTAACTGATGATACTTCTCTGTAAGATAACGGATGCACTGTGAATAGGAGAAACAACTCTAAGGATACTGTCATCTGGGGGGGGGGTTCAAGCAGGGTTAGCAGGGCCCCGTTCCCCGTACCTGGATAACTGAGTTAGCCGGATAACTTTCGGTCAAGCCTGACTTAAGCCGGACCTTCCCATTCCCCGAAGCTCGATTGTCTAAATCACCATGACAACAGATCAAAAAGTTTGAGCCTGGTCGGGAGCAGGGTTAAGTTCAGTTAGCCGGATGAACCATGGCCACGCCCCCGCAAAGAAGTGACAGCTCGCTTCCTGAAATGATTCTCACAGTCTAGGATCTGCATTATACCATTCTGAATTACGTTTTTGTGCTCCATTCTTCCAGAGGGGGCTTTTGAAATGTAAAATAGACCCAAAATGCTGATACTAAATTCACTTTGTCCTAAATAATGCACGTTATATATACCGTGGCGCTCGCTAGGTGCGATGTACACATTATGTGGTTATTTTAACAACGCGCAGCATTGCAAATGTGAATCCCGCTGGGATATTTTTAATGAATGAAACCTATCGGCCGTTTGGCTCTGATTAGTTTCATATATTCTCCTCCGCTGTAGATTTGCTTAACGGAGCGCCCGGGATTGTGTTTCATTCAAGCATAAAATTGAAGTGTCTATGCGGGGATTGTGGTTTTTGTGTGATATTGTAACTGGGATTAAAATGTCTGATTTTTTTGTTTGACGGATTTGAGAAATTGAATGAGCCGTTGACGTCACATTAATGCATTTGAGAATAAAGAGATAAAACTTTATTCAAAAGAAAAAATATTCTAAACACGGGTCTGTTGTCCATTGATGGTCTTGGATAAACAATGAATCTATCCCTTCTGGCACAGTGGCGCAGCGGTAGTGCTCAATCCTGGCAACCGGGCGACCGGTGTTCGAAACCCTGCGTTTCCAATATAATTTTTTGGAATATAATATTAATGATTATACGCAAAAGTAGCCTAGTTTTAAGTTAAAATATTATAAATCTACATGCATTGAGGATGTCATTCTTTATATAGCTCTCAACGTGCACCAAATTGAATTATTCCTACATTGCAAAAAGAAGGAGAGACTAGGATTCGAACCCGGGCCGTCTGCGTGAAAGTCAAAAGCAGAAACCGTTACACCACAGTGGAGATAAGTAAAAGGTCCACCATACATCAATCAATGGGTAAGAGAGCCGTATCCTTATTCTGGATAACAGTTTAACTAATTGTTTTCGCTAGCAAGATCTCATTTGATTATTCAATCCATAAACCTACTGCCAGCAGGCAAGTTTAAAGAAATATAATCTGATTGATTGAGGTAATGAGGGACTTAAAATTAGCCTATAGATAACGCATTTAACTTGTCGGCGAGGCGATTGAGCCGTACTGCAATCTGGTAATAAAGTTTTAAATCAATTAATCAATCAATGCCGTTAGAAAATCAGGATCTCTGCTATCGATAAGTGCTGGCTTTTCAACTGAAGCGGCCGCACGCACTTATCCTGGGTCTCAAGTCTGGTTCGAGTTAACGAGACTGAATCCACCTTCGAGGAACAGGAAAATCCCGGCTTCAAACATCGGGTTAACTGAATCTGGATAATGGGACTCTTGATCGACTTAGTTGAACCAGGTACGGGGAATAGGGCCCAGGTTAGCTACTGTAGACAACATAGAAAAAGATTGAACAATATCTTGATGTTGTGGATTTGAATCTGTAAAACTAAACTTGAATATTAGGTTTAGGAACGTGATCCGTCATATTGATGATTGTCAATGATGAAATGCTATTACATTTTTTGTTTAAGTTATGTGGATACTAAAACTGCATAATCCTGCTTTGTGAAACACACCTCCTGAATGAGCAATGTGCCAACTGTAAGCACTCAACAAAAGATTACTCTATTTAACTGTTATGTATTGTCAATTTGTGTACAGTATTTATGTGTATATAATGTATCTCTATACCTTTTTTATATATCAAAACATGTGTGTTGTTTGAATGATTTCTTTTTTTCATTTTTTTTTATCTCATGTATTTTACATTGTCTGTCCTTAATATGTGGAAATATATAGACCACAAGGAGTCCAGAATATAATATTTTGTTATGAAGATCACTGGAATCACTGGCTGATCCCCAAATGAGGTCCTGCTGCTGTCGCTGAAGGTTCCTGCTAGAGATGTCCGATATTATCGGCCTACGGATATTATCGGCCGATATCGGCATTAAAATGTGATATCGGAAAATATCGGTATCGGTTTTCAAAAAAAAAATATATATATATATTTTTTTTTACATTTCTATAACCTTTATTTACCCAGGCAAGCAAGTAAGAACAAATTCTGATTTGATTTATTGTCAAAAGTATGCATAAAATTCCACAACAAGACATATGTAATGTTAATTACCTGAAATTATTCCGTTTTTTGGGGGGGGAAACCCTGCATATATCGTCGGTTGATATCGGTATCGGAAATTAAGAGTTGGACAATATCGGTATCGGTAAAAAAGCCAATATCGAGCATCCCTAGTTCCTGCTGATCCAAATACGTTGCTCTACGAGAAAGTGTGAAGCATCTTCATTTAGAGTATTTTTTTCTTTTCTTCATTTCAACATAACATTCTGTGAATTAGCTGCCATTTCCTCATTCTGTGTCCAATAGTGATCAATACATAATTGTGCACGTCTGAAAGTTAAAAGTTAGTAAGAGATTACCGGTAACCATTATCTGAACCAGTGGTGTGGTTGATTGTTACTGTAACTCCCTCCTCTCAACTGAAACACCCTCAGTTTGCCAGTGAGGATTATTTTCACTGTTTGTGTCCATATCTGAACGTCGCTTATCTTCCCATGTGGGAGACCCACATCCAGATTCAGGTGTGTTACTGACACAAAGCCAACTAACTGATGGTCACTGGGTTATTGGCTTTGTGTCAGTAACACTCCTGAATCTGGATGTGGCTCCGGCCAGTGACCATCAGTTAGTTGGCTTTGTGTCAGTAACACTCCTGAATCTGGATGTGGCTCCGGCCAGTGACCATCAGTTAGTTGGCTTTGTGTCAGTAACACTCCTGAATCTGGATGTGGCTCCGGCCAGTGACCATCAGTTAGTTGACTTTGTGTCAGTAACACTCCTGAATCTGGATGTGGCTCCGGCCAGTGACCATCAGTTAGTTGGCTTTGTGTCAGTAACACTCCTGAATCTGGATGTGGCTCTGGCCAGTGACCATCAGTTAGTTGGCTTTGTGTCAGTAACACTCCTGAATCTGGATGTGGCTCCGGCCAGTGACCATCAGTTAGTTGGCTTTGTGTCAGTAACACTCCTGAATCTGGATGTGGGTATTCCCCACATGGGAAGAGCAGCATCTGCCAGTCAGCCAAAGGCAGGTCTACTGTAGCCCCTTAGGGTTTTAGGCTTGCTAGGCTTCAGGCAGGCGTTAGTCAGAGCACAGTACCTACCGACTATTGTATAAATAATTTACTGGTAATAATATAATATCATATAATATTAATTAATATCATATAATGGTACTGCATGCATCACCATGGTACCACTTGTGTGTTTACATAATACCATGGAATAATCCAATTGACTCGGATACATAATGGTATTTCCATAATTCTTTAAGTCACTACCGTACTGACTGAAATAATAATACTAATATACATTATTTAACCACGTGTTGAAAGACCTGTCAACCAAGAGTTGATAGAGACCTGTTGAATGTTTGTTTTTTTGTTCCAAACGTTACACAACTGCACTGACATCAGTGTTTAACTATTTCAATTGGTCGTTGTCAGAGCAAGTCCTCAGCGCATCAGTATTTTCTAGTGTCAGTATTTTCTTGTGTCAGTATTTTCTAGTGTCAGTATTTTCTAGTGTCAGTATTTTCTAGTGTCAGTATTTTCTTTGCAGACACAAACAACTTTGGGGCAAAACATATCACATGTAACAGGATTACAGTAATGTGGTTACAGAAAAAAGGAAATTGAAATGCATTACAGTAAAGATCACACACAGTAGGCTAATCAGATTAACACTTTTAACACTTTTGAGACACTTTTGACTTTTATTGTGATTTTATTGACACCTAATTTAACATATCTTGAAGCAGTAGCTGATATCAGTTAGCCTATATATTATGATAATAACAATTATAACAATCATGTTTTTTATCTAATTGTATATGGATTTTGGAGACAAAGCAACCAACCAAAAGCAACCTAAAGTATTACGATTATATTCCTGAGTTTTAATATTCTAGTGTTACTGAGTACAACTTTAAGAAGGTCATCAGTATCTGTAATGGATGACGTTTTGAACCACCCTTCCCTTCCCAAGTCTCCTGAGACTGGACCATTCTTAACTGTCTCACTACTGCCACTTAGCGCTACATATTGGAACTGCAGCTGTTAAGGAATACTTCTGCGTTTAGCAGTACCTCTCTGGGGCACGAGGATTAATCAATCAAAACGATTAATTTGTATGAATTATTATATTTCAATGTATTTAAATCATCTATTTAGTAAACTTGTCATGTTGTATATTCATATTTATATAAGTGTTATTATTGTCACTGGTATTTGTGTAGTTTTGGTTTAGGATTTTATAGTGATGATAGTTGTGATAATATGATGTCTTCTTCTCTACGAATGTGCCTCTGTTACACATACTGTAAAGATGTGCTCGACATGCATGTGTCTGTACGCTTGTGTGTGAGAGAGAGAGAGTGTATGTGCCCACATATGCATTACTGTCTATGTGTGTGTGATAGATTGCCATCCAAAATGGCGTGTAGCTGACCAATCAAGTCTCACCTTTTCCCTAGTTGCTTTTATAAAGATAGAACATGTGAAATCACAACAGCCGTGTCAAAATTACACATTTGTACAAAATAAATATTTGTATTGACATTTTCAACACATTTGTATCACATTTATTTATGCTATAAGGATATGATACGTGACTTGTCCATCAGTGAAATTAATGTACAGTACAACAGTAGTCTGTATTGTAAGTGGCATACTTTTTGAATTGATACGCTACCTATTCCTATAGTTGTGGCTATTCCTCTGGTCAAATCAAAAACTCCAAATGCCAAAAAACTGAGAAATACGACTTGAAATGGGAGTTTCTAAATGAAGGTTCAACTGAGAGACTGAACCTCTCTGATTGATTGATTGAAAACTTTATTAACAGATTGCAGAATGGGTACAATACAGTACAGCTCAATACACACAATTGTTAAGGGGATGCAGACCAGAGAAAGACTTTTCTTGTTTACATCAGGGTCCCCCATTTTCAATTCATCAGGACATATATGACATACAGACATCCTCTCTGCCCTCATGTCTCGTTCAACCAATCACACGATCCTCTTACACCATTCTATCTCCTCCCACTTATTGTTCCCTGCCAATACAATTCCATCGTGCTACATAATCTTTAAAAAAAATTATTATTTGTCTTTCTATCTTTTTCTCCCATCCCCCAATTTTTGTTGTTATGCCAATTCCCTTCCTGGTCGTAAAGCGGGTGAGGCTGTCGTCTGTGGAGGGTGTAGTGTAGACTATCACATGCTGTCCTACTGCTGGAAACTGCAACTGTCTATTTCAGTGGTTCTCAAACTTTCTACACCAAGTACCACCTGAGAACGTAGCTGGCTCTCCAAGTACCACCATATGACAGGTGTTAAAATACAGTCTATTCAGCTATGCACAGTTCACGCAGGAGGCAAATGTTATTATTAACTTTTGTCAGACACAGCCACAGTGTACAAAGGGATAGCACTAGAACTAGCAAACTCTTCCACACAACTCATACAATGCAAGGGGCATTGAGAACATAATAACTAACATTCTCACATAGCAAGTGAGAAAATTAAGAACAACTGTATTTCAGCAAATGTACTTAATTCTCTCTCTATCTCTCTCTCTCTCTCTCTCACACACAGCAAGCAATTGTCCTTCATTCTCTCGCACTCACTCACACACACACACACACACACACACACACACACACACACACACACACACACACACACACACACACACACACACACACACACACACAAGTCAAGTCAGTTTTATTTATATAGCACGTTTACAAATGACTAACAGCCAAACCAAAGTGCTTCACAACATGGTAAAAACACATACAATGCAATAAAAATACACTAGAAAAAGAGGTAGAGTACAGTACATATAGGAAAGCAAGGGCAAAGTGCAATAAAAGAGACAAGAAAATTTGATAAAAACACTTATTTTGTTACAAAAACTTAATTTCCTGCATTCTGGTGCAGGCATTTTTGAATGTTTACCATTTAAATGCCAGTGTGTGTGATGGCATCACAAATTATTGTTAAAAAAAACACACAAAAAGTTAAATATTTTCAATATATCAAATGCAAAGTACATTTTTCTGGGGGGGATTATTACAGGCTAGGCATGTGTCAATGATTAGCAACAACACAGATTTTGATGGATTTTTTGTAATGTCAGATTTAACACCAACTCTTTTCAGAAAAGTGGGAGTATTTCATTTTGTATCTGACATTACAAAAAATCTAAAAAAAGATAAATGGTTATGATCAGGGCTGAAGTTGAATTAAAGATTTATGACTGTTTAGACTGCATTACTCTCTGTCACAGTGATCTCCTGGTTGTTCCCCACTTAGGTTATCTAACTATCGCGCCGCCGCAACCAGAAACACTGGCCTGGCCTGCTTCTACGTTCAGTGGCCTGACTGCAAAAAAAAAAAATTGTTTGTGCTTTTTTGTAAATGTTTTCAAGTACCACCAGCAGTACCACCAAGTACCACTAGTGGTACGCGTACCACAGTTTGAGAACCATTTCATTTCATTGAAAGGATTAAGACCCTAATGGACGGGTGGAGTCGTTGGTGCTGTTTTCTTGGATTTATGGAAAGCTTTTGACACAGTTAATCACAATATTTAGCTATCTAAGTTTAGTCAATTTAACTTTTCTGAGTTTTAATCTGTCTGGTTCAAATCATATCTTTCTTCTCGAACTCAGTGTGTCAAAATCCGGAACTCAATCTCTACATTCAAATACCTTAGTACAGGGGTACCCCAAGGCTCTGTCCTGGGGCCAATCCTCTTCAGTCTATAGATAAACGATCTACCATCTGTATGTCAAGACTGTGAAGTAATTATGTATGTCGATGACACCGTCATTTTTGTGAAAGGTAAAGACCACTCTGGTGCAGCTGCACAACTCACAAGAGCCATGGCTAAAATATCTGATTGGTTACATAACTGCTGTTTACAACTCAACAACACTAAAACTGTTGCAATGTTCTTCACAAAAACAAACAAAGTGCACAGAGAACCGGATGTCTTTATTGCAGGACAGAAGATCCAAATAGTGAATGAATATAAATATCTAGGTATTGTGATTGACTGTCACCTCACATTCAAAAATCACATCTCAAAGATATGTAAAAATCTCAAGTTCACTCTGGCAAATTTTCGGCATCTCAGGAACCACATGTCCACAGAGGCAGCTGAAACGTACATGTTTTCTCTCATACTATCCTACATAAACGACTGTCTACCCACCTGGTCTACTGCTAACATCACCACAATAACACCGGTTATTTCTCTATACAAACAAGCACTCAAAACGCTCGATAAAAAAACAAGATATTTCCAATATGTCCAATTTTACTAAAATATAGACTATTAAGTTGGGAAAACCTTGTTCTCTTTAAGAACTGCTGCCTAATGTACAAAATCTGACATAACTTGGCACCACCTCCACTCTGCAATCAAGTACATTTTCGCTCCTCTGTAACTGGTGCTACTGGAGAGGAAGCCAGAGGGACAGCCAGAGGAGACTGCAAAATCCTGTTTCGAAAGAGTGTATGTCACGGGTGTCGGTGCGTGTGTGTGCAGGGCCGCCTGGGAGAAATGCGAGGCCCTGGGCGAGATTTAACGCGAGGCCCCCCCCCCCCCCCCCCCCCCCAAAAGGTTAAACATTTTTTTTTTTTTTTTTTTTACAGTCAACATATTCTTAAATAATAGCGCTGCCCGAGGCGGGGCATGATACAGTCAACATATAGCAAAAGAGAGAGCGAGAGAGAGCTCCCGTTCTACAGTCAATATACAGTGTACAGAGAGAGAGAGAGAGAGAGACACATTGGAAAGAAATTGAAATGCTATTTGGCCCTAAACAGAGAGTACACAGTGGCAGAATACCTGAGCACTGTGACTGAAGATCCTTGAGCACAGCCTAGCCATCGAGAAAGGCCGCCATAGGCAGACTGTGTGTGTTAGAAAGAGAGAGAGAGAGAGAGAGAGAACATGTGTGTTTGTCATGTGTGTGTGTGTTAGAGAGAGAGCATGTATGAGAGATCCAAAAGGACAAAAATCAACACTTAAATCCAAGAGAGAGAGAGAGAGAGAGAGAGAGAGAGAGAGAGAGAGAGAGAGAGAGAGACACATTGGAAAGAAATTGAAATGCTATTTGGCCCTAAACAGAGAGTACACAGTGGCAGAATACCTGAGCACTGTGACTGAAGATCCTTGAGCACAGCCTAGCCATCGAGAAAGGCCGCCATAGGCAGACTGTGTGTGTTAGAAAGAGAGAGAGAGAGAGAGAGAGAGCATGTGTGTTAGAGAGAGAGCATGTATGAGAGAGAGAGAGAGAGAGAGCATGTGTGTGTGTGTTAGAGAGAGCATGTATGAGAGATCCAAAAGGACAAAGATCAACACTTAAATCCAAAGAGAAGAGGGTCTATACCAGAGAAACCAAAGCAGCAAGGAGCCAATGGCCGACATCAGCTAAATAGGCTAGCCAGGTACTGTGACACCAGGCCACACACAGCTTTGGCCAACGGCCCAACGCTACCCAAGCTACACAAACGACCAAGACATTCACACACAGCACATGTCGTATCTCCAAATGTTGTGAAGTAGCATATGTTTTGCCTGGAAAAAAACATCGTTATTAACAAAACATTCGGGAGGGGAAGGAAGGAAGAGTGGGGTAATGTCATGACATTTTCATTAATCTTACCTGCACAAAAGGAACGCAGGGCGAAAGGCCGCAACACAGGTCTCCACGTTGACGAAAGGCCTCTCGCTGTCGGGACAAATAAGCTATGGCCAGAGCCTTGTCATGGTGCAGGCCCGACTACATCTTCTGTCAAAGATGATGTCGTAGTCAGAGTGCCAGAACCCCCTGCTATTCTCACGGCTAATGTCAATGGTCGTAGCACAAGCTAACAGCTAACTCAAGGCTAACTGATAGCATCAAACGAACGTTCCCAGCCGAGCGCAGCCGGCAGTTAACGTCGAAGCTAAACAGCTAACTGGCTAACAGTTAGCTCAACCAGGCTATCGCTAACGCAGAAGCAAGCTATGCGGCTACATACAGCCAGGTGCTGACACCAGGCACACACCGTTAGCTACTAGTAGTACTACAATAGCTAGTCGGCCAGTTTAGCTCCAGAGAGAGAGAGAGAGAGAGAGAGAGAGAGAGAGCGATGTCCACGGCGGGAATAGAATAGAGTTAAAGGGGAACTATCTTATAAATGGCCTTTTTGAGTGTTTAGCATTGTTTCCTAGCTATGTGAACTTATATTAATATGATCTATGTCTCAAAATTCTCATATTGGCGCATTCTTCCAATTCTCCTCTCACAATATTCACCCTCACTGAACTGAGTCGTTTGAAAATGTGCCTATATGTGATGTCATATAGTCACTGCTGCATGTTAATGTTCAGGCGAAGACGGCGCTCCGCAGTGGTTTAGGAGCCCAGGCTCAAAACAGCTCGAGATCTTGAGGTAGAAAAATGCTGTTTTTGAGGACTTGATTAGAAATACAAAACAATGAATAAAAAAAATATATATATTACAGAGGTGTTCCATAGACTCACAGGAATTGTGTAAAAGTGCCCAAATAGTGAAAGAAATAGTAAAATAGTTCCCCTTTAATAGAATAGGTTAAAAACTCACCAAACGTCCAAGAGGATGGAGACAACCGCGTGGAGTTGACGAAGTTCATCTGCCAAACGACCATCCTCTTCATCTTGGCTGCATGTCTCTAGGTTAGCTAACGCTAGATAGCCTTTAGCTAAGCTAGCTACTAGCCGACATCATCATCATGGCTATATCCCGACTGCATCATGACAAGGCTCCGGCCATTTGTCCCGCCTTTCGTCAACGTTCCTTGGTGACCGACCGACTGATAATGACCGACCTCTTTCTTCGTCTTGGCTGGCATAACTAAGCATAATAGTCAAACGCAGCTGACTCACGCCGGCGTAGTGTACTACACATGATGTAAGTAAAACCACTCCCTTCGTTGAAACCAATAGTGTGTCTGCTGCAGAACCCCAGAGGCTGAGCTCCAATAGTGAGTATATCTGCAGACCCAGGAACAAGTCAGACACATTCTACAAACGTGTCTAATGTGAAATATATAAGCATATAAGCAAAACTAGATTTGAGGTCTGTGATGAAAAAGGGCCTCGCGGGAAGGGGGGCCTCGCAAAAAAAAATAAAAATAAAAAAATAAAATAAAAAAAATAATAAATAAAAAAAAAAAAAAAATATTTTTTATTTATTTTTTTTTGCGAGGCCCCCCTTCCCGCGAGGCCCTGTGCGACCGCACTGCTCGCACACCCCCTGAGGCGGCCCTGTGTGTGTGTATGTGTGTTGAACGTGCCTGCTGAACCCAGAGAGGTGAGCCTACCTGGGGAGGACACGCCCAGCCTGGAGTGATGGTCCTGTGAGGATCTATAGGCTTACCTGGCAGTGCTGTCAGGCAAGTGCACATGCAATGTATTTATGAATTGTAATTTCTTATAACAGTACTATGCTATGCTGTCCATTCTCCCTTGCTAGATGAGGTCCATGGATTCCCAGTGAAGAAGTGGTACACTAGTTGAAGAAACATGGCTTGGTTTCAAAACCAAATTCACAACAATACTTAAAGGAAAACTCCAACATTTTGGGAAATTAGCTTATTTAACATCTTCCCTGGAGTTAGACAAGAAGATACATACCTTTTTTGTCTCTGTGCGTGCATTTAGCTTAGGGAACAGTCGCTCCGTTAGCATAGCTTAGCTTCATCACTGGAAGTGGGGGGGGTTTTAGAGCCTGACGTTCCCTACAGTGCCCTACAGTCACCAAATACACTCCAAATACAACTCCAAAACGTTCCTGTAAACATGTTGTGACCTGTGTATTTACCACGTGGAGAAATAAAAAATAATTGAATTCGACAATTACGTTTTCTATATATATACTACTAATAATAGATCAAATTTATATAGCGCCTTTCATAGAACCCAAGGTCGCTTCACAACCAGGACAAAAAATAGGGCAAGGAAAATAGGGGGGGATGAGGGAAGGTAAGGGATAATGGACCTAATCTAAACTAACTGATGGGGAAAAGCCTCTGAACAATTCTTTGCCGAACGACTCCTCTCTGAGCGCAGTCAGTGATTTCTACATGGAAGCCGTGTTTGTTTACATTCTCATTCATTCAAAGGATCCGAACCGATTGAAGTTTACGGATACCATGACTTAAAATCCTCTTACCTTGACGATTAAAAGCCTCCCCAATTTAGAAAACAGTAATCCAATGGCTGGTATTGATAATATACTACTAACTACTGCACGCTCGGAGCTAACCGGAGCTAACACTAAAGCTAATATAATGACTTCCTTTCTGGGGGGTTTCAAAATAAAAGAGCAACGTCTATAGCAGCGGAATACGTTTATTTTGTGCATTATCTAACGTTAACACGAACCTAAACTAACGTTACAACTCGGGCGGCTACGTGGCGTAGTGGGCAAGGCGCTCGCCACGAATACTGGAGACGCTGGGCTCGCCTGTTCGAGCCCAGCGCTCCACAATGCTTTCAGTTTAGCTGGTCGTCCGTACTAATACACATTGGCCGTATTAGGGGGTGGGAAACTGATGGGTGGGGATCGGCGTTGTGGACAGCGACTCCTACAGGTCGGTTGGTGCGCCTGCGCAGTAGAATCAGGAAGTGTCGGGGGCAGCGTGAGCCTCCCACGCGTTACTCCTCGCCACTGAGAGATCGAGCTGCGCAGGTGAAAAGATGCGACTGCTGTTACCTCAAGTACTGGAGGGGACTTGTGCTATGTATGACTTAGTCCACATTGCAGCCGGCTTGTGGGAGGCAAGAAACAGCGTTCGTGACAGGGGAAGGTTGAATTGGATGATACAAAAATTGGGATGGGAGAAAATATAGAAAATGGGAGAAAAAGTGGATCAAAAAAAACTAACGTTACAACTAACCTAAAGTTATCTTTCCTGTGACAAAATGACATCCAATGTAATAAAAAAATTCAACCAAC
Organism: Notolepis coatsorum; assembly: GCF_963971535.1. Classification (NCBI taxonomy): domain Eukaryota; kingdom Metazoa; phylum Chordata; class Actinopteri; order Aulopiformes; family Paralepididae; genus Notolepis; species Notolepis coatsorum. The sequence goes on from NC_140172.1 coordinate 71,998,228, forward strand.
GAACTAGATTCTTCTACCGGATCTCCTCTCTGGTAAACAAGAATACCCTGAAGACTCTGGCAGGAGCACTCATTCAAGGGTACTACGACTATGCTTGCACCTCATGGTACCAAAGCACCTCAAAGGCGCTAAAAACAAGATTACAAACATCACAAAACAAACTGGTCAGACTACTACTTGACCTTACTCCTAGAACCCACCTCACCCCTGCCCACTTTGACAACCTAGGATGGCTTAGAGTAGACGACAGAGTACAGCAACTTGCAATGGGCCTGGTCTACAAGATACACTACACCACACAGGTACCCATGTACATGTCGAAATACTTCCCAAAGGTCAGTGAATACCATGCCCACAACACCAGAGGGAGCTCCACAAATCATGTGCAACCCAGATTCGGCACAAACAACTAAACACATTTCGCAATTATGCCACAACAATGTGGAACGCCCTACCCACAGCCGTAAAAAGATGTGAATCCCTACCCACATTCAAAACCGCTCTTAAAGAGCACCTGCGGGAGGCTGCAATTTGAAACTGGCCAGTGGCCACCATAGATGTCCAAACCCCCCACCCCCTCCTAATAGACAGTCTCCTATCCACTGTATATATTCTCTCCCCACCGTATATATATCACAAATGTAACAGTACTATATACCTGTATCATGTCATCTCCTCTCGGCTGACAGGACATCCCGGAGTGCACAGAACTCGTGACTTCTTGGCCAGAAGGTTCTGGTGGCCTGGTATGATGAGGGATGTTCGGGAATTTGTGGCAGCATGTCCCGTTTGCATGGAACAAAGTGTCTCAACAGTCACCACCAGGGCTGCTTCGTCCTTTGCCCATCCCTAGTCGTCCGTGGAGCCACATCGCCATGGATTTTGTGACTGGTCTGCCTCCTTCTGGTCACAGCGTCATAATGGTAGTAGTGGATAGGTTCTCCAAAGCAGCTTACTTCATTCCGCTGGTCAAGCTGTCATCTGCTCAGGAGACTGCCCAATTAGTGGTTGACCATGTCTTCCGAATTCATGGCATCTGCCAGGACGTGGTGTCGGACCTTGGACCCCAGTTTACTGCACGGTTTTGGAAGGCATTCTGTGCTATCCTGGGTACGTCGGTTAGCCTGTCATCAGGAGAGGGACGTGGGGGTGCCATCTGCCGAGGCGTCGGTCTCGGGCAACATGGAATAGGGTGCGTTCGGCTCTTGTGTGCGCTGCGGCCCGGCACAAGCGGTTGGCGGATGTACACCGTCGCCCTGCGCCTTCCTACCGTGTGGGCCAACAGGTGTGGCTTTCCACACGTGACCTTCCATTACGGGTTGAGTCGCGCAAACTCGCTCCCCGTTTTGTGGGCCCTTTCACTATTGTTCGCAAAATAAACCCGGTCACGATGGGTCTTCGGTTACCCTCGTCGATGAGGGTACACCCTACATGTCACGTATCCCGTCTTAAACCGGTTCAGAAGAGCAGGTTGGTTCCTGCAGAGAGACCTCCACCTCCCCCTCGATTCGTTGATGGCCAACCTGTGTATACTGTACGGCGTATCCTGTCCAGTAGGCGGGTTGGTAGGGGTATGCAGTACCTGGTGGACTGGCAGGGTTATAGGCCAGAGGAGCGCACGTGGGTTCCGGCCAGGGACATCTTGGACCCTGAGCTTGTTTGGCAGTTTCGGAGACGTGTCTCAGAGGGTCCCTCTGGAGCCGCCCCCTAGAGGGGGGGTCCTGTCATGGTTTTTGCTTTATTTCATCTCCTGTGAGGGATAGCTGTCAATCCCTGGTCTGTGGTTAATTGCCTCATGGGTCGGCAGGTGTGTGGGCTTGATTGCACCTGATTCAGTGCAGCTGTGCCTATGGCAATGCTGAGTCTATTTAAGTTTGGATCTCGCAGTGTCAACTGCTTATTCATTTCCTTGTGTTGGCTATCCTTTTGGTCAGGCTTATTATATTAAAGTGTAGTGCTGCCCTATTTAGCATTTAGCCTTCTTTGTAGCCATCCTTTTTTTCAGCTACTGGCTTATTTTACACTTTATTTTATAGAGGCTGAGCCCTTTATGGTAGTGTTTTCTTGTGTTCTTTTGGAACTGTCCTTTTCACATAAACTCCCTTGGTGGAGGTTTATTGTTTTATGTTTTCAATATAAACTCTGTTTTTAGGAGTTGCCTTTGTGGCTTATTTATTTTTCTACAATACCTCTTTAATGAGTGGCGTCCTGTTTTTTGGACTTTACTTATTTTCTTAAATACTCACTTTGAGGCTTCCACCTGTAAAGGTTGTTTTTTGTTGTTTATTTTTCCCCTTCTCCGTAAGCAGTTTAGTGGTTATTCATACACGGATAACTTAGAGAGTCCCTATTATCTGCTTGTGACTTACACACACACACACACACACAGCCCTTGCACAGGTAGTGTGGGTGGGAATAGCTTCCTCTTTTTAATTACCCTAGGCCTAGGGGCATGGGTATTTTAATCTAGTCTAATAACTGTTTAGGTTGATTTATGAATTTGTATACTATGTAATAAAGTATTGCCTGTTTTATTAATACCATTATGTAATAAAGTATTGCTTTCACATGCCTCCTCCAATACATGTGGAGTTGCCAGCCGCTTCTTTTCCCCTGACAGCGAGAAGTTTCACTGGGAGAACATAACACATGCGGAGGTTCATGCTATTTCCCCCAGATCCCCTCCCTGCTGAACAGGTGCCCAGACCAACCAATATTTGGTACCAATGTTTGCAACGACCAGGACTCATACCCCACCCAGTCGCGGAACTTTGTTCCTAGCGGTGGGGGGGACATATTAGGGGGCGTGGTCAGTGACGTCGCAGGGGGGGGGTGTAGGGGGGGGCGCTCCCCCTTCCAAATATTTTTTTTCTAATACCAGGTGTGCAATACGCATTTTCCCAGGCGGTGGCGCCTCTTGTAAGAAGTGGTCATCGTGGAGCCAGGGCTTGTCCAGCTGCACGTTCGCTAATTTAATATAATGATACTAGTGACATTTTTTTTAACTCTGTCAAAATAAACGAGCTGCATAGGCATAATAAACTGTAAGCGACATATACATGTTTGCACTGTCTTTTTTCTATTATAAAGTGCCTCTCGAGACTCGGGTCCATAACACATAACAGATCAGTCATTTGATTGTAATGCAGGTGCTCGCATTATAAATCGAATGTATGCGAGACAAACAATGTAATCGTTTTGATGCATACATCTCTGCCCAGCCTACCCCACCTGTTGCGCCCCCGCACAGATAGACCCATATCCCCGCCACAGAACGCTACGACGGGGACGTCTCTAAATGTCATGCCTTTATTTTTCAATATTCACTAGTATTCGGACAACAGTTCTGCTGCAATAACACTGCATTATCGAGACAGCGCCCCTATGTATGACTTTGAGGATCTGGCAATGAATTCCAAGAGTAGGGTAAATCTGCAGTGCCGGCACTGTGTAGTAGCGACTAGCGAGTCACAGTGCTGGCCACCAGGCCGCGCAGTTGCAGCAGTTTGGGGGTAAAAACATGGGGGGGACAAATACTGCATTCTGAAATCATGCAGGGGACATTTTCCGGGGTCCCCACCGGCTTCCCACCCGCAAACACTGACAATTGTGTTCTTAGGGACGACTGACCAAGCCGAAGGTACCGCTGACAGCTGGATTAGAACCCAGAGTGTTATGGTTTGTACGCAACCCCAAAAGCACAACATAAAACAGGTATCAATGTTAGCCAAAAACAGGGCGTAATTTATTGTAACAGAAAAAATGCAACACTTCCCCTTTAAGGGTAAAAATCAGAACGTCTCCTTTAAGGGTAAATGCCAATAGGCCCGTAGGCGAAGAGGCAGCGTCCAGTGCTGTAGAATATCCAAGCGAATCTTCAAAGGGTTAATGTACAAGAATTCATCCCAGGAACATAGGACCTCCAGGCAGAAAAACACGACATGGCACGACATTCCTCACCGGAGAAACGATACGATCTGGCAACGAGTGGAAGGCAATCGGCATACTTGAACTCTCCCGACGAGCTGATTGCAACCATTCTCAGGTGCGTCAAGCTGATTGCTTGGCTCGCCCCCGTTGGGAAGCGTGCAATGCTGGCCCAGCCCTCACACAGAGTCTCTGTGGTGGTAGGAGAGTGCTTAGACCTCTATGCTACCCAGCCACTCTAGTGGTTAGACCACTACGCTACCCAGCCGCTCAACGCTACATTTAACCTTTTAAGCCCTAGCCATATTTTCTGAAAATGTGCCTAAAAATACATACCCAAGTAAATGGAAGATTTCTCCACTTCTACAAGGTCCATTTGCATGTTCTTGGTATCTAGAGAGGGACATCTATGGACCTCAGGGAATGTATTCCCAGTGTCAAGAATATTTATATTTAATATTTATTTAGTTACTATAGGCTTGAGTAAATTGTAATGAACCAAATAAGAATAATAAAGAAAAGAAAAATTATTTCATCTTTGACGGTGAATAACACCATGCTAACATTGACCAGACGTGAACAATTTAATGCAAATGAATAAAGGGCAGATGATTTACAGTTTTTTTTGTAGATACAGTACTGAATTTTGCCATCAAATATGAATATAGAATATAAAATATCAGGCCTATACACTTTCCAATGGCAGAGTTCAATCTGGATTTAGTACCACCAGGCACTCATAACAGGGCAGCAAACACTGTGAATGAAATCTACTGTAAGTACAGTTACTTTTTTGTAATGAAAAATACTCCGACATTTTTCATCAGCGTTTTTTTTCTTTTCTGGGCGTTTCTAGACGATCACGAAAATAACTAGTGCTGTCAGGCGATTAAAAAAATGTATCTAATTAATTACAGGATTTGTAATTAATTAATCTAATTAATCGCATTTTAATTGCATAACCATTTTATGCCTGATATTCTATATTCTATAATCATATTTCAAATTGCATCTGTCCGGATGGCAGAATTCAGTACTGTATCTACAAAACCTTCTGTTTAATCATCTTCCATCTATTAATTTGCTTAGATTTTTCAGGTCTGGTCAATTTGAGCATGGTGTTATTCACAGTCAAAGATAAAAAAATAAATTATTGATATTCTCATTTGGTTCATTACAATTTACTCAAGCCTAGTAACAGACACAGTATTTCTGACACTGGGAATACATTCCCTGAGATCCATAGATGTCGAATCAGATACCAAGAACATGCAAATGGACCATATTAAAAAAAAGTCTGTAAATGTGTATTCTACGTTCTTATGGAATGAATGAGATAAAAAAAAAATATTATAAAAAAAAAATTATATATATATATTTATTTTTTTGTAATAAATTTTGAGTTAATTTTCATAACGCGATAATTAGCTGTGTAATTAATTAATCTAATTAACGCGATAAACTGACAGCCCTAAAAATAACGTTAAACAATTATTTCACACCAGACGGCTCCAAATTTGACAGGGACTGGCCTGAGCTGGGTAGTGTCGTTTTATGAAATTCAAAAGTCCATCGAAAGCCCTGGGTCTCCTCTCTCTTAGTGTGAGGGCTGGTCCAGTACCGCACGCTTCCAGGTACCAATTACCTTCACGCACCTGAAGGGAGTTTTCAAATCAGCTCGAAGGGAGCCCTTATATACTCGGGGTTTCTGAACGTTCAGTGTCGGGTCGTTTTGCTTACCTCCGCCTGCTGCTTGTTCCTCCCGTGTTGTTTCTCCGTTGTTTCTCCAGTACGCCTTGGAGGTCGCCGCTGTTGCCCCTCTCTGCCTCCGTGGACCCGCGCCCCGTATCTCACTTTGCCCCTTCGTGAGTTTTGGAAGTATATTTTTGATGCACTGTTTTTCCTCGTTTTTTCCTGGACTCAAGACTTTTCTGTTTTTTGTGTGTTTGGTAAACACTGAAGAAGTGTCGCTTTGTGTTAGTACTGGACTCAGCTTTATTACTGGACTGCCCCGTAATCCCTACGCTCGTTTATTGACATTCCCTTTTTCTCTGTTCCTCCCTGAGTGGATATACAAGAAGCTGCAGAGCCGCAGAGCCAGGGCTGCAGCGCCACAGAGCCAACTCTGCTCTGGGCCGAGTTGCAGAGCCGCAGAGCCTACTCTGCTCAAGGACATTCCCCCTGAATGCGTTATGTTGTTTTTGCTCTTTTCTGTTGGTAAATAAATACGGCCATCGTTTTTGGCTAACTCTGAACTACCTGTCTGTGTCGTGCTGTTGGGGTTGTTTACAAACCATAACACTGTTTTGATAGGGTTAGGGTCTTTACTCTTGGCTACATTTGGGGGGGAAAACACAACATTAATTAATACGGACTGTATTGATCTATTTATGACGTGAAATTTATCTCGCCCCGGTACAGGGCCTGTTGGGCTTAAGGGGTTAAAAGACCCTCCTACCTTTTACATTGTCTTGCTCTCGCTCACGCAGACACCCAGCCCTGCCCACAGGTCTGAAAGGGGCGGAGCTCCCTACTATCACCTGGCAGGTGAGCCTGTGATGTCTCTGTCAGGTGAGTTATGAAGTCTCTGTCAGGTGAGTTATGTCTCTGTCAGGTGAGTTATGAAGTCTCTGTCAGGTGAGTTATGAAGTATCTGTCAGGTGAGCCTGTGATGTCTCTGTCAGGTGAGTTATGAAGTATCTGTCAGGTGAGTTATGTTGTATCTGTCTGGTGAGTTATGATGTATCTGTCTGGTGAGTTATGATGTCTCTGTCAGGTGAATTATGATGTCTCTGTCAGGTGAGTTATGATGTCTCTGTCAGGTGAGTTATGATGTCTCTGTCTGGTGAGTTATGATGTATCTGTCTGGTGAGTTATGATGTCTCTGTCAGGTGAGTTATGATGTCTCTGTGAGGTGAGTTATGATGTCTCTGTCAGGTGAGTTATGATGTCTCTGTCTGGTGAGTTATGATGTATCTGTCTGGTGAGTTATGATGTCTCTGTCAGGTGAGTTATGATGTCTCTGTCAGGTGAGTTATGATGTCTCTGTCAGGTGAGCCTGGGATGTCTCTGGAGAGAGTTTTTCATATTCACACATATTGACTGGGTAATCTATACTCTTTTTATTTATTCTTTCTTTATTCCGCCGATTTTGCAAACACAACTCCTGCCAGAGCGTTCGCGCCCCATACACGTATCAAAGGTATCAAAACGACCGGCTTGCTCCAACCCGAGGCGCTATTGCTTTTCGGAAAGTTTCACCACACCGTTTGGCTACAAATCGACTTTAAATGGGAAAATGTCGGTCCCATTGGAAATGCATTGCAAGTTAGAGTGTAGGAGGTGAAATAATTTTTTTCCACCTCCTTGGGTAAATTGCGACAGTGATCTCAATTTTGGACGTAGAAAAAAAAACACATCAAAATGATGACACGGCTGTCGCCTCGCTCACAAAAGAAAAATAAATGGAATTGGACATTTCTATCTCAACTGATAGACACTAATGTGTTCGCACTCTAAGAATACGATGATTTTTGAGCTTTTCCCCCCTTGTGTTCCGATCGCCACCAAGGCCACAATTGTCGACGGAATGCCACAATATCGCACACAACCCTTCATTGGGATCCTCGGGTGCTCATGTGAACGTGACAACGCTTCATCTCTTATCGTTTGCTTTTAATCATCGTGAGAAGGATGTCATGCATCTGCCCTCATTGAAATACATTCAAAGTGAAAGTGCATAGTCATTCGTGATTGCATCAGCCTAACAGGTGTGTGGCTCATGGCTCAAGGGTACAGCTGACTTGCCAATGACCTCTCATGGAGTTAACCCTTAATCGCCCCTCTGTGTAGCAGTACTGAATTGCTTGACATCGCCCTCTGTCTTGCGGGTTGTGTATATATCGCCTGGCCTTCCCTGACGCCTGTAGCTTTATGCCAAGCAAGCAGTGCAAAAATGCTTCCGCATTCGTCACCGCACGCCAGTGCGGTAAAGCGCCCTTCTTTTCAGACAAATGCTACCGTGCGTGCACCGGCGGCGGCGTGCTCGCTCAGGTGCGCATGAGATCCCGCCTTGGTTCGACACGAGCGGAGCTCAATATATATAAGTCACCGCCCCTTATTCAGTATCTAGCAATAGCTCAATTGGCAAGGCCACATGGCTGTGGATCCTATGGCTCGTTTGCTGGCGAGTTCGAATCCCATCGAAAATATTTTTTAACGTGATTTTTTTTAACGTGTATTCTTTCGCCGGTTAAGGTTAGGCATGGTTAAGGTTAAGGTTAAGGTTAGGCATTGTTTCGGAGTTGGTTAAGGTTAGAACGGTTAAGTTTAGGCGCTGTTAAGGAGCTGGTTAAGGTTAGAGTTTGTCAAAGAGAATGGCAATATAATTTCTATGGTTAAGGTTAGGCATGGTTAAGGTTAAGGTTAAGGTTAGGCATTGTTTCGGAGTTGGTTAAGGTTAGAACGGTTAAGTTTAGGCGTTGTTAAGGAGCTGGTTAAGGTTAGAGTTTGTCAAAGAGAATGGCAATAGACAGCCTATTTCCGCGCGACCTGGGCGCTGGGCGGCGGAAAATGAAAGGCGCATTACTGCACGCCACTACGGTAAATTTTTGCACTGCTTGCTTGGCATAAAGCTACACGCTTCCCTGACTCACTTTGACTCTTGCCGTACTTGTTGACGTGTTGTTCTGTTTTTCCTTTGTCTATCCGTTGATTTTATTAAATGTTTCTGTTTATTTTATACTTTTCTTTGTACTTAGCTTAGCTATGTGAAGCACTTTGGTTGACAAGCGTCATGTTTAAACGTGCTATACAAATAAATTTGATTGATTGATTGATTGATTGATTGTACTCAGTAGGGATGTGCTCTTTCATTGGTCTATGTTGACCCATTGTACTCGGTAGGGATATCCTCTTTCATTGGTCGATGTTGACCACTCCCCCTATCCTTAGACCACGCCCCCTTAGGCCACACCCCCTCAGTGTATCTCTTGAACCGTTTGACGTAGAGACTTGCGGGTTGTACCATTGGACTCGGTAGGGATATCCTCTTTCATTGGTCGATGTTGACCACTCCCCCGATCCTTAGACCACGCCCCCTTATGCCACACCCCACACCCCCTTAGTCCAGAAAAATAAAAAAACTCTGAAAAGTCAGAAACATTTTAAAAACTCGGAAAAGTCTGAAAAATAAAAAAAAACTCTGAAAAGTCCGAAAATGTTAAAAAACTCTGAAAAGTCTGAAAAAATTTTAAAACTCTGAAAAGTTTTTTCATACGTTGTTTTTATATATATTTTGTTTCATAAAATATTTTTTCCAGAAAAAAATTTTAAACTCGGAAAAGTCCCAACAATTTTAAAAACTCGGAAATGTTTTTTAATATGTTTTTTTTGTTTGTCATAGAGACTCGCGAGAGACCCTCTCCCGTTGGCCGGCGGTTTACAGGCGTCACCCACAATTTCCCCCCGCGCGGAATTATCTATAGTTAATCTTGTTTTTAATCTGTTTTGACTGAAACAATCAGTGAATATCTAAATGTGATGTCATCACACAGTATCCTGCTGTCCTGCGCCTCATTAGCCCCAGCTCGCCTTCAGTCTCCTTCAGTCTTCCTTCAGCCTCCTTCAGGCTCCTTCAGTCTTCCTTCAGTCTCCTTCAGTATCCTTCAGTCTTCCTTCAGCCTCCTTCAGCCTCCTTCAGCCTCCTTCAGTCTCCTTCAGTCTCCTTCACTCTCCTTCAGTCTCCTTCAGTCTCCTTCAGTCTTCCTTCAGCCTCCTTCAGGCTCCTTCAGGCTCCTTCAGCCTAATAGTGTTGTTAGTAATTGTATTGTTAGTAATAGTATTGTTAGTAATTGTATTGTTAGTAATAGTATTGTTAGTAATTGTATTGTTAGTAATAGTATTGTTAGTAATAGTATTGTTAGTAATTGTATTGTTAGTAATAGTATTGTTAGTAATAGTATTGTTAGTAATAGTGTTGTTAGTAATAGTATTGTTAGTATTTGTATTGTTAGTAATAGCATTGTTAGTAATTGTATTGTTAGTAATTGTATTGTTAGTAATTGTAGGGATTCACCGAATGGGAAATTCTTGGCCGAAACCGAATACCGAAAATAGGAAACAGTTGGCCAAAAACCGAATGCCGAAAGGCCGGATATGATTAATATAAATATATATATAATGTATTTATTTTTTACCAATGTTGTTCAGCTACCTGATTATGGCAAAATACATGATTATGGCAAAAACTTAAATAATATTAATAATCACTATTATGGATCCATAAAACATGTATTCAGCACTTTTGAATGCATACATTAATTCCAGACTGACTGCTGAAAGAATGTACAATTTAAACATTTTCTCTTTGCATACAACAAAATGTGGATTAAAGTCAAGTGCATTTTCTTTTCTCTGTAGGATAACTACAACAAAGTGCATTCAGAACAAAGTGCATTCAGAACAAAGCCAATGTGCTTTAAAACTGCATAAAGATCTAGGCCAGTAGATAATAGAAAATCTGGACAAAAATGAGTTTTGAGCTTCCTAGTTGCTGTAGTTGATGATGTCACACTAGGATATCAACACAGGTTTGGAAGCTGGAGGAGCTTGATGGATGAACTGAAGCAATATAAAGAAACTATAATAGCCAATAAATGTGAAGTTATCTTTGAACCTCTGTTGTCAAGCCTCGTCAATATACCCCCCCCCCCCCCTTTCCTCACTAATGGAACAGGTGTCGTGGAGTCACTCTGCTGTCTAGGGTACGGCTAACGTTAGCTAGCTTAGCGGCGGCTAAAAAATAATACATTAGAGAAGAGAACTGGGTATGGAAGATGACATGAAATAGACACAGACTATCATAGCTAATGCATCTATCTACTTACCTATCTAGACAGACAGATGGCCAATTATTAGGTATGGGAACTGTGTCTGGATTACTAAAAGAGTTTGCCTTTTTGTCAATACAATTCAATAATGCTTTATTGGCATGACTGCATTTTGTTACAATGTTGCCAAGCAAGTAGCAGTGCAATTGTCTCTGGCAATATTGAATTGATGGGATCATCCCTATGTTCCCCGGGTCCTATGTTCCCCGGGTTCTATGTTCCCCGCTTTGATTGATTAATAGATTGAAATTCTTTTACATTTTTATTATTTAATTAATTATTAATGTCCGCCTTGTTTCGAACGGTTAAGCTTAGGCCCTCTTTCGAACTGGTTAAGGTTAGAGTTTGGAATCAGGGCTGGTGGTCTAAAATTTCCAATCAAAGCGGGGAACATAGAACCCGGGGAACATAGGACCTGGGGAACATAGACATGCTCCCGAATTGATATATGACAGACACAGACTATCAATAGACTCAATAGCTAATCATGCATCTATCTAGACAGAGAGACAGACAAATAGCTAGCTAGTCTATTGATAGATAGTTATATATCATTTAGTAACATTAGCTAGCCAGCTAGTGATCAATTGATTGAAAACTTTATTAACAGATTGCAGAATGGGTACAATACAATAGTGATACCATTTAGCTAGCTAGTCTATTGATATTGATTCAATTTAGTATCTAGCTAAGTTAGCCGCACTTGATAGACTTGGCTGCTTTGGGTGGAATGATAGTATCTAACTAAGCTACGTTAGTGATAGCTAGCTAGCTAGCTACGTTGGTGATAGTTTAGTAACTTTAGCTAACTAGCTAGACACTAAACTGTATCATCATGTTTATCAACAAAGAGACAATGTTCACGTTTTTTAGCTACTCACCTCAGACAAATGCAGAGCCGTTCAGCAGGACTGATGGTCTCCCTGTAACGTTCGTTTTTGGTCTGCATTTTGGCGATGAATCATGCATGGCCCGAACTTCTGGAGTACCTCCTACTAACGACGCAGATGACGCGACGATCGTGCCACAGATGACGCAACAATAAACGCTCCCGGCGCTCTGGAAAAACGCTCTGGAAACGCATGCATATTTTTGATTTTCAAAGCGGTCCGTCTTGAAAAAAAGGTTCCCTTGGACACGTCACCTTACAGGGTTTTTTGTAGATACAGTACTGAATTTTGCCTACAGTTACTTGTGTCCATATAGCTCTGCCATTTTTACCGGATTGAGACGCTTTTTTCCCCTAGACGTTCACAGAAAGGTAAAGAAACAATATACGTTGTATTTTATGGCAATAACGTTGAGGTTTGTTTGACCCGTGAGATATAGACGACATTCACGTCAATATTTCTAATATTGTTTGTCTGCAGCTAGTGTGAGCTGGGTAGTGTAGTTTTATGAAATTTAAACATCCATCGAAAGCCCTGGGTCTCCTCTTTCTTATGACTTCAACAATTTCATGATGGCTTCCTGTCCTCGCATCTAAATCGTCCATTTTCCGGTGCAATGTGCAGAAATGTTCTTATAAGCTCATATTTCGCTAAACAAACGTAGTGCTGAAAATATACATGTTGAATGCTGTTTTGATAGGGTTAGGGTCTTTACTCTTGGCTACATTTGAAAAAGAAACACAACATCACTTAATACGGACTGTATTGATCTATTTGTGACGTGAAATAAATCTGGGCCTGATCGGGCTTAAGAGGTTAGAGGAATACTTCACCCAAAAACGATCCTTCTTGTATACATTTCTCACCCTATGTTGCCTGGAATTCCTGATGACAAAAATTGTTGCTCGCATCCCTTCATGGTGGACGGAGATTCCAAAGGTGATAGCCACTTCTGATGCAATAGAGTTGAATGGAGATACCTTTTAACTAAACCATAACAAAATATCCATTTACAAACTCTCACACTATTCTTGCAGTATAATCCGAGTCACAGGTATCCAGTCGTACACTCAGTACTTCCCAAACATGTGTATTCTTTGCTAAAATATTGGTAAGTAATTTCCAGAAAATCCTCTCATGGCTAGCTTGAGCATTTGAACCCTCCTCGTACATTCAATGGAAAACCTGCTGCAAGATAACAAAAAGGTTTCAATAACGGACTATTTCAAAGTTGTGACACTTGAAGCAGTAAATGAGGATGAGGACTATGTCTTGGATTCAGGGATGTGATTGCGCCTTAAGAAAAAAACCTCAACATTTTCGAAACAATCTTCTTTTTTTATAAACACTCCATTTGAATCAATGAACACATTTTATTTGTATAGATTGAATTGTTCACAGGGAAGAGGAAGGTGGGAGAGGAAAGGGACAAAGAAAATGAATCAAATATCTCAGTGTCCCCCTAAAAAATTTAAAGGGGGTCATCTTGACCCCTCCCAAGTCATCCTGGCTCAAACACTAACGTTAGGACCTTATCTTTTCTTCTTTGCAACCAGATTGTGCAACACCTGTAACCGCCTCCTCTGGAAGTCTTGCCTACTGCGAAGGGCTGCAGTTGGACTAATGGACTCTTTTTTTTTTAAACTTTGACCAGTCAGCTGGTTCTTTTAGCGTTTATCGCTTTTTCTGGTCAAGCATGACCGACAGAAACAGGTTGAATGGGGTATAGATCGGGGGAAAGACACTCTGAGAAAATACGGCGAGTCCGGGAGTCGAACTCGTGTACCCCAGATCCGTGACGCGCACGGTTGTCCCCGACGCCGAAATAGCGTCCGAGGTACGCGGTGAGCTACTGGAGCTCCCCGACTAATGGACTCTTTTGCTTTTCTTTTGCTCTCAGGTCGATTTTGAGAATGAGGGTGGTGACATTTCTCCATCTCAGCTTCTTGGTTATGTCTAGGTTGGCTTCTGTACCTCATGCCCACCTTCAAAACCGCTCTCAAAGAGCACTTACGGGAGGCTGCAATTCGAAACTGGCCCCCGTAAATGTCTGAACCCCCCTCCCACCCACCCACCCCCTCCTAATATTTGTTGATTCAATGTTTATTACAGTATATATTTACTGTTAGGATCTGTTTAACAGTACTGTATATTTGCATATCTTGTATGTCACAAATGTAACAGTACTGTATATCTGTATGTTGTGTGTACATGTCATAAATGTCATTATGAATTGAAAATGGGGGACCCTGATGTAAACAAGACAAAAGTATTTCTCTGGTTTGCATCCCCTTAACAATTGTGTGTATTGAGTGTACCCATTCTGCAATCTGTTCAATCTGCTCTCCCTTGACTAGTGTTGAGTGGCAGACTGCTGCACTGCTTGCAAGTAACCTTCCCTGGTTGGTCAGTTTTACAAAAGCAATCCAGTTAGTGTGTTTCCTAGTGTGTTGACGTCTTTACAGCATCTTGCGCCACTCAACAAAACTGCTAACATTATCGATAGCCAATGAAAATCTGTTATGCAAGAATAGCAGGTCTGATAAATGTTGCTTTCGCGTTTCGCTTAGACCAGGTGGAAAATTGATCAAAACATACATAAAGCTCAATATAATAATAAAAAAAAGAAATTATAATTATTTTATTTACAATTTTCTTTTCTTTTTTTATCGTTATTGTAGGTGCGAAATCCGGTTAAAAATGAAGAAATCACATACCTGTGGATTGTATCTTCTGTGTCTTTTCAAATCAAAGATAGTTTAGTTTAGTTTATTCGGATCTCCATTAGCCATCACCCATTTCCAGAACAGGATAGAACACAAAAAAGACACAAATATGACCTGGTTTATTTTATTGATGTTGAGGGCAACGAACCACAGAAATTAATTGAATATGATCAAATCCGACTATAACATAAAAGAAATTAAGTTGAAAATAGAAAGTGCTGTTTTTGGTAGACGAGTATAGTTGACTTGGTACTCTATAGTTGGGTTAAATTCTCTAGTTCCATTACTCTGGTCTGGATGATCAACCAGTATGTTGGATTGCCTGATGATAAGAATCTGAAACAGACTGATAATGTCTCTTGATGTAATTGTACATGTAATGAATATGTAATTCTACTTAATTATAATGACATTGTACATTTTATTGTTTATAAGTGGAAAGTCTGTTATTGTCAGAATGTCCTTTCCACACAAATCCCACAGCTATTATTCTAAAAAGATCTTCTGAGACATATTATTGCAAAATGATTGCTGGCATCAGAGTAAACTTAATAAGGAACATTTAAACTATTTTAAAAGTTTAATTCATAGCCCTATTTCCTACTTACTTACCAAGAGTCCTTTCTCAGAATGATACAAGCTGTTCATTATACCAGCAGCTCTGCTTTGTTAGCTACAGAATGATGTCAAGTCAACGGGCTCATGTGTCAGGCTGTACGAGCCCTGAAATAAATGCTTTAAATAAATGAATGTGTACAGATTGTAATGTGGCCCGATTTACTTTACATCAGTTTCGAGGCTAACTAGCTGGAGCTGCAGGTATCCAGTAAAACAGCATGGGTTGTGCTGAGACAGGACTCTACCGAACTACGACATCATTGGTAGCAAACGAGGATCGGGTTCCAACAGTATTTTGAGAGGTTCGTTGTCATGGTTTTGTTACAATGCAGATGAGACAGTAGTAGAGACTGAGGTCATTGATGCACTCTGTGTACAGAGACTTCAGGTCTGTTCTACTCAGCCTGAACAGCCTGGCAGGAATCAACAGTTACTATAGTTTATGAATTATTCGTCATCATCATCATCATCATCATCATCATCATCATCATCATCATCATCATCATCATTGTCAACATCATCATCATCATTGTCGTCATCTTCATCATCATCATCGTCGTCATCTCCATCATCATCATTGTCATCATCATCATCGCCGTCGTCATCATCATCATCTTCATCATCATCATCATCATCATCATCATTATCATGATCATCGTCATCATCATCCTCAGTGTTGACCTTGCCAGACAACACGTCTTCGATCCAGTCCTCCAGCTCCTCAGCCGTGGGTAGGTCATCATCATCCACCTCCATCCAGATGCTGTCGGCCTGCGCACAGGAACAGAGAGAGCTGGGTTTAACCTATTAAGCCCTTGCCATATTTTCAGAAAATTTGCCTAAAAAGACATACCTAAGTATATGGAAGATTGCTCCACTTCTACAAGGTCCATTTGTGTGTTCGTGGTATCTAGGGACATCTATGGATCTCAGGGAATGTATTCCCAGTGTCGGGAATATTGTGTCTGTTACTAGGCTTGAGTAAACTGTAATGAACCAAAGGAGAATATCTTTATTTATTTTATTTTATTTTTTGACGGTGAATAACACCATGCTAACATTGACCAGACGTGGGAAATCGCCACTGAGCTCATTCAACACCTTCTTGAGATCAAGTGTACAAAAGATCTAAGCAAATGAATAAAGGGCAGATGATTTACAGGGGGGTTTGTAGATACAGTACTGCATTTTGCCATCCGGACACATTTTGAAATATGAATATAGAATATAGAATATCAGGCCTATAAATGACCTTATTATGGCCAAGTCACACATCTATGGATCGGGCCAAATCTCCTCTTTCCAATGGCAGAGTTCAATCTGAGTCTCATTTTCGGGCAAGTTCAAGTTTCTTTATTAGTTGTCATACAAAAGTACAGAATACTTTTATATAAAATGTGTCACAATCTGCCCTTTGGACTCATGAACTCTCTGAACATAGACAATCCTCTGCCGCCCTCCGGCGGCCTGTTCGCGGTACTACCACCCTGTGGTTACCTATTGTCTGGAGCCTGTTGACTGTAATTTCTAATGTACTCCCTATGTATCTGTTATCGGTCCTGTGTGCTCCCCAGTATGTTCATATGTCCTAGTCTAGCCCTGTGTGTATTCATATTCATATGTTCCTGTCTAGTCCTGTATTCCCAGTGTTGTATCGATTTCCTGTGTCCTAGCCTGTCAGCCCCCAGCTGTTTCTTGTCAATAATTAGTGTCTGTATATATACGTGCCGCCCCCCTGTTACCAGTGTTGCGCCACTGTTCTGTCTACCCCTGTATCCCGCCGTGCTGTTCTGTTCACCCCGTGTACTGCCTACCATGTCTTCGTGAAGCCCTCTGTATTATCCTTCGTGATGCCTTCGTGTTCCATGCCATTCCTGCCGTTCGTGGTATTCCCCCTTGTACGTTCTGTTTGTGAGTTTATTCTAGTGTTCTTGTTTTTCGAGTCTCAGTCCGTTTCTAGCCTGTTTAGTTTCCCCTCTGAGCCAGCCTGGCTGCACCTTTTATGTTCCGTGCTTCGTTCCTGTTTCATTGTTTACTGCTGCTCAGTAAAAGCCTGTTTATCTGCAACTTCGACTCGTGCTCGTCTCTCTCTCACCCATCATTGTCCTGCACTTGAATCCTACACCTCTCCTAAAACACCCCATTACAACAAAATGCTTCTTTCTGTTTTGCTCCAGAGATTGTGCTAGTTAAAAATATATAAGTATAAAATAAGTATAAAATAGAAGTCAAGTACGTATACAAAAGTGTTAAATATATACAATATACAATGCAGAGTAGAAAAGTAACTGAGTTACAATACAATATACAGTACAATGCAGAAATGGGATGAGGTACAATTTAGGTACAATTTACAGTAAGGTGTAATGAGGTATGAGTTGTAGTGCAAATTCTTTACCAATAAATATAAATTGTGTTAAGTGTCTAAAGTGGCATCACATCAGGCCTGCCAGGTATTTTAATTTGGCCCAGCAAAGTTCTATTAATCAAACACGGAAAAGAAAACATACTATGTATGTTTCTCCTATGACAATAGCGGCCGCTTTTATTATGAAATTTGTAGCGCAGAGAACTTTTATTATGAAACAGGAAACACCTCCACCAATGCCTCCGCCTCGCCAGTGCACATCAAAACACCCACCAAGGGAAGCAGATGAGATTTGGCTTCAGACCAAGCTAAACGTCATCATAGCCTTCGTTTTAGCTAGCTAAACTATGGATGGTTTCATAAAGGAACGATTTCATAATCAATTTGAACAACAATTGAGGGAGTAAGGGACAACGTTAACTGGATCGGTTAAGCGATGGAGGCTATTTTGCTATTGAAAGAGAGAAGGATGTCATTCCTTCTTAGTAGCATGTGGTGAGTGATTTTATTTCATTTCACACACACCTGTGTGCTTTAACTCGGTTTAGTTTATGTTTTCTTCCATCTTTGCTGAAACTGATGATTATAGGCATGGTGGGATAGGAAGGATATTTATCTAGCCTTGACCGGGGGGCATATTCTGCAGATTCATTAAGGCTTGTGATTTGTAACTTTATTCCAAAAACTTTACCTTGTATTTTATTGTGCTGTTGTAACTGATTGGAAATATATTCTGTGTTTTTGTGTGAAGAGCTACAGTATCATTGTATTGCATTGGTGGAACCGTAATGGGAACTAATGCATACTATATGATCACAACGCTGTTATTGTAATGCTTTTTGGTAACAATAAGTTTGTTTAAAGCAATTAGTAATGTGTCTGTTTGTCTGTTCTGTGATTTAAAGAGGTTGTTGCCCAGTAAATGTGCACTTGAGCTCAACCTGAACGTCTGCATTATTTATCTAACCGAGAGGAGTTACACTGTGACTGTCCTGTAACGTTTGTTGTTACATGCAATATGATATGTGGACTCACTCCAGTTTAAGGAATCCAAACATAGACGATGTGGTTGAATTTATTCTGCCACTTTGTAACACTTTCTTTTGTAACACTTTCTTTGTGCACTGTTAGTGAAATAGGCCTTATAGCATAACGGTTCCATATTGCAACGGGTTGTAGATCTAATAACACATTATCAAAACATAGGTTGTAAACATTTTAAATAATTGTACCCACGCAACGCCACTGCATAGCTTATGTCTGCATTTTGAATGAGGGAGGGGTGAGGAGGTCGGGGTTTGCCCGCCAAGTCATTTGAATCCTAGAAAGTGGACCGGGCAGAAAATGTATTGGGAACTCCTGCCATAGTGCATAGTATGTTCAGATGGACTATTCATCATGAATTTATGCTTTATCTGTTTTATGCAATTTAAACAAACAGGTGAACCAGAGGCAGAGAAAGACAGGGAAAGGTTCGAGCAGCATACGGTAGATATGTTCTGTATGCACTATTAAGAAAACCTTTGAAAATGAGACCCATTGTTTTGCATATTAACTTGACACAAAGGTAAATTAGCGATTGTGTTTTGTTATTTGATGATTCGTTGATTGATTGATTAGCTTGATACATTATTTCGGACAAATGGGGGCCGCTTGACCGCAGATTCCCAGGCTGCTTTTTGTTGCCAGTCCGCCCCTGCCATTTACCATTTTTTATCACTACAGATGTGTCTGGATGAGGTTGTGTTGGACTTACATCAGTGACGTTGACAACTCCAATCTGAGGTCTGAACAGGTCCACTTTGAATGTTTTCTCCCAGTATGGGACCAGCTGAGGGAGACAGAGAGAAGGTTAGGTTTGTACTGATGGTCCAGGTGCAGAAGGGGGCGGAGCCACAGACAGAGAGAAGGTTTGTACTGATGGTCCAGGTGCAGAAGGGGGCGGAGCCACAGACAGAGAGAAGGTTTGTACTGATGGCCCAGGTGCAGAAGGGGGCGGAGCCACATACAGAGAGAAGGTTTGTACTGATGGTCCAGGTGCAGAAGGGGGCGGAGCCACAGACAGAGAGAAAATGTGTACTGATGGTCCAGGTGCAGAAGTGGGCGGAGCCACAGACAGAGAGAAGGTTTGTACTGATGGTCCAGGTGCAGAAGGGGGCGGAGCCACAGACAGAGAGAAGGTTTGTACTGATGGTCCAGGTGCAGAAGGGGGCGGAGCCATGTGTCCTTTGCGCACATCCTCAGAAATTAACGTTAAACTCAAAAGATGTGGGGGCAGTGTGACAGTGTGGATGTGACAGTGTGGATGTGACAGTGTGACAGTGTGGATGGGACAGTGTGACAGTGTGAGTGTGACAGTGTGGATGTGACAGTGTGCATGTGACAGTGGGACAGTGTGACAGTGTGGATGTGACAGTGTGACAGTGTGGATGTGACAATGGGACAGTGTGACAGTGTGGATGTGACAGTGTGACAGTGTGGATGTGACAGTGGGACAGTGTGACAGTGTGGATGTGACAGTGTGACAGTGTGGATGTGACAGGCTAATTGTTAAAACTTGACATGGAAAAAAAAACAGACAAAAATAAATAGACTTCAATCCTCCAGGTGTTTGTTCTGGTCTTTCTTTCTCTATGTATTTACATCTGACTGCCTAGTGCCAACCTGTCTGCCAGCCCTTCTGCCAATCTATTTGTATTTGTATTAATCCTCTGCATTTGACCTATCCTAACCATTTAGGAGCAGTGGTTCAGCCACACAGTGCAGCGCCCAGGGACCAACTCCAGCTGTAATGTCAGTATCTTGGTCAAGGGACCAACTCCAGCTGTAATGTCAGTACCTTGGTCAAGGGACCAACTCCAGCTGTAATGTCAGTACCTTGGCCAAGGGACCAACTCCAGCTGTAATGCCAGTACCTTGGTCAAGGGACCAACTCCAGTTGTAGTGTCAGTACCTTGGCCAAGGGACCAACTCCAACTGTAATGTCAGTACCTTGGTCAAGGGACCAACTCCAGCTGTAATGTCAGTACCTTGGTCAAGGGACCAACTCCAGTTGTAATGTCAGTACCTTGGTCAAGGGACCAACTCCAGCTGTAATGTCAGTACCTTGGTCAAGGGACCAACTCCAGTTGTGATGCCAGTACCTTGGTCAAGGGACCAACTCCAGTTGTGATGACAGTACCTTGGTCAAGGGACCAACTCCAGTTGCAATGACAGTACCTTGGTCAAGGGACCAACTCCAGTTGTAATGACAGTACCTTGGTCAAGAGACCAACTCCAGTTGTAATGACAGTACCTGTACCTTGATCAAGAGACCAACTCCTGTTGTAATGACAGTACCTTGATCAAGAGACCAACTCTAGTTGTAATGACAGTACCTTGATCAAGAGACCAACTCGTGGATGTCTTTTTATAGTGTGGGGGAAACCGGAGTACCCAGAGGAAACCCATGCAAACACAAGGAGAACATGCCACACAGAAAGGTCCCTTGCTGGGGGTTGAACCCAGGATCTTCTTGCTGTGAGGCAACAGTGCTAAACACTGCACCACCATGCCACCTGTAGGCCTTCATGTCTTTATGCCTTTATGCCTTCATGCCTGCCTGTCTGTCTGTCTGCTTGTCTGCCTGTCTGTCTGTCTGCCTGTTTGTCTGCCAGTCTGCCTCCCTGTATGTCTGTGCCATCATGGCTCACCAGAGGAAAGTCATCAGGGTCGATCCAGATGATGCTGAGGTTAGGGTGGTGGGTGTTGTCTCTAGCCACCTCCTTCAGGATCTCCAGGAACTCATAACCATCTGAGAAGAACCAAACAAAAAGCTGTTTAAAATCTCTAGGAACTCAACAATACATGAGAAAAACTAACCAACATGAGTAATTGATGCTGGCGAGGACTAGAGCTCTAAGGGTGAATACAGCGAGGACTAGAGCTCTAAGGGTGAATACAGTGAGGACTAGAGCTCTAAGGGTGAATACAGCGAGGACTAAGGCTCTAAGGGTGAATACAGCGAGGACTAGAGCTCTAAGGGTGAATACAGCGAGGACTAGAGCTCTAAGGGTGAATACAGTGAGGACTAGAGCTCTAAGGGTGAATACAGCGAGGACTAAGGCTCTAAGGGTGAATACAGCGAGGACTAGAGCTCTAAGGGTGAATACAGTGAGGACTAGAGCTCTAAGGGTGAATACAGCGAGGACTAAGGCTCTAAGGGTGAATACAGCAAGGACTAGAGCTCTAAGGGTGAATACAGCGATGACTAGAGCTCTAAGGGTGAATGCAGCTAGGACTAGAGCTCTAAGGGTTTGTACCACGATTCCTGCACTTGCCAACATGAAAGGTAGTGGTGCTATAACTGAACTGTATGGTGCAATCAGGAATTCATAACCATCTAGGATGAACCAAGACCACACAATGTCAGAACTCTGGGATTAGAGCTTCAACACACAGAACGTCAAAACACTGGGATTAGAGCTTCAACACACAGAACGTCAGAACACTGGGAGTAGAGCTTCAACACTACGGAACGTAAGAACACTGGGATTAGAGCTTCAACACTACGGAACATGAGAACTCTGGGATTAGAGCTTCAACACAACAGAACGTCAGAACACTGGGATTAGAGCATCAACACTACGGAACGTAAGAACTCTGGGATTAGAGGTTCAACACTATGGAACATCATAACTCGGGGATTAGATCTTCAACACACAGAACATCAGAACACTGGGATTAGAGCTTCAACACACATAATGTCAGAACACTGGGATTAGAGCTGCAACACTACGGAATGTCAGAACTCTGGGATTAGAGCTTCAACACAGAACGTCAGAACACTAGGATTAGAGCTTCAACACACATAACGTCAGAACACTGGGATTAGAGCTTCAACACACAGAATGTCAGAACTCTTGGATTAGAGCTTCAACACACAGAACGTCAAACACTGGGATTAGAGCTGCAACACACAGAACGTCAAACACTGGAATTAGAGCTGCAACACACATAACGTCAGAACACTGGGAGTAGAGCTTCAACACTACAGAACGTAAAAACACTGGGATTAGAGCTTCAACACTACGGAACATGAGAACTCTGGGATTAGAGCTTCAACACTACAGAACGTCAGAACACTGGGATTAGAGCGTCAACACTACGGAACGTAAAAACTCTGGGATTAGAGCTTCAACACTATGGAACATCATAACTCGGGGATTAGATCTTTAACACACAGAACATCAGAACACTGGGATTAGAGCTTCAACACACAGAATGTCAGAACACTGGTATTAGAGCTGCAACACTACGGAATGTCAGAATTTTGCACTAATTTATTTTGCATTTATTTTAAATTTGTTGGACCGAATGGTGTTCTTGTTTTGTTCTTGATTTATTTCTTCTTGACTTGTTTAAAGAAGATGTGTCCGGCCCATGGGGACATTAACGTGTGTTGTCGGGCCTTACAAATACATTTGATTTGATTTAACTCTGGGATTAGAGCTTCAACACAGAACGTCAGAACACTGGGATTAGAGCTTCAACAAACAGAACGTCAGAACACTGGGATTAGAGTTTCAACACACAGAATGTCAGAACTCTGGGATTAGAGCTTCAACACACAGAACGTCAGAACACTGGGATTAGAGCTTCAACACACAGAACATCAGAACACTGGGATTAGAGCTTTAAAAAAAGTTTTTCGCCCACAGCAGTCCGAACACTAAACACCCTATAATAATATAATAATAATATAATTTAGGACCTGCTCCGAGGTCACCATTTGGCACACATGCGAACCATGCATACAATGCGTATCTGCGATTAACCCATCCCGTCGTCCTTCCCCCCCAAGGGCAGCCGGGAGCAGACAGGCGCCACGTGAGCCGCGCCAGGGGACCAATCCAAGTGCTCCTGTCCGTCTTCGTCAAGGACGCCACAGCGTTAGCGATCTTGTTGTTGTGCATGTTTTTCCATTGGGTTTATCTTATCGGGGGGGGAAACCCTTGCGAGCACGGGGAGAACATGCAAACTCCACACAGAAAGGCCTGGGAGATACCCCACCTGGGTAACTGGCATCATGGAAACCTGGTCCCCAAGCGGGATTCGAACCCTGGACCTTCTTGCTGTGAGGCGACAGTGTTAACCACTACACCACCGTGCCGCCAACCCTGGCCCGCCCCCCCTTGCCCAACGGGCAAGCATCCGACACTGACTGACACTGTTATATGTGACTGTCCTGTATGTATTTATGTATTTATTGTGGGGATTGGGAGGTGGGAGCGGGGCGTTTGATGTTTCATGTTGATGTCCCAGTTAGGGCTGGGCAATTAATCGAAAAGAAATCGCTATAAAAAAAGTTAGGATGATTTTTTTTTAATTAAAAATACAAAAATAAAAGATTCTATTAAAGGGGAACTATTTTACTATTTCTTTCACCATTTGGGCACTTTTACACAATTCCTGTGAGTCTATGGAACACCTCTGTATTTCTTTTTTAATTTTATTCATTGTTTTGTATTTCTAATCAAGTCCTCAAAAACAGCATTTTTCTACCTCAAGATCTTAAGCCGTTTTGAGCCTGGGCTACAACCACTGTGTGCAGCTCATCATGAGCCTGATGCCACACAGCCACATTATCATGCAGCTGAGTCTCTCTGACATCACAAATCAGCACATTTTCAGATGACTCAGTTCAGTGAGGGTGAATATTGTGAGAGGAGAATTGGAAGAATGCGCCAATATGAGAATTAGAGACATAGATCATATTAATATAAGTTCACATAGCTAGGAAACAATGCTAAACACTCAAAAAGGCCATTTATAAGATAGTTCCCCTTTACATTTTTTTTTTTTTTTACTTTACTTTTTTAAATGATGACTAGTCTGACTTGAGTTATTTTGTATGTTACAAGATACTTTTAAGTTTAAGTCAAGCACTTTCATATATGTTATGTTTAAGTTTAAGTCAAGCACTTTCATATATGTTATGTTGTCTGTTTAAGAAAGAGTGCAATAAATGATTTTATTGAAAAAACAAGAATCGTGTGAGAGAGTTGTGATCTCAAATCTTAGAGAGAAAAATCGTGATTCACATTTTAGCAAGAATCGCCCAGCCCTAGTCTGCAGTGCTAATTAACATGCTGTACCGAAAGCAATTACCACCAACCATCGTTGTGTGGCGTTAAAGTATCTTGTATCTTGTAACACACAGAACGTCAGAACACTGGGATTAGAGCTTCAACACAGAACGTCAGAACACTGGGAGCTTCGGCATCACATGAAATGTCATGCTTTTGTCCGTTTTGTTAATTTTGTCAGCTGTTAACCAGAATGCTTTGTTGAGGCTTGGTCATAATTACAACTGATTCAGGATGGATTTGAATTTTTCTAACACAGGTAGCACACATTGTCTGTTTTTAATTCATCTGTTTGTTGGACAGGGTTAACGCTGTGTCTGTTTTGACATAGAGGGGGTGAACTTTTGAAACTGTGCACACTCGGTTGTTTCCGCAAAGGTTCACATTTAAAAATAAACAAATGGACAGAAACACCTTCCATCAAATTGATATCCGTTCAATGACAGATTGATGTAACCGTCCGCAGCCTACAGATTTGTACTGCGTGACGTCTAATGTAATATTCCACAGGCTCAAGGAAGACAGATCATGAAAATGATGATGATCTCACCAGGGTCCTCTTCTTCTGCAAAGGCCACAATGTGGACCCCTTCAATATCATCTTCCTGAGAAATATATTTAAAAAAAGATAATTAGAAGAAGATTACTTGAATCTAATTTTACACAAGGCATACACAATACACCCTCATGGTCATGCTAGGGATGGAACTGTCAAATGGACTGCATTTATATAGAGCATTTATGCTAATTGCTTTAAAACATATGCCTCACATTCACTCACACACACACACACACACACACACACACACACACACACACACACACACACACACACACACACTAGTTAAACTGTTTCTTCAATTTATTTGAGTTTTATATTATAATTGTAATATTCTCTGTCTCTTCGAAATACAACAGCTTTACATTTTTATCTGCACAAACAAATCAACTAAACTCTTGCTCAAGGACACTTTGAGGTGCTGCTGGTGACATACAACCGTTCTACCTCCTGAACTGCTGCTCTACCTCCTGAACTGCTGCTCTACCTGCTGCTCTACCTCCTGAACTGCTGCTCTACCTCCTGGACTGCTGCTCTACCTCCTGAACTGCTGCTCTACCTCCTGAACTGCTGCTCTACCTCCTGGACTGCTGCTCTACCTCCTGAACTGCTGCTCTACCTCCTGAACTGCTGCTCTACCTCCTGAACTGCTGCTCTACCTCCAGGACTGCTGCTCTACCTCCTGAACTGCTGCTCTACCTCCTGGACTGCTGCTCTACCTCCTGAACTGCTGCTCTACCTCCTGAACTGCTGCTCTACCTCCTGAACTGCTGCTCTACCTCCTGAACTGCTGCTCTACCTCCTGAACTGCTGCTCTACCTGCTGCTCTACCTCCTGA
Source organism: Notolepis coatsorum (assembly GCF_963971535.1). NCBI lineage: Eukaryota > Metazoa > Chordata > Actinopteri > Aulopiformes > Paralepididae > Notolepis > Notolepis coatsorum. The sequence continues at coordinate 72,024,171 of NC_140172.1, forward strand.
ACTGCTGCTCTACCTCCTGAACTGCTGCTCTACCTCCTGAACTGCTGCTCTACCTGCTGCTCTACCTCCTGAACTGCTGCTCTACCTCCAGGACTGCTGCTCTACCTCCTGAACTGCTGCTCTACCTCCTGGACTGCTGCTCTACCTCCTGAACTGCTGCTCTACCTCCTGAACTGCTGCTATACCTCCTGAACTGCTGCTCTACCTCCTGAACTGCTGCTCTACCTCCTGAACTGCTGCTCTACCTCCTGAACTGCTGCTCTACCTCCTGAACTGCTGCTCTACCTCCTGAACTGCTGCTCTACCTCCTGGACTGCTGCTCTACCTCCTGAACTGCTGCTCTACCTCCTGAACTGCTGCTCTACCTCCTGAACTGCTGCTCTACCTCCTGAACTGCTGCTCTACCTCCTGAACTGCTGCTCTACCTCCTGAACTGCTGCTCTACCTGCTGCTCTACCTCCTGAACTGCTGCTCTACCTCCTGAACTGCTGCTCTACCTCCTGGACTGCTGCTCTACCTCCTGAACTGCTGCTGCCTGCTGCTATGATATATAAGCTATACAATGCCTTGATATAATACTTGAGAGTAAACAGTCTGCAAACATCACAGGTCTAAAATAAATAAGGTGTTGGACACAAACAGATTAATGAAATGGAAGTGTCTGCACACTTCTCGTTTGTTCCCATGTGTTTGTCAGTCGATAAATGAAGATGAACTATGAGCATAGAACCATGCAGACTCTATACTTTTCATTCTATGCGTTGAATCATCCAACAATTCTCACTCACCCAGGTCTCAAACATGTCCTCGGCACGCAGCTTTCTCAGGGTGGGTCTGGAAAACACAGAATACACTTGTTCTGTAAACTGAATGGCCCAAACATACAGTCATCTAGTGACTTATTTTCTCATTTTATGTGTCACATTTTGTCAAATGTCTGCAAATTTCTAGTTGTCAATTCAACTATATTATTTGTTTTAGTATTCATCTCTATCTATAAGTGTGGATTTTCATCAGAACTCTTTGTCTGCAGATCCTGTGTTACTCAGTGGGTGACATGTGGCAGAGGTTCCGTTCCCTGTTCCGTTCCCTGTGTAGTTCAGCGAGCAAAAGCACGCCTGCGATACATTACTGAACATGTTTGCACTTGTGACACATGTAAAGCTTATTTATACATATTTAACTAAACAACAGTACAGACACAACAAACGAGAAACAAAATTGTGTACAAAATTGGGAGATGAGTGAACAAGATGTGTGTTGTGATATAGTATTGTAAACATTTTCTAAAACATATTCTAAACAGATCTATCATCGCTTGTCTTACTGTGATGTGGTGTGGAATAAAAAAAATAAACATATTTTAAATGAAATGGCATATATACTAAGGCTGGGAGGTATACCAAAGGTATACAATAGTTTATCCATGCAAAGGTATAGATTTGTACTATACTGCTGCCACAGTATTATACTACTTGACTTTGTCTATATTGATGCTCGTTTTATACTTATTTCATGTCTGTACTTTATGCATTGCTCTTGATCAAATTTTATGCTTTGTTTTAGTCAAGCACTTTGAGCTGCAATTCTTGTATGAAATGTGCTATACAAATAAAGTGTATTATTATTAGTAGTAGTATTAGTAGTAGTAGTATTAGTAGTAGTAGTAGTAGTAGTAGTAGTAGTAGTAGTAGTAGTAGTAGTAGTAGTAGTAGTAGTAGTAGTAGTAGTAGTAGTAGTAGTAGTAGTAGTAGTAGTAGTAGTATTACTATATTGTAAAAGAATATATAATAATAATAATTGTTCCTTGCAGCAGTATTAAAAAAAGGAAATAGAATTTTTTTTATTAAACTGCAACATGGAAATATTACAAGAAATCATATCACATTGTAATTTGTATTGGAAAACGAAGTAGTGTCAAATACCGTTATACTGTCAACATACCATTCATGATGTGATATTTTGGCCATATTTTCCAGTCCTAGCATAATATACCAAAAATAATTCCGAGAAGAGGCAGCAAAATTCACATCAAGTCATCTCAGCGTTCCTCACTGCCTGTGTTGGGTTAGGGTTAGGGTTAGGGTTCCTCACCGCCTGTGTTGGGTGATGAACTCCACTAGTTCCTCTTCGCTGTGAGGTTTGTCTGGGATGGTGACTGGCTCCTCCATGAAGGGCTCGTAGAAGTCCACCTCGTTCATCTTGAGAGTCAGCTTCTTGGCCACCTGAAACACAATAGAGACATTAACCTGAAACACAGTGGAGACATTAACCTGAAACACAGCGGAGACATTAACGTTAGGTTATGACTATAACCAAGTTCTGTTAGTATAGCGACGCTCGGCATCGCTCTCTGCACTATCTCGCATATGTGCACGCGCACTGAATAAAGACCACAAATGTACCTTTAATCCCAATATTCGTCTGACCACACCCCTATCAGCTTACCCATATAAGCAGGGGTGGGGCCACCCACTCGCCTCCTTCCCAAGCTTTCGCCACAAGGCGAGGTCAAAGGCTGCAGCGGCGTCGGATGCCGAGCGTCGCTATACTAACAGAACTTGGTTATAGTCATAACCTAACGTTCTGTTTCGTATTCGCTCTCGCTCGGCATCGCTCTCTGCACAAGCGAGAGCCAACGGCCGACAAATACACCCCGCTGACAGCCCCCCACAACCATCAGAACAGGGAGGGCCGAGCCCCCCCGACCCACCCTAATGGAGGGCACCCCCCCTATTAGGGGCTTCACGGGAGGGCGACGGACCCGACCGTGCGAAGAGGCACTCAAGCAACTCAACGCACAGGGTGAGCAGACCGTGGCTTGACCCCACGACTACACACACGCACAACCCGCGTGCCACCCGGGAACGAACGGAGGAACAACCTCGTTACTGCCCCCAGAATCACGGGGTCAAGGGCAAACCCAACCCCGTGGCAAGGCCGTAGCAGCGGAGCGCGAAGGAAGACCCAGACCCACCAAAAGGACTGGACTCCCTGGAATGGGGGCCCGGAGAAGTCCATGATGCCAGCATCAAGACCCCACCAGGTGGGCACGTAGTGCCCCGCCCCCCACATCGCCAGCGTATTCGGACAAAGGCCCCTCAGCCGAGCGGGCCCCGTCCCCCCAATAGTACACCGCCTGGCACACTGACCCTGCAACAGGCAGTCAGCATGGCCGTAAGCACACAAAAAAGGTTAACCAACGGAAGCAGGCAGCGCACCGGGGAAAAACCAGGCATCAGGCTATTAACCCTAGCCTGGAGACTGCGGACGAGACAGGCGCCAGAGGGGACAGCTGAACACAGCCGCCCCGGCGGAAGGAGCGTAAGCTGGCGGTGTTGCATGACCAAGCCTCCATTTAAAAACCCCCACCCAGAGGGGTCGAGGCAGAGAAGGCTGACACGATTGGCAGACGTCATGAACGTGCAGGGGCACCCTCAACGGTGAACCCGGGAGTTGACACTGCTCCAACACACCAGGGAATCAACCACCTTGGTGTTACCCAATGCGGTGGTTGTTCCTATAACCCCTCAAGAAAAAACTCCAAAACACACCTGCGGGTATACACCGGCTATACCGCAGTACAAGTGTTTCAGTTTCCAAAAAAGGGTTAACCCAGGCCTACGGGTCGACGAAACATTACTTCGGACCGGGCCTGGCGGTACGGGAAGCACAGGGTCACCAGAGGAGGTCAAAAACCACCCCCACAGGCCCCTCTTCGCCATGCGTGAGAGAGGAGCGAAAAAGAATGGAGAACCAGCCCCTAAGCACACCGTACTTGGTATTCCCAGGCGGTCTCCCAACCAAGTACTAACCAGGACCAACCTGTGTAGCGGCCGAGATCCGACGAGATCGAGCGTGTACAGAATGGCATGGCCGTAAGCCATTACGACAGTGCTGAGTAAAAACGTACCCAACCAGGGTCTCCATAGCGCTTAACCCTGTGACACCCGGACCGACCTGGCATTTTTCCCCCTGAAAAAAGCCCAAGTCCCTCAGGGTACCAGAACAGCAGATCTGCATCCCCGGCGGACAACGGGTTCAACTGATCCGGACCAGCGTGACCAGAACCAGTCCCGTGCCCTAACCACGCCGACATGCCTACTCCAGGAGAAAGGGCAGATATGCGTGTCGATCTTAACATAAAAAGAAGGCGCCACCCAGACGTTCGGGCGAACCGCGCCTGGTGGCCCACCCCAAGGGCGTGAGACCTCTCTACATATGTTCAGATCCATTCCGTCATCATCCCCCAGACATGAACGAGAATCCGTCGAAAACCAACCCAGGTCGTGGGATTTGGTCGCCGGAAGAGGAAAAACCCCCATCTCAGTTGCTTTATAAAAACGCCGTTTTAACCACAAGCAACCAAGGCGTGCCAGTCAGTCGCCTGTTTACAGCGAGCTAGCACTATACGTGCGTCAGGACACACCCCCATCAATGAACAGGCTATTTAGACCTGTCATTGAATCCCCAAGGCGCCCAGGGGAGCGACAAGAGGGGTGTGACACTTCCTAACTCCAACACTTTTTGAATAGAAAAGAAGGAAGCATCAACAGTATGTATCCCAGTCTACACAACCGGGGGTAAAAAATTTTCACATTTTTACATCCCACCACCCTCCCATAGGAAGGAGACGGGGATCCCCAGAGAGACTTTCCACGTGAGCTGAACAGATTGAAAAGAATATATTGCACCTTGAGCCATGTAAAAAATTGGTTTTAGGGCTCTCCGGGGAAGAGGCACTGAACCCATACACACTCAATAATCGAATTGAATCGAATACATATACAATAGAATAGGACACCTTCTAGAGGGTCCACTCACTTTGACAATCTGAGGAGGAAGGCTCTGTACTCTGATGGAGGCTCCCTCACATGGAAGAAGGAGTCCGAACTCACAGAAGGCCCGAATAGGCGCTTGGTGAGGAGGAGCCCTGACCACCCCCCTGAAACAGATCCATCACATGGACCTGAACAGCACACGGAAGTCCTACCAACAGAGACGCGCACGGTGACGTACTCTATGGCGGGGGAATTCCTGCGGTGCACACGCCCAATATACCAGGCCGTGGGACCAGGAAACTCCCCCCCCCCCGTAACGTGCCGAACCGCCACGTGACGGGAACCTTGAAGGACAGGGGGTGTACCCCTGACCGACAGAAACAAGGGGGAGAGGAAAGGTTACCAGTTCACCCCTTTACGACCCCACACCCATGATACGATGTAATGACAAAAAGAGAATATGACACAGTCATAGTCAGCTCTATGAAGCGTTTGACAGCTCCACACAGCGCATGAGCTAACCTGCTATCTGATTTTTACTAAGGAAAAAACACAGAATAGAGAGGGCGCTAAGAGCCCCGGTCCAACATACACATGTGCTTCTGTGGCCAGTCCAACCCAGTTGTAGGTCACATGACACACACAACCCATCATCACCTACAAAAAATGGCAAAAACACTCTACAGAGGAACGCCGTTTTTCATAATGAGAGAATACATAATTCTCGATTAGTATCGGCCACAGGCCTTGCTAAGCACACACGACAGCGACCAAACAATCTTTTCTTTTAGGAAAATAAAGTTTCTCCAGCAGTTTTAGCACAACCTCAGCAATCAAGCTAAGGGTTACATCGCATCCCTACCACACAAAAGACACAATGTAGTGCAACATGTCTGATAGGAGGATGAAAAAGTCCCCAGGGAACCGGGGGGAAACACAATCCTCTTATTTTACCCTTAATACGGCCAGTTAAAACAGGAAAACCTGTTAATATGTGAACACTGTTCATTGTCATCACAGGCTGAGAAAAGAACATTCTTTTACTCACTTGTCACTAAGCATAGCTTCATAGGTTAGTTACCTTAGTTGTGAGTACACGGTACATATAAACACACATGATGTTTCTCACACAACAACCAGATCATTTTCTGTAACAACCCGATTTGCACGGAGAAGCTAACTGCCAGTGACAAAAACAGTTCACACATAACTCGCGTCGTATCCTAAATGCATTGCAGCAACACACGTTTTGGGAAAACATCGTTATTCACAAAACATTTAGAAAAGTAAAACCAGAAGACGTGTTATAAGGTCTGGTCAAACCTTGTCCTACCCGGAACGTAGATCAGCGAAGTGCAGACTCAAGACCCCGTAGACAACACAGCCGATCCTGTGTTGCTCGAACTGGGCAGCGTCGTCGCTCCAACCAGTCGCTACAGTCCTCTTTGTTGACGCAATCCCCGTCCAGGCTCAGGGCAGGGTCGACGAACATCCCCTGTCAAGGATGACGTCGTAGTCAAGAGTGTAAAACATGTTATAATCAAAGCACGTTCAACAGAGTAGCATTAAGCTAACGGCCGCTCCAACCGTTCGGGCGCTACTGCCCCTGCTCGCGAGACGCCGAGCTAACGGCGCACGCGACCAGAAGCGAGCTCGCGCCAGGCCTTGGCCTATAGCAGCAAGCTAACGTTACCTAGTGATCACGACATGCTAGCGCCGCAGCTAACAGCTGACTGGCTAACAGTAGGCCCAACCTAAGTAGGCCATGCAGCGATCCCAGCAGGCTAACGCAGCAGCTAACAGCTGACTGGCTAACCGTAAGCTAAGCAGCTATCACCTGAACATGTATACAATGACATAACACTCACCCAGACAGGCCGCCGTTCTGAACCTCTCCTCACTTTTTAAGAGAAAAGAGAAACAAGATGTCAACACTGCTTTACAACGGTGATTTTACCAACACCCGACGGAATCAGCACAATACCAAACTGGCCTGTGTAGCTGACTTGAACATGGATCTGCCGCTATCGCACATCCATGCACATATCTCCTCGTGAAGGAATACTCTCATTTGGATATGAAAGAAGGGGCTTAACACGGGACAGAGAGATAACCACTCGTCCAGAACACACAGGGATCACCAGTGTTAATGGTCGCGGCCCACTAGTTAAACTAAAATGGCTTCAGACCAAGGTCTTCTGTCGTCTAGGAGACTGAACAAAGGACCCTAGCCTGGGGCCGGTTTTCATAAACATTGTCAAGTAGCCCCCATAGCACTAACAGACAAGTGAAGCCTGCCAGCAAACATAACTCACCAGAACCAGGAACCCACCGCGTCTCACAACCGCGGCGCGTCCTACAGCCCAGCTGTGCCTTTACCGCAACCAGCACACAGCAAGGACTGCAGTTGGAAAAGCATGTAGCGGCACGAACTCCCAATACGAAAACCGGTGGAGGATTTTTAGAATGATCATCATCTTCCAGACACTCCAGTACGAAGACAATATCGCCGTATTTTCTCGAAAATAGTGAGAGAGAAAATAAAGATATGATGTCAACGTATCCTTGTTTCCCAAAGCTGCTCCTAATCCTTTCTTCCAACATGGTGTCAAGTGTGGGGATCTACCGAGGCACTTCTTCCTTGTGGTGAAAGCGAGAAGGAGGCGAGTGGGTGGCCCCACCCCTGCTTATATGGGTAAGCTGATAGGGGTGTGGTCAGACGAATATTGGGATTAAAGGTACATTTGTGGTCTTTATTCAGTGCGCGTGCACATATGCGAGATAGTGCAGAGAGCGATGCCGAGCGAGAGCGAATACGAAACAGAACCTGAAACACAGTGGAGACAATAACCTGAAACACAGTAGAGACATTAACACACCGCCCTGATGCACATGCATCCTTAGAGGTACTCGGCCGACACCTGTGACCAATCTACATGTTCTTGGTATCTAGGGACCTCAGTGAATGTATTCCCAGTGTCAGAAATATTGTGTCTATTACTAGGCTTGCTTAAATTGTGATGAAACAAAGGAGAATATGAATTATGATTTTTCTTTGCATCTTTGAAAGTGAATAACACCATGCTAAAAATTACCAGACATGAAAAACTGCCACTGATCTCGTTCAATACCTTCTTGAGATCACGTGTACAAACATTTTAAGGAAATTAATAAAGGCAAGATGATTAAACAGAAGGTTTTGTAGATACAGTACTGAATTCTCCCATCCGGACCAATGCCATTTGAAATATTATTATAGAATATAGAATAGCAGGCTTATAAATTACCTTATTATAGCAATTCGCACATTTTTGTGCCAAATCTTATCTTTCAAATGCCCAAGTTCATTTTGGATTTAGTATCACCAGGCGTGCATAAGAACAGATAATGACATCTACTGTATGTACAGTAGGTTTATTATTCTGGCCAGAGTGACGCCATTTTTAAACTGATTTCAAATCTGATTGTTGCTAAATGCTCAAAATAGGGGAGACAAACTAACTGCGCTCCATTATATGCCAATAACTTCATTCGTTCATTCATTCATTCATACAGAACCCATTTGCTTTTTTTGACCTAGAGGCCTCTGGGAAGTGTATTTCTGAAAATGTCCAATGCTCATCGAAAGCTCTGGATGTCCTCTTCAAAATGGCCGCAAAAAAACGACAATTACAGACGGTAAATTTTTCAAAATGGTGGATATTCACAAACTAAACAACAGACAAATGTAAACTAAAATCTATCTAATAACACTATTGGTAAACTAACGTATTGATGATAATATACATTATAACTGCTGTTGTGACATGGTTATGATGTTTATACTTGAATACGTTTGACAAAAAAACGATAATTTTGTCAGACAGTCTGGAGAGATTGATTTATGACGTGATGTCATTTACGGTCTGGCCCCGGACTGCACGGGCGGAAGAGGTTAATTACACACATCATATTCCAGGCTTCCCACTCTACATCACCACAGTTGTTTGTTCTGTTGTTTGATTTTTGATTTTTGATTAATTTTTGATTATCTTTTTCCCCCTCCTTTTTCCTCAGTTTTTCTCCCATCCCAATGTTAGTCGTTATGCCAATTCCCAATCCCCTTCCTGGTCGCGCATCTACCCCCTACGGTCGGTCTGGGAGAGTGGAGGCTATCACATGCTTCCTCCGACACATGTGTAGCCAATCAACCGCTTCTTTTCACCTAGCAGCGCGGACTCTCACTGAGAGGGTGTAACGTGTGGAAGGATCACACTACCCCCCTTAGATCCTTTCCTCGCTGAGCAGGCACCCCGACCGAACTGTAGGAGTCGCTGTTTACAATGACCAGGACCCACCCACCAGCTTTCCCACCCCTAACACTGCCAATTGTGTTAGTATGAACGACCAGCCAAGTTGGTAGCAATGCCGAGAGCTGGGCTTGAACCCAGCATATCCTGCACTAGTGGCGAGCGCCTTGCTTACTGCGCCACTTAGCCACCCGATTTGTTATTTGTTTTTTAGTACTCTTTCTCTTTTACTAGCTAACTGAATGGGGTATTTTAACAGACGGCTATGCTAAGCTAATGGCATTACAATTCATATGTTAATACTTACCATATTGGATATTTATGTTGGATTAAAATACTTACTTGCATTTAAGTAGTTTATTTCTTGTTATTACATTATGGTAATGAGCATTTTGTACATGGAACTATTTACATTGTCATTATCATTCATATATGCACTATGTGTGCAATATATTGATACTGTATACATGCTTTGTATTGTATTTTTCTGTTTGACAGTAAAGCCTTTTTATTGGAGTTTTTGTTCGCTATCTGTCTAGCCTTGCTCAGACACGCAATTGCAAGAACAGAATAATGAGTGTTCTCAGAATCTCACTCCACAGAAATATTGAATAAACTCCCTAGTCAATAAACAACATAATATTGTGTTGTAATAGAGGAATGTTTCTCGCTAAGTGATACCAGGGGTACTTACAGCTTTGTCGAAAGTGGCGAAGAATTTGATGTAGGGCTGAAACTGCTCTGCTGCCTCTGTGAACGCATTGTAGTCTGTGGAAGAAGAGAGAGGGAGGTTAGACTGAGTGGAAGAAGAGAGAGGGAGGTTAGACTGAGTGGAAGAAGAGAGAGGGAAGGTATGGCCGAGTGGAAGAAGAGAGAGGGAAGGTATGACTGAGTGGAGGCAGAGAGAGGGAAGGTATGACCGAGTGGAAGAAGAGAGAGGGAGGTTAGACTGAGTGGAGGCAGAGAGAGGGAGGTTAGACTGAGTGGAAGAAGAGAGATGGAGGTTAGACTGAGTGGAAGAAGAGAGATGGAGGTTAGACTGAGTGGAAGAAGAGAGAGGGAGGTTAGACTGAGTGGAGGCAGAGAGATGGAGGTTAGACTGAGTGGAAGAAGAGAGATGGAGGTTAGACTGAGTGGAAGAAGAGAGATGGGGGTTAGACTGAGTGGAAGAAGAGAGAGGGAAGGTATGACCGAGTGGTGGTGGAGAGAGGGAAGTTAGACTGAGTGGAGGCAGAGAGAGGGAAGGTATGACCAAGTGGAAGAAGAGACGGAAGGTAGACCGAGTGGAAGAAGAGAGAGGGAAGGTATGACCGAGTGGAAGAAGAAATAGGGAAGGTATGACCGAGTGGAAGAAGAGAGAGGGAAGGTATGACCGAGTGGTGGTGGAGGAGGAAGAGAGAGGGAAGATATTACCAAGTGGTGGAAGAGAGAGGGAAATATGACAGAGTGGTGTAAGAGAGGGGGAAGGTATGACTGAGTGGTGGAAGAGAGGGGGAAGGTATGACTGAGTGGTGGAAGAGAGGGGGAAGGTATGACCGAGTGGAGGAAGAGAGGGGGAAGATATGACACACAGTTATACATTCACTCCCCTCCCGACACCACAGCTGCTACTATTGCCCTCTCCTCCTGCCTCTCTGAAATAAAAATCTGGATGAATCACAACCTTCTCCAACTCAATAGTACTAAAACCGAAATCCTTGTAATGGGCACATCTCACCTTCTCCGTAAAAACCCTGACTGCTCCATATCCATCAACAACCACTCTATCCTCCCGTCCCCCACAGTGAAAAACGTGGGTGTTCTTTTTGACCCCAAACTATCATTCGAACCACACATCAACAACATCACCAAGACATGCTACTTTCCACTCCCTAGCACCTCTAAGCTGTCTCCCTCTCTCTGTATTATCCCCACCATGTCGTCATTGTGAAAGTCCATGTACTGTGTTTGTCCATGTACTGTGTTTGTCCGTATGCTATAATGCCATGTATGCAAATCGCTTTGAGATGCCTAATGTAAGGCGCTATATAAAATAAATTTATTATTATTATTATTATTATTATTATTATTATTATTATTATTATTATTATTATTATTATTATTATTATTATTATTATTATTATTATTATTATTAATATGAAAAATTATCCGCCATTTTTCATCAGATTGAGATGCTTTTTTTTCATTCACAGAAAGGTAAAGAAACAAACTACGTTCGATTGTATGTCAATAACGTTCAGGTTTGTTCGACCCGTGAGACATAATCACAAAAATAATTTGCCTCCAAGTTTGACAGGGGCTGGCGTGAGCTGGGTAGTGTAGTTTTATGTAATTTCGATGTCCATTGAAAGCCCCAGGTCTCCTCTGTCTTAGGACTACAACGTTTTTATGACTTCCTCGCGTCTCATTCATCCAGTTACCGCCGGGATGTGCCAAGGTATTTATGAACTCATATTTCGCTAATAACACTTAAAATAATTGGTATTTTGGTACAAAAACATGTTGACAGACACCACAATGGAGAAAATGGTATTTGTGCACTGATGTTTAAACAAATTATAATTATAGTTTCCTTTATCGTTACCAAGGTAAATGTGATCATGTACTGTACTGTGTATGTAGCCTACTAAAGGTTATGCCGCCCTGCCCTTACACAGACCCCGGCAGCTGGGTGGTGCTGTTGTGGTAAAAATAGATGTGTAAATCCATGGAGATGAGGGAGTGATTTAAATGCTCTGTATGATTAACTATAGAGCTCCCCATCACACACGACTGGAAGGTATGATGAGCATACTGTACAGTGTGTATATATATATATAGCACACGGGTGAGAGCACTACACTTCCTCCAATACTACACTTGTGCTCAGAGTCTATCAACAGCTTGAAACACACTGAGAGTCTACCTACAGCCTGACACACTATCAGAGCTCAGAGTCTACCTACAGTCTGACACACTATCAGAGCTCAGAGTCTACCTACAGTCTGACACACTATCAGAGCTCAGAGTCTACCTACAGTCTGACACACTATCAGAGCTCAGAGTCTACCTACAGTCTGACACACTATCAGACCTCAGAGTCTACCTACAGTCTGACACACTATCAGAGCTCAGAGTCTACCCACAGCGTGACACACTATCAGAGCTCAGAGTCTACCTACAGTCTGACACACTATCAGAGCTCAGAGTCTACCTACAGTCTGACACACTATCAGAGCTCAGAGTCTACCTACAGTCTGACACACTATCAGAGCTCAGAGTCTACCTACAGCCTGACACACTATCACAGCTCAGAGTCTACCTACAGTCTGACACACTATCAGAGCTCAGAGCTACAGCCTGATACACTATCAGAGCTCAGAGTCTACCTACAGCCTGACACATTATCACAGCTCAGAGTCTACCTACAGCCTGACACACACAACCAATCAGCATCCTTTGAGGAACTACTGGCAGCTATCGGGCTTGTGCCTGAACCAATCAGCGTCCTTTGAGGAACCACTGGCAGCTATCGGGCTTGTGCCTGAACCAATCAGCATCCTTTGAGGAACTACTGGCAGCTATCGGCGTGGTTTAGGTATGACGACAGTATGTTTTAAAGTGCCCCATTCCAAACAGTTTCAAAGGACTGTGTAACAGACCATCTGGCAGGTCAGGTCAGAGTCTTCCAACAACTGCTTGAAACACACTCACGCTCGGAGTCTTCGCTCTTGAAGTATCCAATGAGGCGGATGTCCTCCTCCATCCGGTCAAAACCCTTCAGCTCCAGAGCGTTGTCAATCACCTCCACCGGCTCCTCCAGCAGCTGGAGAAATAGAAGGAGAGAGAGGAGATGAGGGAGGAGGAGGAGGTGGGAGGATAATAAATCCTGGTATGATGAACAGCTAGATATGGAGGGAGAGAGATGGGGTGAGGGAGGAGGAGGTGGGAGGAGAATAAAGTACTGGGTACCAACAGAGAGAGAGGGAGAAGGAGGTATGAGAGTAGAGGAGGTGAGGGACAGTGGCGTAGGGCGGTGCGGGGGAGCCCTGGAGTTTAGGGGGCCCCGCCCCCACTGTAGGCTATCATCTTAGTTTTAGTACTAACGCAGGAACAGGGCACAGAGGGCGGGCCCCCCCCCTCCCTGCTATGTTGCTAAGCACCCCATCCCCATCATGTGTACGCTGTAGAATTATTTGCTCACCTGCGATAGGGCTAGCCGGCTGATAACTAATGTTCATTGGCAGGCAGGGCAGCGTTCAAAGCGGGAAGCGCCGGTAAAAATGAAGCGCAAATACCCGAGCGGTGCTCAGAAAAACAAGATGAGAGCGAAAGCCGAACAGGAGACGGCAAAGCTACCAAAAATAATGTATGTAAAGCGACCTTGGGTCTTTTGAAAGGCGCTATATAAAATTAAGCTATTATTATTATTATTAACGTTTCTAGTATTGAGAGCCGACACGCACGCAGTCTAGATTTAAAGAGTGTTGGACTTTGCGCAGAAGAATGCCAGGAGACGTGCTCGTATAAAATAATAGGCCTACTACAATAGAAAGCAGCTCCTGACTGCATCCTCTACTATGTAGCCTATAGGATGTGTTTTGTTTGTTTTTTTGTAGGCTACTTTTCTTTTATACAAAATTATGTTATGTGAACCGTTCCGTTGTGTGAACTCAAATTATGATATGGCTAAATACAAAGCCACTTGTATTTGTCAATGAATGATGCCTGAAAAAATAAACATTAAAAAAAGAAAAAGCTTTAAGTGGCCGCAATGTCACTTTATTATTGATTTAGGGGAGTGGGCGGGGCCCCATGGTCCGACCTTGCGGGGGAGCCCCGAAATATTGCGCAACGCCACTGGTGAGGGAGGATGAGGTATGAGAGTAGAGGAGGTGAGGGAGGAGGAGGTATTATAAGAGTAGAGGAGGTGAGGGAGGAGGAGGGATGAGAGTAGAGGAGGTGAGGGAGGAGGAGGTATGAGAGTAGAGGAGGTGAGGGAGGATGAGGTATGAGAGTAGAGGAGGTGAGGGAGGAGGAGGTATGAGAGTAGAGGAGGTGAGGGAGGAGGAGGTATGAGAGTAGAGGAGGTGAGGGAGGAGGAGGTATGAGAGTAGAGGAGGTGAGGGAGGAGGAGGTATGAGAGTAGAGGAGGTGAGGGAGGAGGAGGTATGAGAGTAGAGGAGGTGAGGGAGGAGGAGGTATGAGAGTAGAGGAGGTGAGGGAGGATGAGGTATGAGAGTAGAGGAGGTGAGGGAGGAGGAGGTATGAGAGTAGAGGAGGTGAGGGAGGAGGAGGTATGAGAGTAGAGGAGGTGAGGGAGGAGGAGGTATGAGAGTAGAGGAGGTGAGGGAGGAGGAGGTATGAGAGTAGAGGATTGGTTGGTATCAACAGCTAACGACTGATGGAAAGAAAGTCTGTGCGCTTGTATTACATTGGCAAATTTATGAGGACTAATTTAATTTATAGACATAACAAGTAAGAGCCTTTAGCTTGAGTTCTAGACGTTAGAAACTTCTTAACAGGCGCCCCAAAAAGTGGCCAATTTTTTTTGCAAACCAAAATACTATACTTTATACTTATAGCACATGCATACGCCAGGTCTCTTTTGAGAGATAACATTCTGAAGTTTCTGATACAATAAAGAAAGATAACTTTTAGTGCTAATGAAATAGAGTAACATAGGTCTGAACTTGAGTTGAACTTGAACTTGTGCACTCACGTTTTTCCGTATTAGTTGCAATATCCAAAAGTATATTTCCAAAAAAAATGGGTATGGCTGAAACAACACTCTGGGTCCATAGCCTATAGCAGGGGTCGGCAATTAGGTTTGGCCACGGGCCAGATTTCCCCCAAGCCATTGCTTGGCGGGCCAGGATAAAAAACAATGGCTAATTTAATATAGTGAAAAAAGACAAACGTTTTTCTCTGGTCTGCATCCCCTTAACAATTGTGTGTATTGCGCCGTACTGTATTGTACCCATTCTGCAATCTGTTAAATAAAGTTTTCATTCATTCATTCAGCTGTTGCAGATCACTGCGGCGCGTGATGAACAGATCAGAAGACAGAATGCATGAAAACACGACTCACCATACCTTGTTTGTTGTTAAGTCCTCCAAAATCCCTGCTAATGTTTGAAACATGTCACATATCCACTCGCCGCCCTCCAATTCCAGATTGCCGTTGAATGCAGCTACTTTATATGCCAATTTGAACACAGTTGTCATCATTGCCTCGCTGCTGTTGTTGTTGTCGCCACATATTATGCAGAGAGGACGTCGGCTCGGCACGCAAGAATCACCGACCTGTTGCGATAAACCCGTATTTTAAGTATGGCTCCTGTTTATTAAAAGAAGCGTTATATTTCCCCGTTGCAAAAGATGTTTGTTTTGTTTTTTTAACACATTTTGTTACTCGCTCCATCTCGAACGCGGAAGTGAAAGTGCGTTAGGAAAATATACATGCGACCCGGTGGGACTATTCTATTGGTTCTCCCAGTCCATGTGACCATTTCTAGCATTTCAATTGGCTATAGTGACAGACATGCTTTTGATGACTGCCGGTAGATAGATACAGCTTCACAATAAAAGACACCCTGGCGTCCCGAGTGAATATTTCCTGCGCGTAAAATAAATATCATATTCTCAAAATAATCTGACGGGCCAGAAATTATTGCTGGCGGGCCAATCTCGGCCCGCGGGCCGCCTATTGCCGATCCCTGGCCTATAGTATATAGCGTCCATAGCCTATAGTACATGTCCAAATCTCATAAAAAAAAAATCAGAAATGGGCGATTAGGAGCTATTTTGGTCAAAAGTGAGGGGAAAAAAGCTCTGCGGGTTTCCATTTTCTAATAGACTCCAATGCATTCGGCAACTTTTTTACTTCCTGTTTTCGCTTGTGACTTTTCACCTAGATCCCTGATTCGCTCATCTTTTAGTTTGAGTTCTAGATGTAACAAGTTAGAGCTTTTAGTTTGAGTTCTAGACGTAACAAGTTAGTGCTTTTAGTTTGAGTTCTGGACATAACAATAGAGGTTTTAGTTTGAGTTCTAGACGTAACAAGTTAGAGCTTTTAGTTTGAGTTCTAGACGTAACAATAGAGCTTTTAGTTTGAGTTCTAGACATGACATAATAGAGCTTTTAGTTCGAGTTCTAGACATAACAAGTTAGAGCTTTTCGTTTGAGTTCTAGACACAACAAGTTAGAGCTTTTAGTTTGAGTTCTAGACACAACAAGTTAGAGCTTTTAGTTTGAGTTAATACAATAGAGATTTTAGTTTGAGTTCTAGACACAACAAGTTAGAGCTTTTAGTTTGAGTTCTAGACACAACAAGTTAGAGCTTTTAGTTTGAGTTCTAGACATAACAATAGAGCTTTTAGTTTGAGTTCTAGACGTAACAAGTTAGAGGTTTTAGTTTGAGTTCTAGACGTAACAAGTTAGAGGTTTTAGTCTGAGTTCTAGACATAACAAGCTAGAGCTTTTAATTGAGTTCTAGACGTAACAAGTTAGAGCTTTTAGTTTGAGTTCTAGACGTAACAATAGAACTTTTAGTTTGAGTTCTAGATATAACAAACAATATAGCTTTTAGTTTGAGTTCTAGACATAACAAGTTTGAGTTTTTAGTTTGAGTTCTAGACACAACAGGTTAGAGCTTTTAGTTTGAGTTCTAGACATAACAATAGAGCTTTTAGTTTGAGTTCTAGATGTAACAAGTTAGAGTTTTTAGGGAAGGTTTTGGGTAGGGATGTCCGATATTATCCGCCTACCGATATTATCGGCCGATATTGGCATTAAAATGTGATATCGGAAATGATCGGTATCGGTTTTCAATTTTTTTTTTTTTTTTACATTTATTTAACCTTTATTTACCCAGGAAAGCAAGTAAGAACAAATTCAGATTTTATTTATTGTCAAAAGTATGCATAATGTTGTGTTAATTCCACAACAAGAGATATGTAATGTTAATTACCTGAAATTATTCAGTTTTTTGGGGGGGGGGGGGGAAACCCTGCATATATCGGTTTCGGTTGATATCGGTATCGGAAATTAAGAGTTGGACAATATCGGTATATCGGTATCGGTAAAAAAGCCAATATCGAACATCCCTAGTTTTGGGTCATTCAAAAAGCATTTTAAGGTCAGTGTTAATTGAACCCTTATACTTTAACCCTAATCATAACCGTGATGGCCAGGAGCTGAGGCTAGGAACCCTATGTTGGATGACCTAAAGGAGCTGGAGATAGAAGCTTAGGAGGCCTGCAGTATACAATGAGAGGGGGCCAGCCCATTCATGGCTTTAAAACCAAACTGCAGAACCCTATAGAACGCTAATATTTAAACCCTGCTGCAGAATTCTGGACCAATTACAGGGACAATGTATAGATACAATAATCTAACCAGAAGACACACGGATCTTTAGACGAGATGAAAGACTTTTAGAAATGATTCAAAGCTGAAGAAAACTGGATTTTACTACTGCATTTATCTGTTAGTCAAACTAAATCATCATCATCATCATCATCATCATCATCATCATCATCATCATCATCATCATCATCATCAACCTTTCTTTATACTCGAAAAGACAATTGAGGTCACCCTCATTTTCAATGTTGTCGAGACTTTACAGACATTTCAATGCACACATTTCTACAATAAATATTAATAACTATCTACAGTTAGTATATAGTATAAAATGAACATAGGCATAAAATCAGCACACAGATTGACAGAATAAAAAACAATGCATAAATTGCAGACATAAGAATAGGTATAAAAGACAATAAAAGTAGTGCAATGTAAACGTGTAGACTTAATAATGGCATAAAATAAGTACAAAAGTACAATGTCGCTCGAACTTTGAAGGCATGTGAACCCCCCCCGTAACAGTCAGTCCCCCCAAAACACCCACACATAAATCCCCACCACATCCAAGACGCACCCCCCGATAAAGCACGCCATGACCAAAGGAAAACACAAACAGCCCGCGTGCTACCTACACCGCCATGCACGCCGACGGGAATGCCACCCCTGCGGGCCGCCCCATCACACCAAGGTTGTTGACATGTGGACAGGTTGCCTAGGTTCTCTAATCAAGTTAATGGAAGCAGGGCGGCCAAATAGGACAACTTCTGATTTGCTGGAGAAGGTTTTGTGGCAACATTTAATATCCTCAAGATAGTCCCTTGTCCCTTGTTGCTCCTCAAAAGTAATACATTTGTGTGGTTGGAGTAGACAGTACTGGAGTTTCTAATTGTTCTGCTACTGGTACTTAAGGCAAGACACCGCAGATGAATTATAGGCAACAAATATATTTGAATAGATATCACTATGAAACGTTCCCAGTTTGTTATGTACATAACAACTAAGAAAGAATTTATTGCAAGTTCCATTAAACCATTAGTAATATACATCTCAAACACATAACTGATAACTGAATAACATAATAACATAATAATAATGATGTTATTGAACTGAACAGAACTACACACAGGCTACAAACAGTGTAGTAAAAGTGTAGTACCCCCTAATAGGCTAAACAAATATTTGAATAGATATCACTATGAAACTTTCCCAGTTTGTTATGTACATATAAACTAAGAAAAAATATATTGCAAGTTTCCTGAATTTTATGTTTATATATGCAAATGAAACACTTCCTAATTAAATATGTGCACATTTATGGGTGCAATCAGGCTAAATTAAGTCAAATAAACAACTAAATATGTGTTATTGACATTTTATTGTCACTAGTTTCATAAAAGACATGTTTAGGAAGCAAAATATAACAAAATCTCAAAATTAACCAAAAAGATTATATTTGCCTATTCACCTGGGGTGTCTCGCCTTAATTAGAACAGCACCTGATAATCTGGTCCTAAATCAGTCTTACTTACGTCCAGCAAGAACTCCACCAGGGTGTCAGCAGACAGCAGGCCATCAAACTCGATCACCCGGTCAGCCTTGAACACGTACAAGCTGCCCTCCTCATCCAAGCCTGGCGGTCAAAGGAGTAAACAGACACCATGTGCTGTACATCAGGCACGTGCCGTGAGCTTTGAGATATTTTAATACACTTAATTACACATTGTGCCAAGCACAAATGCTATGGGTGAGTGCATACAGTATATATAAAATACACACTCACATTCAGTACACACATACACACACACTCGTGCACACACACACACACACACACACACACACACACACACACACACACACACACACACACACACACACACACACACACACACACACACGTCACACACATACACACACACACACACACACACACACACACACACACACACACACACACACACACACACACACACACACACTGGGCACAGTTGACTGGATGAAGTAGACTGTATTAATGGGTATTAGTCATTGTCCCTGATGAATAATGATCTATAATCATCTTTTCTCTGGTCATAACGGTGCAGTAGAATATATATTACATTCAGTAGAATTGATATTAGATACAGTAGAATATATATTAGATGAATAATGATCTATACTAATCTTGTCTCTGGCCATAACAGTGCAGTAGAATAGATATTAGATGCAGTAGGATAGATATTAGGTACAGTAGAATAGATATTAGGTGCAGTAGAATAGATAGTAGATGCAGTAGAATAGATAGTACATGCAGTAGAATAGATACTAGATGCAGTAGAATAGATATTAGATGCAGTAGAATAGATATTAGATGCAGTAGAATAGATATTAGATGCAGTAGAATAGATAGTAGATGCAGTAGAATAGATATTAGATGCAGTAGAATAGATAGTAGATGCCTTACCCAGTTTCTTTGCTACCTTGGTGTCCTTGTGGGAGTCCACCATTCCAAAACCGACATCCTTCTCCTCCAGAACCTGAGCTGCCAACTGCAACAACAAACATGAGGAGCTGAGAAACAACAACAAACATGAGGAGCTGAGAAACAACAACAAACATGAGGAGCTGAGAAACAACAACAAACATGAGGAGCTGAGAAACTAAATGAATGCTTGAGTTAATTGAACAGTCAAACCTATTTGTAGTTGTCTAGTCGATCCACACCACTTAACTCATTGACTGCCACGCGGTTTTTCCATCTTTAATCCCTGACGCCAGCGTTATTGACCATTTTCACGATGTTTGCGGACCCATCGTATATTCTATATTATAGCTATGGAGACAATAGTATAGCTCATTTGACAGGCACTACTTATACTCCAACAGGGAAAAAACTGTTTATTTCTACATACCTTCGTTTGTGCGCTATCCCATGCAAAAAATCGCCACGTTTCACAATAATCCAGGTTGGTTTTGTGGATTGTGAGATATAGAGTGTTTTGTGCACATTTGCGCAAATCGTGCGGGTTGCTCGCCTGAAACCTATATTATTTCCAGGTCAAAGGTAAACACAACCATATGTTTCTTCACAAAGCCATCAGGGCGTTTTCCGCGATGCTGCTATCATTACAAAAGCATGTTTTATGATGGGGTTCGGTAAAATAGACGTTACCTTTCTCAGCAGGTACTCCACTCTTGCTCCAAGTGTCTTGGATCAGAACAGGATCAGATCAGTTGTGCCTCGGAGTGCTCGGGCCCGACTATACCACGGAGCAGAATAGGTTACCTCCAAGTCCTTGGCCGGTTTGACTATAGCATTTTTATGATTTACCAGAAGTGCTGAGTCCAATGTAGTCTGGTGGAAACGCACGTTATCATCCATAAGTGTGATCGTTTTGTCTTTTCATAATCTAATGACTAATCTGGCCAGCAGTGAATGAGCAAACCGCCCCTCACAGTAAAGTAGTCCAGTTCAAAAGGTAGGCGATACTGCGACCTATCGGGATTCGACCGTCATTTCAATTCTAAGTTAATCAGAGGCCACAGGAAGACTCACAAAGGTCTGCGTGAGTGTTTAGAAGAATATTAATAAAGAAAAAGAAAAACGAAGAAAAAAACTAGATATCTCGTTTTTGGCGCTCAATGAGTTAAGAAGTAGATGTTCTACATCCCTTTACAGTAGATTCTGAGGTAGACCTCTACTATCAACATAACACCAACACCAATTGTTAGATAATGACATCTAACAATATGGCAGTAAAAACATAACCATTTATGTGGTTCTTCGCATTGAGTTCACATTGTGATTTTTATTATTTTATTATTATTTATTATTATTATTATTTTTTTTGTATTTTTTTTTTGTATTTTTTTTTAAACAAACACATAAACAAACATGACAACACACGATAAGATATACAAGCATTAATTGTCAGAGCACATCCAATGAGATCACATTTTAGTTAATTGTCTTATATAAGATATACCCCTAATACCTGTTATCTAAAAACCTACACACATATGCTCCAGCTCGAACCCCCCCCTCCCGGACCCCACCTTGGGAAGTACCTCCACTATCCCTCGCACCTAACCAGACACTACCATTATATTATTTATTATTTTTACAGGTACAAGGAATACATCTTCTTCTTGGGGTTAGTGTATATCAGTGTATCAGCTCTCCATCCCCCGAACCAGACTACGGACGTTCGGGGACAGAGCTTTCAGTGTGGCAGCTCCCACCCTCTGGAACTCCCTCCCCGCAGAACTCCGCACCACCCCAACTCTGGACTCATTTAAAAAACTGCTCAAAACCCACCTCTTCAACCTGGCCTTCAACCCCTAACTTTCTCACTTTATATGTATATGTTGTGTCTGTCCACTATGTTTGTTAATTTGTTATCCCCCCCCCCCCCCCCCCTTATGTAAAGCGACCTTGGGTCCTCTGAAAGGCGCTATATAAAACGTAAAAAAAAGTATTATTATTATTATTATTATTATTATTATTATATCAGTGTATATCAGTGTATATCAGTATATATCAGTGTATATCAGTATACATCAGTGTATATCAGTGTATAACCGTGTATATCAGTGTGGAAGAAATACACAGTCCTCTTACTAAAGTAAAAGTAGAAATACACAGATTAAATAGTACTTAAATAAATGTGGGAACTCTCCGCCATTGAAAGTTCCAGTTAGACTGTGAACTACAAATGAGTACATACACATACACTGTACATATATACACACATACATATACACACATACACAACACACAAATATGAACTACATAGTTTGATGAGCCTGGTGGTGTTCAGACTAGTCACGGTTCAAAAACAAAACAAATTCAAATGTCCACACAAGTGCAGTATCAATCTATAATAATATGTATTGATTTACAGGCAGAATAATAGTACGATGGGCAGGGCCGCCTGGGAGAAATGCAAGGCCCTGTGCGAGATTTAAACGCGAGGCCCCCCCCCCCCTAAAAGGTAAAAAAATAAATATATATATATATATATATATATAATTAAAAAAAAAATTCATACAGTCAACATATTCTTAAATAATAGCGCTGCCCGAGGCTGGGCATGATACAGTCAACATATAGCAAGAGAGAGAGCGAGAGAGAGCTCCCGTTCTACAGTCAATATACAGTGTTATCGCTGTACAGACCCGGCAATGCCCCTGACCCTCCACCAGAGCAAGGCCAGAGAGAGAGAGAGAGAGAGAAAGAGAGAGAGAGAGAGAGAGACACATTGGAAAGAAACAACCCAACACCAGAGCAAATTGAAATGCTATTTGGCCCTAAACAGAGAGTACACAGTGGCAGAATACCTGAGCACTGTGACTGACCCAATACTAAGAAGATCCTTGACTAGGTACAGACTCAGCGAGCACAGCCTAGCCACCGAGAAAGGCCGCCATAGGCAGACCTGGCTCCCAAGCGAAGGCAGACCCACTGCACACAAGATGAGGTGGAAACCGAGCTCCACTTCTTAACAACCTGCCCACTATACCAAGACATACTTCCCACAAATTGCAAACACCCAAAGAGACTTTGAAAACATCGACAATAACTCAAAACTCCCATACCTACTGGGAGAAATACAAGAATGTGAAATAAAGCCCATTTGAATTGAAGAGAGAGAGATAGATAGAGCATGTCTGTGTGTGTTAGAAAGAGAGAGATAGAGAGAGAGCATGTCTGTTTGTGTGTGTGTTAGAGAGAGAGCATGTATATGTGTGTTAGAAAGAGAGAGAAATATATAGAGAGAGAGCATGTAATTTTGTGTGTTAGAGAGAGATATAGAGCATGTCTGTGTGTGTCAGAAAGAGAGAGAGAGAGAGCATGTGTGTTTGTGTGTTAGAGAGAGAGAGCATGTCTGTGTGTGTGTGTGTGTTAGAGAGAGAGCATGTATGAGAGAGATAAGCAAAGATGAGCCCCTAAAGGATATTCAACTTTTAATGGAAGAACAAAACAGAAGGAAAAGATAACTTCAAAAAGGCAACATGAATATACATAGATCCAAAAGGACAAAGATCAACACTTAAATCCAAAGAGAAGAGGGTCTATACCAGAGAAAACAAAGTAGCAAGGAGCCAATGGCCGACATCAGCTAAATAGGCTAACTGCAAATAGAGTAGCCAGGTACTGACACCAGGCCACACACCGTTAGCTACTACAACAGCTAGCGGCCCGTTTGGCTCAATATAACGTTAGCTACGTTAGCTAGCCGGCCCGCTTTGGCTCAATATAACATTAGCTACAACAGCTAGCCGGCCCGTTTGGCTCCCGAGAGAAAGAGATATATCCACGGCGGGAATAGAATAGAGTGCATTAAAAACTCACCAAACGTCCAAGAGGATGGAGACAACCGCGTGGAGTTGACGAAGTTCATCTGCCGAATGACCGTCCTCTTCATCTTGGCATAACAATGCTGCACGCGCTCTCTCTAGGTTAGCTAACGCTAGTTAGCCTTTAGCTAAGCTAGCTACTAGCCGACATCATCATGGCTATCCCGACTGAACCACACGTTAGCACTCGAAATTATAACGTAGCTAAAGCTAACTAGCTGTCCCTTCCTTTAGCTAAGCCGACATGGCTAGCCTGACTGAACTGTCTAACATGCAACAACTTTCATCTTCAGTCCATCTGCCAAATGACCGTCCTCTTCGTCTTGGCTGGCATAACTAAGCATAACCTCCAAAGCTGCACGCGCAAAATAGTCAAACGCAGCTGACGCATGCCGGCGTACACATGATGTAACCCCTCCCTTCGTTGAAACCAATAGTATGTCTGCTGCAGAGCCCCAGAGCTCCAATAGTGAGTATGTCTGCTGCAGAGCCGCAGATCCAGAAACAAGTCAGACACATTCTACAAACGTGTCTAATGTGAAATATATAAGCATATAAGCAAAACTAGATTTTAGGTCTGTGATGAAAAAGGGCCTTGCGGGAAGGGGGGCCTCGAAAGAAAAAAAAATGTGTGCGATGCCCCCCTTCCCGCGAGGCCCTGTGCGACCGCACTGCTCGCACACCCCCTGAGGCGGCCCTGACGATGGGCAAATCACAAAAACAGGCTCTCGTACAAAAAAGGGATTGTTCAATACTCAGAGTAGTCGTCTGGTCCAGGGTCAGTACACCTTCTCGCCTTCACCTCTCCTCTCACTACCTCTCACCTCGCAAAACTCTGTATACAACAATCTCTCTCTCACTACTATAACTCCAACCTCACCTCCACTCAACTCACCTTTCTCTAACCTAGTGTATTTGTAGTGTGTGTGTGTCTGGGGTGTGTGCGTGTGAGATGTGGGTGAACTAATGATGCACAGGTGTGTTCTCTCAGTACTAATCAGCTACCTAATTGTTTCCCCTCCTTCCGTGGCAGTAATATCCCCCGTCCTTCACATATCCATTTGATATCTGCCACAACATCAGGGATCGGCAATAGGCGGCCCGCGGGCCGACATTGGCCCGCCAGCAATAATTTCTGGCCCGTCAGATTATTTTGAGAATATGATATTTATTTTACGCGCGGGAAATTTTCACTCAGGACGCCAGGGTGTCTTTTATTGTGAAGCTGTATCTATCTACCGGTAGTCATCAAAAGCATGTCTGTCACTATAGCCAATTGAAATGCTAGAAATGGTCACGTGGACTGGGAGAACCAATGGAATAGTCCCACCGGGCCGCGTGTATATTTCCCTAACGCACTTTCACTTCCGTGTTCGAGATGGAGCGAGTAACAAAATGTGTTAAAAAAACAAAACAAACATCTTTGGATAGCTTCTTTGCAACGGGGAAATATAACGCTTCTTTTAATAAACAGAAGCCATACTTAAAATACGGGTTTATCGCAACAGGTCGGTGATTCTTGCGTGCCGAGCCGACGTCTTCTCTGCATAATATGTGGCGACAACAACAACAACAACAACAACAACAACAACAACGAGGAAATTATGACAACTGTGTTCAAGTTGGCAGATAAAGTAGCTGCATTCAACGCCAATCTGGAATTGGAGGGCGGCGAGTGGATATGTGACATGTTTCAAACATTAGCAGGGATTTTGGAGGACTTAACAACAAACAAGGTATGGTGAGTCGTGTTTTCATGCATTCTGTCTTCTGGGCCCTATTCCCCGTACCTGGTTCAACTAAGTCGATCAAGAGTCCCATTATCCAGATTCAATTAACCCGATGTTTGAAGCCGGGATTTTCCTGTTCCTCGAAGGTGGATTCAGTCTTGTTAACTCGAACCAGACTTGAGACCCAGGATAAGTGCGCCCGGCCGCTTCAGTTGAAAAGCCAGCAAGTATCGATAGCAGAAATCCTGATTTTCTAACGGCATTGATTGATTAATTGATTTAAAACTTTATTAACAGATTGCAGTACGGCTCAATAGCCTCGCCGACACGTTAAATGCATAATCTATAGGCTAATTTTAAGTCCCTCATTACCCCAATCAATCACATTATATTTCTTTAATTAACTTGCCTGCTGGCAGTAGGTTTATGGAATGGATAATCAAATGAGATCTTGCTAGCGAAAATAATTAGTTCAACTGTTTCAGAATAAGGATACGGCTCTCTTACCCATTGATTGATGTATGGTGGATGTTTTACTTATCTGCACTGTGGTGTGACGGTTGGATGTTTTGACTTTCACGCAGACGACCCGTGTTCGAATCCCACTTCTTCTAGTCTTTTTCTTCTTTTTGCAATGTAGGAATAATTCAATTTGGTGCACGTTGAGAGCTATATAAAGAATGACATCCTCAATGCATGTAGATTTATAATATTTTAACTTAAAACTAGGCTACTTTTGCGTATAATCATTAATATTATATTCCAAAAAAATTATATTGGAAACGCGGGGTCTCGAACTCGGGTCGCCCGCTTGCCAGGAGCGAACACTGGCCGTTGCACCACTGTGCCAGACGGGATATATCCATTGTGTATCCATCAATGCACAAGAGACCCGTGTTTCGAATATTTTTCTTTTGAATGAAGTTTTATCTCTTTATTCTCAAATGCATTAATGTGACGTCAACGGCTCATTCAATTTCTCAAATCCGTCAAACAGCGCATCTCATCAGACATTTTAATCCCAGTTACAATATCACAATAACGTGTGAGTGATGATACAATTCAACAATCCTCAGAGTCCTCGTAATTCATAATCCACAAAAACCACAATCCACGCATAGACACTTCAATTTTATGCTTGAATGAAACACAATCCGGGCGCTCCGTTAAGCAAATCTACAGCGGAGAATATATGAAACTAATCAGAGCCAAACGGCCGATAGGTTTCATTCATTAAAAATATCCCCGCGAGATTCACATTTGCAATGCGCCGTTATTAAAATAACCACATGCAGCGTGTATCGCACTCCGAGCGCCGTATATGACGTGCATTATTTTATTTAGGACAAAGTAAATCTATAGGCTGAATATGATTTATTATCAGCATTTAGTTATATTATTATACATTTCAAAAGCCCCCTCTAGGAAAACGAAGCACAGAAACATAATTCAGAATGGTATAATGCAGATCTAGACTGTGAGAATCATTTCAGGAAGCGAGCTGGCATTTCTTTGCGGGGGCGTGGCCATGGTTCATCCAGCTAACTGAATTTAACCCTGCTCTCGACCAGGCTCAAACTTTTTGATCTGTTGTCATGGTGATTTAGACAATCGAGCGTCGGGGAACAGAAAGGTCCGGCTTAAGTCAGGCTATGCTGGAAATTATCCGGCTAACTCAGTTAGCCAGGTACGGGGAACGGGGCCCTGTTCATCACGCGCCGCGGTGATCTGCAACAGCTGATCTGCTGTTCATGAATGAATGAATGAAAACTTTATTTAACAGATTGCAGAATGGGTACAATACAGTACGGCGCAATACACACAATTGTTAAGGGGATGCAGACCAGAGAAAAACGTTTGTCTTTTTTCACTATATTAAATTAGCCATTGTTTTTGATCCTGGCCCACCAAGCAATGGCTTGGGGAAAATCTGGCCCGTGGCCAAACCTAATTGCCGACCCCTGATGTACATAAACACAAAGTCGTAGATACACACACAGACATACAAACACATAAACTCAATCATGTGTGTGTGTGTGTGTGTGTGTGTGTGTGTGTGTGTGTGTGTGTGTGTGTGTGTGTGTGTGTGTGTGTGTGTGTGTGTGTTTGCGTCTGTGCGTGCGTGTGTGTGTGTGTGTGGTGCATTTACATGTGCACATGTGCATAATAATAATAATAATAATAATAATAATAATATCCTAAATTTATATAGCGCCTTTCAGGAGACCCAAGGCGCTTAACAGCTAAGGGAGCGGGAAAGGGAACAACGTAACAACAAAATAATAATCAAAAGGAAAGAAAGAAAGAAAAAAGGGGAAATCAGGCAGAGTAATTTACAAATTTGGTGAAAAGGTGGGTTTTGAGTTGGGATTTGAAGGAGTGCAGGGATGTAGCACTACGGATGTTTGGGGGGAGTGAGTTCCAGAGGGTGGGTGCGGCCACAGAGAAGGCTCTGGGACCAACAGTCCGCATGTTGGTGGTGGGGATGGAGAGGAGACCAGTCAGAGGACCGCAGCCTCCGGGGCGGGATGTAGGGATGGAGGAGGTCCACTAGGTACCGGGGGGCAAGGGAGTGAAGGGCTTTGTAGGTGATGAGGAGGATCTTGAAATGTATGCGGGACTTGACTGGAAGCCAGTGGAGGTGGATGAGGGTGGGGGTGATGTGGTGCCAGGACTTGGTGCGGGTGAGAACCCTGGCAGCAGAATTTTTTTGCACATATTGTATTTTATTTTTTTATAATTTTTTAAACAAACAAATAAACAAACATGACAACATAAAATTAGATATACAAGCATTAATTAACAGTGCACATCCAGTTAAATCACCATTTTTAAATAAATTTCTTATACAAGATATACACCTAATACCTGCTATCTAATACCCTACACACATATGCTCTCGCTCGCTCCCCCCCCCCCCCCCCCCCCCCCGGGCCCCCCCTTGGATAATCCATCCATTATCATTCGCTCCTAACCAGGCACTACAATTATATGCTAGCTTTTATTCTCTCCACCACTTCTGACCACATTGTAATTTTGGATTCACTGAGACCCAAAATTCTTGCTGTGGATATTTCTAGATAAATCACATCGAGATATGTAAGAATCCAGACCTTCCGGCAAATTTTTTCCGGTTGAAACCATCTTGATGCTATCAGCTTTTTAGCCGCTGTGATACCAGATAAAACCAATCTCTTTAGCTGTATAGGTACTGCACACTCAAAAACATCATTCAACAGTAATACAGAGGGGTGTACAGGTATATTCAGAGTTAAGAGACTTGATAATTGCTGGGTCACTTCTTTCCAGAATATCTTAACTGGTGGGCAGTCCCAGTACATGTGCATAAATGTACCCTCGTCCCCATTTGTACATAAGGAGCATTTGGAGTCTTGTTTAAGACCCATTTTGTTCAGTCTTATAGGAGTCAAGTATGTCCTATGAATATAGTTAAGATTGATTTGTTGATGGTCCGGGTTCCGTGATGCAAGTCGAATATATATCAAAATCTTTTTCCAGGTCTGGTATATCCCTCCTCCAGACAGAGTTTAGGTGGAGGATTTCATACGAGGATGTTAGTAATTGATGATAAAAATCTGATACAAAACCTCTAGATGTCTCTCTTTCATAGAAGAATTTGTGGTATCTGTGGTGTACAATTGGTATCCTTAATGGAACACCGTGAGCCTTCAAACATAACAATAACTGTGCGTAAAAATAATATGTGGAACCGGTGAGATAATTTTTTTTGTGTATTTCCTCATAACTACAAAAACCCTGTTTGTTGAAAACATCTCCTAATGTGTGTATGCCCTGCTTTTCCCATCTAGGGAATCTTATAGGTCGTTTTCCAATCAGGAGTGCATTGTTATTGAATAAGGGAGTATGATTATGCCATTTATGTGGGTTAGAATATTTTTTTTGTGTTTCACGCCATATCCGGATCGCATGAGTAATAATGGGGCCAAATTTCCGTTCGCATTGCTTAATTGATAATTTGGTGTATACTATGTCCTGCAGTCTATGTGGTGCTACTATATTTTCTTAAAAATGTCTCCAGGATACTGATGCTTGGGGATCAAACCATGTTGTCAGTGGTCTTAAAGTGTACGCCTTAAAATAGTGGAAAAAATCTGGAAATGCCATACCACCGTCGGCTTTGTTTCTCTGTGCGGTGGATCTTTTTATACGTGGTGGTTTGTTATTCCAAATAAATTTGTATGCGGAGGAGTGTAATATTTTCCAGTAACCATCTGGAGGGGGTAACGGTAGCATTGAGCTGAAGAAGTTGATTCTAGGTAGGACGTCCATCTTAACTATTGATACCCGTGCCTGTACTGAGTTTTTAAGTTTTGACCACCTGTCAAAGTCGTATTTTATTTTATTTTGGATTTTTATGTAATTGTGCTTCACCGTTTGGCTTATGGTAGGGAATACTTCAACTCCCAAACATCTAAAGTGTTTAACCATCGGTATCTCTTCTGGGAGGGTTATATATATATTTTTTGCACATATATTTTGCACATATTGTAGCCTGTTCAGGCCATTGCTGGGTAACCCTATGAGGACAGAGTTTGTGTAGTCAAGACAGGAGTTGACGAAAGCGTGGATGAGAGTCTCTGCTACGGAGTCGGGGAGAGATGGCCGGAGTCGGGAAATGTTCCTGAGATGGAAAAAAGCTGATTTGGTTATTGTTTTTATGTGGGAATGAAAGGAGAAGGTGGAGTCCAGTATGACGCCCAGGTTGCGAACTTCTGGGGAAGGGTGGATTAGGCAGCCATCCACTTCAAGGAGGAGATCTCCAACCTTCCGGAGCAGTGACTGCTTGGCCACAACCATGAGCTCATTTGCTATTTAGCATCAGGAAATTGGCCACAACCATGAGTCTTCTTGCTATTTACTTAGCTTCAGGAAATTGGATGACATCCAGGCCTTGATGTCAAGGAGACAGTTGACGAGGTGCTGTGGGGGGAGAGGAGTGGAGGGTGTGGTGCTGATTGTCATCAGCGTAAGAGTGTTTCCGGATGATGTGACCAAGGGGGAGCATGTAGATTGTGAAGAGGGACCAAGAACGGAGCCCTGCGGGTTGCGGCACACCTTGGTTGACTGGGGCAGGGGTGGAGACATATAAGCTTTGCTTCTTCCATCTCCTTTTCAAACAGTGTATAGTTTTTTGGGGGGGGGGGTTCCTCTTTTCCCATTTCATTTATTTTCAAATGTTGTTTTGCCGGACAATGGTAAATGTAGCCAAACTAACACTGTGGTTTGAAATAAAACGATTGAATCTTGAATCTTGAATCTTGAGGTGGAGTTGCAGATGGAGAAACTAGGTTGAGTTGCGCACACATCACAACACATTCACATGCACACACACACACCAATATACATAGGCTACACATACACACACTCACACACAAACACACGCTTAATCAAGGTTTGCGTTGGCAGCATGACAGAAAGGTAGAGGTACATGTAGAGGGATACAGATATAGTGGTATAAAATACACGCCCTTAGCCAGGCCCGGACTGGCCATCGGGAGCACCGGGAATTTTCCCTGTGGCTTGGCCTGCGCAGATTCAAATAATAAAAAAGAAATTCCCACAGTCAGGTCACTGAACGTAGAAGCAGGCCAGGCCAGTGTTTCTAGTAGCGGCGGCGCGGTAGTTAGTTAGATAACCTAGGTGGGGAACAACCAGGAGATCACTGCGACAGAGGGTAACCATCATCTACATGCTCCACAGAGCCTACACGCATCTGGAGAGGCCATCATCTACATGCTCCACAGAGCCTACATGCACCTGGAGAGGCCATCATCTACATGCTCCACAGAGCCTACACACACCTGGAGAGACCATCATCTACATGCTCCACAGAGCCTACATGCACCTGGAGAGACCATCATCTATATGCTCCACAGAGCCTACACACACCTGGAGAATCCATCCAACCTGTGGGCATGGACTGCCAGCAGCTGGAGAACTAACAGAGAACTATTAGGAATGTCTGACCACTAATCGCACCTGCGGATTGTGCTCTGTGTTTACGAGCTATCCACTAAAAACACATTGCGTGGATGATACCAGCGTTGACACACCCATTATTTTTCCTGATTTGCTCGCGGGGATTCCTGACAGCAGCGCTGTTGGCAGATATCAGTCCGGACTGCATTGTTTTCCGCGGGACCAGTTAGTTGTCTTCATGCCCCGGGATCTTCTGTGGCTGTGGAATTTTGCTGAGGTGGCATCTGGCTTTTTTCAGAGCTACTCCTTTCTCCAGTGTTTGACATAATAAGCATTTTCTATTACACATCTCTTAATTGTAGTGTTTTCTCTCTGTATCCAGAATTAAAGCTAAGTGTATTCAAAGCTACTGGTTGACACCAAACAATACAGGTGGTTAGACACTCCACCTTAATCTGAACAACCTATCAATGTATAGTAATGAAATATGAATGACTTGTTCTTATATGTATAGTATGAAATAAATTGGTCCATTATCTTATCAACAGTTGGAATATTAATTACCCGGAATCTAAACACTTATGTATTAAGAGATAAAGAGAGAGATATATTATTTCATTAGTTATTCTATGTCATGACAATATTCAGTTTAGTCTTTTTCCTGTTGTCTGATCCATGTCAACATTGTATCATTTTTATTTAATACTTTAAGGTTTTAAGCTAATACTTTGAAATAGTTCTCTAGAGACAGTAGCATTTCTGTTCCTGTTCGGTTCCGCTTGGCCTCCTGCAACTCTCACAGAATGTGACCTCTGTTTACACAAAAGAGCAGTTACTGCTGCTTGCTGGCATTTACGACGTGTAAACCGATCTAAGTTCTTATCTGGCTCTCTCATCTGTCACCAACTGTCTGCCAAAAGTCTTCATCAGCAGCTGAAACCACACTTTGCTTCAGAAAGGTCTTACACAATCGTATTGTATGGTCTACTTTACACAGACACATTGCTCATTGAAATGAATCATTCCAAGTCAATTTACCACAACTACAACGTATGTCGTACAGTATATCATGCCTTGTGTATACTGTAACTTGTGTATACTGTTTACTTTTACTCTTACTCATAGTATATAGTCAGATTCAAATTTCAAAATTGTAACGTATAATATAACCGATAGGGCATACAGACCCTCATCTGCACTTTGTTTATTTTTCTCATATTTTTATATTTAGAGCAAATTTGATTGCCTATATTTATGTCTTTCTACTAGGTACTGCCCTGTACCTACCCTCCCATGAAGCGTATATGTGTACCTGAAGACATGACTGCTGCTGCTATAATTACTGTAGGTATAGGAAGTGAACAAATGGAAGTGAACAAGCTTAAGACAGGAAATAGGATTGTGTGGTCTTCTGCCAGGAACAGCTGAGGTGTGTCAAAAGTACATCAGTCATATTCAATACACACACATGCACTTTGCCCTTGTCTGTCGGCCTAGCGCTGCGTTTTCACAGATCAACCAATACATTGTTGGAAAGATGAATTTGCCACCTTTCGATCGTCACCCCACTCAACCTATTGCGTGCTTCTAGTCTCGAGTTACAAGACGAAACATCCGACGACCACGTCCGGTTTGGTCGGGTCCTGAACAGACCAGTCACTGCTGATGGTGAAAATGATTGACCACCTTGGTAGCCAATGAAATTCTGGAGCCAACGCTATCCCATGCGGGGGCTGATCGCAGCGAGAAAGGGGTAGAAGAAGCCAGGGAAGTCCTTTGTTTTGAGTAGAGCCTCGGACTCAATGGAAGCAGATGGCCATTTTGGATAATCATGCCGAATTAATGCTGGTACACACGTTACACAAACCTTTGTAAAGCACTCATTTTCTGTGGGATTGATATAAACGTTGGACCTGTACTAGATAAGACTTCAGGCTATGGAACCGTTATGTTTTACAGAAATGTGAGTACACAAAACCTTTACTTCATTGTGTCCAAACCTCTTTAACTCTATTGCATTAGCACTGAATCTTCTTTGTTGTGGAAGAAAGATCAGAATGTTTCCTTTCAAAATGGCTAGTTTTGCACAACACGCCTGACAATTGCATACCCAAAGTAATTAGCTATTTATTATACTTTATACTTATAGTACATGCATGGGTCTGGTCTCTTTTGAAAGGAAACATTCTGATCTTTCTTCCACAACAAAGAAGATTGAGTGCTAAGGTTCCTGGTGACCAGGTTCAACATGAGCTCAAGAGAAAGGGGCTGAAACTGGCAGACTTTCCAGGAAATGAAAGTGATCCAGAGCTCTCTATCCTGATAGGAGCAGACTTTTATTGGCAAATAGTATCAGGCAAAGTGGAGAGGCTGATACTTTGGTTGCAGTGGAGAGCACCTTTGGATGGGCTGTGCAGGGACCGGTGTCCATGTCAAATGTAGCTGAGGCAGCATGCATGTTCACCCCCATTGATGAAGACACACTTGTCTCCAAGCAACTAAGCGAATTCTGGGAAATTGAGGCTCTGGGTATCACAGGCCAGAAAAAAACAGAACCCAGCGAAAGAAGAAGCTCAACAGATGTTCAAGAGAACAACAACTTTCAAGGATGGGCGATACCAAGTGGAGTTGCCATGGAAGGCAGAAAGAACAGAACAGACAACTATATAATCGCTAAGAAAAGGTTTGATGGTCTGAAGAAAAGACTAAAGAAAGATGTTACCTTTTACAGCAGGTATCATGAAGTAGTGGAGGACTGATGCAAGGACAGACAGTGTGAAATACTACTTACCTCACCATGCAGTACTCAGAGAGGACAAGGTGATGACAAAACTGCAGGTAGTGTTTGATGCTTCATCTCATGAAAATGGCCATCCATCCCTCAATGACTGCTTACTCACAGGACCCAACCTGAACCTAGACATCCTCAACTTTCTGATTAAGTTCAGGCCTTTATGGCAGACATCAAGAAGGCCTTCCTGCAGATATCCCTCGCAGAAAGGGACATAGATGCCGTGAGATTCTTGTGGCTCACTGGCCCACCAAAGGGAGAAGAGGATGAAGAGTGTTGAGTGTTGAGGATGACCAGAGTGGTCTTTGGCGCTTCCCCAAGTCCATTCTTACTCGCTGCAACAATCAGGAAACACCTGAAACAGTATGAGACAGAACATCCATCCATTGTAGAGACACCGAGAATCACTTTATGTTGATGATTTTATTGCAAGTTCACACAACGTTGAAGAAGCTTACACTGTGATGACAACTGCTAAGCAAATGTTGTTGACCGCAGGCATGGACCTCTGCAAGTGGATGACCAACTCTCCTGAGCTGATGGGAAAATGGGAGAAGAGCAAAACTGACCTCATGGTGGCGCCAGAGACACACGGAGCAGTACTGAAAGTGCTCGGCTTGGTATGGATGCCAGAAACTGATGACATTTTAATTTTATTTTTTTTTTATCCTCTCTTTCTTCGATTTTTCTCTGTTTTCTTCCCGTCCCAATTTAGTCGTTGTGCCAATTCCCCCCCTCCCCTACCTGTTTGTTGTGCGCATGTTCTCCAACTGGTCGGTACAAGGGAAACCTGAAGTCCTCTGCACGCTTCCTCCGACACGCGCGGCGACAGCCAGTGCTAACTCTGGGAGCTTTAAGCTCTGCTCCTGGAATGTTCGAGGTCTTCAGAAACTAGCGAAAAGGAAGGCGATTCTGACCTTTTTAAAGAAGGAGAATTTTTCTATTGATTTATTACAAGAAACCCATATGGGACCCAACGACACCGCTAAACTCCAAAAGAGTTGGGTGGGACAGGTCTTCGCCACAAACTATTCTAGTTAGTAGGGGAGTGGCCATACTGATCAATAAAAATCTCCCCTTTAGACTCACAACTTCCTATTTAGATAGCCCAGGTCGCTATGTGATTATCAAAGGGGTTCTTAAGGGTAAAGAAATTACATTTATGAATGTATACTGTCCCCCAGGCTACTCCCCTGACTTTCTATCCAAAGTATTTACTTTGAGAATGCTTTTGTGGGCGGAGACTTTAACTGTCACCTTATACCGTCTCTTGACAAACTCCCACCCAGTCTGGCTCCCCCCTCTAGGCGAGCAAAGATGCTCTCCTCCCTATGTACAGATATCGGATTCTCAGATGTCTGGAGAACCCTTTGCCCATCCGAACTGAAGTTCACCTAAGAGCAACAGTAGAATAGACTATTTCTTCATCCCTTCCTCTAAGCTCTTTCTAGTATCGTCCTGCACAATCGGAAGTATTGTTTTATCGGATCACGCCCCTATATATCTGGTCTACTCCTTGTCAGAAGAGAGGGCGCTGTCGAGACGTTGGCGTCTTAACCCATACCTCCTCAAGGATGATATGTTTGTCTCCTATTTCGAATCGGAATTTAAAATTGTCTACTCAATTAACTCACATTCTACGGATAACCCTATTGTGTATTCAAATAACGCACCGGACTGCGACATAACGTTTTACCGTTTATTTTACCTGCTCCACCAGTGCACAACACACACACATCATCTCCCGTTACCACAACGCTTTACGGTATATTACAGCAGTGTCGCAACATTACCGTGCCATATTAAAGGGCCCGGTGAACACCGTTGTGATTCACATACACAACAAACCCGTCTCTGCTCTGGGAAACATCCAAGGTATTTTCTCGTGGACTGATTATGTCTTACGTATCATCCGTAGGCTATGGAAAACCTGATACAGAATTAGCAATGGTGGTACGGACCTGAAGTTCTGACAACACCTGACCAGTCACCTGATCAGTCAGAGGAGACTAATGAGGGCCAGGTTCCAGAAGAAGTTAATAATAATAATAATAATAATAATAATAATAATAATAATAATAATAATAATAATAATAATAATAATAATAATAATAATAATAATAATAATAATAATAATAATAATAATAATAATAATAATAATAATAATAATAATAATAATAATAATAATAATAATAATAATAATAATAATAATAATAATAATAATAATAATAATAATAATAATAATAATAATAATAATAATAATAATAATAATAATAATAATAATAATAATACATTTCATTTGTAATGCACCCTACATTCCTGAGAATTTCAGAGTGCTACAGAGTTAAAAGAATAAAATAAAAATAGATATACAAAAAAAGAAGAACACATAGCACAGGGCTATTCAACTGGTGGCCCGCGGGCCAGATCCGGCCCGCGGGATGATTCTGACCGGCCCGCCAAAGATTACATGATAATAATAAAAAAATATTTTTTTTTTTTTTTTTTTTTTTACTTTTTTCTTTTCATGTCAACGTTAACACGCACAATTGAGCCAAAAGTCACTCAATTAATGACAGATTTCATTGATAAATTGAGGGAAAACTTTGCAAGTCGATTTGATGAATTTGACATGTCCAGAGAATTGATGCATTTTGTGAGCAACCCATTTGCCAATGTAGCTGCTATTTCCACAAAAGGACAAGAGTTCCTTGCATCACTTCACATTGATGAAGGTCTCCTGCAACTTGAAATAATTGACATGCAAGCATCATCTGCTCTGCAGCAGGCACTTGAGAATGAATCCACCACAACATTTTTGATAAAGTGTATTCATGTCAAGACATTCCCCAACATAAAAACGCTGGCAATATCTGTGCTAACAATGTTTGGCTCAACATACACCTGTGAATCCAGTTTCTCTCACATGAATGCCATTAAAACAAGCAACCATGCCTCCTTGACAAATGAGCATTTGCATCACTGTTTGCGGGTAGCCCTCACTTCCTATGAACCCTCTTTCTCTGCCATTGCCCAGTCAAAGAAGTGCAATCGCTCTCATTAGATGTGTGTATGTAGGCTAGGCCTGTCTGCCCCCCACCCCCCTGATGTTTGAGAGTTAAGAGTCGACAATAAGTGCTAATAAGATGCTGTGATTTGCTGTTGTTGCACAGACATGAAGCACTTTTTCATAAGCTCAACTGCACTATAAATGTGTTTTTTTGTTCAAGTGTTGATGTTAGAATGTTCAGATGCACATCATGCACTTGTTTGTTTTTTATTTTATTTTTATATTGAAATGTTGAAGAGGAGATGTTGCAGTTGTTGCACAGTCATAAATTAAGCACTTTTTGCAGGAGATGTTGCAGATGTGGCACATAAATGAAGCACTTTTTTTTAAAAGTATACTACTTTTGCAATGTAGTTAAAGGGGAACTATCTTATAAATGGCCTTTTTCAGTGTTTATCATTGTTTCCTAGCTATGTGGACTTATATTAATATGATCTATGTCTCTAATTCTCATATTGGCGCATTCTTCCAATTCTCCTCTCACAATATTCACCCTCACTGAACTGAGTCATCTGAAAATGTGCTGATTTGTGATGTCAGAGAGACACCGCTGCATGATAATCAGCTGAGTTTCCACACAGTTCCCACTGTGGTTGGAGCCCAGGCTCAAAACGCTTAAGATCTTGAGGTAGAAAAATGCTGTTTTTGAGTACTTGATTAGAAATACAAAACAATGAATTAAAAAAAAAGAAAATTACAGAGGTGTTCCATAAACCCACAGGAATTGTGTAAAAGTGCCCAAATAGTGAAAGAAATAGTAAAATAGTTCCCCTTTAAATAAAAGTTGTGAAAATGTGGTTGCGTGTTGTGTCAAGTGTACATATATTCATAGCACGGGGAGGCGCCGTGGCAGTCCGGCCCCTGGCCCCTTGGGTTTCTGACAATGTGGCCCCCTGAACAATTTAGTTGAATAGCCCTGACATAGCAGAACAACATAACAGAAGTTCACACAGAACTCAAGACCAGTCACCAGGTCACAGTACAACTTACTGAAAACGACACAGATCTCTCTGAACCAGTGTTGGAGCTAGCAAGATATAGCAAACTGAGAAGGGTCTTAAGAGTGACTGCCTGGATCAAGAGATTCATAGCCAATGCTCAAAGGAAAACAAAGATGTTAAAACTCATTCCCGGGGCGCTCTAGTAGCACACCAAGTATCGTGCTGCGTTGCGAAGCGGCCGACCCGGGTTCGACTCCCGGACCCGGCGTCCTTTGCCGAATGTCTCCCCCCACTCTGTCTCTCTCTCTCTCTCTCTCTCTCTCTCTCTCTCTCTCTCTCTCTCTCTCTACCGGACTGCCCAGTAGAACAAATAAAAAAATCTACCAAAAACATAATAAAAAATGTATAAATAAAATAAACTCATTCCCGCCAACAACGAGTTTACTTGTTATTGGGCGCCATGCGTTGAACACCAACAATGAGTAAACTCGTTATTTGGTCAGTTTTTCTTTTTTTCTATTTTAATATTCTATTTAATGTCACGGACCTGTATGTTGCCGTTAAAAGGCATACTGGAACCCGAGGGTGCAGTACCGGCCATATCCTGCTATATGGCAGTGTCGCCCACCCTTTGAAACCTTATATCTCACCCTGTGTTACACTTAAATCCCTAAATTTAGACGGAGCCGAGTAAATCTCTTCATCCGACCACTTCAAAACGCATCTGGCACACTCGATCCATAAGTTGTGCCAAATTATGTCCGGGACCAGATGGACACCAATACTGGAAATCGCGATCAGACAATTGGAATATTCTTTTTGGAATACCCCCGATCTAAGGTAAGGACTATCTGACATCAATTTCAGCTTGATCCAACAATGTTCTCATATCGATCCAGCTGATCGGCGTCTGTAGTGTTCAACACGTCACAAATGCCGTTACTGGCCATCAAAGCATAAAAAAACAACCCCCCCCCCCCTTTCATGCATTCATGATGAAACATAATACCTATTATATACATTTGATTTGGAAATAGTAGCGTGTCCAGGCAAGAAACGCCAACGCGTATAGTAGAATACACGTAGCGCCCTATAACTCAATTATCCCGGATCACTCCTAAACTATACTTATATTCACGCGCGATTTTTTTTTTCTTTTTTGCATGTTCGACAGAAGAAAGTCACTGTCAAATGACTATAGTATTGTCTCCATAGCTATAATATAGAATATAGATATAGCTCTACAATCAAGGTGACTCGCCCCTATCTTTAAAGCGTGGCATAGCTAGAACGGGACAAGGTTAATCCCTGGCACTGCATGAGTTAATATTGATCATTATTTACATTTGAAAGCAAGGTTGGAAGAGTGTTAGTTTATTATAGTCAGAGATACTATTATTTACATTAGTTAGTAGAAATACAAGTCCCAGAATGCCTTGCGTCTAGTAACCTAGTAACCAGCTGTGTCCGATTATATTGATTGAAGTTGCCGACTGAAGAGAGCGTTTGTGAAGCAAAGAAATGTAATCTAACGTGCACCGGAAAACTTCTATATAAAGGACACTTTCGTATTATAACCCAACGTTTGGACAATCCATTATTTTGAAAGTAGTTATTCTACACAATCCAATGTGAAACACATCACAAGTACTCAAACTGAATGATCACAACTCTCACTTTACTGGCTTCAGATTATCAGGTTTAAACACAACTCTCACCTTACTGGTTTTAGATGATCAGGTTTCAACACAACTCTCACCTTACTAGCTTTAGATTGTCAGGTTTCAACACAACTCTCACCTTACTGGCTTTAGATTGTCAGGTTTCAACACATTGCTCATCTGAAAATGTAATGGATTTACAAAACATTTAAAAAATGTTTTCAAACATTCAAAAAACAATCTGAGATCAATTTGGAAAATAACTTTCTTTCTCTCCTGAAAAGCTGAGTTTTTTGGTTGATGATAGGTTACTCTTTAGTCTTTACCAGCAGCAATTATCTCTAGTAGAACAGTGGTGGCTGAGTCTAACAGAGCCACCTGTGCTGTGTGTAAAATAGCTCAGACTATTATCAGGGCCTGGATGTCAGGATCAGGTTACCTTCCACAGATCAGACACACTGGTGATACACGAGAACAGCAGACACGACCGGCTCCTACAGCGTGCAGACATCAGAGAGATCAAATACAACACATAGTCCACGTCCAATCAGTTACTTAAAGGAACATACTTAAAGATTTTTGATCAGTTGGAATAAGGATGGCGTAGACCAGGGGTGCCCAACCTTTTTTGAACCAAGATCTACTTTTTAATTTGCCACCTAGCCGAGAGCTACCAGCCCAAATTTGACCTACTCTCGACTGGTATTAGTAGTAATAGTATTAGTAATACCCATCCAATATGCACATGACAGAAAATATTATATGGCATATCATATTTTCTGTCATGTGCATATTGAATGGGTATATAATATAATATGATATTTTATATATCATTGTAATGGTGTAGTGTAGGAATTACAAGAATGACAAGACTGTAACTTCTCACGTTGGGCATGCAGGCAGCGTGACCCATTTATTTCACACTCTGCATACACACTGACAACACACACTCAATTCATTGGGCATGAGAAAACATATGTTTACATTGCCAAAGCAAAAGTGGAATACAATCAAAAAACAATTCCACAAAAAGGTCTGTCAACAGTCACTGATAGTTCTCCTTTATCTATTTTTTTTGTAGAATTAAATGTCAGTCATATATGTCATCCTCACTGTCTTGCTCTGAATTGTCAGCTGTATTTACAATGCA
This sequence comes from Notolepis coatsorum, assembly GCF_963971535.1. NCBI lineage: Eukaryota > Metazoa > Chordata > Actinopteri > Aulopiformes > Paralepididae > Notolepis > Notolepis coatsorum. The sequence goes on from NC_140172.1 coordinate 72,065,230, forward strand.
GTGCTCTTTTCCATCAGTGGGTTTTCTTTTGCTTTTTTGACACACTTTTGCAAAGTGATTCTGTGATCCACATGATTTGCACTGTTTCCCAAATGCTGGGCAATGTTCTCTGCCCCTTGGATGAGAGTTGCCACAGTATTTGCATGTATAATCTGTCTTCAGTTCTGGGTGAATAGCTCCGTCTCCCTTGGTTATGCCTGACTTGTAGCCTAGCAACGGCGTGAACAGCGTCGGCGCATGGGCTCGCTATCTCCATCGCTCTCACTCCCATATCAGCCTGTTCCGCTGCTCGGCACATTTCAACAGCGGTGATTAACGTGAGCCCTTTCTCTCTCAACAGTCTGCATCTTATGCTCTCGTTTGCAACACCTAGTATAATTTTGTCACGAATCATTTCATCTCTTAGCTGTCTTTTCTCTCAGTCTGGTCACAAAACTGTCTATGGATTCGCCTTCCTCTTGTTGCTCCCAAACACGTACCTTTCATACTATGACGTTCTTCGCCGGTTTGAAGTACTTTTCCAACGTATCCAGTATGACTTTAGCGTCCCCTTGATCCTGTTCGGTGAGATTCAGGTTGTGACGGTAAATGTGCCTGCATTCGCTTCCCATCACACTCTTCAGAGTTGCAGCCTGAATGTTCATGTCCTTCTTGGTTATACCCGTAGCGAGTGCATAGTCCTCGTATTCGGCACAGAATATGTCCCAGCTGACGCTCCAGTCGCCTGTGAAGCTCATCGGGGAGGGGGGTGGAATATTAGCCGCCATGCTAGCTGACAATAGCCCAACGTTATATAGCAGCCTGAAAATATTGTCTATTATTCAGAACTGCTGACTTGTGTTTTATATCCCCTTTGTACACAAAGACATCATTGATATTCCCACGAGCAATGATGTGAGTTTCTCTTCCTTCTATCGGCTGGAGTATGGACCATACACAGTATCGCTGGACCATATTCAACATCCTTCCCTGTGTGACTAGTAGGCGGGACCAGCAGGGGGCGGTGTCTGGCAGAGAGTGTCGGAGAGAGATGGGACGTGATATAGGGAGGCGGAAGACGGAAGGAGATCCTCTTCGGCAGTGAACTTGACCACGAACAGTCGCAACAGACGGGTGCTCGGGAGAGCCCTGTTGCAGAAGTTATGTTGGAGGGCCCCGTGGGATAGCGACGGGTGATAGGAAGTACTTGCTAGTTGACGTGATATCCTAGAAGTACCAGCGATAGTGTGTGAGCAAACGGTACAGAACAAAGCACTAACAGTATCGGGTTATAGTAGTTACTGTGTGCGGTATAAGTAGCGTGCGGCTAACAACATATCAAAGTCCTTAGTAGTCGGGTTATAGTAGTTACAGTGTGACGTATAGAGTGCGAGCCCCGAGACGCGCGTGGACCTACAACCAGTCTGCTCCGGCTGCCTGCAATCAGTCTGCCCCGGTTACCTGCGACCAGATCTGCACCCGGCTGCCTGCAGCCTACGGGAGTTCGTCCCGTCCAGCAGGGGTCGTCATCGCCCAGCACACGCTCTCAGCCGGCGCTGCCTCTCTGCCCCAGCTCCGCCTGCTAGTATCCTCACCGAGAGCGTTCGACGCCATCTTGCTTTCCGGACAACAGTGGCGCGGCGAGGCGGCCATTTCGGATGAGTACAAATGGGCATTGATGCTCCCGAGCTATTATACAGTATACAGTGTGGTGCAGCCTGCGGGCGAAGCTAACGTTGCTACTACCTTTCAATAGGGGAACCCCAAACAATATATGCCGGCATTAAGATAGGACTTTTATTGGTATTTTGTGGGCCCACCCTTTTGCTTTCTTTTTATTTCCTTTGAGTGTGATACCGTGTTGGTGTTTAATAATATTTTCCCATTCAGTGAACCCTTCTATTCCTTCCCTATGTCCTCCCTTCTCTCCCCATATTTGGGAGTACTAGAGCAGTATATGTAAACCCTTAGGGAAGGTATTGATACTGTGTCTAGCCCAGACGTGGGCAGCACTTAGTCTGGGTACAGCGAGAGCACTTGGTGCCTAGGGCGTAATTACATGACTACCAGACTGTAACTATTGTGTAACAATAACCATGGTGCAATAATTACCAGACTGTAACTATTGGGTAACGATAACAATGGTGCAATAATAATCAGACTGAATGGGAGCACGGTGTGTGTGTCTTTTACTGAGCCTAATCTTAACCCTTTTTGATGCGGGTAACATATATACTATTAACCCCTTCCTATTTAACCTTCCCTTTCCTACCGTAAGGTTTCTGGTGTTAACGAGGGAGGGTACTGCTTGCGGGGGGAACCAAGTTATCTATTTACAATCCAGTCACTAGGTGTGGGAGGGTGCTAGAGGAGTAACTGGGGGAAGTGAGAGCGTGTTGGGGAGTACTGCTGACCGCCCTGACGGGAGAGGAAGACCAGAGTACCGGACCAGGTTCGTAAATCCCGGGCCCCATAATAATAATAATAATAATAATAATAATTCATTTAATTTATATAGCGCTTCTCAATAACCCGAAGTCGCTGACAGTAGTCGGGAGCAGGGGTACAAACAAAGAAACGAAAGCGAAGAAACAAAAACAAAACAACAAAGAAACAAAAACAAAAGGAACATGAGACCATGGGGGGAACGGGGGAGACAGCCTGATGGCACAAAAAAAAGACTGGAGACATATCAATCAGGTTGGAGGGGAGGGGGGGGTTTAGGGGTGGGGGGAGTTGAAGGCAAGGGAGAACAGGTGGGTTTTGAGGCAAGCTTTGAAGGTGGAGAGTGTAGGGGAGTCTCTGATGGACTGGGGGAGGGAGTTCCAGAGTCGGGGTGCAGTGCCAAAGTTTTTAAGCTTGGATGTCGGGACAGTGAGGGAGGCAGTGGAGGAGGACCGGAGGGAACGGGTGGGGCGGTAGGGGAGAAGGAGATCAGTCAGGTAGGGGGGGGCCAGGCTGTGGAGGGCTTTGAAGGTGAGGAGTAGTGTTCATGCACTCCCACTGCCAGCCTCCAGTTGACACTCCGGACCCAAAGACAGAGGTGCAGCTAGCCAGAGTTCTACTGTGTCTCGCTACCCAGTGACTGTGCACACCCGTTCCCACGAAGCAGGGATAATCCACCCTGCTACAGTTACTTGTCTCGGCCTCCGTAATGTTGTCTTCAGAACCGGAGTCCGACTGTGACATACTCAGCTAATATGTATGTCATGGACGTAAGTTCAACTACTTTTGACACCATGTTTGTGTGGATGTTTCTACGGCATGAATAACGACAGACACAAGTATCAAGTTCAGCGTATGTAAGCAAAGTGCTTCACATTCCTCTACATCCGGGTATTCATGAAAACAAAAGCAAGCGATTGCCGATCGCCTCGATCTAACTAGACCCCGTAACAATGATTTTCCAAAATAATCTCGCGGTCTACTTGAAACCAGCGTGCGATCACGACCGGTAGTTGGGCACCACTGACGTAGACTCAATTTCACATAATTGAACGTGGTTGAATCTACACGGTCCTCGTTCCAAATGATCAAACATAGAGAGAGAAAAAAACGTTTCTGAATTGGCGCTTGAGAACTGTTAGCTTACAGTAAGTGGTAGGACGACCCATTGGTTTTGATGATGAATGCTAACGATTCTAATTCTAATACATTCTGAGCTGAAAGGTCAAATGTGTTTCCATAATGAGACAAATGCCTCATGTAGAAAAATATCATTCTGAATGTTAAAGCATCGGTTTAAATGTAGAATAAGTAA